>NW_022107431.1:24961592-24973027 GCF_000313985.2 Echinops telfairi | reverse complement strand
TCTGGCTAGACCAGAGGATGTACACTGGTACGGATAGGAACTGGAAACACAGGGAATCCAGGGCGGATGATCCCTTCAGGACCAGTGCTGACAGTGGCAATACTAGGAGGGTGGAAGGAAGGTGGGGTGAAAAGGGGGAACCTATTACAAGGATCTACATATAACCTCCTCCCTGGGGGATGGACAGCAGAAAAGTGGGTGAAGGGAGATGTCAGACAGTGTAAGATAGGACAAAATAATAATTTATAAATTATCAAGGGTTCATGAGGACGGGTGACCGGGGAGAGAGGGGTAAAAATGAGGAGCTGACGCCAGGGACTTGGGTGGAGAGCAAATGTTTTGAGAATGATGAGGGTAATGAATGTACAGATGTGCTTTATACAATTGATGTATGTATGGATTGTGATAAGAGTTGTAGGAGCCCCTAAAAAATGATAAAAAAACCCACTTTAAAAACTGTCCAGTTCTTTCCACCGCTTTTTTCTCACCGGGGTGTTTATTTGGCTGGACCATAAGGAAAAGCAGGCGGTTGTGAGGACGTGGTCTTTCTGTATCCTGATGGTCTCAACAGCAGGGTTTGCAGAAACACTGACCTTGCCACTCTGAGGCAGATAAGTGCTGTCACCCATCTGGATTTGATGGCAGCGGCAGCATTGGGGCGGGCAGGCTCCAAGCCTGGCTTGGCTGAGGTTTGCACAGAGACAGGAATGCAACCATTCTGGTCCGGGCAGTTTGGGAGGGACTCTTCTGTCCACAGTTCCCATGGTGTTTGGCTTTATTTTTCGATTTGACTCCATGCGTGCATTCTCCAGCTGAGGGCTTTGTGGACCTTTGTGACTTCAGAAACATGTGCTGCGGGCTTGCGGATCTTAGCAACGTTTGGAGGACGGGCTGAGCCGGAGAAATGGAAGCAGCGTCCGGACACGGGGGCAGTGCAGAGTTGCAGGCAGGTAAAGAAGGCTTGCTGCCAGCAAGGTAGTCCTGGATGTTTGTGTCCTCCTGTTCACAGAAAGGCAGCCCGGACCTGGCCAGCCGAGCCAGGACATGCTTTGAGAGTAACGGAGCAACAAATGATTCTTTTTCCCTTTCTTTTTCCTTTTTTTAAAAAAACCCTCTCAGGGGTTTTGGGCTTCCCTCCCCCCGGAAAACCCATTTTCTCTAAATAATACTGTGTACGGAGCCCTGGCGGTGTAGTTGGGCTTCATCCTGCTTGGTCGGCAGTTCAAAACCACCAGTTGCGGAGGGAGAAAGGCAGGGCTTGCTACTCCCCGCAACGGTTGCGTCCTGGAAACCCACTGGCATGAGCTGGCACTGACTCGATGGCAGTGAGCTTGGTGTTTGCTTTTTGGTAATGCGGTAGTTGTAGACATGAACGATCTACCCATCTAAGTTTTTAAACATACCTAGAAGATAGAATTTGCTTCCCTTACTGGATGTGTAGATATTTAAAGACTGGGATGCTTAGTGCACGCTCTTCTCCCCTGTCCCCGAGAGGCAGTACCAGGCCTGGCACTTAATATTTGTTTGTTGAATGCAAATGAATGAAAGTATCCCCACTGAACACAGTGTCCCCACTGGTCTGTGGAGGGAGAGGGCCTCGAAGTGCGTGTTGTGTGAGAGTTGTGTTGGACTGGAAAGGACCCAGTCTCATACGCTGTAAATGGGTTCAGAGCTTGAGTGAGTGGTAGTGGTGGCCGAGCCTGCCCTCCTCTGCTGGGACTCCTCTGCTCCCTCGAGTCCCTTGTGCCCTTGTCATTTATCTGCTGCTGTGGCCAAGTCTACACTGAGTACAGACTTGCTCTCCCTGCTTATGACTTTGCAGTTTGAGGCAGCTTTGGACTTGGCACTTGGGTCTCAGGTAATATTTTCACTCCTTTTCTTGAGGATTTTTTTGGAGTGCTATTTCCAGATAAAGGGAAGTGAGAGTTCTTTTGAATGTTGGCAGGGTTCACATGACAGATCTAAGGATTCTAATGTCTATATTCTTATGTCTATTGGGATGAAGAAAACCCAGCTCTGCCTACTGAGGGGAAAAACAAAAGCAAAATTAATGAATGTAAAGAAAATGGAATGAAGGGTGTCATTGTATCGAGGTTCCCTTGGCATTTGTTTTCTAAAATTGTTTATTGTGTACAACATTGTTTGCTCAGTTCTCTGACCCGCCTGATACTTTTGATCATCTTTTATCTTATCTGTGCTCCTGCACTCCTGATTATCATCATAACACTGTGGTGCCTACTTAAGCACTTAAAGCCAGTGATGTTCTCACACTGATATTTTTCTTTTCTTTCAACTCAGTGTTTCTGTGGCGGACAGTCTCCTTTGACGGCCTCCATGTAGCTGCCATTTTCTGACACAGCTCCTGTCAATGAGATGAGGCTTTCTACTCCTGTAAAGGTTCACAACCTTGGAAACCCACAGAGGCAGCTCTGTTCCAGCCCATGGGGTCACTCTGATTGACATGGAGTTGGCTTTGAGTGTGGCTGATGATCCGGGTGTGTGGCTTTTCAAAAGGGCGTTGTTTCCACTCATCTGACGCCTGCTGAAGTCTTCCTTCTTCATGCCACCAGAGCACAAACCTTTTACCTGAATAGAGTGCCAATTATTATTTTTTATCATGTTGAGTAAAACTATGCAACCAAGTTGATTGATGTTGTAGCTACCCTGATAGTGCCAGTTGGGAAGGGCTGTCAAAGGGTGTGCAACACTGAGGGTGGCTTGCCTAATTAATTGCAGTCCCTCCTCCCCTGCCCCCTTTCCACTTGGTCTTGTCAAAATAAGAATCCCCACTTGATCGTCTCATCCCAAAGGGGAGTGGCCAGTTCCTGGCTTTAGCTCTCCTGAAGTGTTCTTCTGCATTGTCTTTTGCCCTTGGGTTCTATGTTCAACATTGTTTTCTCCTCTTGGAAAAATGGGTCATGAGTTATACTTTTATATTATCCTAAAGGCTGGATTTTGGGTCTCTTTATTGGTGAAGAGAACATTTGTGTTCTTATTTGTTTCACTCACTCACTCACTCACTCACTCACTCACTCACTCACTCACTCACTCATCCAATAAATATGTATTGCTACCAATGAGGTACCAGGAGGAGCTCTGATAGTGTGGTCGTGAAGCACTCACTTGCTCATGAAGAGGTTGGTTTGAATCTACCAGTGTTTTCTAGGGGAAAGACTGGGTGATAGCTCCCTCCGGATGACAGACAAGGAAGTTCTATGGAGCATTTCTCTGTCACATGGGTCCTTGGGGCTCAGAATAGCAGTGGCGGCAGCAGCAGTAGCATGTCCCAGGCACTATGCATGCCATTGGGCATTAAAGCCATGTGTGATGGTGACCAATATTGACATTTTTGAGAGTAAACTACTACAGGAGAGAACGAGGTGAACAATGTTGTGTCTTCTGAGAAATGTCTTGTGATCTGTTTGGTAAGTTTGTATAAAACTGTTTCTGGCTACAGAATGATGCTAATCTGCACTTCTGGCCAGGGCTTTGAACCTTTTGGAAACCCGTTCAGCCTTGATTGAAAAACTAGTATGGACTGGAATTGGCAAGGTGTGGGTGCCTGAAACTTGTATGCTTTACAAATATAGTGCATAATAAGATTTAAAAAAATCATTTTTTGGGGGGTTCTTACAACTCATATCACAATCCATCCATCCATCCATTGTGTCAAGCACATTTGTACGTTCGTTGACATCATCATTCTTAAAACATTTTCTCTCTGCTTGAGCCCTTGGTATCAGCTCCTCATTTTCCCCTCCGTCCCCCTTGATAATTTATAAATTATTATTATTTATTTTGTCATGTCTTACACTGTCCGATGTCTCCCTTCACCCACTTTTCTGTTGTCCGTCCCCCAGGGAGGGGGGTTATATATAAATCATTGTGATCGGTTCCCCCTTTCTACCCTACCTTCCCCTTACCCTACTGGTATTGCTAATCTCATTATTGGTCCTGAGGGGTTCATCTGTCCTGTATTCCCTATGTTTCCAGTTCCTGTCTGTACCAGTGTACATGCTCTGGTCTAACCGGATTTGTAAGGTAGAATAGGGAGTATGATAGTGGTGGGTAGGAAGCACTAAGCATAATAAGATTTTAAAGCATTCTAACAAGCAGTTCCAGACATGTTTTGCCACCAGCTGAGTTCAGGTTAGGTCAGATGTTATGTGACAGAGCTTTTTTGGATGTTGGACCCATATCCATGAAACTTACCAGATGGGAAAAATTATGGTTTGAAGCCCTGGCCTGGAATGGGAGGCTTGGGAGAGGCGTAGTGAACCCTTTCAAATGGGAGACAGGATTACTGCCAGGGCTTCAGAGGGCAACATACTTTCTTTGAGCTGAGCAGTGTTGTTTCTGACTCTGCCAGGCAAGACATTTGGTTGCCATGCAGTCTGCACACTGCCTTGTTTTCTAAGAAGATTACGTTTGTAGCATGGCAATCAGCCCATCAGTCCGTCTCCCCATCCTGATGATTACTTTCCAAATTTGAGTTCATTCTGGGTTTGTTTGCTTTGTCAGCCACAACCGCATTGGGGAGAAACACTGATGCCTAGCTTCCGATATGCTTGCCTAATGCCGGGTTTTGGCATCTGATTCTTTGAGTTGTGGAGCCTAATAGCCTTGTGACATTCTTAATTTCCCTGCACTGCTGCACCTGTTGCTGGCTTGTCGTACTTATGAAATCCATAACCTAGGCTCTTTCATTTTCATTTCCTTTTCTCCCCCACTCCTTCCGGTGTGGAAGGGGTTAGATGGAATCCTGAGCCAGAGTAACCACCTTCAGGGGGATCATTTTAATGCTTTGCGAAGTAGGTAATGCCAGGTCCCTTTGTCATTTTGCCACTGCAAAGCTCACATCCGAGTGACCTCAGGAGCGAGGCTGGCATAGGGCGACTTGAACTGGCTTTCAGCAGCTGCTGCTGCCACCCGATGCCAGGGACCTTCTTGCTGTGGAGAAGCATGGATTTCCTCTTGGTTTCATATGATTTCTGGCTGTGATTCTAAGGTGGAGAGGAAGTGTGGGATAACATAATTTGCTTCCAGGAAATTAATCTTGAAATCTCTGGGCGTCATGTTGTTTCATGGGGCATGAAAGTCAGGGACCTGTTTTAGAAGTCACGCAGCATGGCCCAATTGGTAGCTGTTGGACCAGGACTCAGGAGCTGGGAGCAGGCCCTCAGTCTGAATCCACCGACCGCGCAAGTGTGATGTTTCACTCGGGTCCGCAGAAGCTTGGCCATTTCATTTTTCAAACCAGAGCTGAAATACTGACACAGCTTAACTTGTTAGGATTTTGCAGGCACCAAATGGAAATAAATGTGCAAGTGCTTTCTTTGAAGCCCCAGAAATGGGCTGGTGTTCACGGACCAAAATTGTCTTTTCTGGGTCAGAAAGGGACATTGATAGTCCAGCACTGTTTGGGATTTTGATGAATCTCCTGAAGTTGGCATCCCCTGTGAAGGTATTTTAAACCCACCTTCATGATTCCAAATCAAGTTTGTTGTGCTTGTATTTGCTTTATGCCTCAAAAAGTTTGTGGGGAAAATTCCATTTTTTACAAAGACTCTTTGCAGCCCCCTCGTATTTCTATTTTTTTTAATTAATCATTTTATTGTGGGAGGGCTCTTAAAAATTGTTTAACAAACCATCATTCAATAGTATTAAGCACACTTGTACATATGTTGCCATCAACATTTCCCAAACAGTTTCTTTCTACTTGAGCCCTTGGTATCAACTTCTCTTTTGTTTCCCCTCCCTCCCACCCTCATGAATCCTTGATCAATTATACATTATTATTGTTATTTCATGTCTCACACTGTCCATTGTCTCCCCTCACCCACCGTTCGAGACGGGGTGGGGTCGGGGGTGATATATCCACCCTTGGGATGGGTTCCCTGTTTCTCCCCCTGTCCCCCACCCTCCAGCACATTTCTATTTTTACAGCTGGATGTTCTCATGGGCGCTCTGGAGGGAAACAGTCTGTGGCGAGTGGGGCACACACAGTCCCAAGTTCAAGGTCAGGAATGGGCTGTTCTCCTTTAGGGATGGCGTTCGGGTAGGAAACTTGGCTCTACTGCTGCTTATTTCCAGATAACCCTATCCTTCTTTGAGGAATTCTGATAGAGCAGTGGTTAAGGCCTTGGCTTCTAAGCCCAAGGTTGTGGGTTCAAACCCACCAGTTGCTCTGTAGGAGGACGATGCGGCAGTCTGCTTCAGTGGAACATTGTAGCTTGTAAAGTCAATTATGGCAGATCTAGTTAGGGTAACATGTAATACCTTATTATTTGATCTCCCCTTTGGCCCATTTTAGAGTTGTTTCCACTTTCCCCCCTATTTATTTATTTATTTTTAAAATAGTTTCATCGGAGCTCTTACATCTCTTATCACAATCCATACATTCCTCCAATGTGTCAAGCACATTTGCGCATATGCCACCATTATCATTTTCAAAGCATTCTCTTCCCACTGGAGTCCCTGATATCAGCTCCCTATTTCTTCCCCCTTCGTCCCCCCCCCCTCCCTCATGAACCCTTGATAAGTTATAGATTATTTTTTTCCATATCTTACATTGTCCTCCATCGCTCCTCACCCACTTTTCCGTTATTTGTCCCCCTGGGGGAGCGGATTCTAGGTTGATCCTTGTGATCGATTCCCCATTTCTCCCCTCTCCTTCCTCTAATCCTCCTGGTATCTCTACTCTCCTTGTTGACAGTTGCGTACACTTTTAATATTTTCTACTTTTTTTTTGATCGAGGCTTTTGTCTGTTTCATTTTTGTCATTGTTGTTGATTTTTTTGTTTGCTTCCCATTGGTGTTTTGTCTGATTTCCTGCATATGAAGTCCACAAGAAAGTCGATCTAAAGAGCCAGTAACAGGATTGATAATTGCCCAAGGGCGTGCAGTGGAGGATGGGGATTGGGGGATGGGGCACGAACAACAATGAATAGAGGAAGAAAATATTCTAAATTGATTGTGGTGATGATCCTACAAATCTTCTTAATACGATAGAAGGATTAGGTTGTATGATAATGCGAAGTATAACCCAATAAAACTGTGAAAACAAAAATGACCGCTTGGAAGCTCTGTGGGGCAGTTCTGTTTTTTCCCTGCAGTTGCTATGAGTCCCGATTGAGTTGGTGACAATGGGGTTATTTCCTCTGTGGTACATTCTGGCTGAGCCTCTGAATCTTAGAAGACTTGGATAGCAGGCTGTGTGTGCATTTCTTGCAGACTGTCACCTTCACTCCTGCCTGTCGACTCAGCGTCTGCCCTCTCCCCTCCCCTTTTTGCAGGCTCTGGCCTGCCTGGTCCTGGACCCCTGGCTCAGTGGTGGCAAGTGCCTCCACACTAGCTCCTTTTGTCACCCTGCTGAGCCTGGGGATGCCGCTTGTCTCTGCTGCACTTCTTGGAGCACAATGGTCCCTTGGTGTGCCGGTGTTCTCTAAGCACTTCTCTCAGAACCCAAGCCCTGGGTACCCCTGGCTGAGTCCTGGCTGGCCACTATGGCTTGCATTCCATGTTCCTCTTCTGGTCACCCTTTGGAACCTCCTGATTGCATCCTGGAAACTATGAAGCATCTTTGAAGTATTTTCAGTCCCTTCCCCAGCCTTGTTATTACCTGGAGCCTTCATTTTCTCCCCACTCTCACCTGTAAGTTGTCACAAGTAGATAATGATGCCTTTTGCAGAGACGCAGCACGTGGGAGTCTGGGTGGGGCGTTCCCCTACCTGTCGGGCCTCGGCTGCAGGCTGTGTACGCAGATGACTCACCTCTCTAATAAATGCCCATCGTCTTCGTCCAGAGTGACTTCCAGGGTGGAGATGCACAGGGGTGCATTGGAAATACTCAGCGGAAATTTGTTGTGTTGTGCACAGGGGACCAGACTCTCCAGCTCCAACCACAAGTGACAGATCATGGGCACAACCTGTTAGAATCGGCTGCCTCAGCTGCCAATGGCCAGCAGGATGACAGGCTCTGATATGGCCCCCACTTTCTGAGGTTCTGCTGTGTGATAGACGCTGCCTGTCATTGCAGGTGGCAGACAGGGTCGTGAATGACGGTGTCTGCATGCATTAGCTCGTAGGCCTTAAGAGGCACTTCGATTAGTTCCCCTTCTGCAAGTTTGTACTGCGAACACCAAAGGAGAAGTTCCCTTCATACCTTCCAGGAAGCTGGACCACCAGTAGAGAAGTTTTTGGTTTTTGTGACAGTGTCAAAGAGATGTGCTAGGAGAACACTCCCTCATTCTCCTTTGTTCCAAAGCCCAGCATGCCACCAACACTGTGGCCTCTACTGTTCCAGCACTTTTATTTCTCTGGTGTTCCAGAGTGTCCCTCACTTGGGTACCACTTCCTTCATGCTTGCTGTCTTTCTGTGCTCCTCCACACAGACCAGGGCTGTCTCCCTTTGTGCTGAGTGGATGTGGGCCTGACGGGTTCGCTGTTACTCGGGGTGTGAGCACTTGCCAGGGCCCCTTCTTGCCTTCCTGACCCCCTGCCACTTCTGCTTTGATGGTTCCCATATCAGCGCTTCTCTCTTCTTCCAGTAACTGCTCAGGAGCCCCTCCCTGGTTGGCGTCACCCGTTCACATGCTTGGTTACTAGCAGAAAGCTTGGGGTGCAAGTCCATCGGAAGGCACCTTGAAGGGTAGACTTGGTGATTAACCTTGAACCGTGTGCAGTGCAGCCCTGCCCCGACCCACATGGGCTCACCCTGAGTGGCATTGATGTAACAGTAGCTGATGTGTGTGCCGGGCGCAGCGCGAGGATGGAAAAGGCAGAGATAAACGGGGAACCCCAACACTGATTGTGCCTCTGCATTTGTAAAGCGGAGTATGTTCCAAGCCCATTGCTATTGGTTGACTGCAACTCCTAGTATCTCAATACAAAAACAGTCCCCTCTCCCCCAACACTCCATCTTTCATCTTCCTTTAAAAAAAATAGTGGTTTTCAATTCATCCATCTTTTCTAAGCTTTTGTTTTCTTCATGCCTTTTCAAGGCCCCTCAAGGGTCTCCTCCTGCCTCCCTGCTGAGTCCTGGGAGGGACTTCTCTTCCTTCCAGGAGAGTCCCAGGTGGGCCATGGTATGTGCCTCCCCCCTCAGCCCACACAGCCCCTCCCACGCCCTGGCACACGGAGGAGCCTGGCTGCTATGACCTGCTTGTGTTAGTGCTGGGCATGCCTGGCATGAGCGCGGGGCCACTGCTGCCACCGTCGCCGCCTGGAGTGGCCACTTCCCCGGAAGCAGGACCCCTCTGGGAAAGCCCACGTGCACGTCCACACACGGTGTTTGGGAGGAGGGTGCCCTGAGAGGAAGCCCCCCAGGCCTCTTGCCCTCTTGTTCCCACTCCTGCGCTCCCCACAACCTCATTAAGGGCTTTGTCGGTATTGCCCTTCCCCTCCTCATCTCCCTGCTTTTCATGCCATTTTCTTGAGATTATCGTAATAGAGGTGTTAATTTATTCCTGAAATACCACTTCTAGGAATTTTTCTTTGAATTCATCCTTCCAAGTAGGTGTTTGCACATTAGGAAATAAAGCCTTGGGCCTGCCCCCTTACAGCCTGCGCCTGAAGTCTGCATCCGCCAGGGTTGGGCTCCACTGTTTGTTGGGGGGCTAAGCTAATAGCGCTTTCTCCTGGGGTTTTGTTGCTTAGAGAGCCAGTTGCTTCCAGTCGTATACTCGTATGGTAACAAAGACATCTTTTCAGATTTTATTTATATCGTCACGCTTTGGAAGAACAATCTCCTGGGAGATCACTCAGCCCAGTCAAGAGCATACTCGATCTTTTTTGGGGGTTGTTTGCTTTTATTTTTCGATTTTTTCTTTGGTTTGTTTGTTTTTCAAAAAGTATTCCCTAGATTTTTTTTTTTGGCAATTGTTTTGATCGTAATGACAGAGGGGAATTTTTCAACATTTACTGGTAAAGGCATATGAGATTCTTTTTATGCTAGAGTATGGGATTTTTGTTAGCAATCTATCCTGTGGTCAAGAACCAAGGGATACTTTCTTACTTAGGTATTAGCGAGTTCCAGACAGTCCCGACTTGGTCTTTGGTAGTGGGTGCAGTGGGATTCTAAGCAGCCTGACTCTGATGAGAATATCCAAGGACTTGACTTAGACTGTGGGACTCGTCACGGTGGGGGCTGGGCCTGTGTCACTTCTGCATGCTTCTTGGGTCTAGTCCTGTGTAGACTGACAGAGAGGGCATTCCGATTGTACGGAGACCAGTAGAACTTGTGAAGGAGATTAAACCTCATCTTGGAAGGTGGACCTTTAAGGATTTCTAGGGGAGGGTATGGCAGGTATTCTAGAAAGATCCCTGAGATTCTGCAGGCGGGTGAGTTGGGGTGAGGAGAGCTGCGATGGTTGGTTAGGGATTATGCCAACTAGACACATCTGGGTAAGGTAGGAATGGGACTCAACTTACCAATTGGGTAGCAGCCTCTTGACACCTCCTTGATGTTGTAAGCGGGAGAGACGCTGGGCCGTCTGTCACTTCACCTTTCTGTTGGCACCCTGTCACATGTCCATGGACCTTGGACCCATGGCACACTGCCCCTGCGAAATTCACACCCTGCCTCCCCTTCTGTGTCATCAGCTTCACTTACGTGGGTCTGAAGAGGACCCCCAGCTTGCATCAGACTTACAGACTTGAGTTGGACTGGGCTGGGAAGGCTTCTTGAGATAAAATTACTTCTTGACGTAACAGCCCTTTTCTGTACATATATGGGCCACGGATTCCGTTTCTTTAGACCACCCCGCCTAACACAAGAGACTTTAGTTAGAGAGAACTAACGGCTTGGTGGACTTTGGGTGAGACCTGGCAAAATCGACCGGGAGCTGGTGGTGAGATGAAGGAGGAACGAAGCTGCGGGTCCATCGATTTGGGGCCAACATCCACCAAAGCTTCATTGTTTCACAGCTCACCTACACGGAACTCATTTGGTGGCCAGATGTGACCGACTGTTTGTTGTGCTGCTTTTAAAATCTTAATTCATTTGCTCTTTGTGAAACATGCATTTACTACGAATTTGCATGGTTAGGGGACATTGACCTGGATTTCGCTGGGCTTTCAAAGTTTTAAATAATATTTTATAGTGTTTCCAGTGAAAATTTATGTAACAATTCAGTTCCTATTTAACAGTTTCTGTACAGATTGTCCAGTGGCCTTGGTCACATTTTTCACAACGTCAACAGTCTCATTATTTCCCTTCTGATGGTTACGTTTTCATTCATTTAGTTTATCTGAACACTCTGCCCGTCACCCTAACACCATCTCATCTTTGCTTTGGACACACACACACACACACACACACACACACACACACACACGCGCGCGCTCGCTACAATGAAACTCTCTGGGGTCACAAAATCTGACCTCACTGGGCACTGGGTTACCAAGAATGGGGAGACAACGTAATGGCACTAACAA
>NW_022107431.1:24955490-24961492 GCF_000313985.2 Echinops telfairi | reverse complement strand
CTTCAGGAACAGCTCCATTTCAAAGTTTCAAGCGTATCTGAGGGCAGTAGCCGTAGGGGTTCCTCTACTTTTAGCCTGGCCAGTATATCTGGACTTTTTAAGAATTTAGATTTGTCCTACATTTTTCTCCACTGTGGGTCCATGTCCCCCGGACTTGATCAGAAGAGTCGGTCCTGGTAGATGGATGTGTCTATGGTCTCAGGGTGGAGGAGGCCGCATGTTCTCTGTAGACTAGTTTCTGCGTTGAGTCTCTGCTTTCTTTCTCTCTCTCATTTGTTCCAGGCAAGAAGAGACCAGTAGTTGTATCTTAGATAGCTGTTCATGCCTTTTTTTTTTTTTGGGTTATGTAATACGTGGCTTGTGTGCCATATTGACTAATTAATACACACCAGGTCCTAAGGATTTTGGACAAGAGACTGTAAAACCATCTATGATGTTTTTTTGACGACAAGGTTGATAAACCAGATAGGTTGAGTCTAGAGGAAAGAATTATGGAGACAAAGAATGTTTCTAGCCTGGAAAACATGGTTAAGGATGACATTACCTCCTTAGCATGGAAGGAAACAGAATTTTTCAGATGTTCAGGCATGCTTTTGGATGTTCAGGCTCCAAACCGAACACCAAACCCATTGCTGTTGACTGAATTCTGACTCACAGCAGAGGAGAACCGCCCCGTGCGTTTCCAAGGTCGTAAATCATTATGGAGGCGAAGTATCTCATTCTTCTCTTGTGGGTAGTTCCAATAGCTGATCTTGTGGTTAGTGGCCAAATGCTTTAACCACCATGCCACCGGGGCTCCTCCATTAGATAGTGCATGATTTATTGACAACAATGCACTGTGGGCTTTAAAAAGGGCCCTTGTATGTGCGATCCTCACTTGAGTTATAGACCTGGAAAAGGACATCCATGGAACAGTTAGTGACACTGAATCCAGGTAAGTGTCCAAACCTGCAGGTTATTTAGTTAATAATATTATATGAGTGGTAATTCTCCACTTTTGGTAATTGTACTCCCGTTATGGTGACTGCCGTGAGTCAAGTTGATTGAGCTTCTTAGTGACCTGACAGGACACTATTGACTGACCCATGGGGTTTCCATGCCTTTTCATCCTTATCCAAACATATTGCAAGGTCTTTCCTGCCTGGAACAATGGGTGGGTGTGCATTGTTGACCATTCTGTTAGTAGCCACCAACTAAATCAGTAGTGATGCCAAGGTCCCTTCTGATTACAATAAGACACTGGATGATGGAAGTATGAGGACTTTGTGTACTATTTTCACAACTGTTGATCTTAAGTTCACAACTCTTTCAAGGTAGTTTTAAAAACTGAGAGAAAAGAATGTTTATATTAGCATATCACCTCAACAATGCCGTCTGTGTTAGACAGGGTTCTCTAGAGAGATAAAACCAGATTGCTGATAATTTTATATATTTATTTATAAAGATAGGTATATAACACAAGAAATGAACTGTTAAATTATATACAGATAGATAGCTATATAATACAAGAAATGAACAGTTAAATTATAAAGCAGTACAAATGGCTCAGTGCAACTCACTCCCATTAGAGAGTTGTGAGACACTAACAGTCCTTCAAGTCTTGAGGGCTGCCAGGTCCTCTTCTGTAGAGAGAGCTAGGCTATCCCAGCACAGGCAGCAAAACAGCCAGGCAGGTCACCAACTGTCAGCCAGGTCACCAACTGTCAGTCCCCAGTTCCAGAGATGTAAGTTTTAATTGCGTGGTCTTAAAGGGACCTCAGCTTACAGCGACACAGTCCACAGCCTACGCGTCCCACAGGTAGTGTAGCCTGTAAATTGAGGCAGAGAACAAGCAAGGGAGCCGCACACTGGTCTGATGATCAAAGAGCAAGAGACAAGAAAGGCGTGGCTCATGGAGCCATATATCTCCGCCCTTCAATTAATCCCACTTGTGTTTTATTTTTAGGCTGGCACAATAAACTAACTATCTCACCGTCCTCAGAGTCACCACGGCTAACTTTGCTGTGACTTGGTTCTGGTTTATGGTGACCCCAGGCATGTGCTGCCGTGTGCTTTCAATGGGTGATTTTTCAGAAGTAGATTGCGAGGCTTTACTTGTGAGGTACCTCTTGGTTAGCAGCTGAGCATGCTGTGTGCACTACGTGAACACTTCCTCCATGAGCAGGAATATGGTTTTCTGGGAGAAAAGGAAGTTTCAAAATGCAAGCCAAATATTGAAGTCAATAGTCATCATGCTGAACATTAGATTATCTAAATAATGGATACAATAAAGCCTGTTAAAGTAAAAAATAATCATTCCGTGCAGCATAAACAAAAGAAGAATATAATGGTACACAGCCACAACAAAATCATTTCAGTAGGATTGAATATTATTCCCTTGGTTTTGGATTAAGGAATAATGAGAAAGTGAAATATGGCTCAGAAGACAGGTCTATAACTTGAGAGACTCATAAAGTTGGGGAGCAAGCAGATGTATGTAAAGAGTATGAAATACAATGTGTGAATCAAAGAAGAACTTCAAAGCAGATTTTTAACACACGCCCCTTTTTTTCTTGAAGTGGACCTCACTTATATCATAAGGTTTAAATTTTTCATGATCTGAGACAACGACTTGACTGCAGACAGGAGGCTGCACCCTGAAGCCAGCCCAGAATTCCTTTTCCTTTGGTATCCCTGGGATTAGAGAGGCACTTTGGCTCTTGCTTTTGTCTGCTGCTCTGCAGGGTCAGGTGAAGGTTCATTAGTTCAGACTGACAGTTGTAATAAGATGCTCAAAGCTAAGAGGGTTTGCAGATAACAGAAAGAATGAAGAAAATGTGTGCCTTTAATGGACAAGCTGGCCCAGCTTGGGTTTGGCGGCGCCCATGCTGCTGGGCACGTGCTTCCTTGGTGGAGAGAGGCTCAGTCTCCCCGTGTCTCGGCTCCACACTCTCACTTCCTGCGATGTGTTCTGTGATGCACTTACCACTCCGACTCTTTCTTGCCTCTTTGATGATAACAGACCCAGGCTGGCAACCAGTTGCTGTGGAGCGATAACAGAGCCAGTGGGGTGTGCAAAATTTGATTACTGCTGTCGACACCAGATGTAATAAGAAAGTGTACACTCTGGACCGGTATTTGCAACAAAAATAGTCCATTGATTTCAGAGGAATTCGGATGAGGGCCTCGTGTAAGGTCGCAGATGGAGTCTGGGCGTACAGGAGTGGACTTCTGACAGTTCTGAACCATTTCACAAAGGGCCCTCCTATTAGGTATTAAAACAAAAACAAACAAAAAAACCCCACAAAAAAACCACTCCAGAATCTTCATGTCAGTCTTATCACTAACTCATTGGCTCTTCTGGAGAGAGAGACGACAAACTGTGTCCGTCAAGATGATAGCCACTCAAACTCTTTGGGGACAGTTCTGCTCCTTTACACAGGGTCTTTATGTATCAGTTGGTTCAAAGGAACCCAACAACTCCTATAAACGGACCTGTGCTTCTGCATTTCTTCACCAGCAAACCTTTTTCCAAAAGTCATGTTAAAGATATTCGTAATGAAGCACTTACCGATTCAATCATGTTTACACGTCAAATTCCGTGACATTGGTGAGAGTTTTCATGTTGTGCATCTGTGATCAGTCTCTTTCCTTGAGTGATGTCACCACCATTAACATAAATGCCGTGTTCCCAAGCAGTCACTGCCCTTCCCCCTGTTTCTTGCATCCCTGGTAACCACGGAGACACTCTGGTTTCTGTATATTTATTTGCCTAATTCGCATAAGTACATGTAAGTGAGATCATACAATAGTCCTTTTTCACAGTCAGGTTTTTAAAAAAAACTCTGGGGCTTCCTTGATGGTTGTATT
The DNA here is from genome assembly GCF_000313985.2 of Echinops telfairi. Taxonomy (NCBI): domain Eukaryota; kingdom Metazoa; phylum Chordata; class Mammalia; order Afrosoricida; family Tenrecidae; genus Echinops; species Echinops telfairi. Next base: position 24,957,643 of record NW_022107431.1, on the reverse strand, counting down.
TGCTCAGTGGTCTGACTTTGGTGCATGGGGGTTGCATTCATTGATAAACACGATATTTGCTCTTGAGCTTTGATGACATTTCCACTCAGCTTAAGATGACTCTTAGAAATTTCCCACAATGGCAAGTTCTATTTGACATGGAAGTTCAGCGGTCAGTTTCACAGTCAAGCAGTATGCCAAGAAATGACTAAAAACAATGGGATTGCATAGTGCAGCCTTGGGGCATGGAACATTTCTTAGAAGATGGATGAATCATATTATTTATCCATATTTCAAAGCCTGAAGCTCCACGTTAGAAAATAAAGAAGAACTTGAAGGAAAAAAAATGTTTACGCCCTTCTTGTGTTTTCTTTGTTACGCTCTATGGATGTTTTATTCCTCGTAAACTTTCTGTAAGGATTCATGAATTCGAATCCTAAAAGTAGGATGTTTTAGGAGAGAGATAACTCACACCATCTTGCATGGATTTGTTCACACTTGGTAAAGTTTGAAAAACCTCTGAGTTAGGTCTTCTCGAATAACTATTATTCCTCTTTCAGTTTGCTTTCGTTGTTGTTGATTTAGATGGGAGATGACATTATTATTAGTATCTAGACAGTGTTTCCCACAATGGGCGGTACTTCCCTGTGTTAAACCAGGTTGACTAGCTAAAGAAAGACCTTTATATATCAAAGAGTAATTGTATATTAAAATAGTCCCAGCCCGGGCCATATCAAGTCCGTAAGTCTGATATTGACCCATAAGTCCTATAGTCGACCTTAAATCCCTCTTCAGATTCACACAGCCAAAATGCAGCATGATCGCAGGCCAGTGGGTACCAAATCTTGTGGATCCAGTGGCAGTGGAAATATTCCAGGGCTCCCGCAGGTCTCAGTGTGGCTCCACGTGGCTTGTCAGCAGGAAGGTCAAAGTAGAGAGAGACTGGCCCCAGGAGCCATTTATCTCAGTTGCCTTTCAGTCTAGCTGCGACCTGATTGCCAGGATAAGTTCCAGCCACATGTTCCTACGGGAGCCACATGGCACAAAAACCTAACTTTCACATGGCCCGTAGATGCCCCAGCATGATCCCAAGGGACTGAGACGGCAGAAGCCTGCCCTCCCCTCCTGGATTATGGGCTATAGTACAAATATTTTTAGTTGCCAGGGTGGGCACTGAGGTTTGTTTTTTTTTATGCAAAACAGGCAATAAGCCAAATAAATGAGGGACCCTGTGGTCTAGATTCTGACCAGCAAAAACAAACTCACCCTCATTGAGTCAGTACTTGGTCCCAGGGGCTCTATGGGACCGAGAAGAACTGCTCCTCTGGATTTGTGAGACTGTCTACGTTTGATGGGAGTAGAAAGCCTCATCTTTCTCTCAAGGCACAGCTGATGGTTTTCAAACTGAGGACCTTTTGATTTGCAGCCCAGCTGGTAACCCTCTACACCCGACATCCTGGCTACTCAGGTTCTGACTTGCTCCCCCTTTAAAACGGGTGAGATTCTCAGTCTTCAACTTTAACCACATCTGGTCGACCCTTTCTTCCCAAGGGTACCGATGGTTGTTGGCTTACAGAAGAATGCTTTTACCGAGGCTGTTTGTATGTGAGATGAGACAATCAGAAAAGCAGGTGGAAAGAGCTGATTTGCCAATGACTGAAATGTCCTATTTGCACATAGAATTTCTTTTCTCCAGTTTTCTTAAAGCAGCCCTTTGAGAGAGGGACAGATGTGACCCTGTTTGAGCAACCGCTGGTGGGCTCGGGTACAGTGGTACCAGTGTGAGCAGGTTGAAATGCTTTCATACCTGTTGGGAAACCCGTTAAAGCTGGGGACCACCAGGACTAGCTGCCGCAGAGTAACCAGTAGCCAGCCGCCTCTTTGATTTAACTTCATTTCTGTGACATGTTCACACGGGCAAATCTACACAGAATGAAGTTTCAGTGTAGTGGCTGCCTAGGGCTGTGGTGCTGGTATAGCGGGTTACACAGTGAATTGCAAATCACAGTTAGTGGTTTGAATCTGCCAGTTGCTCTCAGGGAGAAAGGTGTGGCTCTAAACACCAAAGGTGGGGAGGGGGAATCATATCCTCGTCAATGAGGGGGCCGTGTGATGGAGACCCAATGCCCATCTCTAGACAACTGGACATACCTTGCAGAGGGGTAGTGGGGAGA
>NW_022107431.1:24947887-24954943 GCF_000313985.2 Echinops telfairi | reverse complement strand
AAAAAAAAAAAAGAAACCCCAAGGGGGTAGTTCTATGCTCTCTTGAGTCAGAATTGACTAGATGGCAGTCGTTTTTAAGCATTTTTATAAGGCTGTAAGGGTGGTCGAGTGGGGGTGGAGCTGGTGACTGCTTTTGGGGGTGATCAAATGAAAAGGTTCTTGAATTAGATATGGACGATAGTTAACTTTGAAAATACAATAAACCATTGAATTGTACACTATAAAATGTGTGAATTGCCTAGTACTATATGAATTAGCTCTCAACAAAACCATTGGCTTCTGTTCTCATACCCACCCTGCCTTGAAAAGAGAGAATTGCACTATAATTATCTGACCCTTTGTTTCCCTGGGCTTCTCACTATCTCCTCACCATCGTCATAGGGGATGTCCTTGCTCTCATTTTACAGACATAGGGGTTCAGTGTACTGCGAGAACCACACCGTTTCTAGCCTAGGAAAATACAAGCAAGGAAGCGTCAAAAAAGTTTGTGGAAAAATGGAATGCAACCATCATGGGATTTTTTCCCTGTGAACTTTTTGAAGCCTCCTCATCCCGAAATAGAGAAGGCAGGACATGCGCTGGCTTAATTCTCTTTTTTTGAATCTCAGTTAGTAGCTGAAAAGACATAGAGGCGGATTTAGAATAAACCTGTGTCCTATCAAGGGTGTGCATTATCTGGAGAAAGCTTCTCTTTCAAAACAGGGAGAAAACAAGTTAGAGAAAAGGAAAGTAGGCAAGATGACATAACGGTGCTTTTTGCCCTTCACCTGTTTCTGCAAAACACGTGCCCAAGAGACAGGGAGCGAGCAGGCAAAGACAGCATTGAATAGGCCGAAATATGAGGGTCGAAATGATTCCCTTACTTTATAATTTTGAGTGGCTAAGCCTTTTTATTTTTCTTGTCTGCTATTTCTAAAGGGCAGACAAGAAAGGCTTTTGAGCCTTATTTGTGTGTGTGTATATATACACACAACCGGCTTTGAAAAGTTATTGGACAACATGGAACTAAATGAGCATACATATTTTTTCCACAAACTTTTTGATGCCCCCTTATAAAATAGGTTCTTTGGAGGAGAATTCATATGTAGCCATTGAATGCCCAGGACAAGAACGGCTATTTATATGCATGAAGGACAGGGAGGTGGGTGGAGGTGCCCCCTTACCAGCTAACACTGTCAAAACAGGAAACAGAGTTATAATCTCTCTCCCTCTGTACCAGACCGGGAACATTCAAAGGCCCCCGGTTGTGACTGTGATCAAACAAAACAACTACCTAAGGAGTTTTCTCGCTGCCGAGTGTAACTTCCTGTCTGGTATGCAGAGGAGGTTGGGTTAGGGTTAGTCAGATCCTCTCATGGGAAAAATAAAAGCTACCCTCAGAACAGGACATCCCAGTGTGCAGTTCGCATGCTGCTTTTGTGGCCCGCTTCCCCTGCGTCTCGGGTCTCGGGTCTCGCCGGGTAGGCCTGGGTAGGTCATGAGTCGGCCGGCCACCACCACGTTTCGTTGGAAAACATGCAGATTCGATTTGCCCTGGCAAGCTTCTCTGCAGGCCGGCGGGCGAGTCCCAGGTAAGCTTGGCAGGCTTGCCTGCCAGGGGGGTTCCCCAAAGAGGAGGTGGGGGAAGAGGGCCCTCCCTCCTCTTTCACTTGCAGAACCTAATGTGTTCAGTACCAAAGCGGCTGAAGCCAGGGCCCTCCCAGGGGACAGGAACCAAACCGGCCTGTGCCTCAGCTGTTGTGTCACTGCTAATGGAGACCGACCCTCTGCAGAACGGGGTGATTGGTCAAAGCCTTTGGCTCTCAAGGAACCCCCCATCTGTGGAGAGAAATGGGTTTCTCTTTGCCACCTTGTGCCGACCGTTGGCTGTGTTCTACAGGAAAAGCTCCTTCCATGCTGTCGGTCGGGACACTGCTAGAGCGCATCTCACATAGCCCTGGATTTCCTGTGTTGGCTGAAAACAAACTTTGTTGTGAGCCTTGTGTAGTTCCGAGCTGAGAAAGGCGAGACCTAGACATCTGTCCTTCTGGAGGGGTATCCGTACAGCGGTTTCCTTTGTGTTGCCTTCTTGCCCTGGAGACCGGAGGACGCAGAATTACTCAGGTTCATACAGGGCGGGGTGTTGTCTTCCATTTGAGAGAGATGGCTGTGCGGTGACTACTTTTCTCTAGTCAGTTCAGACGTCCTGAACTGTCAGATAGGTAGGTACCAGTCGTAGGAGCAACAGAGCAAAACAAAAGCTAACCCAACAGATTGGGCTAGTTTGACGCCACATAGGGTGTTGAATATCATCGCCATGCAATGGTTCTTTCTCTCTGTCTTTTTTCTTGTTTCCTAACGAAAATGGTGATCATTGCTTATGAGCATTGCCTCTGGGGAGCACATTGAAGTTTAAACTGAAACGATTGGAGCAGCCAGTATTTATCAATTTGATTTCTTGGCAGGGGTAATTGACAATGTTATAGTTCTTTCATTTCTTGGTTGTGACTTACCTTTTTTCAAAAGACTCATGCAGTCTTAATAGCAACTGAAAAAAAGCCTTTTGAAAAACAGGCATTGGACCATCGGTTGCAGCCTTATGGCTTTTTACTGACTGATTTTTCTGACACTCACTAATCCAATGTGCTTTTCCTGGAGTGAGTAGGCGCACCACTCTGCTTCTTCCTGTCCTGCTACAAAGGTTTGAGTCTAGTTTAGTGCTGAGAATCAGAAGGCAGGGAGAAGACCCGTCTTAAATGAGTTGCCCACTGTTTCGATGTGCCTTAGTCCTGTGCTGCTGCAGTTTTGTTCTTTTAGAGAGTGCATTCTTTCCTGCCCTCTCCTCAGTCCAAAGGCTTTAGGAAAGCAGAAAGCGTTCATTTTCAATAAAAGATATTTTAGGCTCTTGTTATTTTAATAAGAACAGAAAACTCATGTGTACACAATTTCAAATTCCACATGGGCCTAAACACTCTCTTGTAATTGAACTGAGTGGTGTCTTGTATCTGCAGGGTGGATCTTGTGAGAAATTTATAAGTTTTGTAAATTTATAACTTTTACAGTTATAAAAAGATACTTTTTTTTGGATCGCATAGTCCAGTGGACACATACCCAATTTTGGTCTTTAGCGCCGTCTCTGGAATAACTTAGGCGTTTTGATGCACTATTATATACTGACCTCAGAGAAGCAGAGAGGAGGAAACCATTAAACGTTTTGGATTGCAATTTCAGAGGTTGCTGTTTCAAATGACTTTTGTAGAACCTAAAGGCACTAATAAAAAAAAATTTTCCTAATAGAATAAATTGTTAGTATATATTTGCTCAAAATTAGCTTTCCCTGTTACTTTTCAAATGATCAGGCCTTGCTCTGTGTTGTTGTAATTATGAATTATTTGCCTCTTGGGCACTCATGGAAATGTAATTGGTGGGACAATTCGAATGAGTTGAGATTTGTGGATTCTGCCTATATATTCGATCTAGATTATTTTTATGTTAATGTATTTACCCAAAACATTTGTTAAAGAGTTCATTTTCATTCCATAATTTTTATGCCGGTGTTCAAGTTACTAAATGTAAAAAATAATGTAATGGCTTGAGCATGTGAGATTATTTGTGGCATTATAGGAGTTTAGACAACTAATCACGCACAGGTGATTTATGGCCAGAGATCGTCCCTGCTCAGTCCCAGCGCCATTTTGCCATTCTTCCCACTTTTTAGTCCGCTGGTAGGACCTGTGCCATCTGTCTCCTTTTGAGATGGCTGGGTGGGATGGAGCTTCTCCCTCGACTCCACATTCAGTCAGCAAGGTGCTTTTGAAAATCACTGTTGCTGGAGCCCCACCCACGGAAAATCTGCTTCAAGTGGTCTGAGGCCTTGCTATTGACCCCAGTAATGTCAGAAGGGTTCTCCAAGCGATTCTGTCTCATAGACAAGGTGAAGACATACAGGGAGATGTTGTTTGCCTGTCTCCGTCTGGGTTGTCTGGAGCAGCCGTGGAGATGTATGAAAGTCTGTGGGAAGCTGAAGTGAGAGCTCATGGAATTTTCCGTAAGTTTTGAAATGTAAGTTGGCAGTCCGAACCTTCCAGCTGCTTCGCAGAAGAAAGAGGTGGCAGTCTGCTTCTGTAAAGATCACACATTTGGAAACAAGAATGGGCCGTTTTTCACTGTCTTTTAGAGTCCTGATGAGTTGTACTTAACTCACTCAATGGGATATATATGAGGGGGCAACAACAAGTTCATAGAAAAATGAAGTGGAAAGATAATGGAATTTTTCCATCAGACTTTTGGCACTCCTTTGTATATAGACCTGGAGATATTATTTGCTGCAGTAAGTAAAAAACATTGTTTCCTAATCATAGAAACCTTTACTAAACAAAAATAACAAAATGTGAAGCTACTGTGTTTTTTGAAAACATTTCCACCACCTAGCTCGGTTCCCTTCTGGAGGTGATGTTTCCACCTCTCTCCTCTTTCCCTGCGGAATTCTGGGCTCTTCCACGCATACCACATCAAACTGGCAGTGTTGCCGTCCTCCAAGGACTCAAGTCAGGGTCGGAGCAAGTTGACTTTGGGGAACAAAAGCACATCTGGAAAGGCAAGATCAAGGCTCGGTGAATCGCTCACGTTTCTCAAAGACATTCTTGTAGGACAGCCTTTGCTTTCCTCAGTATGAATAAGTACATTGTCCAGATGAAAAAAGTCCCGGTGCAAATTTCTTGGCCTTTCTCATTCCATGCAGCTTTCCGTTCTCTTAAAACATCTTCCTAATAGGCCTTCATGATCATCCTGCGGCCTTGAAGACAGTCCGTCAAGAGTCCCCTTTGGAGCTCCCTCCCCTCCCCCCAAAAACAAAACAGTCTCTCTAATTTTCTGAGCTGCCTCTGTCTTGGATTTAACTAGTCCAGTGGATCCCCCAAGAAGCCACCGTTTTGATTGGCTTTCTTTTGGAAGACACCTTAATGAAAAGACTAAGACAAGGGAGCTCGTTTGCAGTCATCCACTGATAGCAGAGACCAAAATAAAATCATTTTGTTTGGAATAAACCTTTGATTATATGAACTAGAGGAGCCCGGTGGTGTAGTGGTTACAAGTTAGGCTGCGATCCACAAGGTCAGCAGTTCAAAACCAGCAACTGCTCCTGGGGATAAAAATGGGGTATCTATTCCAGTAAAGAGTTATAGTCTTGGAAACTCACAGGGGCAGTTCAGCCATGTGCTATAGTGTCGCCGTGAGTCGGCATAGATTCGATGGGAGTGAGCAAGAATGAGAGCCGTAGTAGCAATACTTTTTGACGAAAGAGAGAGGGGGCTTTCAAAGATTTACTTCAAAGAAATGACTCATGCAATTGTCCAACACAAAACTTCGAATCCACTCCTATGGAGTCCATGCTGATCCATAGGAACCCCTGTGTGGGTTTTCGAGACTTAACTTTATGGGAGTAGAAAGTCCGTCTTTCTCCAGGAGAGCTGCTGGTGTTTTCGAACTGTTGACCATGGGGAATCGCAGGCCCAATTCGTAGCAACTACACCACTGGGGCTGACAAATCCTGATCCATAGATTGGCTGGCAAACTGGAAACTTCTCCAGGATTGTATTCCAGGAAAGGGAGGTCAGGTGATGCAAAGAGTGGAGGGCCCAGAGAAAGAACAAGCGTTGCCAGAACACCCATTTATAAGCTAGAGGGAAGCCACATCCCCAAAGTATCCTCCTTTCAACTGATTGATGGATCCTATTGGATCACAGCATGGATTGGTGACTGCGCTGTTTCACACTAAGGCGGGGAAACCCCTGCGATCTCTCCAGAATATTATCAATGGAGAAATGGCCACAGGGACCGGATGACGGTGAAAGCTTTACTGTGGTCGCTCAAGCACAGAGCCAGCCAGGACTAGAATCACCAAGGCAAGCTCCTGCAAAAAAGGGGATTTCAGTTTAATATGTGTACACACTTACACCAGGAAGTAAATGGAGGGGATGATGAATATGTGGCAGATTTCACAGCAATAGTTATGAATATGCATTAGGGAAAAGTTATGATTCTTGACTCTGTAGCTTAATGGACTTCCCACTTCCAAATGACTTCCGAGCTGGTTGTGGGGTGCCTCTCCAATGACTTTCAGTTCCTTGGCCACAGTACGTTTGTTCCTGGGCGGCCTGAACGTTGCGACTGCCCTGCCTGCACATGTTTGGTGGATCGGATCTGGGCCTTACCGATACTTGCTCCCTGAGATAGGACACAGGTTATCAGAAAGGAAAGCTCAGGCTAATTATGGCCAATATATGTGGTGTGGATATTCAATATCCTATGACAATATCGCATATCCTAAGGGGAGGTTCCTTGGGCAAGCTGTGGAATTTACATAATGTAAGCATTTAGTAGGTAGACAAGCCATATCAAAACTGCTAAGAATTATAGCCTAGTTAAGTTGACATAGCATTGACACAGTAGAAGCTTCCTGATGAGATGGAGAAGTTAGTGTTTTCACCCGTGAAGTCCAGCACCTAACTGGGCCATCTCAGTCGTATATTTGGGGCTACCTGAACCACCCAGGAGTTGGTGGTTGAGAAGACCAGGTAGAATGTAATTTGTAGAGGTTTAAGAGTGAGAACTGTTGATAGAAGAAAGATAGTGAGAATACCTTGTTTGGAGCTAAAATAATTTGAGAGTGAAATGAGAAATGCAGTTACCATGTTCCCAAAACATCCTTTGGGAGGCTCAATTGGCCAGGAAGACCCGTGTTCCACCAGTGTTTAACTGACTCTGCCAAGCATCGAATCTCTGAGTCTTGTTCTCCCAACTAGTAAACCCACCCTGGAAGCTGTGGTCAGGATTAATGGTGTAATGTGTTTAAAAGCACTTAGCAAACAACATTGACAGTCCAAGGTAAGCAAAAGGAATAAAATGCTTTGTAAATATGATTTTAGGAAATCGAAACAGTTGATAATAGGCCTTGTCCACCCACTACTTAGAGTCTAGGAATAGGGAATTAACTAGGGCACCATCATGGTATTTAAGCTGAATTATGGTGTTTAAGCTGAGCCTGTGTACCTTTCTTTAGTTGTATTTTTCTTTTTT
>NW_022107431.1:24936010-24946543 GCF_000313985.2 Echinops telfairi | reverse complement strand
AAAAAATAAAAAAGAGTTGTACGAGTCCCCAATAAAATGAGTAAAAAAATATGATACAAAGTAAAGCAAACAAACTATTTACTTGGTTAGCGCCAAGACTGCTGCCTATGAATCTCCCCTGTGGGTCTTTCGTGCAGGTCTCTGTTCTTTAATAAATGCCTTAATAATGCAGCTCTTTGATCCTTAGTTGTACTTTTCCTTGGCATTCCTCATGGATCTGCTTTCACTTGGGCTCTCTGACCCCGGGTTAGAGGGCACTGGGTGTTTCCTTTCCAGTCTAAATGGAAAAATTTAGGATTTGGTTGGAGGTCCCCTGGTGGGAAGATATGCGAGCATGATCTGGGCTCAGGGATGCCTCCCTACTGCCTCAGTATTTTGACCTTGATTGGAACAGTTCATTAGCCTGGCAGCTCCAGTAGTCATCCCCCACCACCGCCCCCCTGCCATTGAACTAGAACTTTCATTGTTCTGCAGAGGAAGATGAGTCATAGCCTAGTTCTCCCATTGTGTCGAAGTGAAATTTAGTCTGGGACTGAAGGAAGACAGGTCAGACTTTCTCTGTAAACCACAGAGTGCTGGAACGGGGCGTGTGAGTTAGGCAAGAATGAATGTGGCACTCTCTGTAGATTTGCTCACAAGGGAAAGGCACATTGTATTTCCATAATAAACATTTGATTAGAAACCTGATTTTTAACACCATATTTAAATTTCAAAGGACACCTCACATAGTCAGTCAGCCTCCCTGAAGACAATTTCAGTTCAGGATGAAGATGGGACAAAGTCACTCAGAAAATCTTTCTCCCTCCCTCTCTTTGTTGTTCATAATGACGTCGCACCACTTTCTTTCCCAACGAATAGAGCATTTATACCTTCATGTCTAAGCTTCCAAATGCATGCGTATGCTTTTTAGTTTTTAAAGCCTAATTAAAACCACTAGTGGCATCTCACTTCAACAGCAACAAAAACCTGTGTGTATACATAACTTATTTGGGTAATACCTGGGGAAAAGATATACTTTGCCTGCTATCCACAATGACTAGACAAATGTAAGGTTGCACGTAATTGTTTAAACTTGCATTGTGTGTGTGTGAAATTGAATTTTCATACATATGTTTGATGGGCCTTTCGATGCCTTTTTCAGTGCCTGTCTTTTCATTCGTGACTCGGACTACTTGACTTTCACACTCTTCATGGTACTGAGGCAAGTGCCTCTAATATGCCTCGTTTTAAAATAATTTATTTGAATTTCCATTGAGTTTTTAAGGCAGTTATCTTAAAAAACGTTTTATTGGCATATGCTTTACATCATATCATGTCATTGATCAAGCATATTAAGATTTGTGTAATCATCGCCACGATAAATTTCTTCTCGTACTTATTGCTGTTGGAAGACAGTTACCTTGTAAAAGATACATGGATCTGGATCTTGGGGAGAGGGGTTTTCGCTCTCCCTTCTTATGTCGTCGTCATCCTTCCAAACTGCGGAGCTGGGTCATGATTTAGGGTCCTTCTACTGTATTGTGTGGTTTCTGATACAGTGTTTTTATAGGGATGGATAGTAACCCCCTGGAGTTACTCACAGATTATTAGTCCATTGCCCTTCTAGTTTATGTAACATGTTAAGGTAGCAGAAAGAGGCCCTGGAGTTGGACTTGAGTAGGAGTCCCAGTTATGCTCTATCTGGAGCCTCCGTTTCCTCATGCACAACACAGAAAGTACTGTATAGTAGTGCTGTGAGTCTTTAAAGGTGTATGAAGATAAAATGACTTGCACACATGCTGCTGTGGAGTTGATGTCTGATTAATAGCAGCCCCTTGTGCCAGACTAGAGCAGCCCAAAGGGTTTTCTTGCCTGTACTATGTATAGGAACAGATCACCAGTTCTTTCTCCTTGGTGGCTTTGAACTTCTAACCTTCCATTTAATGGCTGAGCACTTAGTTGGTGAGTCCCTGGGCTCCTTACAAGACACTGTCGTAAAGAGGACAGTAAATGGTGGCCATTGCTGTTAATGTTGGCTTTCAAGTTAATACCAAAAAACCAAAACAAAAGAAAACAACACCCCCAAGATCTTCAGTGCAGATAAGAATTCACTTTAACGGAGGCCTGTATATACCCAGCCACCATACTGAGCACTTGCCCCCCCCTCTGGATGTGCCGGTGATTTCTCACACCCAACCATCTTGATGGTAATTCTAGGCTGGGGTCATGGAGGCACAGCTCCAGGAAATGGCAGGAAGTATAGAGCTATCGGGACAGCAAATGGCCTGCAGCCACGTGGAGGATAGCTTGGTGGCAAGGTGCCCGGGGTGCTTTGCAGGTTTCAAAGGTCAGTTTCATTTGTTCAGAAAGGATTTTGCCAATGGCAAGTCAGGCAAGCAAAGGGACGGGACACGGCCTCCCATATGATCCCATGGTGCATTCCCTATTTGCCCTAAATAAGAAGCTTTATTTGTCTGCAGAAAGGGCCATTTCTCCAAACAGAAGGGAACTGTCGCCGGAGTCTGGAAACACGATCGATTTATCTGTAACGTCGCCGATCCAGAGCCGTGGCCAGCCTGGCCTGTCAGGCAAACCATAAGATACACACCTCACACAAATTCTTCCAGGTCACTTGTGTATCCTCAGCAGAAACGCCTCGTCAGATCCTGATCCTCCCCCTGTCACACTGACAGGGACCCTTTGCTTGCTGCGAGCCTGGTGCCAGTCAGCCCTTTGGCTCCTGACCTAGCCTATTTTCCTGTGCTTTGAGCTTCTGTTTTGGCATCTTGGCAGTAGGGCCTATTCTGGTGTGGTTGTTGCCAGGTGCCATGAGTGCAATCCATACTCATAGTAACCCCCATGACAGGGGACAAGGGCCCCACAGGGTTTCCTAGGCTGATCCTTTATGGGGGCAGATTGCCAGCTCATTCCCATGGAGCCACGGGGTGGGGGTGGAGCTGGTGGGGATGGAGCCGGTAGGCTATGAACTGCACTCTGGGTTAGTGGCTGAGTCCTTCAACCAAACTGTGCCTTTGAGAGCAGATTGATGTTGTCCCTAGATAACGCCAAAGATAATGCTCCCCTTCAATGAAACTGCCGTCTGTAGCCAGTCAGGGGGCGATGTAGCAACGATGAAACATACAACTTTCCTCTAGTTCCTAAATGCTTCCTCCCCGCTCCCACTATCATGATACGAATTCTACCTTGCAAGTCTGGCTCGACCAGAGGATGTACACTGGTACAGATAGGAACTGGAAACACAGGGAATCCAGGGCGGATGAGCCCTACAGGACCAGTGGTGTGAGTGGCGGTACAGGGAGGGTAGAGGGAGAGTGGGTAGGAAAGAGGGAACCGATTACAAGGAACTATATGTGACCTCCTCCCTGGGGGACGGACAACTGAAAAGTGGGTGAAGGGAGACGTCGGACAGGGAAAGATATGACAAAATAACAATTTATAAATTATCAAGGGCTCATGAGGGAGTGGAGAGCGGGGAGGGAGGGGGAAAATGAGGACCTAATGCTGGGGGCTTAAGTGGAGAGGAAATGTTTTGAGAATGATGAGGGCAATGAATGTACAAATGCGCTTTACACAATGGATGTATGTATGGTTTGTGATAAGAGTTGTATGAGCCCCTAATAAAACGATTAAAAAAAAGAAAGAAAGAAAACGGCCATCTGCAAACATTCGAGAAGTGTGTTGACCCGTCTCTGGGGCATTGGTGTGGCCTATGTGGGTCAGAGTGGGTTTTCAGTGAGCGGTTTGTTTTGGAAGTAGATCACCGGGCTTCTCTTCCATTTCATTCCAAAAGCTAGTCTACTCCGAGAGGATCACATGTACACTAAGTATGCTAGACATGATCACTGTGAATAATTTAAAAACAGAAGCTTGGGGGAAAGTGGGGCATTTTAAGAAGGGAATCGCGGTAAAATCAATACAAGGGTTCCCTTCATAGCATCACCCTTAGACCTAGCTAAGACGGACCAAGACCTCGGATCGTGAGTCTTAGAGCCCTGCTCTGGCTGCTCCCAACCCCACCCTTCTCCGTGCGACAGAGTGATCACCAGGCCAGGGGCACATTGCAGTCCGAGCTCATGAGTCCCTTTAGCACCCTAGCATCCCCTGCTCAAATGAGACCTGAGTTCACTTGCGATGGGGTGGGGGTGGGGGGACACAGCCCTGTATGTGGTGTAGAACAGGGAGGGACGCCATGGCCATCGGCTCTTCTTTAGGTGTCCCCTCCTGTGTCAAGCCTGTCTCAGCATATGAAAGCAAAGGGCACATCCCCAGACGGCTCGGGCCAGTGGTCTCTGTCACCCTGTTCCATCCCGGACTCTTAGGACCTGCCAGTTTCTCCTTTGAATCAGGAGCCAGGCTTTTCTTCCAGCGGGCCCCTCTGAGGCTTGCTTATTCAGTTAGATGGCCATAACATATTTCTTTTGCTCATGCTGGATAAATAGTATTTAGGCAAAGTATAGCATTTTGGGGACAGTGGATTGTAGGACTTTGGGAAAGAGCTGAGGGGGGAAAAAGACATCTTGTGTGATAAATGGCTGCATTTTATTTCAGGCATTCAAATGATTTTGAAGTCTTTGAAATAGTGGCCCATTCTGCCTCTGTTCATGTGCCTTTTTCACAAAGACGCCTGGTCTACTTTATAGTGATGATTTCAGACTGGGAAACCGCACGGCTGTGGAGTCGATGTGGACTCATGGTGACCCTTCAGGACAGAGAAAAGCTGGTCCTAAGGGTTTCTCAGTCTGTGAACCTGGGGAAAGCAGACAGCTTCATCTTTCCTCCAAAAAGTGAAGGGTGGGTCTGAGTCACTGACCTTGAAGTTAGCAGCCCCATACATAACTCCCGGGGTCTCCAGGGGACCTTTGTAACCGGGAGCTTATGGATATTTTGCAAGTGGCTGTCAGAAATACTTCTTCTCTTCCATTCCCCACCACCACCACCCCAGTCCACTGGACTCCTCTCTATCCACCTCCTTCGTATCATTTCTTCCCAGGCTGGGAGGGGAATCTTTTGGTGAGATTCTTTCTATTTGTGGCCAACTGAAGAGCAGACTAGAAGTCTGCCCTCAAGAGTGCGGGTGGGGGCTTTGCTGGGTTTCCTGTGAAACGTAGTGCTGCAACATTTCTCGGGAGCAGTAAGATCCAAATAAAAATCAATGGTGTTGAAGGTAAAATGGCCTCTTGATTGCTGAAATTAAAAGAAAAAGACAGACATCTCCTCTTCATAATTTGGAAGCCACTCCGTAAATTAACCTTGCTTGGTGTTTCATGATGGATGAACCATTCTCGTCTTATTGTGTCGACGCTAGGGGGAAAGCAAGACATGGATTTCCCCCTGTTATTTAAGATATTCCTGCGTCTGCTTGGGTGCTCAAGCTCGGTATTCAGTCAGCCTTATTGAAGGAGCAAAGGCTAGATGCTTCATCATGTATCCGTTGAACATGTGTGGAGGCCCTTGTGTGTTCCGGGACCCGAGGCAGCTGAGGGAGGTGCTGGAGTTTGAAACCTCGTGCTTCTGCCTCCCAGCAGCCCAGGGCTCATGAGGGTGCTGTATGCACTGTACCACTGTATGCACGAATGGGCACTGGACTTTGGAGCGCACAGTGGGGACTGTTAGCTGCTTTGGAATTGACCCCTGACTTATGGCGACCCCAAGTACAAAGGTACTTTGTCCTTCTGGTTGCTGTGCATCCGATCGTTATCACTGCATCGCACCATCCTTCTTTGTATTTGTAGATTTCTAAAAGTTACAAATAGTTTTACCTCGACAAAACAATGGCAAGGCCGGGACAGGGAGGTGCATTTGCACCCAGCACTCAGATTCCCCTTTAAGTCACACTGCCCTATGCATGACTCTCATGGACGTTTCGCTGGCTTGATTTTTGGGAGTATATTGCCTGGCCTTTTTAGCGGGCCTGGCAGCACTGCTGAGACCTCTATTTAGCCTCCATCGACAGTGCATGCGGATCACAGGGCTGTAATTCAACGTGGCCCCCAGCATGGAAGGGGAGAATTCCACCACTGAGTCGTAGGTATCTGGAGGACCTCCTTGTCATATCCTTGAGGCTGTGGTCCGGGTGTTCCCTTTCTCAATCGAGAGCAGTGAACGAGAGGTTCGGAGCGTGAGTCCTGCTAAACTTTTACATGGCCACTGACAGATGGATTCTAAACAAGGAGACCATAAAACACAGAGCCACAAAGACGTCTCAAGTCCAGGCAGCCTAGGTCAGCAGTGGAGAGTCAATGGCAATGTAGAGTGCAGTTAGCCAAACCCAAACCAAACACACCGCCATGGAATGGATTCCTACGCAGAGTGACCTCTCAGGCTTGGTAGAACTGCCCCCACGGTTCTCAAGGCTGTAAATTCTTACAGACGCAGTCTGCTGTGTCTGTGTTCTGTGGATCTGCTGGTGGCTTTGAACCAAAGGCCGGCCTTTAGGTTAGCAGCCAAGTGTTTAAGCACTGAGTCAATGGGTTTCTTATTGCTCCCCAACCAAAGCCTAACCAGACTGACAGACATGGAGTCAATTCCTGTGGGGTAGGGTAGAGCTGCCCCTGTGGGTTTCCTACACTGTAATTCCTTCCTACTGACTCCTCGTGGGAGTAGAAATCCTCATCTTTTTCCTTGTGGGCCATGGGTGGTTTTGAACTGCTGACTGTTAATAGCCCAGCGCAGAACCCACTGCAACCCAGGGCTCCTCAAGTAGGCTAAAACTGACCAATTAATTAGCATGTGAAAAAGCTCTTGTGGTGAAATCACCTTGCAAGTTCAGGGAGGCAGCCATGTTTTCTGGGCTCCAGAATCTTGTTTGAATATTTTATCCCATCCAACTGAATGCGAACAAAGGGCATTTCTCTGGCCCTGGAGTACCACTTGGGCTCCTGTGTGGGGCTGGGTTCCAGCTGCTGGGCTGGTGCTGTGCCATCAGCCTTGAGAGACTTTCCGAGGCAGCAGACCCGGGATGCGCTTGGCCCTGACTTTCTGGCTGTCCACAGGGTTGGCTGCCTTATCTGTCCTGCTCTCGGAATCCTTGCCCATTCATGCCTACCATGGGCGGAGTGCACCTCTTCCAGGAATTCTTACCCGACCTCCAAATGTGGCTCGGGTACCCTTCTGCTCTGCTCCCCCAACTTCCGTGTCAGGGTTACATTCATGAATTTCTATCTATGTTCAGCTCAGCAGCATTGATGATAGATGCTGAAGGTGTTTTTGTAAGTATGGTGATGATCAGTCCAAGGCGTGACTTGGAAATCCACATTTCATTATCTCACCAGCTGGCTGGTGCACAAATCCAAACCCTTTGGTATCAAGTGGTGACCCTACATGGTTCAAAGCAGGTCTGTGCACCATGCTCTTTTCGTTCATTGTGGTTTTACACAATTAGATTGCCAGGCCTTTCTGGGTAGGGCTGAACTACCCACTTTTGGGCTGGGAGTCTTGGGCCAACCATTTGTACCACCTAAGGATCTTGCTGTCCATCTCAATGTTTGAGACCCTCTGCTTATGACTGTGAGCTTGAAGACCGGACCTACTCTTACCTGTCTTTGATCCTTCAACCCACCCCAGCTCCAGACTAATTTTCGTTGCTCCAACTTCAGTTTGCTCCAGTGACCAAAGTGGAATTCTGATCAGAAATGTGCAGGTAGCAGGTGTGCACGGGGAGTCCGTCAGGTTCCTTAAAAGCCAACGAATGGCTCTCAATCCGTTTTCTCTGTTGTGTTGTCAGCCCACCCTCAGGGAAACTGGATATCCCAGAGTTAGTTTTTCTTATTGTGTCGCTCAAGAAAATAGACGGTTACCTTAAAATTTGGTCCTCCACTTTGACAAGTGCTGTTGTTGTTAGGAGCCGCCGGGTCGGTTCGGAACCACAGCGACTCTGCACACAGCAGGACGAAGCCTGCCCGGTCCTGGGCTGTCCTCACCATTCACGTGTGCAGTAGTTTTGCATTGACAGAAAATCAGCAAGCCCGGGACAGTGAGATCCGTTTATACACTGGACCTGATGTCTTATCATTCACACGTTACCATGCGCATGCGTTTGTCCCAGCTAATGAGCCGGGATGGATTCATTATTACGAATTAGAATCTCAACTTCAGCTCATAGCAACCTGACATTAACTAGGGCTTTGGAGTCTGCAAATATTATGGGAGCAGCTGGCTTCAGCTTTCACCCAGAGAGTGTTTGGTGGTTTTGAACCACCAACATTGCCATTAGCAATCTTCCGACAGTGTCACCATGGCTCCTTGTCATGAACTGAAGTTCTGATGATTTTTAACAGCATTCATGACATCAGTCTATCAGTGCCATTGCGGGTAGAACTGTGCTCCATGGGATGTTCCGTAGCTGCTTGTTCAGAAGTGGATCACCAGGCCTTTTTTCTGCTGTGCTGCTGTGTGGACCCATTTGGTTAATAGCCAAATGCACGAACTGTTCCGCCCAGTAACTCCCAACAGTCATCAAAGGCCCTTTCAGAGAGATTGTTGAAACTCCATGTATTTTATAAGTCAATTTTTATTTCTCAGTTTATAAAATTTATTTCTAAAATTTCCATCTAACCTCTTTATTTTTTAACATATATGCACATTTACATTAGCTTAGAGCTTGGGATTGGAAATACGACATGCAGTCATGTGGTTGTATTTTCTTTTGAAAAGTTTTCTTTATTTTGCGGTGGTTGAGAATACCTAAGGCGAGGGTTCCATGAATTCAGCCGTTTCTGCATGCACAATTCAGCGATGGTGCTGTCATCCTCAGACACGGGCAGCCATGACCCTCCCCTGCTGGGTTATGCATAGGTGCAAGTTTACCTAGCGCACACGTTGGCTCAGTTTCCCTGATAATGAAAGTCTGAAACACATATGTTCAGGTTGCACCCCCTTCCTAACACTGGACAAGGGAGAAGCTCTTTTCAAAAGCTAATCATGTTAACAGCTGTCATGGCTTAGGCCCCACCCCTCCAGTGAGATTGGTGTCCAGATCATCTAGAGAGTCAGATCTAAATCACATTTATAATCTCTTTAAAAGCATACAGATTCGAATGAAATATATCAGAAGAGTTTAAATATTCTGTACCACTCACAAGAAATATCTAGAACAGTGGTTCTCAACCTTCCTAATGCCGCGACCCTTTAATACAGTTCCTCATGTTGTAGTGAACCCCAACCATAAAATTATTTTCGTTGCTACTTCATAACTGTCACTTTGCTACTGTTAAGAATCGTCATGTAAATATCTGATATGCAGGATGTATTTTCATTGTTACAAATTGAACATAATTAAAGCATAGTGATTAATCACAAAAACTATGTAATTCTGTCTTGGGAAATATTTATTTCTAATGACAAATAAATTACATTTTTTCGTGAAGCATGGTGTGGCATGGGGAACAGTCTTCACTGGGGGTTGGTCGGATCTGCATGTGGGCGACCCGCCTGGAGATGGACAGAGGAGCGGTGTCTCGATTCCTAAGACCGTAGGAAAGATGCGCTTTCCGATGGTCCTAGGCGACCCCTGTGAAAGGGCCATTCGAAACCCAAAGGGGCCCGGCCTACAGGTTGAGAACCGCTGAGAACAAGCGCGAGTATAATGAACCAAGCCTTTGGTGATTACCTGTGGCAGGCAGGAAAGAGGTAGAGAAGGGAAGTCTTTGCTTGATTGCTTGGCATAGGGGTGGGGAGGGTGAGTTGCATGGAACACTGACGTTCTTGTTAATCATTTTATTGGGGGCTCATACAATTCTTATCACAATCCATACATACAGCAATTGTGTAAAGCACGTTTGTATATTCGTTACCCACATCATTCTCAAAACATTTGCGCGCCATTAAGCCCTTGGCATCAGCTCTTCATTTTCCCCTCCCTCCCCCCTCCCTCATGAACCCTCGATATTTATAAATCGTTATTTTGTCATATCTTGTGCCCTGTCCGACGTCTCCCTTCACCCACTTTTCTGTTGTCTGTCCCCCAGGGAGGAGGTCACATGCAGATCCCTGTAATGGGTTCCCCCTCCCCACCCTCCCTCCAGGGAACACTGCCTTTCTATGAAGAGGGGTGGAAATAGTTAATGGTGTTTTCATAGCGTTCCAACGTGATCCTTGTACTTACTGTCACTGAGTCACTGTGTGTAAACCACGTGATGGCACATGGTTTATTTTACTTACTTGCCACCATACAGGAAGGACCGCATGTTTGGTAAAGTGGAGAGGCGGTCAAAAAGGGATGAGCCTCAAGGGGATGGATTGACAGAGTGGCCGTGAACAAGGTTGTTGACCGCAATTGTGAGGATGGCGCAGGATCGTGCACTGCTTCCTTCTGTCATGCGCGGGGTCGCTTTGGGTTGGAACTGACTCTGTGGCATCTAAAAACAACAACAACAACAACAACAACAACAACAACCACAAGGAAGTGGAAAAAAGAAAAAGAAAGATGACACTCTTGAAATCGATAGGTTTATTGTGCCATCCTGGCCAATGAACACATGTGGGATTAATTGAAGGGCAGAGAGATAAATGGCGCGGTGAGCCTTGCCTTTCTTG
>NW_022107431.1:24934573-24935690 GCF_000313985.2 Echinops telfairi | reverse complement strand
TGTTTATTTCTTATGTTCTCTATCTATCTAAATATATATAAAATCATTAGTGTCCTGGTGTTGTCTCTCTAGAGCACCCTGTCTAACATAACTGTCAAAGCTGGTAAATGCCTATCAGGATTTCTTTACAAATCGAAGCCACCGTGTTTTAAAGAAGGAAGGTTGCATTTTGACGGTACGGTAAGTCTGAATCTCACAATTTGTCAGAGACTCAGGCTTCCAGAAGGAAGACATGCAAACTCTACACACAAACGAGGCTCTTCCTTGCCCTCCCTTTCCCTCCCCTGCAGCTGACTCTCTGGTGCCTCTGCCCTGGGCATGGGAGAGCCGTAGGTGTGAGATGTGGAGACCGGTGCTTCGTGACTCCTGCACACCAGCCTCTAGTGCTGCCTGTCTGCCTCTGGCTCCAGGAGGGTAGATGCCTGTGCCTCGGCTCCTGCTACATCCCCCTCATGCCTCGTGATGATATGTTATTAGGATCTTGATCCCTGTTATTTGTTCAGTTAATCTATGCTTCGGGGATCTCAGGAGATCACAGCGCTCTGTTGTCAGTGATTTTGTGCTGTAATAGAGGCCCTGGGTAGGTAAAGACCAGACTCAAGACATGTAAGTTACATGGTTCAAAATCTGCAAATAGTGTTTTACATTTACCCTTTCTAGCCATTCCTCTTCAGCTTTCTAGTAACACATGCGGAGAGTTGCCTAAGTGGACGGTCTTTCTGTCACTCATTCTAAGCTGGGCATTTTCCAATGAACAGGATGTAGATGTTTTTAAAATGTATCAAATCCATGAGAACTGCCTCGTCCTGGAGAGATAAGGACCAGGTGAACTGCATGCCGGTCCCTCTTCCCCCACCCCACCATAGAATCAATTGTCTCTGGAGTTCTGTAGAAACTCTGACAGCTTTCATTGATCAACACATTTATGTACCCATTTTGGTTGGATATTAAAATAGTGATTTGAGAATCCGTCTAGACTAGAGCATGTACATGGGTACAGATCAGAGCTGGAAACACAGGGAATCTGGGACAGATAAACCCCGCAGGACCAATAATGAGAGTAGCAATACCAGGAGGGTAAGGGGGAGGTGGGGGGAGAAAGGGGGAACCGATTACA
>NW_022107431.1:24923953-24934290 GCF_000313985.2 Echinops telfairi | reverse complement strand
CAAGGGTTCAAATAGAAAGTAAATGTTCAGAAAATGATGATGGCAACATCTGTACAAATATGCTTGATACAATTGATGTATGGAATGCTATAAGAGCTGTAAGAGCCCCCAATAAAGTGATTTAACAAATAAAGTGATTAAACAAACAAACAAACAAACAAACAAACAAACAGTGATTTGCAATTCTGTGGCTTGACTCGCTGTTCTATGTATGCAAGAGAAAACTTAATTCAGAAGCCAGACTCTGTCCCACTTGGGAAGTCCATGGAACCCTGGTGACACAGGGTAAGTGCCTGTTGGTGAACGGAATGGTTGGCAGTTCAAACTCACCAGCTGCTCTGTGGGAGAAACATGGGGCATTTTGTTTCTGTAAAAAATCCCACTTTGGAAACCTTAACAGGCAACTGTGCGCTGTCCTCTGGGGTCATTATGAATTAGAACTGACTTGATAAATATGGGTTTGAGGTTAAAATAAAAAAGCTAAGAGAAGTTCATTGCTGCAGGGAGAGGCGGAAGGACAGGAGCTCACAGTGTCATCATTTATACTCAGATTTCAACACTTGGGCTTTGGAGTTAGGCTGCCTCAATTCCAATTCCAGGACTTCTGGTTGCTAGTTCCTTTCAGTCAGAGCTGGGCAAGGGCCGAGTTTTCAAGGTCTGGGACCTCCACTTGAAAAGAGCAATGATAAAAACACCTGCTCATCTGTGCAGTGTGCGGATCAGATCCCATTGCCATCTGCACAGCAAGAAGGCAGCAAGTGTTCCTGACGATAGCAACAGTCACGTTAGCCGCTATCACTAGTAAGCAGTACATTTAAGGAGTCCTAGCGATGCTGTCCTGTAAGCATTGGACTATTACTAACTGCAAGATCGGCAGTTCAAACCCACCAGCTACGCCTGGGAGAACGATGAGGCTGTCTGCGCCTGCAGAGACTTACAGAGGCTCCGAAACGCTTTTGGGATCTTGAGTCCAATTGACTCGATAGCAGTGGGGTTTTGTTTTCGGCTAGTCGTAAATTTAATAGCTCCTAAAATGAACCAGACTCATTTGAATTGGAATTTGATCCTCTTTGCCCATTCTGTAGGCGATAAAAGATAACAGCAAACTCATTGCCATTGAGTGGCCTCACAGGAACCCTGCAGGACAGGGAAGAATTGCCTCGGTTTCCGGAGCCTCGGCTGACATCATGTTACCAGTCCATTGCATTAACCACCGTGGCCATAAGGCCTCTGTGGATGATAACGTGTTTTAATGTCACACCGTCAGTGGAAAGAAAGGTAGGAAATCTGCTTTATTTAACCATTGCAGGGTCCACACAAGTATTAGGACTTAAGAATTTAAAGCACTTGCAGTTTGGTGCTATCCCCTGGAAACTTTTTTTCTAATTGACATTGTTGTCATTTTACCAAGCGCCTTAGATTCCATATTCATAAAAATTCCATTTTTATTACCCCCTCAATATTCTTATTCCAATTCTTAAGTTTTTTTTTTAAACAAAAAAATCACCGTAGTTAAAAAAAACATATCAGAAAAGGCAAAGGATAAACTACATTATTATGCAAATAACATTCATGTTACTTTTTGTTGTTGCAAATCAGACAGCCCTCTTGCTCACTGGCTTCCTGTGAGAGCTCTGGTCTTTGCATGCATTTGTCATTTACGTGAGTGTGTTGTTGCATCTGGAAATATGGTATTCTCGTTTATGTCATTTTAACACCTTACGGGTCTTCATTTATTTTATCATTTAGCATCCACAGCCATCCATCTAGTCATTATCATGGTAAACGATTTAAAATGTAATGCTCTTCTTACCTTTCCGTGGCCTTATCAGTATTTCCCCTATAAAGTAGTTGTACTGTAACTTATTTCTCACCCTTTTAAACATTTTTGGTATTTGATTTTTTCTAAGTTTGCCTGTTGGCCAGAGTAGAAAAACCATTACTGAGAAGCAGATACTACAAATACGAGTCAATAGTTCAGGGTTTTTCAGTGATGGAGATACTACTGTTTGTGGATGCTGTTGTGTGCATTGTACTCTGTTTAACAGGATCCCTGGCCTCTACTCACCAATTGTAGCAAACCAAAAATGTCTTCAGTCATTGCAGAATCTCAGGGACAAAAGGTGTAGATTTAGGGTCCCCGACACTGGTTCTTCTTGCTTCAGTTATGGCTGACGAAGTGGAAGTGGCATGGACCCAAGTGTGTACGATGTTGGAAGTTAAAGCTAATCAAGTTTGCATTTCTTTGTTCGACCTTTGATATCACCCAGGTTGTATATTGGTGAAGCCCTTTCAGCCTTTGTGTCTGCCCAAACAGTACGTTGACATTTCAGACACAGTAGTTGACAGTGTTCTATCCGATGAGATAATTTGGACTCTAAATATAAGTTGACACTTTCTTGAAGGATTATTTGGTGGAAACCTTACAAATCTGCCTAGACCAGAGCATGTGCACTGGTACAGATAGGAACCGGAAACACAGGGAAATCAGGCGGATGAGCCCTTCAGGACCAGTGGTGAGAGTGGCGGTGCCTGGAGGGTGGAGGGAAGGTGAGGTAGAGAGCGGGAACCGATTACAAGGATCTACATATAACCTCCTCCCTGGGGGACGGACACCACGTCGGACAGTGTAAGATATGACAAAATAATAATTTATAAATTATCAAGGGTTCATGAGGGAGCGGGGAGCAGGGAGGGAGGGGGGAAAATGAAGAGCTGATGCCAGGGGCTTACGTGGAGAGCAAATATTTTTTTCTTTTTTTTTGTCAGTAATAAGAGGTTAAGAAAGATTTTATTGAGGCAGGGAAAGAACTCCCGGGAGGGAAGGGAGAGCAGAGAAAAGACGGGGGCACGCGCCCCAGGGCGGTTCCCAAGCCAAACGAGTTAGGTCAGGGGACTTGCCAAAGAGCAAAAGTTTTGAGACTGTTGAGGGCAATGAATGTACAAATGGGCTTTATACCATTGATGTATCCTGATAAGAGTTGAGCTCCCAATAAAAATGATTAAAAAAAACAAAACAAAAACAAAAGAAGGAATAACCAATAAAAGTAAATAAAGTTCTTATACTACAAAAAGATAAAATAAAATAACAGAGAAAAGATTAAAAAGAAAAAAAGAAGAGCTCAACGTTGCATTGTGCAGTTGGAAGTGCCATCCCACAAGCATTGTTATCTCTACTTTACCTTTCTGAGAGGATGTAATCCCAACCGCTGCAGGAATCCTGGTGGTTTGTGCTTATGTGCTGGACTGCTAACCGAAACACCAGGGGTTCGAAACCACCAGTGGTGTCACAGGAGAGAAGCCCAAGCTTTCTACTTCCATAAAGAGCTATAGGCTTGGAGATCGACAAGGGAAGTTCTACCCTGCTCTATGGACTCTGTGGCCGTGCGTTTGTTTTTGTTTGGTTGCTGTAGCGGGGCCTGTTGACACTCCACCTGCATTCCTTGACATCGCACTCGAGTGCACAAAATCCACACCCAACCCGCTGCCATCATTCCAACTCACAGGGCCTACGTTCCTGTGGCTTACCAAGCTCAGTCAAGGTAGGGGAAGTGCCAGCCTCTGGGACACGGTGACTGCTGATTTATACATCCCCACCACCTTCCGTCCCTGGGAGGCGCCCTTCTTCAACTGGGTCCCAGATTTCCCAGTTTGATAATTGTCCAGTGGTCACTGGCTTGATCGCGGCCTGTTTATTGGCTGTCTTGCTCTCCTAGCTTCGCCTCCTTCCTCACCATCAGAGTATTCTGGGATGAGAACACACTGCTTACACTTGACGTCTTGTCTCACGGTCTGCTTGGGAGGGAGGAGGCACAGGGAGGGAAGTTGTGGACCAAACTAAGATATTAGCCAACTTTTCTTTTCACATACATGATGAAAGAAGAGGAGAAATCAGACCAGGAGAGAAGCAATCTTTGAAGACCTCGCTGTATAGGAAGCCAACTAAACCCACCGTAGAGTTGATTCTGACTCATGATGACCCTGGAGAGGGCATCGTAGAGCTGCTCCGTGGGGTTTTCAAGGTCATAAATATCTCAGAGGCAGTCTGCTTCCCACTTACTTTCTTTACTGCATCCGCTGACTCTGGGGCTGGTGGATTTCAGAAAGATTAGTTTTCAGTCCGTGGCTTTCACACAGAGACTGACTGGCGGTAGGAGAGAATAAACTTCTCATCTGTTGCTCTCCCAATTTTTGTTCTGCATTTTTGAACTCTTAATACTTTGGGAAAAAGCTTTAGCTTGCAGCTCTGCAGGCTTATTCTGGAAGGCTGTGTTTTTGTTACTCATGTTTACTCGTTGAGGGAAGACGGAACCAAACCCAACCCACTGCCCTCACTTGCGTCCATCCCAGTGACCCTCTAGGGCAGTGTACAATAGCCACTTTGGGTCTCCAAGACTGTCAGTCTTGAGTGGCGCAGACAGCCTCATCTCTCTTCTGAGGAATGGCTGGTGGGTTCGAACCATTGACCGTGTAGTTCACAGTCCATTGACTAAGCTCCAGGGCTCCTGGATACACCACGAAGTGGTTTTCAATGGAGGCACCGGTGAACTTCTGACATTGTTCTTCTTACACAACCTCTGTATTCAACTTTGAAGGAGTAAAACCAAAGGCCAAATAAGTAATAACAAAATAATAATAGAAACAAACAAATGAAACATCAAACCAAACTCACTGCCACCGAGTCCATTCCCACTTATAGTGACCCTATAGGACAAAGGAGAACTGCCCTTTGCTTCTGAGATGGTCACTCTCCATGGGAGTAGAAAGTCTTGTCATTCACCTTTGGAGAAGCTGCTGGTGGTTTTGAACGGCTGACCTTGTGGTTAGCAGCCCAACGCATAGCCCACTACACTACCAGGACTTAGAAAATCAGCTGTGTGGAGTTAACCTCTACAAGGTCAAATCTCCTTAGAAAACATGAACTGAAAGTCTTCAAATGCTTGGGGTCAGGCTGCCAAATTTATGGGAGTCCCACGGTAGAAAGGGTAGAATGGTTTCATCAGTCACTTTCTAAAAGTGCTCAGCTGAGAAGACAGGTGATGGACCTCCACTGATACGGAAGGCTGCCTCTCCCTAGTCTCGCCCACCTGCCCATCACCGAACCTGCCCTCCTGCAGGAGCCCTCTTCAGACCATAAACCTCTAGGAGCGCATCACCGTTTTGTTTCTTGCCCGGCACATGTTGAAGTTTATGAAAGCTGGGGTCATTGCACAATCTTAACTGACCATAACTGTAAGTTAGTGTGACCCAGAGTGACCCTGGGCGAATGTTGGCCAACATAGGTTTCCTTTTTCCGTGTGAAAGTTCTTCCTTTGTTGTGGGAACTAATAACTAAATAGGATAGAAAGCCAAATGATTTCATTGTTGAACCCAGACCTGAAGGTCATGAGAAACTGCCAATGTAAGTGAAAGATTGCCAAGATACGGTTAAAAGATTTACACGGGCACTTGAATCTGTTCAGAAACAAGGCAAAGAAAGACGGACAAAAGGGAAATGGTGTTTTGTGCATGATGTTGATCCCAACCTGGTAGGATAAAGTACTGGATCCATCGGCAGAGAGTTATGAGACTGAGTTTAACATGTTAAAAACAGGTCTATCGAGGGCATACTAGTACCAGGTTGTTCAGAATTAGTTTGTCATGCTGAGAAATATGACAAAGAATTAAGTGCTCAGTGGTTAACTGTAAGTGGGAGGTTCGAACCCAGTAACTTTTTTTGGAAGAAAGATGAGGCAGTTGTTGGCTTCTGGGAAGAGTTCAGTTTTGGAAACTTGGGGAAGTTCTACTTTGTGCTGTAGAGTTTCCATGAGTTGGAATTGATGACAACTTTTGTTTTTTGTTTTAATCACCTGCATTTATTAGTAGCTAATTTAAAGAAAAGTTTTGGATTGCCTTGGTCCACTATGGATGTAAGGTAGATAGAACTTTGAATTTTGTTTTCTTTTCAAAGGACTTTAAATGGTTGCCCTCAATAATTGATAGAAACATGACCAATTCCTCTTGGAGGCATAGACCCCTCCTCAAAATGAAAAGCAGAGTCTCAGACATGTACGTGCACACCAGTGGTTATGCCAGCACTTATCACCGAAGTGGAAATAACTCAAGCGTTCATCAGCAGATGAATGGATAAGCAATATAGATGTGAAGTTCTAATGCATGCTACAACATGGGCGAACTTTAAAGACGTTACTTTAAGATAGATAAGCCAGATACAAAAGGATCTATAGTTTAAAAAGCATCTTGAATAGGCAAAATCTAGAGACAGAAAGTAGATTGATTACTGGTTAACCAGTGAGGGAATAAGGACAATACAAAGTTAATTCGTTATTGTTTAATGGATGGAGTTTCTGTTTAGGGTGATGAACAAGGTTTGGAAATAAACTGTGGTGCTAAAAAAAAATGAACCCTTGCCCCTAAACTACTAAATCGGAAGAAATTCATTAGATAGCACTTACATTTCCTAAGTGGAGAGAGGCATGTGAGCTCTAACAGCTTACGGAGCAGTAGTTTGTATTTGTCTTCGGTTTTATGTATCATCAAGAGTTTTGAGTCATCCTGTCTTCCAAGCCTGTCTGTCTGTGCATTTCTGGTTTGGAGATGAAATTGTCCCAGCTCTTACTTAGGTAGTGATGTACCTTTGTCCATTTGTAAAGTAGATTGCCACAAGATCTAACAGCTAATTGATGAACCGAGATCTGGTGCGGTTATGGAAGAGGGCTTGCAGTGAAGGGAAGGAGGGGTGGCTTAACCTGGTTTGGACCTGCATCTTTCTACGTTCTTGCTTGTTTATTTCCCAGCTGGGACTGAAGCATCCTCGGCCAGGACGATGACTGACTCTAAGTCAGCTGGGAAGAATTGGATGTGTGGTAGCAATAGCTGACGATGGAAAGAGATACAGATGACCCACTCAGCTCCTGTATTAGTCTGGGTTGACTAGAGAAACAAATTCATTGACACTCATATATGTGTAAGAGTGGACTTTATATCAAGAAGTAATTATGCATCAGTAAAACATCCTAGCTCAGTCCAGATTAAGTCCACAAGTTTGATGTTAGCCCAGGAATTCCTTTTCAGAAACAGGCAGCACATGCAATGATGCCGAATCCAATGGATCCAATGGCAGTGAACGCATCTCCAGGGCTCTGGCTGCCATCAGTGTGGCTCCATGTGGCTTGTCAACAGGAGTATGAAGGGGAGAGAGAGAGAGGAGAGAGAGAGAGAGAGACCCGCCTCTT
This sequence comes from Echinops telfairi, assembly GCF_000313985.2. Classification (NCBI taxonomy): domain Eukaryota; kingdom Metazoa; phylum Chordata; class Mammalia; order Afrosoricida; family Tenrecidae; genus Echinops; species Echinops telfairi. Next base: position 24,927,055 of record NW_022107431.1, on the reverse strand, counting down.
CTGATGGCAGAATCAAGAGTGGAATTTCCCAGAATCCTCATGAGAAGGTCACATCCACAGGAGGGATCATCACTCTGTGAACTGATTGACAGGCTAGACTCCACCTTTTCATTCTTTTATCAAGTTGACATAACATTGTTTAACTACCACAGCTCCCCAAAGCAGAATTCTTCCTTGCTTTAATGAAACAAACAAACAAAAAACCCAACCTTACACAAAAAATCTGCAACACTAGCAAGGAAAATTAACTGAGTTGAATTTTCCTGGCTCAAGAAAAGTTTTTCCCTTATATGAGTAACTCTTTAATTTCTTCTGAATGATTTGGCTTTCTTCTTGAGAAAAGCTTTTTTTGTTGTTAATTCAATAAGGATTTATTGTGCATTTATAGTATATGCAGAACTAGGAGAAGAAGGCCAAACCATAAGATGTGTTCTTCTTTTAGGAAATAAAGAGTCTAATTGGGAGAAGAGACCATATAGGACTTTAATTGGTTCATGAAAAATTGGAATGAACAGATAATAGTTTTTTCCATGAACTTTTTGAAGGCCCTTTGTGTGGCGGCCCCAGGTGTTGTTAAGTAGAACTACTCCATAAAGTTCCTTGCCTATAATTTTGAAAAATAGTGGTTAAAAAAAAAAAACGAAAAGAGAAATAGTGGCAAAATTATACACAGGTAAGCGTTCTCTAATTCAACAACTTCTACATGTATAATTCAATGCCATTATTATACTCTTCATGTTGTACAATCATTATTGATATCCTTCTCCAAATTATTTCACCATCATTACTATAAACTCAATGCCCCCTATGCAAAAACTCTTCCTCCTGAATTCAATCATGGTAAACATTGGTCACATTTAGTTTCTGTTTTTCAGTGGTTTTCTTGATATAGTATTCACATATCATACAATTCCATGGTTAAATCACGTTTTAAAAAAGTTGTGTATACATCATCACAATCAGTTCTAATGTTCCCTCCCCCTTTCTGCATTCATTGTTTGCTCCCCAAATCCATCTCCCCCCCACATCCCCAATAAAGCACCCTCTCAGTTATTGTCTTTATGCATCCATTCCTTGTTCGCTTCACAAACTGGGAAATCCATCAGAAACAACAACAAAAATGAAGCAGAATAAAATAATAATAATGTAAAAATAAAAATAAAGAGTAAGAAAGAAAGGCCACCAACAATATGTAAGAAAACAGAGAATAAATTTCTGTTATGGAACAAGTGAGAGCTATTTGAGCCTTGAGCAAGTTCAGGTTAGGTCAAGAGGGAGGTCATCTGCCCAGGTATGTGGCTTGCTCTACCATAATCAAGTTTACAGTAATCTCTGTTTGATACAAAGCTGTTTGAGTCCCTTGCCTGTGGCCAGAGGGGATCTGCCAGAGACTTGGTTCGACTAGATTTCCACAGATGGATTTGGGCTCCAACTGCCCTCCATAGCCTTCTATAAATTGGGTGTTCACAATTTAAGCTTTAATAATTTCCCCTTCATCATACTTGGATTTTGTTATCAGCATCATTGGATCACACAGGCTGGTGCTTCTTCCAGGTGGACTTAGTTGACAGCTCACTTAGATGGCTGCTTGTGTGAATACAGGACTTTCAGACAGCAGACACTATTCCAGCTGATAGTGGGGCGCTATCTGCTTTCTTGATCACACTTTGCAATAACCCCCTTATCTTCAGGGATCCCTTCATGAAGGTGAGTGCGGAGCAGGAGTCTGTTCTAAGACGAAGTCTTCTTGCAATGGGGAGGGAATTCTGTGGGAGCCCAGTACCCATTTGCGTGTCCATGGGTTATGAACGACACGGGTTTACTTTGGCGGTCGTATGATGACAAAAACAAGACCAAAAAGCACCATCACCACAACCACCAATAACAACAACAAAACAAAAAGAAAAGGCAGAAAGAAACGTACCAGAGACATGAAAAAGAAAAAATATTGTCAATCAAGAGCATTTGTGTTAGAAGGAAGGAGACGATGCTGAGGGTGAAGCCTACGGCGGCAGACTGTGCACATCAGTTTGTGAGGAAACAACTAGTTTTGCTTGTGCCCTAATTGAAGAAGATGTACGACTCACAACAGAAATATCAGCGAATGCCCCAGATAGCTCCATTGGTTCAGCTCACACACTTCTATCTCAAAAAAGAATTTTTGCTTGATGGGTGCTCCCAGATCAGCCATTGACAAGAGCAGAGCTTTTGCCTGACGTTTTAAATGAGTCAGGTCAAGATCCCGACACATTTTTTGGTAGCATCGTCACAGGAGGAGGTGGCATGGCTTCACCCCTATGCTCCTGAAGATAAATCGTAATTGAAGCAGTGGCTTCCAAGAGGTGGATGTGGTCCACTCAGTGGAGAAACAGACTAATCACGAGTTAAGGTCATGGGGATAGTTTTCATTGGTAGGGATCCTCAAGACATTTTGCTTGAGGTCAACGAGCAATACCAGTTTCCCATTTATGAGAGTATTTAGAGAAAGTTCACCACAGCGCGAGCCGAGAAAATGCCACAGGGCTCTTTTCTCCCATGGCAGTGCTTGTGCTCTTTCCTCTAATCAAATAAGGACAATTTTGTGAGCGTTTCGATGGGAAATCGCTGGGTGTCCACCTTACAGGCCTGATTTGGTTCTTTCTGACGTCTTTTTAGTTCCTAATCTTAGAGAGAAAACAAAAATCCGTGAAGGATTTCCCTTACTCTTCAATTCATGATATAAAACTGGCTGCATCGGCATGGTTAAACTCCCAGCAGCCTCCGTTCTTTACAAATGGGTTCAACGGCAGCTGTCATCGCTGACATAAGTATTTTGAATTTGATGGAGTTTATATTGAGAAAAAAGTTTATATTTTTATCACTTTAATTCTACTTTCCACGAACTTTTTCAAGTCCTTTTGTATATGTGTATGTATATATCTATAGGTACATGTATCTAAAGATATATAAATATATAGGTGCTGGATGTATAAAGGCTTTGGTGGCCTAGTGGTTACTCATTTGGCTGCAGCCTCAAGGTCAGCAGTTTGAAATACCAGCCACTCTGTGGGAGAAATGGTGTTTACTTTTGTAAAAAGTTACAGTTTCCAAATATATATATAC
>NW_022107431.1:24920232-24923851 GCF_000313985.2 Echinops telfairi | reverse complement strand
GAGTTGTTTTTTTAAATATATCTAGGCATCTCTTTAGCTGCCTGTGTATAGTATTAGTAACTCTCAAACACACCAAATATTTTGACTTAAAATGAACAGAAATACTACATGAACTCAGAAAGTCATGGAGAAGTGATGACAGGGGGTGGGAACTGTATTACTAACGTATCTTGGGTGGGGGTGGTGGTCTCCATTTGATAAGCAGCCTATAATGGGAGCCCTGGACCTAGGGGAAGTTCTAGGTCAGCGGTTCTCAACCTGTGGGTCTCAACCCCTTTGGGGGTTGAACAACCCTTTCATGGTGGTTGCCCGATTCATAACAGTAGCAAAATGACAATGATGAACTAGCAACAAAAATAATTTTATGGTTGGGGGGTCACCACAACGTGAGGAAATGTATTACTCCGTCGCGGCATTAGGAAGGTTGAGAACCACTGTTCTAGGTGAAGGGCACTGAATTAGCAGTGGTTGGTTACAGTAATCCTGCCGAATGCCTTCCTAGATCCATACATAACCCTCCAGCCTATAGTGATACTTGTCTTTGAAGGCTGTGGGTGGTATGTGGAAATTCTGTTAATGAGGTGTTTTGTGACCAGCAGAAGTCTAACCTTTCAGGGTGTTGAGGATGCATGCAGGAGGGTGGATCAAAGAGGCTGCGCCAGTAATTCAAGGGGGAGATACTAAGGGTCCGGACAAAGTTTGTAGCAGAAGAAACAGCTTGGCTTTGTTTTTTTTTTGGGGGGGGGGAGAATTTCAGTGGGTAATAGCCAAGTTCTTTTTGTGGTTTTTAATATTTCGTATCCTGCTGCCCAAAGCTGAGCTCCCCGCCCTGTTTGGTGTAACCGTGCCTGGAAGCCCATGTGTGTGGACGACTCTTCGCTCTGGTTGCCTGGAGGGTGGCAGTTTCCAGGTGCAGAACTCGGCCGCTGCCTGCGGACGTTGTTTCGGGGGCTGATCTGCTTGTCCACGCCGTCTTCCGTGTGTTTCCTCCCGGGATTTTCCTTGGAGCGATGAAAAGAGTCATTCCTTTGTGCCCCGTGGTGTGGGGCCGTCCCCTCTGTAGTTGTCATTTGTAGGCATGGACCAGTACGTTGTGCCCAGCTGGAGTTGTCAGCACGGATGGCTGCAGCTTTGCCATCCCCGCTCTGACTTTCTACTCCGATCTTGGTGATGCACGCACAGGTGAAGCCTGAACAGGTGAAGTCTTGCCGAGGAGCTTTGCCATCCCAGCTCTGACTTTCTACTCCGATCTTGGTGATGCACGCACAGGTGATGCACGCACAGGTGAAGTCTTGCCGAGGAGCTGCTGCAACAAATTAGCATAGATTTTATGGCTCAAACAACATAAACATATCACTTCAGTGTGGAGGCCAGAGGTGAGACCAGGGTGTCACTGGGCTAATTTGACATGTTGTTACATCTGCATTCCTTCTAGAAACGACAGAAGAGAATCCATTTTCTTGGCTCTTCTCACCACTAGAGTCTAGAAGCTCCCCAGGACTTCTCTCACTCGGCTGCATGGGATAGTCACCCCAAACCAAACCCAAACTGCCCCGAGTCACTTAGGACTCAGAGTGACCCTAGAGTGTAGAACTTCCGCTGTGGGTTTCCAAGACTGTAATTCTTTATGGGAGTAAGAAAGCCCCATCTTTCTCCCTCTCAGTGGCTGGTGGTCTTGAACTGCTGTATTTGTGGTTAGTATCCCCACTCATAACCACTACGCCACCAGGGCTCCTCCAGGAGCACTCATGGTTTTCCATGTGATTCTGAAGCAGCACACTTTAGTTGTGATGTAATGGCTTTCCCTTAGGGCCATCTGGTCATGTTCAAGTGTTCAGGAAGGAAACACGTGAGTAACGAAACTAAAAGTGGAATTGAAATCACCGTTTCACGAGAAATGAAGAAGCACAACAGTTAGTTAACAAGGTATGTCTGAGGTCATCTCATCTCTTTGGCTGCAAGGATAGTTTGGCTTTTGGAAGATACTTGTTTTCAATAAATTCCAATATTGTAATGACAAATGGTAGGTAGTTTAGGTACATTGCCTTCTACTCCTAATGCAATTACCTAGACAGTATAATTAATTATAAGTGACCTAGACACTGTAATTATATGGCTATAGGAGTTGGTGTGTTACAGTAATAAAATTCAGATTAGTTTATTCAGAAGCTAGGAGAGAGTAAGCCCGTGGGGATGTTACACAAGCAACTTCTACAGACATTTTAAAGAAGAGGTCGCGAGTAAGTAGTCTTTGTAAAAAGTAGATATATATTTTCCAAGATAATAATGGATCAGTCACTCAGACTTGCTACTTCTGATTAACTTTATAAATATGACTATAACCGTATTGACACGGCTCGCTTTAGCTCCTCCAGTCAGTTGTGTATAGACAATGCAATTCTCCCTGCTTTTTCAGAGCATGCATTTCTCAAATAACACAGGTTGTCTGGTGTTAAAGTTTTGGTAGGATTTTGTCATTGGTGGATACAATGACAGAATAATAGCCCACTACTTTAGACACTGCTGAAATCTTTTTTTTGTTCATGTGGACAAATGGGGTTAGGTTTTATTTTTCAAGGAGAAACTCTGTTTTCTCAAGGAAAAAGCTATTTGTTGGGTGAAGGCTAAGAGGAACAGTCCAGCAAGGTGGAGCTGCTTGAAGAGGGGAGATTTGTGTTTCCCCAGATCCTCTTTAGTGACCTAACGGCTGAGATCTGACAGAGACATATTGAGTTGTCCTTCTGGGCTTTCTAAAAAAAAACATGATAAAGGGTCCTGGTGCTGAGAATGAGCACTTGGGCATTTAACATGGACATTCCTTCTCCTGGTTCCACTGTTCGGTAGCATGTGGAAGAAAGAAGGAAAGAAAGAAGGCTTGTGGTCCATCACACGCAAGCATGCCATTATCTAAGAGAGAGAGCAGTGATCTTAGCACAGACACAATAGATGTACAGTCAGTACATTTTTAAGGGATGAACCAAACAACTTGATTACAGAGAGTTGGCAGATTTTGTTTTGATATAGAAAATGCTTATTGTATCTAATGGGAAGAGAAACGTACCCAGCATATTAAACCAAAAAAAGAGCCCCTAGTCACTGTGTCAGTTCGGACTCCTATCGAATCTCCAGGACTGAGTGGAACTGCCCCGTCGACGGTCATTGTGTAAGCATCACTGAAGCAGACTGCCATGCTTGTGGTCTTGGGAGCCCTGCCTGGGTTTGAACCGCCAACCTTTCCATTAGCAGTCCAGCACGTAACCAGGTTGTCGCCAGGACGTCTTATCTGCAGCACGTTGTAGGGTCAGGTGCCATTGAGTTGGCTCTGACCCATTTTGACCCTGTGCCCAGCAGAACGAAACGCTGCTGAGTTCTGTACCCTCCTCGCCACCCTTCTCATGCCCGAGCCCATTGTGACAGCTGCTGGGTCAGTTCATCCCCTTTTTTGCTGCCCTCGCCCCCACACCCTTTCCTAAGCACGATGTCCTTCTCTCGGGCTGGTTTCTCCTGACAACGAGACCACGGTAGGTCAGCTCAAGTCTGACCATCCTTGCCTCTGAGGGACACTCTGGTCATCCGTCTTCCAAGACAGATTGCCCTTGCGGCAGCCCAGGGTGCGATC
>NW_022107431.1:24918160-24919673 GCF_000313985.2 Echinops telfairi | reverse complement strand
AAAATTCACGAAAAAATTCAATTACCACTTAATTCTATTTCTCCACAAACCATATGTGACCCCTTTTGTGCAAAATCATCTTGTTTGCATTATCTTCTGTATTTACCAGTGCCTTCAGGGAAAGCATGGGAGAATCCCGGTGCTTTAACAAGCTGAACACTTGGCACGAGGTTGGCAGTGGAAACCCACTAGCCACTGCTCAGAAGAAAGACGAGGCAGTTGTCTTATTGCCATTGAGGCTGATTCAGACTCACTGATCCTAGGGGACAGGGCAGAACTGCCTCTGGGGTTCTGAGACTGCAACTCTATGGGAGTAGAACGCCTAATCTGTCTCCTGTGGAGAGGCTGGTGATTTCAAACTGTTGACCTCGGCTCCTGTCAAGATGTACAGCCTCAAAAACTCTCAGGAGCAATTCTGCCCTGTCCCGCATAGTTTCTGTGATGCAGTATTGACTCCAGGAGCACGGATTTTGGTTTGAAAACATATCAAATTTCTTTCCATTGCAGTCCTGGTAGAACCGCACACTCTTGACCCACTGTTACACTTTAGGAGCCCTGGTGATGCCTAGTGAAAGCACTTGGCCCGTAACCTGCAGGTTGGAGGTTTGAAGCTTCTAGCTTCTCCATTGGAGACAGATGTGGCGGTCGGTTTCCACAAGGTTTACACCCTTGGAGACCCCACGGGGCAGCTCTACTCCCTTCTCCAGAGTTGCTGTGAGTTGGAATAGACTTGACAGCGTATCACTTTTTATTTGTCCGCAGCAGAATTCTACAGATCTCTTAAAGTTATTTGTAGATCACTTTCATCATTCACACAGCTGGTAGAAACCTGCAGAGAAGGAGGAGCGATTGGGCAGAGTGACCTCCTTGCTGGTAAAATTCCGCTTTGTAATCTCAGAGGATGAAGGGGTGTGTGGGGTGTGGTGTGGCCGAGGCATGCATTTCCAACAGAAGGGGGCTGTTGGCTAAGAAATAAGCCTCCACTTAACAGAAGACCCACTGTGACAATTTATAATGTTTGAATCTCAGCAAAAATACCACTTGTATTCTGAATTCCTTTTTGGCCGACTACATAACTCAACAAGAAAGACAGTTTTCTATAATTGGAAAGAATAGACACTGTTTAGAGGGTGACTTTTGCCTTTTATGGCTGAATGGGCTTTCTCTTAACCTTTTGAGTTAAGAAGAGCAGTGTAAACTGGAGGGGCCTCTAGAGCTTTTATTCAAAGTAGCAGTAATATGGTCCCTTTTTAAATTACTGAGGTTTCATCTTAATTTTTTATTTATTGCTCTAAGACCTAAACTCAATATATTCACTCTCTTCCTGTGAGCAGAGACATTTCTTTGGTCGGAATCTCTGTACTTAGACTTGTGCTGCTATGAAACCTCAGGCCACTTAGCTAACTCTTTTCTTCATCAGTAAGATGGGGGATATGTGTAGACCTTTCTCATAGGGTTATTGTAAAGATTAAAATGAGATTATGTAAGTGAAAAACAATCCAAAGAATGGGAG
>NW_022107431.1:24914868-24916150 GCF_000313985.2 Echinops telfairi | reverse complement strand
AGTATGGTAATATAATCATGAAAATAATTTACACAAAAGACGTGGAAACTGGCTCTTTTCTTTGGAGTGTTATCTAGACAACACTTAGACCATTTTTGTTAATCATCTTGTTTAACAAAGCACGGATATCCTTTTAGAACAGTTTAGCAGGTGAGACTTAGGGGCATGTCATGGTCTTAAGGCTTTAGCGGTATGTATGCTAGCACATACATGTTACTAATAACTTGCAAACATGTTAATGTTTGATGAGGGCTCGGGAAATGTGTACTAGGATCTCAAAATGATCTGGGCTGTAACTTGGAGTTCACACATTGAGTTCCTCAAGTTTACAGGGTGTTTTAATTCTATTTTTACTAATGTTAAAAACACTTTCTAGTTTCCTATTAGCTGGGAGTCTCATAGGAATTTCCCCAGAGTCTCTGAATGTGTGACCTTGTTTGACTGGCTTTTGATGATCGTGTATCTCTACCTTCTGTTTGCTTGGCTTGGCTACAGATTTGCTGCTTTACTTTGATAACTGATAAAGATGTGACCCTGATTCTCTCCCTCCTAGCTGGGCATCCACCTGGCCAGTTAAATAATTCCACCTGGCTTGCGGTCCTGCCTTGATGTCCACTTATACTGGTGTTCGTGGTTCCTCTTGTTCCCCTTTGAGGGAGGAGGGCCTAGGGGGGAGCTCTCTTTGCTGCTCTAGTGTACAAACTGGTTCAACAGTTGCCATCCTCCTCCATATGGCAGCAGCCTTTTTATAAGTGGTAAGATTTTTAACATGGACATTATTTATTTATAGATGAATACGTTCTTTTGATATTGATTTGAATATATTTAGAATGATTATTGTGTTCTTTTTCTCTTTGTTTTTCCAGAAAAAAATAGTGTAATCCATGAAATCATGGATTTCATGTAATCCATGAAAAATAGTGTAATCCATAAAATTATTTAAACATTAGACAATTATGTGTACAACTGCCACAGGTATCTTTGGGTAAAGTAAAGCCTTTCATTAAAATTTTAATGGAGTTACCACAGTAACCACGTTCTTGGTCTAGCTTTATTATTTGGCTTCTAAAAATGAAAAAAATCAGTCAATATCATGAGTATTGGCCTTATATTTTACTAATGTTGCTGTGTTAGTCTGGGTAGACTAGAGAAACAAATCCATAGACACACTCATGTGTATAAGAAAGAACTTTATATACAAGAGCAGTTTATGATTGAGAAAACATCCCATCCCAGTCCAGATCAAGCCCATAAGTCCGATATTAGCCCATATGTCTGATAC
>NW_022107431.1:24906031-24913566 GCF_000313985.2 Echinops telfairi | reverse complement strand
TCTCAGTCTCTGTGCCTCAGCTTCTGGTGCCTCTGGTCGCTCCCTCCACCACTTCCGACAGAGATCTCCCTCCCACGTGCTCTATTTCTGATGGTCCCCGGGTTTCTCTCTCTGCTTCTGCTCCAACACTATTTGATTTACTCCAGAGGTGTGGTGCTGGGCTGGCAGCCTGTGGATGTGGGTGGAAAGACTGCGGCTTGCTTTGTCATTTTTCCACATGAGTGCTGTCCACAGTTGTGTACCTACGGTGAGCACCATTGTGGGGCTGCCCCGTGTGTGGCTCTGACTCACAGCCCACAGTGTCCGGGAGCCAGGCCTACTCCAGCTCTGCTTACTTACCAGCAGCCAGCGAGTGGCCATTGCTACTCTGTGCTGGGCCTCAGCTTGCATGGAATTAGCGTTTCTTAGTCCTCCGTCAGCAGGCCTCTGGTGGCCTCATAAAAACGGATCTTTCCCAGAGTCCTGCTCTTCTTGCTTTTTATAAATCACTGAGCTTTGAAAAGGGCAAGGATTGTTCATCAGCACCCTAAACACCAGGAGAAAATGTCCCTCTTTAGTTGAATCTGGAGTGAATTTCGTTTTCTAAAGATCTCGGAGTTGCTTGTCTGCTTTTGAGAACTATTTTTATACTAGCTGTTTCCCCCCCCTCTCTTTTGGCTTTAAGCGTTTGTAGCAGGCAACATTGCCCTCTTTGCCTCCAATAAAAGGACCTTTAAATTCGTGAAGGAAAGAAAAGAGAAACAGGAGAAGGCGTAGAAAATCAATGGACGGTCTTGGTAATCATGGCTTGAGATTTTTGCAGTAAGATGAGAAGTCAGTAGATACAGCAGGTCCATGTTCTCTGTACTGAAATGGATAAGTTCGTGTCTGGTTTGAATTATGGTAAATGTACCCTATGCTTACACTTAAATATTCATTCAGTCTGAACCTCAAAAGACACGCTGTTGAATCAGCTCCAACGCTGAGTGACTCCATGAGCTACAGAGGGACTGCTCCCTGGGATTATCACAGCTGTAATCTCTATGTCAGTAGACCCTTGGGCCTTTTGTTTGCAGTTCCACCAGGTGGGTTTGAACCATCAGCCTTTATGTTAGTGATTGAGTACAAACTGTACCACCCAGAAGAGTACGGGTGTATTTTTGGTTTAAAGCCTAAAGAATTTCTCAGAGCCATAGTTTCCATAGCTTCAGAAAGTCCTGTGAGTTGGTTGTATATTAATAAGCTCTTGGTGTAAAAAATCGCCTCCCAATTTAGCAGCAAATCCGTAGTAGTTATCTACTGCTCTAATACAGATTTGCTGCTAAATTTTGTGGTATTTTATTTGTTAAGAGTGCTGGAGGTGTTGTTGGGTGAGCATTGAAGTGCTAATTTACAGAGTCAGTGGTTCAAACTTACCAGCTGGTTGGATGAGGTTATCCAGTTCCAGTAAAGAGTTACGACTATGTATACTTGATAGACAGTTGCTATGTATGTGTCTGGACTTGATGGCAGCGGGGGTGGGGCTCATCTCTGGCTGTGTAACAAACTGTTCCATCACTTGCCAGATACATATGATCTCATGCAGCTTCCCGGGGCAGGAATTTGGGAGTTGATTGGGTAGTTGGTTTCGGCAAGTTGGTTCGCTCGTTGGTTGCAGTCGCCTGGACGCTTGACTAGGGACTGAGCATCTGATTCCAAGATGACTTGTGCACACAGTTATAGGCAAAAGACCCTGGTTCCCTGCTGGCTGTTGTCCGAGGCTGCCGTTTGTCACCACAGGGACCTCACCATTGGGTTGCTTGAGTGTCTCCACAACACGGTGGCCGACTTTTCCTAGAGACAGTGATATGGACGAGAGTGCAAGGCAGACATCGCGATCCTTTGGGATGCAGTCTCAGAAACCATACAGCATCACTTCTGTTGTCTTTTAGTAATCGGAGTGAGTCGCCAGGTCCAGCCCAAGTAAGGGGGTGGGGGGATGTGGAGAGGGGAGTAGGGCTCCGCTTCTTGAATGGAGGCCTGTTAAATAAATAATTTGTGAACCTACTTGAAAACCCAACCCACGTGGTTTTGGAATTCAGCAGGGAGGTTTGATTTGGAAATAAAACATCGGGAGTTTTCCACACGTATGGTACTTGAAACGGGGGGTGGGGGAGAAACCCATTAGTAAGAGAAAATAAACTGAGAAAAGGCCCAGGACTGAGCCCTCTGTTCAAGGCCTAACACGCTGCTCAAACACCAGTTCAGCGGCCTTGTAGGCCTTGTAGGCCTTGTAGGCCAGATCCAGCTTCAACTGGAGAAGAGTTTTAAAGGAGGTAATTCATGCCCAGTGGTGACTTCCATGTCTGGCATGCAGTAAGCATGTAAGAAATGTTGCTTTCTTTATAAAAAGGCATTGCTTGTAGGCAGAGGCTCTGACGGATGCGTCCAATCCGCCTCTAATGATTCCGACCATCCTTCCCTCACCATGATCTCCTTAGATCATAACATGTATGGGGGTGGGGGTGGGGGAGCCTATCAATGTCCCCTTTCAACTCTCCCCCCAGCTTTCCCTCCTTCCTTCTTTTGTTTCACAGAACTGAAGGCCCGTATCTCCGTCTTATCACTGCCGTCCAGTCAGAGCTGACTCCTAGTGGCCCCTGTGGCTTCCACAGCTGTAGCTGTTGTTACAGCTGCCGGTGGTTCCGAGCCGCCAACCATGCGAATCGCAGCCTGTTGCGTAATCACACTGCCACCAGGGCCCCATCTTCCAGATCAGAAATTCTACCCAGTCCGTTTCTCACACTTAGCTCAGTGATAACAGAACAGGCTCATCTCCTAGTTTCTTCTGATTGATGCAACAAGCAGCCAGGGTCTCGGCAGCCTGAAAGTACAGACATTTATTCTTCCACAGTTCTGGAGGTCAGAAATCTAAAACCAGTAGCATTGGGCCAGAATCCAATTGTGGCGGTGGCTTTTCTCTCTCTGGAGACCATAAGGGAGAAGAATCCAACGCTATATCTGAATTTCTTGTGAACGAGCCAAAGGTGGTCGATTGGAGACATGGTTCTTCTAATGCTGGCACTTCTTGGCTCGTTGGTCCCATCATTTCCGTCTTCATTGTTAGCTTCTTGAAATCACTCTCTGTCTGTCTTCACATCACCCTCACCGCAAATTTCCCTCTACCGCTCTCTTGCAAGGTGTGGTAGTTACATAATTTGGTGTCAGTTTGAGGACTGAGCGTGTCGGGGTGGAATCTGGCCTGTCAATCATGATATAGCCAATGGGGCCTGTGTGTGGGTGTGTCCCTCTCCTGAGGATTATGGCAACTCCTGTAGTTCTTCCTTGGCGGCGGGAGACATTTTCTCTCTCTGCTCACTCCCTGAGAGACTCTCTACTGAGAAGACACATAGAGCTATGCTGACGGCAGCGAGAGCCCTGGGCCTGGAGAAGCCACGTAGAGACCCCTGCCAGTGCTGAGATGCTTATAATGCCACTGGATCCACAAGATTTCCCACCACCTGGCCTGTGATCTTCTTGCATTCGGCATCATTGCATGTATTTTCTGAGTTTGAAGAGAACTTTATAGATTGATATTGGACATATGGGCTAATATCAGACTTATGGACTTGATCTGGACTGGGCTGGGATGTTTTCTGAATGTTCAATTGCTCTTGTATGTAAAGCTCTTTCTGATACACATATGAGTGTGTCTATGGATTTGTTTTCTAGTCCACCCAGATGAACACACGAGGCTACTTGTGATTGTTTAGCCCCCTTTGGATGAGTTCATCTAACATCCTCATCTCAAAGTCTTTAATCACACGCCGAAAACCATTTTCCACGTAAAGTAGCATTTATAGGTTCCAGGACTTAGAAGTTAGTATCTTTGGGGGCCATTATTCAACCTACTACCGTGAGGACTGAGTTTTAATTAACTGCCAGTAAAAATACTCATACTATTCTGGTTTAAATATAAGAGAATTTGTTTTCTCCAGCAATCGTCATACAGTAGGTGGGGAGTACACCTGCTGGACCCCCTACTCAGGAAAACTGGTTGCTTATGCTTCTGCCTTCCTGGCCTAAGAGCAAGGTGCTTGACCAGCTGGGTCTGTTGATTTTTTTCAGGGAGCCAATAGTTCATTGAACATTTCTCTGCGCATCTCTCACTGGCTGTACTTGGCCATATGGTTATCTCTGTTTGCAAGGGGATGTAAAGCTTTTATCTGTCCACCTTGCTACAGGTGGGTGGAGCTGGGGGGATTCTGTTTGTAAGCAGGAATAAGAGAGAGGCTGATGGAATAGGTGATCCATACCACAGAAAGTTTGAACAAATATTTCTCTGAGTAAGATGTCTAGGGGCATGGTACTAGTGAAAATCATTCTGATTCGAGACTTCAGGTTACCTGCATATTCCTTAAGTATGGCATGTGTAAAATATGAGTTTTAAATGATGGGCTAGGATCCAAGTGTGTTTCTCCACGTGTCTTGGTGGAGGAATGTATGTGTTGGGACATACCAGCTTCCCCTTGTTTGAAGGTCATTTGGAAATGGAATGAAACATGTCCATCACACGTGCTTTCTAACTCACACTCAGTCTCACCTGGACGTGATCCACTGCCACCGTGACTAGTTTTACTTTTCCCTTGTCCAAAGGAAAGCCAACAGCTTTGAAGGAAGACAATCAATCTAAATCTTTTCCTTTGATCCATGTTCTTGTCAACATCCAAGAAAGATTAATTTTGTCATCATGAATCAGTATTTTATGGAGTCTGTAGGCAGAATGACTAGCCAGTCTACCGCCAAACAACCGTTGCAAGTCTGGTGGGGCATAGCTCTACTCTGACATGCCATGAGTTGGAATTGACCTGAGGGTATCTGCTGTTTGGTTATACAGTCAAGGGAGGTAGTAACTATAGTGTTCTCGGAAGACCCTGGTGATAGTCTTTCTGCAGTGACAAAGCACATTGTTTTGTGGGCTTCATTAGGAAGGAAACAGGCAGCATTGTCCTTCTTGGAAAAGAGGTGCTAATTCTGCCTGTGAATTATATTGGAAATCGTGGTCTCCTAGTTCAGAAAGGATTTACCAGTGGAGGGTAGTCTAGTGAAGAAAACCCAGATTACAGAGCAAATGCGTTTGGTGTTCCTATGGGAGGACTGAAAGTTGAAAGTGGAGGGAGGACATGATTAAACACTCACAAAAACCTACTGCGCAGAGTCAATTCCGACTCCTAGTTACCTTGTCTGACAGAGTAGAATTGCAAGTCAGGGTTTCAGAGACTGCAAGTCTTTTAGGGAGCAGATGGCCTTGTACTCCTCCCTCCCAGTGGCTAGTGGATTTGAACCACTGGCCTTGAGGTCAACCATCTAACAGCTTACCCGACATCACTACCAAGGCGCCTGAAGATATAATTACTGGCTATCATGTAATTTCATGACTCATAGTGACCCTGTACAAGGCGCCTGAAGACATAATTACTGGCTATCATGTAATTAATTTCATGACTCACAGTGACCCTGTAAGTCGGGGTTAGAACCGTCTCTGGGTGTTTCTGAGACTAGCTCTTTGATGGAGTAGAAAGTTTCCCTTTCTCCAGGGGAGCAGCTGGTGGTTCTGAACTGCTGCCCTTGACATTAGCAGCCTAATCTGGAGCCCACTATGTGTCCAGTGCGCTTGCAATCCTTAATGCTTACATTAATCAGGACTTTTTGATGCTTAAAAGTTGTTTGTTGAAAAAGAAATCACAACAAAAACGATTTTATCCGTAACTCTCAAATTTCTTACCTATAGAATAGCATAGACTGAAATATAGATATATATAAAACCGGTGGAAGACTATTAAATCCAGATCTTGCTAATTTGAGGCAGTGCTTTGTGTCAAATGGCCACACAGAGGGTGACATGGTTGGCATCATGCTGGTGGAACAGCCTGAATTTGAGTCTCGTACTGTTTTGCTCAGACTATGAATTTGATCTTCCTTCTTCTTCATCCAGCCCCACTTGAGTAGACTCTTCAATAGAAACATGTATTAATAGTTTATGGGGACTGTTTACATAGTGAGACTCCATGTTTCAATGAAAGAGAAAATGTATACCATATATACTTGAGCATAAGCCAACCCGAATATCAGCCAAAGCACCTAATTTTACCACAAAAACTGTATTAAAAACTGTGCTGAAAAACTCAGCTTATACTCAACTATATATTGTAAATCATTTTATCTACTACCTATATATAGGACGAGCTCAGCGGTCAACCCTGTAGCAAAAGGTTGGCAGTTGGCTTCTAGATTTGCCACCTTGGAAACCGTATGCGGCAGTTCTGCTTCTCCCGGAATGGTCACTGTGAGTTGGAATTGATTGGTGCACAAGGGATGTTAAGCACCGTGTGATATGCTTCCTGGGTAGGTTTGATAGCTGAGAGGCGAGGAGGGGATCTTTCCCTTTGGGCTTTTTAAGGCAAACCGTTTTCCTTTGCCACATGATCTCCTTGCTAATGATTAATGTTTCTTTTGGACAAGAGATTGGTTTTTAATAGACTGCAATTTTAAAAATGTATCTAATGCAATGACTCTTCTTCCTTCTAAAAAGAGTTTGACACCTTGGGGTAAGTTTGTCAGGGCTCAACCTGAAATGGTTGTTAAGTCATTTCTGACTCATGAAGGCCTTACGTGGGTTAGAGTAGAATCGTGCACCACAGCCTTGTCTGTGGTTCATATTTTGGATAGCAATCACCAGGCCTTGGTTCTGAACTGCCAAGGCTTCATTTAGCAGAGAGTTTGCTAACTATGCTACCCTGAATCCCCAGCCTGACCATAAAGCATACCAAAACAGAAAAAAAAAAGAAATCCAGAACATATTAAAAAAATATATCCCAAAGTCACCTTTGAAGTACTCTTTTACATGAAAAGTTAAAAGTCAGACTTAAACAAAGTTTTTCATTGAAGAACAAAATGTAAATGCTCGTCTCTTTTCCCTCCTCAAATTCATCTTCTTTTTCTCAGAGTGAGGAAATGATCAGGGCATTGGGGGCATGTAAATGTCATTGTGTGAGCCATAGGGGCCTTTGATCTCCCATGGGTCCTCTATTTCTATTCCCACCCCCATAACAGATCAGTATGTGGTGGTTTTGCCTTTGAATTTATTGCAAAAGATGTATTTGACACGATGTGAATCCCTCGTCACCAACGTTTCCATAGTGAACAGACAGGAGGCTGGGAAGAGAGTGACCTCCATAAGCATAATTACTTTCTATCCAGCTAATGATCTCTTCCAAGTGAAACAAGAAACGCAGTGGAAAGACTGATGCAAGTAAAAGCCGTCTAAATCTGGCAGTTACACTTTGGGGGGATATGTCAGCCCAGCAGCGTCTAGTTCAGGATATCTGACTCATGAAACTGGTTTCTCCAAAATCCTTGGGAGTTTTCCTCTACCCAAAACTCCCTGCGTAGATGTTTCCACTCTTGTGACCCTGTAGGAAAGGAGAGCCCTGCCCTGTGAGTTTACAAGGCTGTACCTCTACTGGAGTAGAAAGCCCAATCTTTCTCTCCTGGGGCAGCTGGTGATTTCAAACTGC
>NW_022107431.1:24897380-24905462 GCF_000313985.2 Echinops telfairi | reverse complement strand
TTTTTAAAAAACATAGCAACCAATAGAAACAAGAGCTTCTGTGAACCACCTCACGTAGAGATAACTAGTGGTCACGGTGGGCCCTTGTCCTTCTAGCTCTGTGCCCCAGTGGCTGTAGAGGTGATTCCTGTTCATGGTGACCTCATCGATGGCAGAACTGTGCTGCAGAGAGTTTTCAGTGACTGGTTCTTTTTTTAAAGTAGATCACCAGGCCTTTCTTCAGAGGCACCTCTGATTGTACTTGAACTTCCAACCGTTTGTTTAGTAGAAGAGCACACTGTTTGTACCACCCAGAAACTCTACTCCAACATACACATAATGTGTGAAGGAGACACTAAGCCTGCCCTTCACTGGCTGCTTTTCCCAACCTCTTCATACAGTGTAAAATTCCTTCTGTGCATGTATCTCTTCTGTAAACCTTGGCCCTGGCAAAATGATACTTTGTACATCATCCTCATGGGTGGTCCTTTGGATTTTTCATTTTTTGCAATTTCAAAGAGTGTTTTGAAGAACATCCTTTAAATACGTCTGAATACTTGTGTATTTCTTCACATAAAATAAAATTAAGTAAAACTAGAATAAAATTCAATTCAATTAAAAAAAATCAAACTCACTGCCATTGAGTCAAATCTGACTTAAAATAACTTTCTAGAATTTCTGGTCAATCATTATCCAATCTTAAAAGATGTTTGTACTCCCATACCGAACTCCCTGCCATTGAGTTGATGCCCGCTCATGGTGACCCTATAGGACAGGGCGGAACTGCCCTGTGTGTTTCGGAGACTATAACTCTTTATGGGAGTAGACAGCCCTGCCTTCACCAGAGGAGGGCCTGGTGGTGTGCTGATCTTGCAGTTATAGCCTAACGCTGAACCATTACAGATTTGTTACATTGCTGCAGGAAACTGGCCATACTATGCACCGCTGTCATTACAAACCCTTAGCTTGTTCACTGCTAACAGGATGCGCACCATAAGGTTGGAGGTTCAAGTCTACTCAGGGTGCCTTGGAAGAAAGGCTTGGTCAACTGCTTACCCCCTGAAGCAATTATCAATGGGAAGACACCAGGGAGCACACTCATGGTCTGATAGCTGTCTCCATGTCAACTGGTGCCCAGAGGCCTCGTCCCTGTTCCTTCCCGACATCGTATGCCAGCTGTCCCTGGTGGACAATGACAGGGAGCTTGTTGTCAGGTCTGGTGTCCTCAGCTCCTGCGGTGTCTTTAGCATCATGTATAATGCTTGCTTTCTGAAACCTTGAACTTCGGGATCATGGATTCCCAAACTTATTGGGCCTACTGCCTTGTTTTCAGGGGGAAAAAATTACTCAGGAGGCCCCCCTACCTCCTCGCCCTCCATCGGCTAAGCCCCAGGAGTGGGCTTCTTTGTGCCCTGATGTCCTGCAAACATAGACTGCAACCCGCTTACAACATTTAATAGGAAATGAAGAATGTGAAATATTTAGCAGGAATTTGAAAATACTGAGAATGTGAAATCATATTTTGGATTACTGGCTTAAATAATCTATATTATTTCAGTAACTTTTGCCTGTTTATTTTTAACCGACTTCTAGAAAATGTGAGATGACCTATGTGGCTCATCTATACTTCAAAGGAGCCAGTCTTGTTTAGAGGAAGGATTTGATTAATCGTTATCATCAGCACCCAGTTACTAGAATCCTCTCAGCCAAGGACCGGACACTGGGCCATTTTAGGCTCTAGCCCCACCGCACTCTAGGTTTTCATTGTCTTACTCAAGTATGAGGCATAAGACGTTTTGGCTGGTCTATGCTCCTTGAGTAAAACTGAAGCTGTCCATGGGAGAATATTTCTTACATCCATCTTGCTCATTATCAAATCACACAAAGGCCATTTGTCACATTCATTATGCTGAATAATGAAACCTCCGCCAGTAATGCCAACAGAGATAGAGTCCATACAGTGGCCATCTCTGGAGTTTAACCTCTCTTGTTAGAGTCCTTGGTTAGCTCAAAAGGTTAAGTGTGCACCTACTAACCAAAGGGATAACAACTCGAACCCCATACAGAGGCATCTTGGGAAAAAGCCCTTGTCACTTGCCTCGGAACGTGACCATCAACGAAACCTACAAATGCACACATGGGGACATCATGAGTTAGAATCGACTTGAAGGCAGCTGGTGCACTCTTAGATGCCACGGAGCCAGCCTGCATCTCATGGCCACTGGCAGTGTGGGAGTAGAACCATGCCAGTGGGTTTCTCAGCTGCAAACTCTATGGCGGCAGCTATAATTATACACTTGACCTCTCCTGGAGTGTTATTCTGGGATGGGACAACTGCGAGACAGGAATATGTGTATCCCCATGGGCATGCAGAACTCCCTGGAGGTTAGGGAACCTCAGGACTTTGTCCTTTCCCATCTTTGTACCCCAGGGTCCCCTTTTCCCATTGTACAAAATAAAAGGGCATCGCTCTCACTTTCCCTAAATCTGACTGTGGTATATTGCTGTCAGGCAACCCACATGGAGACAAATTAAAGAACGCAAAACAAAGAATGACTTAAGAATTACTCAAACGCCCAGTTCCTACTTTATCAGGAGCAAGGCTTTAAGCCCTCTCATTGTCCACTCCTGTTTTCTCCCTGCCTCCCTCCGTGAGAATTCTGAAGTCAGATGTTCCCTTCAGAGATCTGTGTAAACATGATTTTTAAATAGAAATCTAATGTCAGACTTCTCCTGTCAGAAAGTAAATCTGATTTGGTTGATTATTTGACAGTAAGGACTAGTTTTGCCAATTAGTTAATACAAGTGACATTTTCTATTAATTCGGTGAACTAAATTGGCAACTCATTAACACTCTGCTGAAAATGCCATCTTTTGTGACTAATGACAAGGATTCGTTGTCAACTTAAAATTTTCAAATGATTTATTTAAAAATGTCCATTAGCAAACATGTTCAGAACACTTTGACAAACATACTACCACACTGTCTATGTTGAAATATTTAAAATGTGTTGTAGATACGGTCCAGGAAGTGTCAAAAAGGAAAGAAGAGAAAAGACACACCTGAAGGGAAGTGGTAGAAAGAGACAGGGCCGGACAGTGTCGCATTGTCCCACTGGACCACACTGGGGCCAGCAGGCAGGCTCTCTAGTTGAGAATCCCCAAGCGGTAGCACAGGCAGGGCAGGTCCAGGAGTGGGTATTGAAAAGAATATTTAGGGAGGCAAAATGGATGGAAGTTTGGCTAGTCTGATGACCATGGCAGGCCAAAGAAGGGGGCTGGTGTGGAAATGAGGGGATCGAAGGAAGGAAGGAATGGGAGCCCTAGTGAATTCTCCAAAGGATAAGGGACCGTCAGAAAGGCACCTTAGTCTGCATTTGGAGGATGTGCATTCTGGTCTTCACGGGTGTCCGGGTGTTTGGAGGGGTCTACTCCTGGCGAAGACTCCCTGGGGAGGAGACCCTGGTGCAAATCATTCACAAGCTTGACTACTGACTGTAAGGTTAATAAAGGTTTGAGTACATACACCCAGACGTGCCTTGGAACAAAGGCCTAGAGATCTATCTGCAACATCCGGCAATGAAGACCCCATGAAGCGCAGTTCCCTCAGACACACACGAGACCCCTAAGTTGGAATCGACTGGACGACAACTGGTTTGGTTTGGTGAAATGGGCAACCCCCTTGACTTACTATATTTCTATGTCAGTAATGTGCACATTATATATGTATCCATAAGTGTGCTATGCTTTTTTTTGGCAGCACAGTGTTTTAAAAAAATTGAACACAGTCCACTTACAAAAATACTATGCAATGGGAGGGCCTTGAGACCTTACGGAATGGGGAGATCAGTAGTCGGGTTTCCTGGATTGTTGTGGTCTGCGTCGTTGCCTGTCTCAGGTATCTGTACACTTCTTGACTCCAGGGCAGTGGTTCTCAACCTGTGGGTCGTGACACGTTTGGGGCTCGAATGACCCTTTCACAGGGGTGGCCTGATTCATAACAGTAGCCAAATGACAGTGAAGAAGTAGCAATGAAAATAATTTTTCGGTTGGGGAGTCATCACAACATGAGCAACTGTATGAAAGGAGAACCACTGCTCTAGGAGAACCAAATTACAGTCGCTCTAAGGAGAGAAGTCAGACCTTTTCATACACGAAGGTTGTTGGTTTCATGCTATCTTGGGTTTTTACTACGCTCATCCATTGATTATTTATTGTGTGTGGCTTTTCCATATGAGTGTCATGACCTAGTTCATGATTATAGAAGCCGTAGACATTTATTCGATAACATGTACTTATAGTTCTGAGTCTGCCCTTTGTTCTTTCTTTGCTATTGTATAGTTAGAGGTTTTCTCCATCATCTAAATAGAAAGAATTCCTTTCCTCTCTATGAATGGTCAGGAGTGTAGTAGTTATACATTGGGTAGTGAACTGCAGGATTAGCGGTTCAAAACCACCAGCCACTCCTTGAGAGCAAGAAAGGGCATTCTACTCTTGTAAAGAGTTAGCGTTGTGGAAACTCCGGGGGGCAGTTCTGCTTTCTCGTTAGAGGGTCACTATGAGTGGCACCAACTTGATGGTCTTTGTACACATGAAGGGAGAGAACTGGGTTTTGAGACTAACCCAACTCACTGGCCATAGCGTCAATTCTGAGTCTTCCTAGTGATGCTGGAGTACAGAGAGACCTGCCCTGTGGGTTTCCACAACATCTTTCTGGGAGTAACAAATCACATCTCGCTCTCACGGAGCAGCTGGTGGTTTTGAACTGCTGACCTGGCTGATAGCAGCCCAATGCATAAGCCACTACACCACCTCCTCTTGCCTTTGGGAAATACACCCCGCGCCCCTTCATCTGCATGAGTTTTCATACATCCCGAGAAATGTGTTCACAAAGCAGACACTCTTTCTTGAGACGTCTGTAGGCAGTTTGTAGAACAGCATAGATGCTTCTTTAATAAGAATGAAAATAAAGTGAAGAATCTAATAGTGTAAGAATGTTCATAAGCTTTTTGTTAATCGCTAAAAAAAAAGTTTTCCACTGATTTTTTTGTGTGACAGCCTCATTGTCTGTATGACTCATTCAGCTCCCCCTAAATGCTCTCTCCTTGTTCTGTGACATTTCCAGTAATTTGAAATATCGTTCACTGGCAAGAAAAAACTCAAAACCAAGTGTTTGTATGGGGAGACTTAGCATTTTTGACAACCATAAATCAAATCTTCCTATTTTTGCATTGGGAACATAAACAATATGGTTGATGTTAAAGTTGTTAAGAGTTTTTCCAAAATACATTTCTAGAGAGGGAGAGTTTCAAATAAAGCCAGATGTGTATCCATCTTCTGTACAGCCTTTCAGGATTAAGTGAATGTGAGAGTGTAAGCCGGAAGTGAGATAGGTAAGCATTACCTTGTATTTTCTGTTCCTTGGGTCAAAATCTTGAGGGAGCTTATCAGCAGAAACTAGGTAAGAGATCAATAACTATAAACGTAGAAGTTGATTATAAATGATTGATTTCAACTAATGTTCCACATACATCATTTGGGAATGAGTGGATTCTGTTGGAATATTATGTGGATTTTTGGCAGAAGAGGCACGTATGAACTGCACCCCTTCCGAGTGGGCCTGTTGAACTTGGAATATTTGAGAGAGACTCAGCGGACATGAGCGTTGGGGAGTTTTGCTGGCTGGGTTTTCTCATTTTCGCAACACGGTTTTGAGAGAAGAAGAGGCATTAGCTACAGAAACAGATTCTGATTTGATTTATGTCACCAATTAACACTATGTCCTGGAATAAGTCTGGAACATATTTTTAGGTGTAAAAAGAAGCAGTTTGGGGCAGGCGCCCTTTAAATATCTTCCTGTTCAAATATTCTGTGATTTGGTAATAGTAATGTGGGTCATTTGGTGGCTTAGCTGGCTAATTAGTTGGGGCAGACATGATCCTGTGATGACGGCAGTGATGTCAATTCTAAATACAATCGCGGTGCGGCTGTTTGAGAACTTTAGACTCAAACTTGCCACGAGATTGGGGGCAGAGTGTATGGTTCATGTTAATAAAGCATGTGTTCGCTTAAAGATGTTTTTTTTGTAAAAGAAGCTTTCTTCCCTAAAATAACTTATACTGGCCATACATTTTGAAATATATAGGTTGCCTTCCCATGTGAGGAGAGCCAACATTTTCAAGTTTGAAATCTTTCTGAAGTTTGGATTACTTTAGAACGATTGTTTTGACATCATGATATGCTGTTTTCCTGTATCTTCTTGTAGATACAAAATATGTGTGTGTAAGTCAGGATTAACTAGAGAAACAAATCCAGAGATACTCATATGTGTGTAATAGAGAACTTTATATTGAAGAGTAATTGTATATTAAGAAAACACCCCAGCCCTGTTCAGATCAAGTCCATAAGTCCAATATTAGCTCATATGTCTGATACTAGTCTACAAATTCCTCTTCAGACTCATACAACACATGCAATGATGCCGAATGCAGGAAGATCATAGGCCAGTGGGTGGGAAGTATTGTGGATCCAGTGGAGGTGGAAGCGTAGGTCTTGGCGTAGGTCTCCATGTGGCTCCTCCAGCTCCAGGGCTCTGGCTCCATCAGCATAGCTCCATGTAGCTTGTCAATGGGACTGTGTCCCAGAGAGAGTGTGTGTCTGGCCTCCTGTAAGCTATTTATATCGGTTGCTCCTCTGAATGAGGTCATCAAGCTGTGAACTGATTGACAGGCTAGACTCCACCCCTTCCTCAAGTGGACAGTAGATGATGTTACTGCCACAATGTGTGGCTAAGTGTGTCCCCTCTTGTCAGGTGTGAAACCTGAGCCTGAAAGGCAGAGGGTGTTGATGACTGAATTCCGTGTACGATGGCCTTCTTCCCTATGTTTTGCCCAAGTTAAGGCTTCACCTGTCCTTCAAGATACATTTCCTAGGTCCCTTTCTCCGCCACCCCCTCTTTGCTCCCATCTTCCATGGAGCACAGCCTCAGGAATCAGGTCGCCCCACTTGTGTCTGTTGCTCTGCAGCTTCCTAGGTGGGTGACCCTGGGCAATTTCTTGACTCGTGTCTCCGGGCGGCCACGTTTCTCACTGGGCAGGCAGTTTTCCTCTTTTTCCTTTCCGTTTCATCACTGCTGCTCTTGCAGGGGCCAGATAACCCCTGTCCTACTTCATACACAGCGGTGCGAGACTCAGAGAGGCGGGCCGTTTCTTTCTCTGTACTAGCTTACACCGTGCCATGGTAACTAGTCTGTGTTTTCCTATGATCTTTTAGTTCCTATTGCTTCCGTTAGGAATTAGCGGTGTTCAAGCACCCAAAAATTGAGTGCGAGGACGCAAGAGAGCACAATTAGCAAAGTTCAGGTTTGGAAGTAGAGCCAGAATGCTCCTTAGACACAAGGATGGGGAGACTTTATCGTTTTTACTTTGGACATGTCGTCAGGAGGGAGAAGGACATCAAGGAGAAGGACACGACGCTTGGTAAAGTAGAGGGACGGTGAAAAAGAGGAAGCGCCTCACAAGATGGACTGACCCACAATGGCTGCATCAGTGGCTCCAACATCTGAACCATTGTGAAGAAGGCACGTGACCACCCAGCAGTGTTTCCTTCTGTAGTAAACGGGTCGCTGGGAGTCAGAACCCACTGACTGGCACCTACGAACACCAGCAAGGCTAAGCCGCAGTTTCATGTGGGGCTGATATGTGTGCCCGCTGTGCCCAGAAAGAAGAGGTGACTCGGGTCTGAATTCTTTTTCATGACTTCCAAGAAACTGGCTTTGCCAATGAAAACTTGAAAACTAGGGCGTGTTCAATTTTTACATTTGTGCATGAGGCTTTTAACAAGTCAACCTAAGTTTTAAATCACCCAACAAGATATTTCTTTTTTGGATGAAATTCTAGGGATTTCGTCTCTAAATAGCTGCATTTTATGGAAGTCCTATTAGCATACCATTTAGGTATGTCTAAATTGCTTCCAAAGCTGGACTAGAGGATAATGCGGTTCTCTTTAATCATAGTAGCATCTTAAGACTGGTCTGCAAGTTTTAAGACTTGTGTGTTTTCATAGGGAGGAAAATCTCCCCAATTTCTCTTGCCCTCTTTAGAC
>NW_022107431.1:24894912-24896809 GCF_000313985.2 Echinops telfairi | reverse complement strand
GGTTTGCTCAGGGGGGTTTGAAATTGTGTTAGGCTAGTTGAAGTTGAACAGGTATGAGAAAGGCCATTGTTGAGCAGGTGAGCATGTCAGAGTGTTGGATGTCCTTCTACCATTTTGGAACCCTGGAGGCATAGTGTTTATACTTTGGGCTGTTACTGAGAGGTCTGCAGTTCGGAACCACCATTTCCTTGGGAGAAAGAAGTGGCTTTCAACTCCTGTAGTGAGGTCCAGTCTTGGATACCTGCAAGGGCAATTTTACCTATACGGTCGTTATGAGTCAGAATCAACTCAATGCCAGTGAGTATTAGTAGTAATAATAGTTCTACAGTTTGCTAGTGACTTTTCACCTCCCTGATAGACCCAGGCTAAGGTTGTTGGTTGCTTCTCTGATGGTGGCTTGGAGGGCAGGTCTATATCAGTAAGTGTTCCAACATTTGTTGCATTTTTTATCTCAACGCTAAAGAGCCTCAGGCTAATTCCTTTTCTTTTACTGAATTCCCGTCCTGTGTGTGCTGAAAAGAGGGAAATGTGAACTAAAGTCTTCCTGAAATATGATAACCACCCCCTCCTCTTTTTAAACTACATCAATAAAATGAATAAAGAGCAGTATTTATAAACCTTGGAGTCTTTTAGAAGCATTTGGATGGTAGGCAACTTATCATTCTCCAGCAAAATACCTTATTTCATATCAGTTACTTTGAATCATATTCAGACTTTGATTTGACCCAAAGATTAAAGACTATTGTAGACAACTTCCCTTATTGAGGTTCACAAACATCTCAGGATGGAGTGGAAAGTTCTTTTTAAAATTTGATTTCTTTGCATGTTTGATATTATTGAAAAATCTTACTTATCATTTGGTAAGGTGACAGGAGCTCATTTCTTTGTCCTTTCTGTATCTAGAGAGGAACCTAGATAGCATATGCCTTTGAAAATAAGATTAAGTGCTTTGAAAAGAGTCAAAAAGTGAATAAAGTATAATCATATTTCTGTTTTAGAATTTCCCCTAATTTGTGGTTAAAAAACTATCATTGGCATGGATACTATAAATTAAGATAATATTTACGACTTCTACATATTTTAAAATTACAGTTAAAAATAAACGTGTTAAAGTTTATTAAAATATAGATCTATTTAAAGGAAACGGGGCAAATAATTGGATATTCAAAGTGCATCAAACTCTGATACCAAACAAAAACCAAACCCACTGCCTCCCAGTCCTTTCCAAATCATAATGACCCTCTAGGACACAGTAGAACTCCCTCGAAGGGTTCCTGAGCCCGTAAATCATTACTGGATCCGTGGCCTCATTTCTCTCCTGTGGAGCAGCTGGTGGGTTTGAACTGCATTCCAGCTTAGTCCTTGGCACCACCAGGGTTCCTTGCAAACGCTGAGAGCTAATATTAGATAGGGTTGCTATGAGCTGGAGTCAGGGTTCTATCAATGAGTTAGTGAGCCTGAGAATGCCAATGCAGCGCCATCTGCAGGTCCGTGTGTGCACCTGCCTTATGTTACCAGTATCTAGCTGGCTTGTTCCTCCTGGGCATCAGGGCCCGACCTAGGATATGGGGAGTGTTTAATCAAGTCCTCTTGGTTAATAAATGACTTAGGTGTGGCATTGATTGAAAACTCTGAAATCGGGGCTGATGTTGTGTACATTGTCCTTTCTGGAAGGAAGGTCACCTCCTAGCACGGTCAACCTTAGTTTCTTGCAGAGCAGTTCTTTAAATGCTTGTTTTACATACCAAACATTGATTATGTGACTCAAAGTCCATCTCCAGTTACCTTTATGGATCTGTGAAAGTGCCCTCTTTTCTGGAGCTGCTGTTGGATTTAGTCCAGGGATGACCTTCTAGCTAGAAATTCTCTTTCCAAAATAGAGGAAAGAACTAGGAGG
>NW_022107431.1:24890671-24893422 GCF_000313985.2 Echinops telfairi | reverse complement strand
GGGTGGGAAAGTTTTCTTTCCTTAATAACGATGTGTAGTCTGCTCAGTCACAGAAAACTCCGACCAAACCCACTGCCATCGAGTTGACGCTGATGCCTAGAAACGGCGTAGGACAGGGGAGCACTGCCTAAGCTGGTGTTTGAACTGCTCACATTGTGGTTAGCAGCCCGTGCTTAACTCGCTGTGCCACCGTGGCCTCTTGGTAACAGCAAGAGTGAGACAGATATCTATTTGCCTGCTTCATTTACTTTACTTCAACTTGTAATAAAGGCCCCCCGGGTGATGCTGTCAGTTCTGTGTAGAACTGCTAACCACAAAACCTATGGTTGAAATACCAAGAAAGATCGATGGAGCTTTCGGCTCCTGTGAAGACATACGTCTTCGGAAACCCCACAGAGGGTTGCTACCTGCCAGAAGAGATTCACTGGCAGTGAGTAGACTTGTAATAATAATGTAACAATGGTACAAGGTAATTGTCAGCTTGCTGGCCAGGGTTTCTCACTTGTATTTACTCATCTTCACACAACCTTTGCAAGCTAGGTGTTGTTTCTGCCCGTTACACAGACGAGAGCCGTGAGCTAGGAGATGGGGTGTGACACTCCCAAGATCACACCGGAAGTTAGTGGACTGCTGGGATGCAGTCACCTTTGGCTCCAAAGCATTTGCTCTCTTTCTTACACAGGGTGGCATCCTCAGATCCCCTGATAACTTGCTGTCATTAAGACATCCAAGGTCAGCTCCTTTGTTGTGGCTTTGAAAAGGAATTTGCAATCTAAACTCAAATCGATGGTTTTTCTGACCTCCTGTGCTTTCTCTCTCTGTGAATCGAGAGGAGATGGGCTGCAGTGCAGAAATTGACTAAAAGCTTTATGCTACTTTCTGTGTGTGTGTGTGTGTGTGTGTGTGTGTGTTTGTGTGTGTCCCCAGTGTGAAAAGTCAGCAAATCCTAACAGCCTTCATTTCATTTATTTTTGCTTAATTGCTGTGATATGTATGTGGAACAGGCTAGCATGTTGGATATGCTGGGTTTTTTCCTCCACAAACACGTTGTCCGAGGATGGCTCAGCCCTGGACAGTGCTTCTCCCTGCTGATGGTGGAATTGCTACCAGCCAAATAGAAGCCAAGGCACCTAACCACAGCAACGGCAGCATTGTTCTTTTGTTTTGTTTTTTATGGCAACAATGTATTTTTTTATGTCTCTAGCTAATTTTTGTTATATCTTGGTACCACCTGGCATGCAATTTATACCCAAGAAAGGATGCTTTGTATTTAACCTTTAGCTTATTGTTTAAACTTGCTAAAATATGTAGGGTATTTTTTTTTGGTACACACACACCCACATACTCACAAAGTGGGATGTGGCATCATTGTAATTAAAGTCCCACAAACACCTAAACACCTGTGTCGTGACCGGTGGCAGTGTGCTGGTGGAGTGGGCCAGGCTTCCGAGGAAAGGGGCCTGCGTCTTGCTCAGCTCCAGGTCCAGCAGCTCCAGACGTGAAGAGTTTCTCAGCCAGCACACACTTTTCCTTAGCACTGGTCCCTTGTGCCTTAGGAACGGTACCGATAGGACGATTTGAAACACCCCAGGATGGTCATCATCTTATTTAGTCCCCTCTATTGCTCACGGGGCCGACTGTCATTGTCCTCTCGGTGTTTTTCCTCCTGCAGATGAGCACGACGACGTCCAGAAGAAAACCTTTACCAAGTGGATCAACGCTCGATTCTCAAAGGTAACCGAGACTTGCAGCATCCTGGAAGGACTCGCTGGCTCCTTCTGACTCTGGGTGGCAGTGCGACAGATTGTCCCCAGCAGTGTGACCTCACCGAAAGCCTACGAGGGTGCAGATGGAGCTTATTCTTCCTCGGGCTTGTCTCGCTGTTTTCTCACCATGGGCTGCTCTCTTTGGACTCCACATTCTCCAGACCCTCCTGGTTGCTGTGTGGGAAACCCTGGGCTTTAGGAAATGAATTCACCAACTGGAAAAGGTCACAATTTGACTTTGCCTGGTTATCCCCAAATTAGCATCATGTGGGCAGCTGTGCGTGCCTGTGTGCAAAATATTTAGGGTAGTTCGTTCTCTTGGAGGGGGCTGAGAATGCTTACTTGCCCCGTGGCTTCTGGGGACCTGCTCTTTCTCAGCATTTGGACTGAATCAGCGTTTGGATCAATACATTTGTTTTAGTGGTGGAGGATGTTGAAGAGAGGAGGAATAGACAATGCATTTTTCAAACTTGTTCTTAAATGACTATCCATTGTTGCTTATTCAAATTGAGATTTTTGTCCATTACTTTTCAGGTTAATAGAGAAAACACACACACACACACACACACACACACACACACGAGCTTAAAAATGGTGAAAAAATGGAATGGAAGGCTAATGACATTTTTGAAGCTCCAGTGTGTGTGTAGGTGTATATACATATGTATCTGTGCGTGTGTTGATATAGTCACAAGCATATATAGTCATTTGTATATATACCAACACACAAATCAATATTTATACGTCAATGATCATATTATCTGTCCGGTACATAGCGTCTTCATGTGTGTCAGTGTCGACATATGCTTCACACAGCTTTCAGTGGCTTCTTTTTCAGCAGTACATCACCAGGCCTTTTTTCGGAGCTGCTTCTGGATGGAGTCAGACTTGCAACTCCTTGGTTAGCAACCAGAGGCTTTAGCCGTTTGTAAGATCCAAGGACTCCCTCTAAGGGATTATAAACCCGCACTGCCACACGACGAGG
>NW_022107431.1:24887668-24890430 GCF_000313985.2 Echinops telfairi | reverse complement strand
TTTCTCAAAACATTTTCTCTCCATTTAAACCCCCCGACACTAGGTCCTCATTTTTCCCCTCCCTCCCCGCTCCCCACTCCCGCATAACCTCGTATTTCTTTCAGGGGAAAAAAATGAGGCTGTTTTACAACGACTGACTAAGAGCAGAGTTTAGACATTCTCTGATCCTAGAATTTTCAGCTGATGATTTGGTAGCACTGTGTTGTTTTTGCTGAGGGATGTTTTCTCTTGCTCCTAGTGTGGGCAGGAATGTGAAAAGTCACGTTGATCGGAGGGTCACAAGTATAAAGGGCCCTTAGATATTGGATGGTGTATTTAAGATCATCCCAAAGCAGATGAAGCCACTTTCCCCCTTTTAAATGGAATTTTCATTTGTTTTGTTTTATGGGCACAGATAGGTAACATCTGCGTATGCCCATATCTGGTTTTAGCAAGTGGCAGTGTCTGACCATTTCCAGTGACCTACACTGCCTATGCCAGCTATCATCCAGGATGTCTGAAGGGAAGCAGAGTTTGCCTCCTGAGATTGTGAGGGTTGGCAAGTCCGAAGTGCATAGGTCAGGTCGCAGGCTGGAGACCTTTGCTTATTTGCATCCCAGGATCTGTAGGTCAGGTGACAGAAAGCACAGAGTGAAGAGAGCATGGATTCTGGCAAAATATAGAGGGGAGCACACTCTATGTCAATTGATTGATTAAGTACATTACATTATGAACATCGACTAGACTTCTGTTTTTGCAAACCTCTGAGAGCCCCAAATTCAAAGAGCCACGAACTTTATATGCATTAAAGGAAACGGAAATTGGCTTACAATCACTGGAAAAATTAGTCTGATGATTCAATAACTATGTAGACTCTGAGATTGTCTTCTCTTTCTCTCTTTACTGATAACCTCTCTTTTTCTCAGGCATTATGCTATGTGTGATAGGAAAAACTGCAAAATACTTTTGAAAATGGGCAAAAGGGTATCCTGCCAAGCTCAATCCTCCGGATTTTCTCGGTATTTCATTCTCTTTGAGCTACTTTAAATTAGCCAACCCACCCACCCACCCACCCAAACCAGCGTTGAGTGGCCTCTGATTCATGGCGCCCCCACGTGTCGGACTGGGCTCTGCTGGATTTTCACTGGCTTTTGTTTGGGAAACGGATCCCAAGCTTTTCTCCCAAGGAGCCACTGACGTGGTGGACGCAAGCCGCCAGCCTTTCAGTAAGCAGGGAGTTCCAACTCTGTAAGTTGGGAAGAACTGGTAATAATGCAAATTATTTTCATTCAAGAAGAAAATTAGTTAGAGTGTAATTGGTTATTTTCTCTTGGCAGTAGCAGACCAATTTTTTCAGTGATTGCAGTCTACTTCAGTTTTCCTTTGATGCATATAAATTTAGTGACTCTTTAAATTCTTCTTTGGACCCCTTGTAACTCTTTACTGCTTCCCTCATTAATTTATGAGTTAGAATCTTTGACACAGTGATTATATATTTATATGAGAGCCATGCTTTCACCCTAAAAAGCCATTGACACAGAGACGACTATACTAATTGTCAAGCAGTTCCACCTTGCTACCTTCTCCATCCCACCTTCCATTTTCTACAGAGGAGCTGGAGCAGTCTTACAATGTACGCCTAAATATCTCTTCCTCTTCCGTGTCCCAGATGCACAGCTCTTTGCCTTACAAGGTGCTAAATAGCTGCTCCACTAACACCAATCCCAAGTTCATCTTCCCCTACTTCCTCTCAGCTCACACCAGAGCCATCGAGTCAATTCTGACTCATGTCTACTCTGCAGGACAGGGTAGATTTCCCCTGTGGCTTTCTGAGACTGCCTCATCATTCCCCCTGGCAGTGCCTGGTAGTTTCAAACTGCTAACCTCACTAACCTCTAGGTTAGTATGGTAGTCCAATATGTAACCACTGTGCCACCAGGGCTCCTCTACTTTGCCTTAATTTTATGCCTGTCACGTTATTCTTGCCCCCATCTCTATGTGCCTTCCTGTGGCAGTTACATTGTACTCTATCTTTCCTTGGCTAGCGCTTACTCCTCTTTACCTTAACTAAATGTCAGTTCCTCCAAGATACCTGTTCTGAGTTCCTAACCTTGTTCTTTACTCTCTTATTCTTTGAAGCACTTAGCACAATTGTTACATAAATAATTATGTCTGAAAAATATTTTTTCTCTTCCCTAGACTGTGGTAAGCCATGGGTGAAGGGCCTGTCTATTTTGCTCATGAACACAGCTTCAGGCATTGAGTAGGCATCAGTAATTTAAAGTATTTAATTGGCAACAAGATGACCATGACATAAACATGCCTTTAATGTCGCTAGTAGTATGTATCCATAACCTAGCCAGAGAGAGTCACAGGAGAAGAGTGTGGAATTGAGTGCAAAAATAACGAATCATATTATTGAATGAATATGAGCACATCGGGGTTTGTTCTGTCTTTATTCTCGAAAGCTAACAGACACATCCAACTGTGTGAACCATGCCTCTTTTCTTGGATCCCTGCAGCTGGATGGGAAAGGTGGTTAGGTAACCATTTGGTGGTTAGTAACCATTTGGATCTAAAGACATACAGTAGAACTCTCTTAATTCCTCAAAATAAGTTCACAAACAATCAAATACTGCCAACAGAGTAGAAGAGAAATTAGATCTAAAATTTTAAATTGTCCAAGTTTCTTCTTTGATAAAGAGATTCTGTCAAGAGCTTCAAAATATTGAATAGTATGGCTTCAGAGCCATGCTTCCTTTTGAACTATATCTGGAGAAACG
>NW_022107431.1:24873254-24883954 GCF_000313985.2 Echinops telfairi | reverse complement strand
CAGGGCCATGGGTCAGTGAGGGGGCATCATGTATCATAGTGAGGCTGGCCATGTGGTCCTCTCTGTGGACTGGTTGCTCTAATTGGGGTCATCGTCCTCAAGGCAGGCCTGGTGGGCCAGGATGTGCTCCACTCTCTCCTGTGTGCTCCCATCAGATACGTCCCTCTCCTCGAGCTGCAGATTCAATGCTGTCCTTTGAAATAAATTCTTCTGGGGGGAGGGGCAGGCGTCCACTTAGTGTCTGGGACTGGGGCCGGCCCCTCAGACCTCTCCACTGTTGAGCCGGTCTTGAAGCTGCATTCTTCTTCACCTCATCCAGTTTCTTTGATCCAAGGAGGAAGCTTTATTCACAACCTTCGATATGCAGATGACTCGACTTGCTGGCTGAAAAGGAAGATGATTTGAGACACTTGCTGTTGAAGATTGACGATTGGACCTTCAATATGGGTTACAGCGCACTGTAAAGAAAACCACATTCTTATAAGTGGACCAATGGGAAAAGAGTGAAGTGGTCAAGGATTTCATCTTGCTTGGATCCGCAATCAGTGCTCATGGAACAGTAGTCAAGAGATCAAATGAAGGATTACATTGGGTAAATCTGCTGCATAAAACGTCTTTGAAGTGTTGAAAAGCAAGGATGTCGCTTTGAGGACTAGGGTGCACCTGACTGAAGCCGGGGTATTTTCAATGGCCTCATATGCATGTGAGTGTTGGACATTGAATTAGGAAGACAGGAGAAGAATCAATGCCTTTGAACTATGGTGCTGGTGAAGATTATTCAAAGTACTGTGGACTACCAAAAGCGCCAGCAAATCTGTCTTTGAAGAAGCACAGCCGGATGCTCCTTAGAAGCACATGAAGATGGTAAGACGTCCTCTCACAGACTTTGTCCATGTCCTCAGGAGAGACCAGTCCCTGGAGAAAGGTCGCATGCTGGTAACCTAGAGGAGCAGTGAAAGAGAGAAAAGCCCTTGACAAGAGGGGTTGGCACAGTGACTGTACCCGTGGGCTCGACATACGAACAATTGTGAGGAGGGGCCAGGGACAGGCAGGGCTTCACTCTCTGTGTTGAGAGTCACTGTGAGTCAGAACGGACTTGATATCTCCTCACAGCAGCATCAAGCATGATGTCCTTCTCCAGGAACGGGTCCCACCTAATCGCATGTTCAGAGTATAAGAGACACATGTTTTGCCATCCTTGCTTCTAAGGAGCATAAATGACATGTTCGCATTGTACTCCTTCAACATCACGTAGGGAGCAGAGAGAGGGAGTGAAAGACAGGCAGCTTGACCCTCCTTCCACCCAGTGGACAGCAGTCTGCTGTGTGGAACTGTCGAGAGCTCAGGCTTTCTCGCTCGATGATAAACAACATCTATACTAGAGTTTGAGCTTTGAGAATCACTTATCAGGTATATACAACTGAGTTAGTTTCATGAATAGCTACAACTTGGTGCAACTCAACTAATTAGAAGGCACACATATTCATGTAGTTTCTATAAAAGACATTTTAATTTATGCCTATCTACTAATTCCTCAGAAACAGCACCTAATCCTATTTATAACTGCTGAACACATTTGGTAGTGTGTGCTGAGCTTGATGAGTAATTGATGAGACCACATTTGGGTCTAATGTGCTGAGAGGAAATACTGTCTCCCCCTCACCAAAAAAGGGGGAGCAGATCTCCTTGCCCTTTGCTTTTCTATGTACTCCACGTAACCCCACCATCCCTCATGCCAGAGGTGGACTTTGATGGTACAGGGATGGGTGGCCTTAAGCCACTGTGGGCCAGTGAGATACCTTAGTTGTGGACAAATAGCACACAGACTATCATCTATGCTTATTTTTCAACCTTCCCCCATACCAGTTTTTTTTTTAAACATATTGTCATAAAAAAAATGAGCATAGCACCTTTTAAAAATACCTGGGGGAGCAGGGAGAAGAGTTGGCGGACAAACACAGAGGCCTGAGTTACAGCCGGAGATGTGATCTTTTTTTCCTTCCAGTTTTATTGGCATATAATCTACATATCATACAGTTCACAACAGTTCAGTCATATCAAGAAAAATTGTAAGTCATTACTCCAATCAGTTTGAGAACGTTTTCCCCCCATGGTTAAATAGCTTTTGAAATGAGTCGTGTAATCACCATCAGTTCTAGTGCTCCCTGCCCGCTCCTGAATACTTTGCTCCCCGAACCCCCTTGCGCTGCCCATCTCTCACCCCTCATCCCCCCTCCCCTGTAAACCCTTGTACCAGTTATGGAGCTGTGATTTTTGAAGAGAACGTTGAAATTCTGAACTTGTTTGAGGAAGATGTAGCCCAATCGCTGCCCGCAGCCAGCCATCGCCAACTCCGAGAGGAGCCAGTGGTGATACTTCTGTTGTTATCATCTGCTGGGAACGTAAAAACTCTCCACCAAACGACTCTCTCCCCAAACCAGTGTCAATTCATATAAACTCATAGAAAATACAATTCGTTGTTGAGAATCCCTGTCGGTTCGAGCTCTGGTGGTGTAGGGGGCTACACATTGAGCGGCTAACCACTGGGTCAGCCGTTCAAACCCTCCGGCCACTCTGAGGGAGAAGGCTGAGGCAGGCGGTCTACTCGTGTGAAGACATGAAGTCTTTGAAACCCAGAGGGCAGTTCTGCTCTGTCCCCTAAGATGCTCTGAGTCGGTGCTGACTCGATGGCAGTGAGCATTTGTTTGTTTTTAATTCATATCTGACTACGTGTATTTGGGCAGCTGTATAAGTCTGAGCAGAATTTGACACAAGTGGAATTCCATAAAATGAATGCATTAAGTGGGAGAAAGGACAATAACAAACGTCTCTTAGTCCCTTGAGAGACAAGGGACACACGTGGAGCCCTGTGTGCACTGGCGTCTCGTGTTCTCATGCTGTAGTTTTCACAGACTTGTCGAGTTAAGGTGTCTTGGCCGTTACATTAGCTCGTGTAACTTGCTTGTAAGCCAGAAAGCAATACAGTGAACCCTCGCCACTTCGTGCTTCGACTTCCGCGGCTTCACTCTATCGCGGTTTTTGCATAACAGCGCCCACTGCCTACACCCGCTCCTTCAGAGGAAAAAGACGGCGACCCACCTGTAGAGTACATCCCTTAAGTCGTTTCATAGGCTATTGATTACAGTATTTGTAAGAACTATGTATAATAATACTGTATGTGAAATATGTAATACTGTAAACTAGATGCCATAAATAATATAATAAATAATAAATGATAATTGTAACGTCCAAAATGTTTTACTGTATTTTCCCTTTTTCGTTTAATAAATTGGGTAATACGAGTGAAATGATGACTAAAGGGTGTTTTTTCATGTCCTCTATGCTCTGACTACGAAAATATTTGATTTACAAATAAGGAATCCTACTTCACGGAATTTCATTTATCACGGTAGGGTCTAGAACCGATTAACCGCGATAAACGAGGGTTCACTGTATAGGTCTTCAGAGGCGGCAACTCTACAGGATCTTTACTTTTTTACTCAAAACAGCCCAGTCAGCAAAATATTAATATAATCTTGGGCCCAAAGGTTGGGCTGATTGTTATTATTGTTATTTTTGGTGGGAGGAGCATCGGTAGTCCAGAAGTAGAACTGGCTCTTTTCGTACAGTGAGCCAGGTTCACTTTGTGGCTAGCGTCATAAATTCAGCCACCACCAGTCTGTTAGTAGAGGCTTTCACATTGCTCTGGTGCAGATTGCGTTTCAGTCCTGCTTCCAGACGACGACAGGCATGGAAGACAGGCCAGGCAAGCTCCTTCTGAAAACCAGCCAGGAAAAGCGGTATGGCTCATGGTGGTTGGATGCTATTGTGCCTTGGGGTCTGCACAACTTGGAGGGGCACCTGGAGGGCAGCTAACCACCACCACAGTAACGGATTTCCTAAAAAACATTTTATTGGGGGCTCTTACCGCTCAATAATGGATGTTTTTAAGGAGACATGCATGGGGAGAAGGAAAGGGTGGCCGTTCCTGTAGGAAGCAAAGAAGGGTTCATTTTGTGTCCTGGAACAACTTCATTATCATTATCAGTTCCTCCCCTTCGGCCCCAGGCATTCTTCTGGGAGCTTTTGAGGACCAGGTTCTGGAGACTGTTCCATCGCTTTGGGTGCAGGGCGTATCTGGAAAGGATGCATTCTTTATTCAGTCCGGCATAAACCAGCCAGATCCCATCACCGCCAAGCAACAAAGAACAACCCCCACAAAAAAACACAGTTTGAATCTAGTGAAAAGTTTGCTGCGTTTATTTAGAATTGGCATATTGTTCTCTGGGACAAAAAAAAAAAAAAAAGAATAGTACTTGTACTAAAGTGCATTAATACAATTCTATTTGAGGATTATTATGCACCTTGAGTACATTATATGCTTTGTTCTAATCAGTGGTTAATCGTTTGCTGGGGTGAATATTATTCACCAAGTCCCTGCTGTATCTTTTTTATAAATATACTTAACCACTCTTAAACACTATTTGTCACTCTTAAGACTCATTTTCTCCAATTATTAATAGCATTCTATAACCAAGCATTTAGAAATGTTTTATTCTCAAATTTAACCATTATTAATTTTACAGGTAGCAGTAAATTTACTGCTATCTGGGAATAGTTTGATATCAATGCCACTGTCGAGAATTACAGGCACCATTTTAAATGGATCTTTTTGAAAATTAGCAGCTATGTAACTATGCTTCCTTTTATTCTCATCCTGTTAAGGGGTGAGAACTTGTTTGGGCCTTTAATAACTTGTTTAAACTGTTTTTTAAAAATTACCTTTTAGAATCTGAAGTGGCTAATTCAGCACAGTGGCAAAATAGTTTGAACAAAAGGTTTTGGCCAGAGTTAATTGGTACATTAGAAAATGGTGAGTGCAAAAACAAACTACATTGTGTCAGATATTTAAAAATGATATACAGTAGTCGATTTATGAATCAAACCTGTAGTTTGATGTTGACTTTTACTATTTGGGAATTATTAAGTTTGGCCAGGGAATAGTTCTAACAACCTCGAATATCCATTCAAGACTTTCTTCAAAACAGTCAGAAATGTTTCATTCCAATTTTAGTGATCCTCTGTTTTAAAAGTTTCAGGAAGTAAAGGAAAATTGTAATTTTCAAGGACTTTAGCAATAGTACGTGAGTGTATCATAATAGAATATCTTACATTCTATAAGATTACCTTTAATGTTAAAAATTATATTTATTTCTCTTGTGTTGACCATTATGCTCGTTTTACATGGCATGCTATTTACGCTGCTGCTTAGATAAATGATTTATATATATTGTAACAAAAAATGTCAAAATCATGACCTCTTTGGATGGCAGATTTGAGAGGATGTTCATTTTTTATGTCTAATTATTACTTTCCCCACATAGGAAAAACACTGACCAGTGATTATAGATTAAGTTTTTTGTTCTTTTGATGCTTGTATTATTTACCAAATAGCAAGGATTTGCTTCCACTTTTTAGATGACTGTGTACACAATGTTATTTGCAGTGCATATATGCTCTTTTTCTAAGCTGGAAATGTAGACGATTTGTGGTTATCATCCAAGGACTCTAAAAATTTATTCAAAGGAAATTTACAGTATAATGATTTCTATGTCTAGAGTCAACTAGCCTTGGTTTAAATTTCTGTTCATTCATTAGTTTTGTAACACTGAGCACTTTACCAATCTCCCTTGGTCTTAGTCTCCTCCTCCATAAATACAGAATAATGCTACCTAACTGACAGGATTTTTATGAGAAATAAATGAGTGAATATGTACGTTTCTTAGAATACTCTCTGGTCCAGAGTAAGAAACAATACAAGTTTCATTATTCTATTATCTTGGTGTGTTAATATCCCATTAAAATGAGTGAAAATTTAATTTGATCAAATTATACCAGAGGAAATATTTTTGTACAATGATATGGGATAGCTCATATTTCGGTGAGGCGCTCTGGTGGGGTAGTAATTACTCGGGGAATGCTAGCTACAAGGTCTGCAGTTTGAGACCAGCAGTCATTCCGAGGGAGAAAGTGAGGCATGCTACTCCCATAAACTGTTACAGTCTCAGCCATGGACAGGGGCAGATCTACCCTGGCCTTTCCATTTGCTCTGAGACGGACTTGATTGGACGACAGAGAGTAAGTGAGTGAGTGACTGTACATGCTACTTTATGCAAAGTACCGTGTTAGCAGGAATGAGCTCGCTCCTGAGCCCCCTGAACGTGCTCACCATGCTGTGCTGATGCCGGTTTTTGTTCGCATTTGTGTAAATGTGCAGGACTTCGATGAAGGCCAGGGCTGAATCATCAGTGCTGACTCCTCTTCGCCAGCACTGCACAGGACACAGAGCCCTCGCCGACTGATCTGACCAGAAGTCAGTAGTCTCAATTCTACCTGGGCTTTGCTTGCCTTGTAGATGTTTACCCAGAATCAGTATTTGACCCCACAGAGCCCTCTAAACTACTTTCTGGGTTTTACTTTCTTATCAAACTCCTCACAGATTCTCCCCTGTCCCCCATTACAACTAGACCCAGAAGGATCTTTTAGTGAAGACTTTGGGTTGTATTTGACTCTAAAGGGAATCCTTCCGTTTAAACCAGGCAAATGACATGTGTGATCCTTCAAATGGGATCCCGCCTCTTTTGCAGGAAGCAAAGAGATCACGTGAACTGGTGCTGGAGTGGAGGCCAGCAATGATAGGGACTTGGACTAGAGCCGGCTGATGAAGATGGTGGGATGTGGTTTGGCAGGCAGAAGGGACAGGATTTGGTGGGTGTTGACGGGAGGCTTGAGCGCAGTGAAGAAATTCGATAGGACCCCTTTGATTTTCGTCTGGGCAACTCTAATGACTATTGCAATTATCGTTGTTGGTTGTCAAGTCAGCTTTGACTCATGGTGACCTTAGAGGTAACAGAATAGAGTGTGGCCCTGACCTGCCCTTTCCGCATAGTCATGGATGTGCTTGAGCCCACGGTCCCAGCCTCTGTGTCACTCTGTCTCCTTGAGAGTTGCTCGTTGGCTCTGGTCCTCCACGTCACCCACCATACTCCGCTTTCCCAGAGCATGGGTCCAAGGTCAACAGGTCACAGCCTCACTAGCCTGGCTTCTGAGAGAGGAGCATGCTGGTTCCTTTCCTCTTAAGATTGATTTCTTTGTTCTTGTGGCAGTCCACAGTATAGTTCATGCCTTTTAGCAACACTATAGGTCAAATAAGTCAATCATTCTTCTGTCTTTCCCATGCATGTGACGCAGTGGAAAAGCTCTTATGAAGGTCAGGTGCACCTCCGTCATCTTCCAGAGGCCTTTATGGCAGCAGATTTGCCCAGTGCAATTGATCGTTGGATTTCTTGACTCTTGCTTCTGCGATTGCTTCTTGTGCATCTAAGCAGGATGAAATGATGGACAATCTCAATTTCTTCTTCTTTTACAAGTTTTTAGATCAGTCCGCTACAATTGTAGAAGGTAGAAATTGGCGTTGTAGTCTCTAGTCCATGTTCATCTGCGTGTGTGCCGATGAGTGTGGCCTGTCTTCAGAGTTTGCCCCTTCCTTGAGGGCTCGCTGCCGACTCGTCTGCAGGCAGCCGTGCAGACTGATAATCCATTGTTGGAAGGCCTGCTAGGCCTGGGAACAAGACTTGTTTGTTTGGCACAATGCTTTAGGAAATTCCCCGTATCAAGGGCTAACCAACGGAAAAACCACATTTCTAGCTGCTTAAAAAACAACGACAAAATCTTAAAAGTTTGCAAACAGTAGGTCTCAATGCTCACTTGGCTCCAGTTGCCTGGAACCGAACGCTCACTGTCCCTTTCAGCGTTTGGAGACAGCACACGTTCTCCTGGCCTGACTGATAAGTCAT
Source organism: Echinops telfairi (assembly GCF_000313985.2). Classification (NCBI taxonomy): domain Eukaryota; kingdom Metazoa; phylum Chordata; class Mammalia; order Afrosoricida; family Tenrecidae; genus Echinops; species Echinops telfairi. Next base: position 24,876,098 of record NW_022107431.1, on the reverse strand, counting down.
TGGATAGAAGTGTCTGCAGCTCCTGTTTTCCTGCACATCCCTGTCTTCCCATGCCCCGTCATTATAGTTTGCTTCTGTGTTAGGACTCAGGGCCGTGGGTCCTGATGCTGCTCCTTCCATTCGTGGCAGTGGTGGGTCAGAATTGGCATTCTTGTTGTTGAGTTCTTGTTGAGTTGGTTCCAACTTGTGGTTCCCTCAGGCACAACAAGGGAAGTTTGCCAGTCATGTATTATCTTCACGGTGGTGGTTGCTATGGCAGCAACTCTGTAGTTTGAGTACCTTCCAACCTTGGGGGCTTAATCTTCCAGGTGGGTACCACACACTGTTCTGTCATGATTCTCAGGCTTTCATTGGCTCATTTCCGGAAGCACAATTCCAGACCTTTAGTCCTCGTCTGTCATAGGCTGGAAGTTCCACTGAAACCTATCCTTTGTTGGTGATTCTGTTGGTACTACAGACTGGTGGCATTGCTACCACCATACGACAGATGGACAGCTGAGTGGTGGATAGCTGGTACAGGGAGCAGGGACAGACGTGCTGGCGAGAAGAGGATGAGGAGGGGACAGCTGGAGCTGGTCAGACGAGCAGGACTCTCGCACCGTCATCGGTACTCGTGTTGTCCTCTTTTTTTTAAGTTAAATATGACTCAAGGCTTATGTGCCCTCCAAGTTCAAGACCCTCCGTTTGTACTATTTGTGTTTATTAGAAAACTATGGAAACGCTCTCTTTTGAATGGGGAGGTTGACATGAGTTTGGCATTTTTTGCAAGGCCAAACACACAAAAAAATCTTCTTCAAATATTTTTGCCACTGAATTGTTAAAGTGTATTTTCTCTCTCAGAGAGGTCTCTGCAAATAACATTTAAATATAGAAATGCAAGGTTAACCCGGAGGTTGAATCCATTTTATTTTTGTTAAAAGTTGACCTCTGACATTTTCAGACTGCTTCCCAGAGTGGGTCCCAAGATGTAGAGCCTGTGAGACGAAAGTATTATCCATGTCTTAAAATTGGGACAGATCCAAAATTTTAAAATCTGGGTCATCCAGAATGCTAATGAACATGGGAAAAATTATAGATCAGTGTCCTAGAAGGGGCGATTCAGAAAAGGCACAGTGAGCCCTTTCAGGAGCCTGATGCTTGGCCCTGGATTATTGAGGACCATAGAGGACCAGCACATTCAGAGCAGCTAGATTGGCAACCATCTTTGAGCCAGGGCGCTGTCTTTTCCGATTCAGCTGAGTAAGAGGTTAGGTTGCTGTGCAATGTACACCCTGCCCTTTCATTCTAAGAGTAAGAGTACCTTTTTAGGAGGGCTTCCAGGGTTGCTTTGTGGTGGGCCATGACGGAGCTGGTCTGTATTGGTTCACGGCCCTGCTTTACAACTGCATGCTTGCACAAGATTAGTTTTCATTCGGAATTATTTTTTATGTGCTGTATTTCTTGTTGCATTTTATGGGAAGTCATTAAATATACTCCATGCTCTCTCTCGGTGAAAAAACAATTCCTTGCCTGTTGTAGGCTGATAATTCCAATGGTAGTATAACACAGCTGTTGCAAGCCCAGATTTGTATCCCAAGTTGGTGGTATCCGATCCTGGTTTTACCTTTCACTTGTGAACTCACCTAAAGGTTTCTCCGTTTCATGCCTGCAAATTAGGGATGGGCTCCTAAGAATACTATTATAAGGAACTCTGAGTCTAAATTTAAATCTAATGTCACTGTTGGTAAATAAGATTTTACTGTAACACTGCCACGCTCATTCATTAACTTCTTGTACGTGGCTGCTTTCACAGCGTTGAATAATTGCAGCAGAGACCAGCTGCACTGCAAAGCCTAAACTACCTGTCCCTGCAGATAACGCTTCATCACTACGCTTGGAGAGCCCGGGTTACTCTCCTGGGTTCTAGGTATAACTTGCTTCTTAGAATGGGCCTCTGTGCCAACATGGGTGGCACATCCCTATGTGTATTAGTTAGGAACGGGCAGCGTTTTGTAGTAGTTTGCAGCATGTGGGGGGTGTGGGTGTTTCATAACATTTGAGCTCTAGTTTTAGAGCTCATGGAAATGCTTATCCTTGTGTGAGGGGTTGACTGCTGTAAGAACGACAGAACGGTGTCTCAGTCATCTCTGTATTTAACAGGATGTTCCACGGGAGGTGGGGGGCTAGGCCGGGCTTTGTCATATGTGTTGTTCAGCAAACAGACCAATAAGTCAGAGGGATAGAGAGGATGTGAGGGTTTTATTCTGAAAAAAAAAAAAATAGTGCCATCGCTGTAACATTCTGCTTTGCCATTGAGCACAGGCGGAGCTCAGGGTGGGATCTCACCAGTCTGTTGCTGAATTCCATCTTGTCTCGTCTCGCGGTGCCTGCTTAGAGCCCAGGGATGCCTTTGTACCACATGGCAGGTGATTGTGAATAGGGTTTATCCTCACAGGCTGCCGTATTGCTGAATTTGGCATTTGGAAGTTCTTTCTCTATTAATTGAAACTTATTTGTACTCATGTTCTAAGCCTGCTACAAATGGAGTGCTTTTTCTCTCTCTCAGTTTTATTAGGCTTTTTAGATCTTGTTGACATGTAATGGTATTTTTCCAATAGTGGCAAACATGGGTATAATAGCAAACACTGAAATAATGAGGTGAAATATAATATTTACCATGTATTATAATGTTTGCCATCTGTCATCCTCCTTCTTAACAGATGAACAAATAGAAAAAGTGTAAGCAACTTGCTCACAATTATAAGTATACTAAGAGGCTTCTTGTCCACTGATAAGATATTTGATGGGCATAGATGTGATTTGTCATATGAATAAATATTTTAGTTCATATTGTGATTAAAAAAA
>NW_022107431.1:24851889-24872917 GCF_000313985.2 Echinops telfairi | reverse complement strand
TGTGTGTGTGTGTGTGTGTGTGTGTAGGGGGGGGGAGTGTAGTTCAGTGAAACCTTGCCTTGTAGACACAGGTCAGTTCTGTCATGACTGCGTTCGGGTGGAGGTTCCAGACTAATATGAACTAGGAAGAAAGGCCGACAGAGCTACTTGTGAAACTTCAGTCAGTGAAAGCCCTGTGTACCCCCGGGCCACCCAGAGTCCATGCGGAGCTGCTGATAATGAACAACAGCTGCACCTGTACCTCACTGTCTCTGTTTCCGTGTGTCTACTCTGGCCTGGGTACTCCCTTGGTTTTTCTCCCATGAACTTCCCTACATTCCTGTGCCTTTTTATGCCCATGACCGGGGTTGCTCAGCTCTTCTGAAAGGGAACCTGGTTATTTGATGGCACATTTTTGCTGGATGATATTTTGGTTGGTTGAGGAAGGGGGAGGAGGAGGAGGATGGGAGATAGCCAGAGATGGGCCTCTACTGCCTTCTGCTTCTACCAGCTGTGGGTGGGAATTCTTTAATGTGGGAGAGACGCCCCGTTGCTGTGCTTTCGGAAGTTGTACCTCTGGGATGGGTCTCCAGCATCCTGGGAAACTGTTAGTTACTGTGAAGGAGACAATCTGGGTGTCCCTGACACCGTCAGTGCTCAGGACCAGGCCAGCGGGGAATCAAAATGAAGCTTTGTTTCAGATTCACATAAGCTCCACTTGACTGATTCTTTGGAGAAAACTTGACAATACTTTCTTTTATGATCTATGAACTACGGGAAAGGTACACGTTATAAACCATGAGTTGATTGAATATTACACTGAATTAGAGACAAGCAAGAGAACCGAGAAGGTGATGATGCGTGGTTGTAGGAAACTTCTGATGGTTCCCTCTCTCTGTTCTATGTCAAGCCCAGAATAATGTTTCATGTCACATATATATTTAAGTGATAATGAAGACGATGAGATAATTGCTGCTTATAAAATACCTTTCTTAATGCCAGGGACGAGAGTCATTCATTGAGGTTGTTATTGGACTGTGGTTAGCTGTTCAGTTCATGTGAACCCCAGATGCCACAGAAGATTTTTCTTGTCTGGAATTTTCATGGAAGCAATTTGCCAGACCTTTGATCTGATGAGCCGGATGTTTTATCTGCTCACCTAGAGTTTGCCGGCCTTCAGGTTGGCAGCTGATGGCAAACCACTGTGCCCATTGTTACCTTGTGTTCTATTGTTTTCTGGAAATTTTCACATAACACCACCCCATTCCAACTCATCGGATCCCTGTTTTGGGTTTCCAAGACCAGAAATCTTTATGGGAACAGATAGCCTCATCTTTCTCTCATGAAGCGGCTGGCAGCTTGAACTACTGGCTAAGTGGTCAGCAATCCCACATCCTGATGGCCCAGTGGTTAAAGTGTTAGACCGCTAAGTGCCAGGTTGGCTCCTCCAGCCTACCGGTTGTGCCCTGGAAGAAAGACGCGCCAGGGTGCTTCCGTAGAGATGACAACGTCGGCAACCCCATGGGCCCAGCCTGCGCTCTCCTGTAGGGTCTCTGTGGGTTGGAATCACACTTGATGTTAACAAGGTTCAGCTTGGGTTTTATAACCCTGATCAGTCAAAATGATGGAATTGTACTGGTATCAGAATCTCAGAGACCAAAGGGTCTTACTTGTTCAGCAGAAAACTGCTGGAAATTACCAACTGAACCCCTGAGAGCTGCACCCGGTGACAAAAAGACCTGCCCCTGCAGAGCAATCCTGAGAGACATTGTCCGACAGGAAGTGCTGCGACGGGATGGGTTTCACGCACTGACATGACCTCTCCACCCAGCGACTCTGCTTCTGACCCTTTACATCAGCGGTCCTCAACCTGTGGGTTGTGACCTCATTGGGGGTCAAACGACCCTTTCACAGGGGTTGCCCGATTCGTAAAAGTAGCAAAATGACAGTGATGAAGTAGCAATGAAAATGATTTTATAGTTCCACAACATGAGGAACGGTATTTAAGGGTCGCGGCATTAGGAAGGTTGAGAACCACTGCTTTAGATGTTTCTAATGCATTTCTTAATCATTCCTGTTTCAGGAAGAGGAGGGGCCTTCTAAAAGTTCGTGAAAAAATCGAATGAAAAGATCAAGAAAAAGTCCAATATTGAAGCCCCTCATGTATACTGTCAGGAAGGCATAACCACACGAATTAGGGCTTTTTGTTCTCGTGCGCAGCAAAAATGCAAAGCGTACTTTGCAGCTTAGGAAAGAAAAAGGGAAAAAAAGCCACAGGCTTTAAAAAATGCTCTGTCCTTGTTCTTCCGAACACTTGTCTCGTGTGCAGATCTTCTGGGACGCTTTAATAGGAAAAACCAAAACCGTTCACGTATTTGCCAGTTATATTTGAAGTTCTTGCTGCTGAAGTAACGCCGTCCCTCCTTTTCCTTTTGCAGAGCGGAAAGCCGCCCATCAGTGACATGTTCACAGACCTCAAAGATGGAAGGAAGCTCTTGGATCTTCTCGAAGGCCTCACGGGAGCTTCCCTGGTGAGACGAGCCCTCTTTCAGAACTTGGTTAACAGACCGTTACTGGCCATTGCCCACCGAGGCCCCATGGGGGTCCTCGAGAGGGGAAAGCCGGAAGAGGAAAATGGAAAGGTGTATTTTAACCGATTGTTTGATAGAGCAGTATGGAGGCTGTCCTGATGCTCTGTCAGAAGCCCTGGTGGCATAGTGCGGTAGGACTTGGGCTGCCAAGTTCAAAGTCAGCAGTTCGAATACACCAGCCTGTCTGCGGGAGTAAGACGTGACTTGTGCAAAGAGTTACAGTCTCAGAACCCCCCAGGGGCAGTTCCAGCCCGTCCTGGAGGGTCATTGTGAGTTGGAATTGGCCGGACGATGGTGAGTTTGGAGTGGAAGGCTCTGGTTTTATAAAAGACACACTCACCTGAAATCTTCGTTTCGCTGAGGCAGTCCAGGTAGAAAAATGGATATGTAAAGGGGCCGTGAAGTTTTGCATGCTATAGAGTATAGACATCAACACACTTAAGCATTCCTTAACAATGTTTGAAAGGTTGGGTAAAACCATGCCTTGCCCATCAAGTCCTGGCGCTGGATTTGATGAAGAAACGAGCACAAATACCGAAAACCCGAGTAAAATAGCTGCCCTGGTTCCTGGCACAGTGGGGCGCTGAACTCGGAGGTTGCTGCCTGGTAGGAGAGCATCCACCCAGTGTCACTGTTTACCAGCTGTATGAGGGGAGACCGACTGATTTTTGAACCTTACTTTCCAGCCGAAGGAACGAGGCTCCACGAGGGTGCATGCGCTGAACAACGTCAACAGAGTGCTGCAGGTTCTGCATCAGAACAATGTACGTGGGGACGTGAGGGACCTTCGGGGGTTGGCTGTGTCGTGGACAGTACTTGCCCTGACGTGAGCCGCTTGCTCTGGGCGCTGGGCAGCCGGGGACATCGGGAAGCCTTTCTCTCCCATCTCGAACCTCTAGGATGAGTGAAGGAAGGAGTGCTTTGTCGGAGTATGGCGAGGTGCTTTTTCGGATTAGCTTGTTGCTCCACTGTGAAATTGATAAGACTTTCTGATGATGTTTTGCCTCATTCTCTTGTCATCTGTGTGTATCGCCGGCTAGGCCTGCTTAAATGCAAACCCGGTCTTCTGTGGAAAGAGTGTCTTAAACATTGTATTTTTCCGTTCTCACAGGTGGATTTAGTGAATATAGGCGGCACTGACATCGTCGATGGTAATCACAAGCTGACTTTGGGACTGCTTTGGAGTATCATTTTACACTGGCAGGTGGGGACTTTCGGAGTCATTTTTTCATAGACATGGAAAATCTGTCATTTGGGGTGGACAGGGCTGACAGCGTTCTATTGTCCTGGCATAGGAATAATGTATCTACTTTACAATCTGTGCATATTATATCTTAAATTATTGATGTGATTTTAGACATTTTCCAAAGTGACCAGGATGTTCAACGGATTCCTTGGTAGCCTTTCTCCAGGTTCCCCAGGGGCTGCTCACAGTTCTCTCAGTTTTCTGTGCTCTCTCCCTGTGTCCTCCTTTCCCTTCTTGCTTAAGCAGCATGTAGTTCCTAAAACGAAGAAATTCTGAAAACCAGGAATTTACCTGTAGAGCCACAATAAGATATTAATACAATATACACTATATATTCTAATGTATATCCTCTAATATTAGATAAAGTGATAACTGCTATGTTATAGAATGAAGACATGTACTATAAAGCTAGAACAAGGAGGAAACACCATGGAAAGGATATAATTAGGAAATCTACAGGTATGATGGCGACATTGTCCATTACCCCATAGTACCATTTCTAGCATAAGAAAACCCACGGCCATGCTTTGTGTCATTGTGACACTTCTCTTTGGTCCTCTTTATCTGGAGCAGTTTGAGAATCTCTTTTGGTCTTTCGTGATACTGATAGTTTTGAAGAGACCAGTTCGCTAAAGGCCAGTGTTTTGGAACCCATGGGGTGAGTTTGGCTGGTGTTTCCTTCTGATTAGGTTCAGGCTATTTGTTGTTGGCAGGGATCCTGCAGAAGTGACGCTCCATCCTCCCAAGTGCATCATGCCGGCTGGCACATTGGTCCATTGGTTCTATTTCTGACAGTGTTAACACTTATCATTTGGTTAAAGTAGTACCATCTGGGTTCGTCACTGCCGAGTGACTACCGCTCCTTTTAAGCACTACCTTGAAGGGACATACTTTGTGAATGCATACATATGCAGCAAGTTACCACACTTTCACCCATTACTGTTAGTGTCCATTCATAATTCTCCCTTGGATGCCATGATGTCCCTGCTAAGTAGGGGTTTTCTAATGCCATCATAAGTTCTATATTTACTGTTTGACTTTCTACTTATGAGGAAGGCTTTCTTCTGTGTCTTGCTGATCTGTCTCTATTTATAATCTCAGTAGATCATAATCTTTTACTATCATTACTTATTTTGATGCCCAAATTATCCTAGATTTGGCCCTTTTACATTGGCTCCTATGTGTTCTTTCTAGATGATAACTATCATTGCCACCTGAAAAGGTACTTTATTCTGTGAGTTTGTTGTTAGGCAAAATTGCCTGGTTTTCCTAATTTTTGTAGAAGGCAAAGATTGGGGTCGATTCCTCCTTAAAGGTCTTTTAAAACCAACCTCGCTGCTTTTGAGTTGCTTCTGACTCATAGCTTCATGACTCATACCTGATGTTAAATGAGGGAGAAATTTAACACCTGGACCGAGGAGCACTGCTCCCTCGAGTTCCCGAGGCTGTACATCTTTAAGGGAGCCTGCTGCCTCATCTTTCATCCACAGATTGGCGGGTGAGTTTGAATCGTCAACCTTGTAGTTAGCAGCCCAATGCTTAACCGACTCTACTACCAGGGATCCTTTAGAGGCCTAGCAAATGTATAGTACTGAAATACTGCCCTTTTGTGATGATGAAAGTAATGCTTATGAGAACTAAACATAGTGCAAATACAAATATTGTTTGCATGTAGTACAAAAGATGCATACAATCACTTCTAAATCCTAGTGCCTCAAAATAATCATGAGTAAAAGAAATTGCCTTTCCAGTTTTTAAGAGGCATTACAGGCACAGACTCAAACATACGAACAATTGTGAGGTGGGCACAGGGCTGAAGAGTGCACAGGGCTGAAGAGGTCACTATGAATCGCAGCCAACTGGATGGCACATCAGAACAACAATACAAGAAAAATGAGTATCAATTATCTGATCCACAATGGTTTATTAAATGAATGTATTTTTTAATGTAACAAATGAATTCAAGTAACTTTATTGAGTGACCAGGCAGACGTGGTTTCTCTCTAACAGGTAAAAGATGTCATGAAGGATATCATGTCAGATCTGCAGCAGACAAACAGCGAGAAGATCCTACTGAGCTGGGTGCGCCAGTCCACCAGGCCATATGGCCAGGTCAACGTGCTCAACTTCACCACGAGCTGGACAGACGGACTTGCCTTTAATGCCCTGCTCCACCGACATAAGTGAGCCTTTTCATTCGGCATAGGTTGTCCTGGTCTGTGGCTCCTGTCTGCCCCTCCTCATCCTACCTCCTCACTAAAGTCCCTTCTGGTCACTGTCACCCCATGCTTGCAAAAGCCCTACCACAGTAGTAGTTCAAGTTCAAATTTCCAAGAACCTTAGCTTTCCTATTTGTGACTTACTTTCAAGTAGCATGTCTTTGACACGGCTTTGGATTTTAACCTAAAAGACAAACCTATTCTTTAACACACACGCGGTCTACATAGCCAACTGTATAAATTATGCAAATGGCCACTGTTTCTCCACATGCATTAGCTTCATTTTATTTTCTTTGCTCGGTGACATCAGACCCGATCTCTTCAGCTGGGATAGAGTCGTCCAGATGTCCCCCATTGAGAGACTTGAACATGCCTTCAACAAGGCTCAGACTTACCTGGGAATTGAAAAGCTATTAGATCCTGAAGGTATTGCTTAATATTTAATGGCAACTTGTTTTTGCTGTATAAATTTTAGCGCTTGAAAAGTGGTGTTTCAGTCTTTTGCTTTTCGTTTTCAGAATGGGTTATGAGAATTGAGACGTGTGTTTTCTTTGCAGTATGTGTGAAAGCCATTTCATTGTAGACAAAGTTAATATCTTTTACACTTAGAAATTTAGAGGAAAATTTAGGGGAGAAATTTTATCAAGTATTGGAAAATAGTTATTCTCCATTAGAGTAAGATTCAAAGTTTTAGAAACCACAGTTACTTAGATAAACAATTTCAGTTTTTGGTTTATTTCATTAAATTTAATTTTTGCTTGAGTATCTTATGTACTAAACGCTCGTTACAAATGTTTCAGGGTTGAATAACAGACTTATTTTCATGCTTTGAGTAAAGTCTGTCATTATCTTAAATGGTAACATATGGTAATTTTTCTTCGAGCATTTTGTGTTAACTTTTAGGAAATATTTTTAAGAAATGGGATTCTGGACAAAAATACTCCTTTGTGCCTATTTCCTATATTATTACATGAAATAGAAATTTACTGAGCCACAGTACTGCAAAGACTCTTTATTGCATATTGTTTATGGGTACTTAGAAGAGTTATTTTATATCTAATATTGAGCAATTCACATATCTTGGACATCTAATTTGCGCTGGTTTTTCTTTTCTTCCACTTTTAGATGTTGCTGTTCAGCTCCCTGACAAGAAATCCATAATTATGTATTTGACATCTTTGTTCGAGGTGCTGCCTCAGCAAGTTACTATAGATGATATCCGTGAAGTGGAAACGCTTCCAAGGAAATATAAGAAAGAATGCGAAGAAGAAATTAGTGTCCAGGTAGGTTTTCATGCATCTCTATGAAAACCTTTGACTCGCCCAATTTATGTTTGTGTTCTTCTAGGTTCTAGTTAATTCTGAGCTAAAGTCCCGTCTGGTCGGTTTTCACGTCCAATGAGAACATCTTGGCTATTCGGCTTGCTTTAGTGCACCGTTAGCCGGTTGGTGCATCCGTTAGCATGCTTTCATGTGGAGTGATGCCACTCGACTGACTTTATTAAGAAGGAAATTGGACGGTTTCATACAGAAACAAAAATGGAGTCAGTCGGCGTCTGACGCTGTTGGTCTTTCTTCAGTTGACCACGAGATCCAGACAGGGCGGTGTCAGGGCTCTCCATCGGGCAGCTTGATGCTCGGTGATTTTAGGAACGCTATTTCAGAGTGATCAATACTTCCCTCAGTTTTGTATACTCTCCTACAGTGAAACATCCAGAGAGACAGATCAAAGCAGAGGCTTCCCAGCAGTCAGGGTCTCTGACGGTGACAGTAGATGGCCCAGAGCTAGCTCTGTCCCTTGTGGAGTGTAAGAGCAAGGATGACCAGGAGAATGGCTGTGGGAGAAAAGATCCCAGCATTGTTAGACAATGCCAGTGCATCTAGACATGTGAGTTTCAAAGACGATTAGCAATACACAAATACTAACTATTCCCAGCGAAGACATTGAACACCATATTAGAATAAAACACAATGAATGAACAACGTTGACCTAAAATATATGGTCCTTCCTATATGTTCCTCTTTGTCTAGAATGGAGTCAGGACTTCATGGCTGACAGTCTAGGTATTAGGTCTTGATGACAAGAGCTGCTAGCTGACCTTTAGCTTTCCTTCCTTCTCAGAATCTTGGACTGCCCTCAGTGTACACAGTTTATAATTGTATGAAAATGTCGGAACTGGGGTTGGAGGTTTACGTGTGGTACACTGGCAATGCTCAGACGTAACTTGTCTTTTTATTACCATGAGCCCTCTCCTGTCCAGTTTGAGGTAAGCCCCCAGCATGGGGCTCTCATTGAAATCTATGCAATAATAGCTCCTTGAGTAGACACCCTTCAGGATGCAGCCTTCTCCGTCTGGGACTGGATCTTTATGTTTGATTAGTGTTCTAGGAGCCTGGGTGGCACAGTGGTTAACACTTTTGACGGCTTTCGCAATGTCACTGGTTTGCACCTGCCAGCCTCTCATTAGAACGCCGGAGCAGTCTGCTCCCATCAAGGTTTTACAGCTTTGGGAACCTTAGCGAGCAGAGCCTGTGGGATCTGATAGGGGTGCTGTGCGTCTGACTGAACTCGACAGCCGTGCTCCGTGTTTTGTTTGTTGGTGCTGTTGATATTTGTTCTGGCATCGTGGCTAGACACGCATCCTTCTAGTTCAAAGCACACCCTCAAATATGCCCCAAGCCCAAGCTATATACTTTCCGATGCTGCGCTTGGATGAAGCAGGTAGATGGGGAGGGGGGAGTAAGTTGGTTGAGGCACAGGTGAGAAATTGGTTTTCCAATCCTTCCTTTAGGTGAACTTGACATTCTGTCTCTTATTCTTGGAGTGGTGGTGGTGCTGGTGTGCTGACAAGGCAAGTAGGACGCAGGGCAGCCCTAACGCAGAGTGGAACTGCTCCACGCGGTCCCTCGGCTTTCACTGTCATGGGTGCTGCTGGCCTGGTCTTTTCTGTTGGGAATTTGAACAGCTGACCTGTGGATTAGCAGCCCAGCCCTCACCCATTGCCCTCTCAGCCAGTGGTGTGCTGATACAGAAATGCTCCAAAAACCAAATCTAATTTAAAAATTCCCAAGTCTGATTTTCATTGTTTTTATATTTCTTGGATAATCTCACCAGGGCCAATTTTAGGCTATCAAAGATTGTGGATTACAACATTCCCAAACATTTAACTTGGGATTAGGATAAGGTGACCAGGCATCCCGCTTTTGGCGGGACAGTCCTGATTTTTAACAATTTTTCCCGCGTCCCGCGGCATTTTAAAACAATCCTGATTTTTGGAAAGAATGCCCGGCAAGCTAAGGTATACGGTTTTCGGCTGCCATGTGGCTATTTCGCCAGGATATGAGTTTTATCAATGGTGTCCTGCTTTACAAGATGTTAAAATCTGGTCACCTTAGATTAGGAGCATGTCATTGGGTGGGCAAAGCAGGAGAGTTTAACTGGGCCCTTCACCAGCGCCTATAACCCGGCCCTTAATTCTTCACCATATCCTTCTGAGAATGATAGGGAGAGTTTTGAGTTTTAAGACTGTACTTTTCCCACCTATCCTGTGTCGTGTACAACTACGCTCTTTCATAGGTTCCCCTGGTATCACTAGTCAGTCTCCAAATACTTGGCTGGTGGCAGGATCAGCAAGTCTCGGCCACTCAAGCTCTGCAATCATGAAGTCACTTATTCGACGTGATGTTTCCGCCACGAACGTGTAGTTGCTGTACTGGCTTAAGAGGAACACGTCCTTTTGTTTCGCTATCACCTTCCCCGGCCTTTGTTTCATCTGAAACAGAAGATGCACCTGGATGTTAAAAATCCCGGGAAAGATATGGTGGAAAGCGTGGACTTGGGAATTCCGTGTCTGCGCTTTCCCTCTGTTCCTTGGGCTGGCTAGTTAGCTTCTGGGCTGAGGCGCTGTTGTGTCGGTTCAGTTGGCAGCTGAGTGCTGAACCATTTGTGCCCTTAAAGCCAATCCTGTTACACTCTCCATCTCAGCGATAACAGGCCTTAGAGAAAAAGAAGACACTCACTGAAGGAAAGTAGAGAGATGGGGTCTCTGTGTGAACCTTTTTAGTCCTTTTTAGGATGCTTTTTAGTGATTTTGCCAAGCGAGAGAGGCTGAGCCTCTGATCCTTGCCTGGAGAGGTGCCACTTGTACCATCCTGCCTGGTGATGCACCATTTGGCTAGCGCAGGGAGCCATCTGGGTTCGGATTTTAGAATCACTTCTTTGTTTTTGTTATAATCTCATAAAGATGGGATCTCTTACTTGTGGGTTATGACATTCTCTCTTCAAACAAGCCAACGGAAAATGACAAAGCAGGGCAGGGGACTTCATTTGTCTTTCAGGCTGTGCTAAAAATCCCCAAACCAAACATGTGCTTGCTTAAGGGTTCAGGGTGGCATACTGAGAGTGAGAGGGACCATTTGCCGTTGGATTAAGAGCAGGTGTATTAGCATTAGCCTCTTCATTGCGTGTGCTTTCATTAGTGCCTTAGAGTTTGAATCCACTTAATTGAAGACATAAAATGTGATTCAGTTTTAATCATCTGTTCTTTTGACACAACTTGCCATCTCTGGCTCTCCAGTGAACCCTAATCGCCGGCGTGCCTGTCTACAAGCATCTGCTGTAAGACATTCGATAGTCAGCTGATAATTCCTGCACTTCGCTGTACATAGCATTGAATCCTAAGTTCTTTCATCTGCTTCTTCTAATACCGTATGAACATTTGCATCTAGAAAAATGCCTTTCCCCCTTCCCCTCGGAGATGCTATTGCCTTACTGAGTCCCTGTTGGCCGGTCCCTAACTCTCCATGTCCTCAGCTAGCTTGATTTATATTATAGGGCCTTGGGCTCCATCAGTTCCCTTAATTATCCGGCCTTTCAACCGTGTGCTCCCGGATTCATTTCTCCAGGTTAGAAAGTCCACTTGAGCCTTCCTCTGGTTGCTTTTCGCATGTTTTCTTCTGGTTCCAGCTTTCATACTCATCAAAGGCTGCATCTTCTCTTCTAATGTACGAGCTTCTGCCCGTGAGCCTTTTAGGCGATTATACCAAAGCATCGTGGGCTTTCCCGTTTTCGCCAAGGTTCTTTTACAGGTGGACTTCTCTCTGAACTGCTCCTCCCCCTGTGTGACTGTGGTTGAATATGGGAGTCGGGAGTTCCGAAGAGGGTTTTTCTATGATGAACAAATTGGCAGCTGCTATGGAGGTAATAGAGGAGCCCTTGTGGTTGTGGTTGAGTGATTTCTAGTTGGGCTGTGATCTGCAAGATCAGAAGTTCAAACCACCAGCTGCTGCCTAGGAGAAAGATGGGGCTTTCTACTCCCGTAAAGAATTCCAGTCTCAGCAACCCATGGGGTACTTCTGCCCTGTCCACAGGGTCACTGTGGGTTGGCATTGACTCGATGGCAGTGAGAGAGTCTATGAAGGTGATGGAGGCATAGTGGATTATATGTGGGGCTGCTAACCACAAAGAAGGCACTTTGAAACCACCATTCTCTTCATGAGAGAAAGACAAAGCTTTCTACGCCCATAAAGAGCTACAGTCTCGGAAACCCACAGGGCAAGTTACCTTCCAGCCGATAGAGTCACAGTGAGTTGGAATTGACTCAATGTCAATGAGTTTGAATTTTTTTGAAGCAAGATGCAAACCAGGCGGCTACGATGCTGCTGAAGCCCCGGAGTGGAGAGGAGTGGTCAGCCAGAGGGATGGGGCTTAGCTGAGGTTCAGTGAGGAAGAAGGGAGAGTGCTTGCTCAGACCGTTTCCGTTCGTGTCTGTGGCCCTCCCATACTTAGTCATAGTAACGCACCAGTGTCCCAGCTTGTGCATAAATGATATAGGCACCTTCAAGGTGATACTCGAAAGTGGGTTTCTCAGCGGGTAGCTTATTGGTGACTTTGGAAAATGGAAAGGCTTTTTCATCTGAGGGATAGGGATAGACAGTAGATCGGAGTAAGAGGAAGTGTTAACACACAGGAACGTGAGCATTGAAAAACACACCTCTATGCTTTCTGTGTGCCTGGCATGCCCTAGTTAAGCTTTGTGGTTGAGGCAGTAGGGGCAGTGTGTAGGAATATTTTTCAGGAATTTTGCTCTGAAAGTGAGAGGTGGCTGATTTGGTTATGAGATTCCAAAAGGCGAAGTAAAATATTTCAATTGAGTAGAAATAACTTGAGATGAATTTATTCTTAGGGGCTTTTAAAAACGGACCAGCAAGTTAAACTCTGGGGCAGTTGCCTCATGAGCATGCCATCAGCCCCCCTGCTTGTTAGGGTGGCTGCATTTGAGCGTCTAAAATGCCCAAAGGCCTCACTTCCGTCTCTGCATCTTTACGGTGCATCCATCCATCCAGGTCCAGTGTGTCCAGACCCACCAACTTGCTTTCCTTACCATCTTCATCCCCGGTGACCTTTTGGTCAGAACCTTGCATGAACCAGTTGTAACGTTGCTAGTAGCTGTTTTGTTTTTATTCAGAAGTGAACCACGTGGGCTGCTTTTTCTTTACAACTCTCTAAAAACCTCCTTGTGTGAACAATCTGTGAGGTCACCCTTGGTGCCTTTGTACTTTTTGCTGTCTGTTGCTGGTGTGCGCCGACATGGAGCCAGACTCTGACTTATGTCTTATGTGAGCCCACACTCAAAGGAGTGACATCTGGCCAGTCCTGCCCCGTCTCCAAGATCCGTGGCATATCAGAGGGGCTTCATCCAGAGCGTTTTCAGTGACAGATTTTCCAAAGTAGTTGGCCAAGCATTTTTGTCTTAGTCTCCCTTTGTGTGGAAGTTCCACTGAAACCAGGACAGTTATCAGAGCAACGTGCGTGCTGGCGTCCACTGACATCAAGGTAGTGGCTGTGCAGAAGGGCCATTGTCAGGGAGCGGAATCCAAGTCTCCTGGCACGGAAGGCTACTGTTGGGCCACCAGTGCCCTTGCAGCCCTAGCACAGCCCTGGTAGCAAAACAAATTACGTGTTTGGCTGCTAAGTGTTTACACCCACCCAGCATCTCCGCCGGAGGAAGGGCAGTCTGCTCTCCTACAGGTTGCAGCCTGGGAAACCCGAGGGGACGGTTCTACTCTGTTAAGAGCACAGAACTGCTGAGCATCTAAATAGACTCGACATTCCCCCACAGCACTTCACTGCTTGCCCTGCCGACCCCTGTAAAGGCGAGTGACCTCCGGGACTTCCTCAGGGTTCTGCACACGGCGTGTCTGTGTCGAACACTTTCCTCGTCCGCAGGAAGACTCTTGAGTTTGTCTTGTCTTTGTGTCTGTAGAGCGCAGCGCCAGAGGAGGAGCGGGCCAGTCCCCCAGCGGACACCCCCAGCACGGTCACCGAGGGGGACATGGACCTGGACAGCTATCAGATAACCCTGGAGGAAGTGCTGACCTGGCTTCTCTCTGCTGAGGACACCTTCCTGGAACAGGGTGACATTTCTGATGACGTTGAAGAAGTCAAGGACCAGTTTGCCACCCATGAAGTAAATATCTGTGCTTCTGAGCCCAGTCCTCTCCTGGGGCCCCCTGTGCCTGCCCGAATGCAGGGGCTGCCCCTGCTGTTTGTGGTTTGCTGGGCGCTGCTCCCAGGAAGGCCCACGCATACTTTAGAACTTGGGACCTTTCAGTAGAGCTTGCCGTTTAAATAGGTGAACCGTGAGTGGGGAACTAGATTTAGGGTTCTAACCTTGACTTGACGGGTGTATTTTGTGTAGCCACGGGAAAAAAATCAACACAGCCCCCCTGAGGAGTGTGCTGTTACCCCTGAGATGCCTAATGATTAAATACACTAGATCTCCAGGGTTGGAGGGTTAATCAAGATGCGATTAGTTTTACTTACTGTATCATTTGGCAAATGCCGGGTGTTCCCATACGATTTTATATAATTAAAATTCTTTGTTTTATTGAGGATGGTTTTTGTTATAGGATAGTGAGTTTAACGGCATGGGATTTTGTTTTCACTAGGCAGCGTTTTTCACAGGCTTTATTTGTGGTTCTGTCTTAAAAATAATAGAAAATTGGAATACTTTCAAAGTAGTTCCTCTTGTTTGAGCATGATGTTTTGTTTTGTTCTTTGACTTTAGCGTGTTTACTCGTTATGTCCATGCACATGATCTGTTAGGAGCGTAATCAGCATCACTTAAAAATAGCTGGTTGGGTTAGATTAGATGTTCTCCTTCTAGATCTCTTCCCATTTTCACTGAATTAAAGAGCTCACTCCACTGCCGTCGCGTCCCTTTTGACTCATATTGACACTGTACAGGGCTTCAAGGCTTTGTAAATCACTGTGGTGGCAGACAGCCTCATCTTTCTCCCAGAGTGTGGCTGGTGGGTTTGAACCCCTGCCCTTGTGGTTAACAGTCCAGTGCTTCCTTGACAGTGCTACAGGCGGCCCAGGTGGTGCTGTTATGTAAGTGTTGGACTGCTTACCATCAGCCCTTCAGGTCAGAAGTGAGGCCATCCGCTACAGTAAAGGGTTCTAGCCTTAGAAACCATACCTAGGGTTTATATGAGTTGAAATCTACTCTGGCAGGTAGATTTTTATTCTTTGAGTGCTTCTTTCCTGTTTTCAGATCTTGAAACACTTAGATTCTCTTTGCTCCCTACTAGGCCACCTTTCTGCAGCATTGCTATTCATTTCTTTACTTTTGATTTATAAAGATTTCTTTTGGGGGGACGCGAAGAGCAACTCACAAACCCTGACCACACCCCCTTCTCAGGCGTTCATGATGGAGCTGACGGCACACCAGAGCAGTGTGGGGAGCGTCCTGCAGGCCGGAAACCAGCTGATCACACAAGGAACTCTGACAGATGAAGAGGAGTTTGAGATTCAGGAGCAAATGACCCTGCTGAACGCCAGATGGGAGTCGCTCAGAGTGGATAGTATGGAAAGGCAGTCCCGGTGAGTGGCGAGCAGAGCTCTGAGCACATTACACAGCGGTGCTTGCGCACAAGTCCTGTGTCTGTGGGAACGAGTGTCCCCATCTTTTACTTCATGAAAGTGGGGCTCTCTTCTTAGGCTCATGCTGTTGGAGATTTTGTGTGACCTTTTGTTTCCCCTTTGGTGTGTGAACTAAACCAAGAGGTGAAAGCTGGAATACAGAAACTAGCCCAGAGGGATCAGGCATATTATATGTATGGTTGCATCTGTTGACAGTTTTAAAATGGGCTAACTGTGAACTTGATATGACAATGGGACTATCTAGTAGAATTGGCCTCTAAGTCCTTGATAGCACTCCGGAAGCAGAGTCCCCCCTTGGCATCCCTGTTATGTGTACGAAGGAGCCAACTGCATTCCTTTGTGATTTCCACCTATTTTCTATCAGGAATTCCTGATTGGAGAAACAATGATTCTGATACGAATAAAGGGTGCTGTGCATTTGTGTTCTTTGGCTGACTAACTGGTTCCAATTAGGAAGAGAGAAACATGTTTTTCCTGGTTTCTGTACTAAAAGACTATATGCAACTTAAAATGGGCACGCATGAGTGTATTCCCTCACCCCATTGTTTTGGTGCCTGGGTCCTGGATTTGTCTTGGAAAAGGCACGCCGGCAGGTGGATTAATGTTGTCTTCTTCTGCGGACAGGCTGCATGATGTGCTGATGGAACTGCAGAAGAAGCAGCTGCAGCAGCTCTCTGCCTGGTTAACGCTCACAGAGGAACGCATTCAGAAGATGGAAACCTGCCCCCTGGACGATGACTTACAATCTGTGCAGAAGCTGCTAGAAGAGCACAAAGTGAGTATGCCTCCTGTTTCTCGTAGCCCTTCCCAGATAGGAGAAGGCAGCACGTAGCTGGGGACGGACTCTATCATGACTGTGGAGGGAGAACGATCCTTCAGCCTCCTCCGGTGCTCAGCAGCGTCTCAGGGGGAGTTCATGGCGATGTGCCGTTTCCAAGTCTGGGATAAAAGTATAGGTGAGCTTTTTTATGGCTGCAGGCAATTACCAAGATACACAGCTTTCATAGATTCTCCAGGGTGTTCACGGACCTGTACTTCACTGTTTGCGAACCCTGGAGTGTTGACATCTATGAGGTATGTGAGTGAAGGCACAAACCTTGAGTTTGGTGCTGTCAAGGGGAGACCTGGCAGTGGAGGGGTGTGGGTTGGCTTGCTAACTGCAACCCCAGCCACGCCACGGGAGCAAGACGGGGCTTTCTACTGCCATCAAGAGCTACAGTCTTAGAAACTCACAGCGGCCGTTCTGCACTGTCCTGTGGGGTCACTATGAGTTGACATCAACTGATGGCAGGACTTAGGTCTCTCTCTCTCTCTACTTATTGTTAAGTTCTGTCAAGAAGGCAATTGCTTCTCTACATTAGAAAAGAGTCAGGCACTAATTCGGAAACTACAATTTGATGGACAATTCAATTTGATGACTAGGTTAGAAAGTAGCTTTCTGTGTTAAAAGTATGTAATAGTCAAGTATTTTCTCAGTAAATTGAAGAATTTCAATGAAAGAGCTAGATCAGCAATAATGAGCATGTTGTTGTTGTTGTCATCAGTTGCCGGTCAGTCAGTGCTGGCTCACAGGGCCTCCCGAACATCAGCGTAGCAAGGATCCGCAGGAAGTGGTCACTAGGCCTGTCTTCTCGTGTGCCTCTGGGTGTGTTTGAACCTCCAACTTGGGGCTATTAGTCAAGGGATGAACTGTTTGTGCCACCCAGGGACTCCTAAAGATAGCTGTAGGGACACATTAAGCATAATTTGAGAAGTATTTGATAGCACGATTGATGATCTCTAGATCAATTTCTCTCTCTCTGTTTCTCCCTCACTTGACCTTCCCATGACTGAGAATGGAAGGTATCCGTTTATCCTTAATTGCCTTTCCGTGTAGCCAATCAGAATAACCTTTGGCTATCATATCACACTCTACTTATTTTTTTTTCTGTCTCAGTAATACCATCTGCACAAGACAAAATGGTCTCTGACACTATGTATCAAAAATCTGGACTTTCTTGATTTGCTAATTCCGTCCTTTTACCCTAATTTCTAGCATAGATGCCTGATTCTTTTATGCTATGCAAATAAGTGCATATCTTTCTCAGTACCATCGAGTCAGTGCAACCCAGAGTGACCCCACAGGGCAGGGTAGAACTGCCTCCCTGAGTTTCTGAGACTAACTGTTTACGGGAGTAGAAAGCCCCTTCTTGCTCCCGCAGAGTGGCTGGTGGTTTAGAACTGCTGACCGTGCAGATCGCAGCCCAATGCATAACCACTACACCATCAGGATATATATAAATGAGACTTTGGAATAATAAGTGAACACACCCCAGTTGCAATATGTTATGACATTTTATTTCCAAAGTGCTTTGGTTCATAATGAAATGTAACGATGTGTACCTCCCTTGTTCCATTAGTAGAACATTTAGGGCAGTGATTGGAAATTTAAATACAATGCCTCATTAAGTATCCTTAATTACTATTGACAACAGAGTGGACTTTAAATAGGTGGATCTGAAAGAGTGGAAATAATGGATTCTCTTAATCTTTCCTTAGAGTTTGCAAAATGATCTTGAGACTGAACAGGTGAAGGTGAATTCATTAACTCACATGGTGGTAATTGTTGATGAAAACAGTGGCGAGAGTGCTACAGCTGTTCTGGAAGATCAGTTGCAGGTAAGAGCCCGTGTAATCCAGAAGGACCTGTCTGAGGTGCCATTACATGCTGCCCCTCCTTTTTATGGCCCGTCCCAGCGTGTTATCGACAGCAACACTGAACCAGTTGCCAAGGCAGTTCAGACTCATGGTGGGTGATCCCATGTGTGTCCGGGTGGAGCTATGAGCCATCCCGTTTCCAAGGGCTGATTTTTCCGAAGTTGATTTGGCAGGTGGTTCTTCGAGATGCTCCGTAGAGGCTTTGAGCCCATTGACACTTACATCACTCAAGGTCTCTTTGTGTTTTCCAAACTCAGTGCTATCAGTTCTGACTCATAGAGGCTCTCTAGGGCAGAGCAGAACTGCCTCTGTGGGTTTCTGAGATCGTGAATCTTTGCAAATGTAGAAAGCCTCATCTTTCTCCTGCAAAATGGCTGGTGGATTCGAACTGCCAACCTTGTAGTTAGCAACCTAGCACGTAATCACTGTGCCACCAGAGCTCTTTTTGTTTATGAAAAAAGGAGAATGACCCATGTTGTGTCATGCTTTTCAGTCGGAATTCCACATGGAGTGGGTTGAAGGAGCATGGAGAATGATTACTCACGTTAGGTCTTGGGTGGAAGGGTGGGGAGAGGTGCAGTCTCCATCTTCCTTGTGTGTAATCATATAGACCAGATTTGCAGCCTGGAAATTGATCTCACCAACAAGTCGACAGCCATTTTGCTCAGTATCACTGGAGAAAGTTGTCAATGTATAAATGTCTGGCCCCACCCCGACTTGAACCCTTTGGAACGGGGCCTGGTGAATGTACAGCTAAAGCAATGTATGTGCATCCTCACTTTGAAGATTTGCTATGTAAGATTTAATAGTCTTATTCACGTGGTAGATCAGTGTGTGAACCCCAACAAATTGCTTTCTCTGTGTGCAGAGATGATGCGGTTTTTACAAGTGTTTGCTTAGAAAGAGATACATGGGTAGTCTGAATGGCCAGGTTTGATGTTGCCCACTTAGGGTTTCAAGTGACTTGCAAAAACTATAATTTCAACATCTGAAATCCCTCTTCTTTTATAGCATTTAAATTCTGCTCATGGTGCTGAGATTTTGGGGGTAGTAATCTGAGAAGTACACATTGCCTATTACAGTGTACAAAATGTACTTCACCGAGGTTATGTGAACTTGCTGAGATTAAGTAGAGAGCAACCAGTTGCAATGGATTCAGTTGTTGCTCATGGCGACCACCTGTGTGTCTGCGTGGAATTGTACTCCATAGTGCTGCAATGCTGTTTGGAAGCAGATCGGTAGTGCTTCTTCCAAGGCTCCTCTGGCTGGACTTGACTATGCAGCCTTTTGGTTGGCAGCTAAGAGCTGTAACTGTTTGAACTGATCATGCTGGGACTGGAGACAGTCTTCTGGGTCCGAGTTCTCTAACCTTTCCACTGTTAAAAGCTCACACTAGAATGAAAGCTTAAACGATGATAACTATGAATGAAACAATACCTGTTCACATATAAGCAATGTTGAAGTGAAATTCAATCTGCTAGTCATTATAAAATGGAATTAAGTGATTTTTCTGGAAGTCATCATGTGTGATATTTTAAAACAGTGCATCAAATTTTTATGTTTAATTTTGCTGATGTTAACTTTTGTGGCATTTTCTTTCTGTTGCAGTATTTTAAAATACACAATAAAATACGTTAGTCTCGTGTTTAATGGACATTATCTATAAAATTACATTAAAATAATTTTGAAATTATAAATGAAAAATTTCTTGACTTGAAAAGGTGATTACGAAACAACCAGTGAAATCATTTTAGAGAAAACTTTGAAGCATAAATCATAGATATGTTTATGCTCCTTTGAAGATATATATATAATAATGTCATGGTTTCATTATTTCAGAATGAAAACCAAAGTGAACTGGGAAGAATGGGGGTTCGAAATGCAAAGACACGGGAGATGAAGTTGTGTCACTTTCTAGTTGCAGCCTATGAAACAAGCAGCCACAGACATTCCGTGGCCATTAGTTAACCTATTGCATTAAACCCTCAAATCCCAAACCCATGGCCATCGAGTCGATTCTGATTCATGGTGTTCCTGCAGGACAGAGAGGAACTGCCCTGTAAACCCTACGGGAAGCACGGTGGTGCCCCTGCTTACTGCCAAGTCAGTGGCCGGACCCACCAACCTCTATGGGAGAAAGATGAGGCTTTCTCCTCCCATGAAGATTTAGTCTCAGAAAGGGTGGTCTGGTCAGAAAGGGTGCTATGCATCTGAATCCACTGGCATCTTCATGGACACATATTTCTCCCTTGGAGTGGTGAGAAGGTTTGAGCTCCTGACCTTTTGCTTAGCATCTGAGGGCTTAACTATGGCACCACCAGGGCTGCTTAGCCAGTAGAATTGGGTGGGATTATTTTAAAGTACCCTTTTATAAAAATATATGGCATAATCTGAACTCTCTAATAAAATAGTGGCAGTCATGGGTTTCTCATGTAGCTTGGTAACTGTCTCTGATGACTGTTGGTGAAAGAAAGCTGCTTCCTTTCCCAGAAACTCGGGGAGCGCTGGACAGCAGTGTGCCGTTGGACCGAAGAGCGGTGGAATAGGTTACAAGAAATCAATATATTGTGGCAAGAACTATTGGAAGAACAGGTATTAAGTCACTATCCATAGTCGGCCAAATAGATGGTGAAAAGGCAATCTGTCTTTGATTATGATGTTAGAGTAATGTTTCTTTGGCTACTTTTCTTTGAGAGGAAAGTATACAGGTAATTATCATTTTATAAGTGTCATTTGTCTCTTGTGTAAGTGATTGTGTAGTAAATACTTAGGGGCAGTGTTCCATGGCTTGAACATACATTGCTAATCATTTCCTGCTCTAGGCTGTGGTCAAACTTTCCTTAAGAGTCACCGAATGGACGTAGCTTTGTTTTCTGAAGAGTTTATATTTTACCCGACAAATATGGTATTTATGTTTAATTGTAATGTTGCATTTAATCTAAAGAGTCATGTAATATAGTTAACATTATATCTTTACGAAATGTCAGGAAATGGAGATTATTAGACAAAGCCATCGGTTACTCTTCCACAACATAACATAATATAGCATTTGGAAAGCTTTGGTGATTTAAAAATAAACAACAGAAACCCAAAATATTCCAGGGGCACTTCTATCACCTGAACGGCTTTACATTTACTTTTGGGTTTTACTGTGTGGGAGAAAGAAGTTTGTTAAGACGTGGAATGGAAACAGAGGTAATTTGTTGTTGTATGGATTGAGACCAAATAGCTGTATCTGAATTAAAACACGTTTTAAGCTTTAACATAGTTATAAATGGACTCTGAGAATTGGTCCAACCGTCTGCTAACTTCTAAGTGTGGCTTTCAGGATTTTCTGTCAAAGACTCCAA
>NW_022107431.1:24848719-24851726 GCF_000313985.2 Echinops telfairi | reverse complement strand
AGTTTCTCATGTGGTGGTGACCCCCAACCATAAAACTGTTTTTGTTGCTACTTCATCACTGTCATTTTGCTACTGTTATGAATCGAGTGACCCCGGTGAAAGGGTCGTTCGACCTCCAAAGGGGTCGCAACCCACAGGTTGAGTACTGCTGTTTTAAAGGGAGACTGCATTTTGTGTAATGTACTGCAGCCGCCTTGTATCGCCTTTTTAACCATCTCTTCACTTTTAAGTCTTCCCCATCTGCCAAGGAACATTAAGTCGTTGGTGAACTCCCTCCCTCTCCCCTTTCTCTTGGGCTACTAGGAATAGTTTCCCCTTCTTGGAATTAACTGTGGCATTTAATGATACATAGTAATGCTTGTGCCATTGTTATTGATGTGCATATCTTTTCAGCCTTCCCAGACTGGGGGCAGGATCTACCTTTATCTTTGATTTTTTTTTTTATCATCATCATTTTCCTTGATGGAGTATCGAGGCAAGGAGCAGTTTTTTAAATAAGTAGGTAAAATACTCACAGAAAGAATTGGTTCCAGTGTAAACACAGATCCAAGATTTACCCCGCAATGAGACAGAGAAATGTAGTGGGGGATGAATTACCCCATTGCCGCCCCCAAAGTTTTCTACCTTTCCTTGTGCTCTCTCCTTTTACCTGACTCGCAGCTTAAGAAGCATGTATCCTAGGCTCATGAATTTTGAGTATTTTTATATTGGCTTTTGATCATCTTGAAACCTCTGTTAATCACAAAAGTCAAGCCAAACCCATTGAACTTAAGTCCATTTCAACTCATGGCAACTCCGTGTGTGTCTGGGTAGAGCTGTGCTCCACAGGGTGTTCTGAGGAGATAGGATATTCCTCTTGAACCTGGCACAGCAGTATGGTTGACCTGCCCAAGACAATGGAAAGACCAATGGCTTTCCTCTGTGGATTTTCTATGTGACTTGGGCTAATTAGCCAAGTGAGCCCTCTCTCTTTCTACCTTAAACAAGAGCCCGGGTCAAAGTCATCTCCGAGCTTTCTTCTGCCTCTGTCTAAACCCACATATTGGGTTTGTTCCTCCTCCGGACAGAGTAGGATTTTGGCTAGCAACCACGCCCATAGCCACTGGGCTACGGGGGCCCCCGTCTTTTGCCTCTAGAGAGTAATGACGTCATTTTTGGGGTACACTTGTGAAAACCTAAAGAGAATTTGAATTCACACTTCTGTCTGACAGCCCTGATGGTGCTGTTGGAATGGTCAGTGTCGGACTGCTACCGGCAAGGTGAGGCAATCCGCTTCGTTGGGGTTTTCCGGCTTGGGCGTTTTTGGGGGTTTTTTTGGTTTGGGCGGACTTGCTGGCAGTGGGTTCTGGCTGGTGCCTTGCTGGCCTGTTGCATGTCCAAGTAAGGTAGTATTTTAATGGAAGTTGTCTTTCAGTGTCATTCGTGCCTCCAACTTTGGCATTTTAAGTCCTCTGTATGCCCAGCTGAATTGAAACCTTTACCTTGAACAAAATAGAAGTTAGAGATGTATGACCTTGGCTATACTGAGTTGTCAAATGGTTTCCCAAGTGTATTTCTAGTTTTTCTTATTACTTGCAGTGCTTATTGAAAGCTTGGCTCACAGAAAAAGAAGAGGCTTTAAATAAAGTCCAGACGAGTCACTTCAAAGACCAAAAGGAACTAAGTGTCAGTGTTCGACGACTGGCCGTAAGTGATGTCACTCACTCTCAGGGTCCGTGTCATAAGCTGTGATTGTTAAGTGCTTTCAGTGGTGTTAATACAGTTTAGTTAATATACAGAATATGTCTCATCACCGAATGAACACAAGAATGGGAAAGCTCTAGAATTACATGGTGTTTAATAGTTTAGCGTTAATGAACTGTACATTGTTAATTTTTATAAAAGACAATATAAATATTCCTATAAAATGTACAAGTGGAGGTTTTCCAATTGGGGGACAAGGAAGATAAATTCAAGGGGAGGCTTCTAATAAATACTTGAAATTTCAGATTTTGAAGGAAGATATGGAAATGAAACGTCAAACCCTGGATCAGTTGAGTGAGATTGGCCAGGATGTGGGCCAACTCCTTGATAGTCCCAAGGCATCTAGGAAGATCAGCAGTGACTCAGAGGAACTGACTCAGAGATGGGATTCTCTGGTTCAGAGACTAGAAGATTCCTCCAACCAGGTACGTAAAAATAAAAAAAATTATTAGTTGGGATGTAACACATAGATCATATCAGTCCATATTTCAATCATGTCCAGCAGTATTGTACAGGTGCTGCCACAATCAGTTTCCAAACATTCTTTTTCTACATGGCCTCCTTGACATCATCTCCCTTTCACCCCCAACCAGGCACTTTTTGATTTGAATAGTATGTTGGTACAATTGGGTATGAAAGGAAATTGAAATGTTTAGGTTAGTTTTACAAATTATGAAATAAAACATTCACGTGTAAACTAAGAAGTCTTATACTTGGTTTACTATAAATTAAAAAACTTGTAATGTGAAAATCTTTAGTGTCTGAGATAGTTTATTGTGCCAGCCTGGCCGATAAACACAAGTGGGCTTAATTGAAGGGCGGAGAGATAAATGGCTCGCCTTTCTTGTCTCTCGCTCTTTGATCATCGGACCAGTGTGCATCTGCCTTGCTTCTTCTGCACCTCAATTTATAGGCTACACTACATGTGGGACGCCTAACCTGTGGACTGTGTCGCTGTAAGTTGAGGTCCTTTTAAGACCACATGATTGAAATTTACATCTCTTGAGCTGGTGACTGACAGTTGGTGACCTGGCTGACAGTTGGTGACCTGCCGTGCTATTTTGCTGCCTGTGCTGGGATAGCCTAGCTTTCTCTGCAGAGGACTACCGGGCAGCCCTCAAGACTTGAAGGACTGCCAGTGTCTCACAACTCTCTCACGGGAGTGAGTTGCACTGAGCCATTTGTACAGCTTTATAATTCAACAGTTCATTTCTTGTATTATATAGCTATCTATCTGTTTATTATTTAACAGTTCATTTCTTGT
>NW_022107431.1:24846134-24847272 GCF_000313985.2 Echinops telfairi | reverse complement strand
TAAACAAAATGACAACTTTGAATTTTATTTCAGGTGACTCAGGCTGTAGCAAAGCTGGGAATGTCCCAAATTCCCCAGAAGGATCTTTTGGAGACTGTTCGGATAAGGGAACAAGTAACTGTCAAAAAATCTAAGCAAGAGCTGCCGCCTCCTCCTCCCCCCAAGAAGAGACAGATCCATGTGGACGTGGCAACCAAGAAAAAGTGAGCGTGCACCTAGAAGTCTCTCAACCCAATTTTATTCGAAATGTATTTTATATGACCCATTAATCATATGCAAATTGCACGCCAATTAAAACAACTATTGTTATGGAGAGCCAGCTATTAAAATACTCAGCCCTACTAAGCACCTAGGCTACCTTTGCATACATTTTGCTTATCCTGTGTTCAGTTTGGAGAGCTGTGTGCTGGGCTGTTTCTTTGTTCATTGTCTGTTCACCTCGTGGTGCTGCCACGAGCGGGGCCCTCGCTGTCTTTCCTGGGGGAGTCACACCTCCTCCAGGTTTGCTTCAGCGAGATCTCCTAGTCACTGTCACTCATTCCTTTTCTCATTATTAGAAACAAAACGGACAATAGTTCAGGAAGCTAGTCCTCTTTACCTCATTTCCCTCTTCGGTCTCTTATGTTTCTTCCATTATTTCACTTTTAAGATTCTTCAACAGATTCTTTTGGCAGAGATCAATTTTGGGCATAAAATATCTTTCACCTTAATGCAACATAAGAAGTCAGACTTTATAATATGAACAGTGACAGCTGACACATAGTGAGCTTCTACTAATGGCATGTGATCCTTAGTCTTTCACTGTATGTGAAGAACTTTCTTTGCTTCACAGCACTTCGTCTTCAAGATGGCCCTCGATTGCTGTTACTACTGGCCCTCTTTTTATGGTAGAAGGGTCCCTGTGAGGCAGTGGTTAAGCTGCTCACTAGAAGGTCAGCAGTTCAAATGCACCAGGTAGTCTGCAGGAGAAAGAGTGGTGGTCTGCTCCCATTCACGATCACAACCTTAGACGTCAGTTTCTTTCTTTTTAAAAAAAATCATTTTATTAGGGGCTTATACAACTCTTATCACAATCCATACACACATCAATTGTGTAAAGCGCATTTGTACATTCATTGCCCTCATCATTCTCAAAACA
>NW_022107431.1:24843507-24844676 GCF_000313985.2 Echinops telfairi | reverse complement strand
ATGTAAAACAGATAACCTTTCTGAAAATGAGATTCAACGGTCTTTATTAGAAAGAGCGGCTCGCTTGCAGTTTTAGTTGTTTGTTCTTGTGAGTGCCCTCGGGTCGGTCCCTACTCACAGTGCCCCTTTAGGTCACAGCGTGCAACACCGCCCGTCTCGCACCATCTTCACCATTGCTCTTATATTTGAGCTCCTTGTTGTAGCCTCTGTGTCAACTCATCTCATCCAGGGCCTTTCCTGTTTCGCTGCCCCTCTACTTTACCGACATGCCCTCCTCCAGGGACTGGTCTGTCTTAGTAACACGTCCAAAGTATGTGGGACGAAGTCTCGCCATCTTTGCCTCTAAGGAGCCTTCTGGGCTTAGCATCTTCAGAGATAGACCTGTTTGTTCTTTGGGCAGTCTGTGATTCTTTTGCTGTTCTCCACCAACACCGTAGTTCAAATACACTGATTGTCTTTGGTCTTCCTTATTCACTGTCCAACTTTTACAGACATTTGAAGTGATTGAAATATCCTGGCTTGGGTCAGCCACACCTTAGTCCTCAAAGTGACATCCTTGCTCTTTCAACACTTGAAAGAGGTCTTGTGCAGCAGAGTTCTGTAATACAATGCTTTTTTTTTTAATGTAGTCAAACTGCCCTCTCAAAGTTCAACACTTGTATGCTAGTTTTGCCTCTGCCACAATGAAGAGTCCTGTCACCGCTCTTTTGTACTGGGCTTCTTACAGTACTTGGTGAAAACCTTTGTCTTTCAAAGTGCCCTCGGGTGCAGTGGGTTAAGTGTTGGGCTGCTAACTGCAATGTTGGGGTTCAGCACCCTGCCCCCCCCCAACTATTCTGAAGGAGAAAGTTGAGGCTGTTTGCTTCTGGAAAGATTGACAGTCTCAGAAACCCTATGGAGAGTCAGGGTAGCTGTGAGTTAAACTTGCTTTGATAGCAGTGGGTTT
Organism: Echinops telfairi; assembly: GCF_000313985.2. Lineage (NCBI taxonomy): Eukaryota > Metazoa > Chordata > Mammalia > Afrosoricida > Tenrecidae > Echinops > Echinops telfairi. Next base: position 24,843,730 of record NW_022107431.1, on the reverse strand, counting down.
GGGTTTTGGCTTTATGTTTCAATTTCCGTAGTCTTAAAATACAGAATGCTCTTCACCGTGGGTAAGAATGTGATGTGGTTTCTAACCCCTCCCATCTCTTCAATCTGCTGTGGAAACCGCTGTTAGCAGGCCTTAAAATGGACCACCTACGTGAAGAGGGCCCCGGTGGCACAATGGCTGTTCATTGAACAGCTAACTTCAAGGTCAGCAATCTGAACTCCCC
>NW_022107431.1:24838980-24840336 GCF_000313985.2 Echinops telfairi | reverse complement strand
ATCGTTACCGTGTCTAGCATTCCTGGAGTTAGTGCTTATTGAGTGCAGCGTTTGTCTGTGGGCTGATGAAAGAGTTCGGTTGAAAGTAAATCAAAGAGCGCAGAATTCTTCAGGAAGGATTAGCGAGAGAGAATCATTGCCTTCATACGTGTGTAGAACTAGATGAAGGTTATGCTGAGAAACTAGCTTTGCAATTTTCTATTTTTGTTTAATATAGGCTTCTTGATTATGTAGCCCTACTTTTGGAGTTACCCTTGTACATGTGAGCAGATATCCTGGGTCTAAAACAATCATTTTAAGTGCCTTCCTTATAATTACAGTATAGATCAACCCCTCCCCCACCCCACCGTCCCAGTAAAAGGACTCATGTTCTATGGTTGCTCTGAGTTTTGATCATTGGTTGTTTGAATTGACTTTTAAAGACTTAATCATCTCAGGAGTTCTAGCGAATAGACTGGGTTTGTATAATTCTGAGTTGTAATGTTCTCCTAGGTAACCGTTGAGGGAATTACTTTAAAAAGTATGTAAGATATAAACTTAAAATACCATCACCGTTACGTTGAAATGAAGAATTTGCAATATTGTAATTTTGGGACATTTTTGCCTTAAGGGTTTAGAAAAAGAGCAGACAGAAAGAAGCCCCAAATTGGATGAATTAAGTCAAACTGGACAAATCCTTTTGGAGCAAATGAGAAAAGGTAAGATTCTTCATTTATTTGCTGTTTTCTATGGTGTCATTGAATAACATTTGCACTGTGAAAATCAGATACCTCTTTTAACCCATGCAGCAGCTCCCAGCAGAGAGGCCTGGCATTACGCTTCGGTAAAGATTACAGCCAAAGTGCTAGGAGGCAGTTCTCTCTTACATGAGGTTGCTATTAGGGAGAGTCCACTCATTTGTACCCAATAACAGCAGTAGCTCTCTCTTTATTCGATGCAATCAACTCAGTTTTCCCTCTTTATTCGGTGCAATCAACTCAGTACCCAATAACAGCAGTAGCTCTCTCTTTATTCGGTGCAATCAACTCAGTTTTCCCTCATAAGGACCATCCTCACTCAACCCCATGGTTGCAGCCACATTATTAGACCATTTCACTGAAGGTGGTCTTTGTTGTTGACCCTCTACTAAGCACGATACTCTTTCTCGAGAGAGCTAGAGTACTCTCACTGTCCGCTTTTCTAAGGAGGCTCCTGACTACACTTTCCCCCAAACAGATTTGTTTGTTCTTCTGGGAATCCATGCTGTGGATCCTGTGTTCCTCACCAACATCGTCATTCCGAGGCGTCAATGCTGAAGTCTTCTATGTTCTTTGTCCTGATTTCACATGCCTGCTAGTATTCGGCGATTAGAGATAC
>NW_022107431.1:24824356-24838603 GCF_000313985.2 Echinops telfairi | reverse complement strand
CTCAGGTTATTTGCTGAGCGTATAGACATAGTTAGTATGGTGAAAGTATGCTAACCTGACACGTACCTTTCCTGATTATAAGATATACAGTACCCTCTTATTCTGTTCAGATGACTACCTGTTATTCTATGTGTAGGCTCGATGGAAGCACAATTCTAGAATTCTTGTTTTTTTGCCATGTTCACTGTAATTTGTTATTATCTGCACAAATAGTTGAATCCTGTTTTGCAAGGTTGATAAAACTCTTTTCTAGAAAAGTATTTTAATACCTTTTTTCCTTTTTAAAACAACAGATTTTTTCCTAAAGAAATTTTTTAAATTAAAATAGCTTTATCGGCATATAATTCACATGTCATACAATTCAGTAGTTCAGTCACTTCAAGAAGGAGATGTACAATCATCACCACCATCAGTTTTACAACATTTTCTTCATTTTTATTAAGATCATTTTATTGGGGGCTCTTATAACTCTCATAGCAATCCGTGCATCAATTGTAGCAAGCATATTTGTACATATATTGCCATCGTCTTTTTCTAAACATTTACTTTCTATTTGAGCCCTTGGTATCAACTCCTCTTTTTTCCCTCCTTTCTCTACCCTCCCACCTTCGTGAACCCTTGATAAATTATAAATTATTAATTATTTTCATATCTTACACTGACTGGGGTCTCCCTTCACCAACATTTCTGTTGTCCGTCCCCCTTGGTGGTATGTGTGTGTGTGTGTGTTATGATCATGGCAATAAAAAGAAATCTTATGCAGAGAATGATTTTATGAAATGGGTAAAAGCAAAGTTGTTCTCTTTCTATGGGGTCAGAGCCTAGTATTCTTGACATATCAGCACAGTGAAAATCTTCTGGTTTACAAGATTTAAAAGACTCATTACCTGAGATTATTCATCGGGAATTATTTTTGGATGGTGTTGCATGAAAAGCCTTGTATTTTGGAAAAATTGCAAGTGATGCTATGTTAAGAAAAATTCATGAAGGTTAATTCATTTCAGTAATTTACTGCAGGCACTTCTTAAGTAGTTGTATTTGAGAAGGTGTTACTTGTGTTTACGATTTTCACTCTATGTATGCATACCTACCGACAGATGTAAACACACATACGTATATATGTAAACACACATACAATCCACTAACATGGAATTGATTCTAATTCTTAGCAACCTGGAGACTAAATCTTTATGGGAGCAGACAGCCTCATCTTTCTCCATAGGAGTGGTTATTCAGTTTGAAGTTCCAACGTTGTTGCTCATAGCTCACTGCCTAACCCATAGTGCTCCCAGTGAGCCTGCGGACAGAAAAGTTTTGCTCAGCAGTTGTGCATATGACTCTCCGTGACATGGCGGGGAAGGCTCTGCTGCGTAAGCCCCATTTCTCCTGCCAGAGGCACTAAGTGCTGGGAGGTCTGCTGCAGTTGCCCTCAAGGAAAGTTATGAAGGGCGGGCATGGTTGTGAACATCACTTTGACCAGAGTCTTCAGAGCAATAGTGTTCCACTGCTTACTTTCCGTGGATAGAGTAAACATGGACATACAGACTAATATGAGCCTCCTGGTACATTGCTATTCAGATTCATAATGAACAATATTCTGAAATTCTTAAATTTCCTATACTTTTTCCCACTTCCTCTTGATTATTACTATTACTACAACTATGTTTTTTACAGGTTTTCCCAAGATTAAAATTTACAGATCCTAAAATTCATTTCACTTAGCTATGCAGTTTAGATAAACAGTTACACTTGCTTAGCCTATGCAGACTTATTCTTTATATAATATTTCCATCTCCTCAGAAAGTTTTATATCACTTTATAGACTGTTTCCATTTTCCTAGAAAGTTTTCTGGTCAAGTGATTCTTCCCTGCCCTCAGAAAACCACTGTTGTTCTTATTTTATTTAAAAAAAACACCAAACAGAGAGACTGGTTTTGCTTTTAGCCTTTAAAAATACTTTTATGTATTAGAAAAAGGTTGTGAGAAGACACACCAGTATATACCTATTCATTTTTAAATTATGCAAACAACTATTGGCAATCCGTGTTTTAATTATAAATGAAGCTGAATAGCCTTATTTCCCCTTAGTTACCCCTGGGGGTGAATTTCCCACTTGAAGCTGTTCTTTCAAGTACTTGTTGTGGGGACCCAGCACTCACACACTTTGTAATCTCTCTTAAGATGTTGCTTCCTTCAGGAATTCTAATATCTCCTCACTGAATTGCTGCGTTGCCAGCTGTAGATCTTTGATTCTGACTTTAGCTTTGTAGAGACCTTGGATCTCAGGTCTTGTCCGGTGCGAACAGGGGTCTACTTGCTGACTTGACCACCCTTTTCTCCGCCAACTTTAGTGGTTGTGGCAGACTGGTGTGCTAACATTGGTGGAGGGGAGAAGCCAGTGAGAGAGATGATCAGATGCACTGAGGGGAGTCCTGGATTAGGAAACCTAAGACCTTGGGTTCTCCTGCCCGCTTCCAGCTTGGTGTCCTTAGGCAAGTCACATAATCCCTCTGTTTCTAGGCCCACTAGCTGAGTAAAGCTTTTGCTTGATCAAATCTTACTACGAATAGGCAAGTTCTAAAATCTGTCAGGAAATTGAGTTCGTGGGAATCAATATACGTGCAGAAGGTCAAGAGCCATGCTAGGGAACGTGGTATGTGCGGATTTCTAATGTGGTGAGAAGGCAGTACCCTTGTTACCTAGTGGCCACTTACCTAATTTCATAAGAAACTGTCCAGATTTTGCATCACCTTGGTGGTGCTATTCTCAGGAGAGGACCCTGACTCTATGTAAAAGACAAGCCTGGGAGGGAAGCTGGGCAATAGAACATTGAGTACACGGAGATCTTAATCATCATCATCATCATCATCATCATCATCAGCAGCAGCAGCAGCAAGAGAAGCAAGTGTGGAGAAGCCTTAGAGAAGGAATGGCAATAAGGGGAACCAGATTTCCAGGAGTGCCACGTAGTATTATCTAAAACCACCCCTGTTCCCCCGAAGTTAGGACTCCGAGGGCCCACGTGCACTGAGTTGCTTCCAGTGAATAGAGACCCTATAGCACAGCCTCTACAACTGAGAGTCACACCCCGTGTAGTCACACATCACCGGATGTGGGGTTCTCCGGAGGTTTGGCAAAAGTGGAAAGTTTCGCAACACGCAGCCACCAAAAATTAATTCAAAACCAAACACATCATGAATCTGAGGTGTCTCTCTGGCAGCCCTTTCTAATATTGCAAATTTCTCCCCTGAAAAGGGGTTGTGAATGGAAAAACTGTAAGCAGCCAGGCCTTAGAGGACAGAGTAGAGTTGTTCCTTAGGGTTTCTGAGACTGTCAGTCTTTACAGGAGCGGGCAGCCCTCCCTCTCTCCCATGGAGTGGCTGGTCACTTTCAATGGTCAACTTTGAGGTTAGCAGGCTGACACTCAATCCACGATGCCACTGTGTCTCCTTGGAAATCTAGAGCTCCTCCTACCCCACCCCCCAAATTGTAGTCTATAATAAGGTGACCAGACGTCCTGCTTTTGGCGGGACAGTCCCGATTTTTAATAATTTTTCCTGTGTCCCGCGGCGTTTTAAAAAAGTCCCGATTTTTGGAAAGAATGCACGACAAGCTAGGACATATGGTTTTCGGCTGCCATGTGGCTATTTCGCCAGGATATGAGTTTTTATCAATGGTGTCCCGCTGGTGTCCCGCTTTACCAATGTTAAAATCTGGTCACCTTATAAACAAGAAGAAAAGCAGTCAATAGAAATGGACCACAACCACGCCCCACCCTCCATGGGGAAGAACAACAGAAACCATGGGGGAAAGGAGACAGTGGTCAGTGTGAGCTATGAAAATAAAATGATTTATAATCTATCGAGGGGCCACGGAGCTGGGTGGGGGAGGGAGGAGGAAAAAGAGGAGCTCAATAGAAAGTAACTGGGAAAACATGATGACAACATATGTATGCCTGATACAATTGATGTATGGATTGTAATAAGCATTGTTAAGAGCCCTCAATAAAATGATCAAAAAAATATTAAAGAAGTGGGCCTTGGATGTTCTGAGTTAACTGGCTGATTTTAGTGGGAAGAGGAGGTAGGTGCCCGCCTCTGTTAGTGAGGGAATACAGAACCTTGATATCCCATGGTCTCTCCACTTTGTCCAGCATTGTGATTTTATCGTATTGCACGGTATTCCTCCACCTGTGGCCAGTGCTGGTCATTATACTGCTGCTATAAACCCAGAAGTGCTGAACAGAAAGGCGTGCGTAAGTGGTGTGGTGTTTCCCTCCCCAAATGCAAAACAAATCCTGGAACACAGCTAATTTCTCTACGTCCTCACCTAGCCAGACACTGGACGAATTATGCTCTGCAAAAGCTTAAAATTAATGTAGAGGGAAGTTTTTGCACCGTGCTGCTTTGCCAGTGTCTGGCTATATAATTTGTCTGTGGATAAATTATTTAGTTCAGTTGGAAAAGCATATAAAAGTCATCAGTAAAACATATGTTCAAATAATCACTTTTTTCTCAGATCAAATTTGTTTTCCTCTGATCACATCTGGAAGGACTTTCTGCTTGGTTTATTTGAATTGTTCCAGTTATGTCTCATATAGCATTTTTAAAAATGTGCTGTTTTAATTTTACCCGTTTTTTGTTTTTTATTAGGATTGTCTTCTTCCTCGAGGTCTCCAACTAATATAAGAGTAGTTGGGCCCTTGGATAATGTGATTTTAAATGTTGATGCCCATTATGCTTGGCAAAAGTTTGTGTCTGCAGACACTGAAAATTTTCCGCCCCCAGTTTTGAAAACATTTACTTTGCTTCCAGTATTGCTGCATTAAAAGGGTCAGACACGAGGGAGTAAGTGAGGACCCTGTTTTGTCTCTTACATAACCAACATGACAACACCATCGGTTTGGCCTTGACCATTCCGGCCTCAGCGTTGGGTGTTCTGTAGAGGGAATCTCTAACTCTGCATCTTTGGAAACAATTATTTTAGAAAACAAAGGACAGTTTCCGTTTTAAAGTATGCAGATTAGGCTTTGATGATTAACTGACACGCATTCAGCCTTCAATCTCTTAGGCGTGGAGAAGGACGATTTAAATGTTGAGCTTGGGCAAAATGAATGGATCGTCATGCATTGTTGGTAAATAACCAATTAGAGAGAAGAGCACAGCGAAGCTTCTCCAGCTTTCCTGATAGAATAAAATGAGTGCCTTTTGCTCCTTTTCAGAGAGGGTGCCAGGATATTGAAAAGCAGCCTGGTTTACTTCCTTGCTTCAATGCTTTGCCACGAGGTTGTAGTGGCTCTTGTGATGTCACTGGCCACAGAGCGGGCAGATGTGTCTGTTGACCAGGGGTGTGTCAGGAGGAGGATGATTTGTTAAATATGACCTGCGTTAACACGGTCTGTGGGGTGCTCACGTTTGCCTTGACCTCATATTCTATTACCTGTGTCATGGCGAGCCAGGGGGGACTCCAACCAGCAACGTGGGCTATGTATTCAAACTGTGCCATAGTCCTGCTGGCAAAGTTGTCTTCAGTGGGTACTATGTGATAGGAGACCTTTTCCCGGTGGTGTGGTCAGTGGATTACGCGTGACTTTTGGTCTTACATGCTGTTGTTGGCACGGGGACACTCATAACCCTGGGTCTTGATGGCATGTTTGCAGTGTTGTATCTTTGTATCGCCCTCCTACTTACATCGTGGAGATGCAAAAGTTAGCCTTTGAACAAGCATGCCTTCCTCAGAATTATGGTGACTCCCAGGCAGGTTTGCCACGGTTTCTCATAGGAATTGTAAGGGTTTGGTTTTTCACCATGGGAAAGCCAATTGTGAATCTTAATGGTTTATGTCCAACTTCATCACTTTCATGAACCTTCTCTACTGAAAACATAAGACAAATTCATAAGATGCCAGTAATAAAAAATAGTGGCTCCCCCACCTCCTCTTTGCTCTGATCTCTAAAGTAGGTAATCTTACTGGTGCATTGGCATGTTGTGTTGTTGCTTGATTATGTGCTGCACACTTAGTAGATCTTGCCGAAGCTCTGGGCCTGGCTGCCGGCATGGGATTCCTGCCCTCTTCAAGTTGCCTGCTAGCGCTGATAACTCTTGCCATTCATTTTGCCACTCAGAAGACCTTGTTGTTCTATTAACAGAGGCTCAAGCTTCCTCCTTCCTCTCTTAGCTAGCTATCCCCATCCTAGTGTCAGATGGTCATCTGTCCATTGCTGGAACCCCACACAGGTTTCGGCAGTCACTTTATTTGCTTGGTTCAGACTAGAAGCTAGCGGAATGGGAGGACATGGAGGACAGAAGCCCACATTCGGTAGAAACGGTAGTGATTGCATCTCTCCTGAGTGTGTGTGTGTGTGTGTGTGTGTGTGTGTGTGACCACCGCTCTAACTATTCTCTCCCTCACTTCGGTTAAGGAATCAAAACAAACATCCTGATTTTTTAGTGCATCATTAAAACTGTGTTGTGCTGACAGGGTACTAAGGGAATGATTGATTATTACCCAAAGACATTGCCTCATCATTTAGAATATGCTAGCTTGTGTAGAACACCTTCGAAGCAAGTTTTACGATATCAAATTGGCTGCTTGTTTTTCATGTCTACATAGAAGGTCTTCCGACCGAAGACATACAAAACATCCTGGAGAAGGTTTCCTCCGACTGGCAGAAGCTATCGCAGCACTTGGAAGATGTGGCAAAGAAGATTCAGCTCCAGGAAGAAATAAACGCTTACTCTCAGCAGCTGGATGAGCTTGAAAAGACCGTGGTGAAAAAGGAGGAGTGGGTAAAACGCACCCCCTTCTCCGAGCCTCCCCAGCAGTCCCTGCCAAGTCTGAAGGACTCGTGCCAGGTACAGAGCCAACCGCTGGCGTCAGGAGAGAAGTCGATGAGTGCCATCCTTATGGAAGGCACTTGTAGCGAGAGCTTTGGGCTCCTTCTCCTTCTGGGCCGATGTTCATCTTCTGTGAGTGCGTGACCATCTTTTCTCTTATGTAGTGGGAATTAACCAGCCTCATCGGCCTCCAACCTAAAATCGAAATGCTCTGTGCCAACTGCTCGGCCCTGACGTCTCATCCTTCCGCTCCAGCTTTCGTCCAAGAGAGCTTGGACGGCTTTCTGGACCGCTACCAAGCTGTGCGACAAGATTTAGAGGCTCGGCAGCGGCAGCTAGAGACTGGTGAGTCCATCCTGCTGGTTTACTTATTGGATAATTCAAGTTGCTCTTCTATCCTGACCGTTTGCCTGGATTGAAAAACTCCTTTCCAATAGTTACATGACTCGGGATGTGCACCAGCCTCACTGTTTTCCCCTGAGCCCTCCGTTTTTTGTCTATTGAAAAATGATTGATTTTCGTTTTTATTTCAGAATTTGTTTTTTTAAAAGAATGATTCTTTTTGTTTATTTTCAAGGGCCTCCTGACTATTCCTTGAGTACTACCCAGACTTGTTGGGGGCACTCTAAACAGATTTCGCCTGCTCTGAAGTGATGTTACAGGATAGAATGACTCTACGTAGTAGCCCAGTAGCTATTTTTCCCTTTGATTGGTGGGAGCCAGCTAACCTCATTACTCGTCAGACTAAAAAAATCATTACTTCTTGCTTCTGTTTGCTCCAAATGGTCGAATCTCGAAGAAATGTTATTCCTTCGTTCAGAATCTGAACATTTTGGCTGATTTCTTACTTTTGGAGCAAACCTTTTTTGGAAGGTTTTCTGGTAATGATTTTGAGAGTGCACTTATCATGTGTATGTTTTTTTTTCTCCTTAGCTATTGTGTCAGTTAAGACTTGGTGGTATTATGTAATGCTATGCTACAGAGATATATTACATATTTAAGCAGACCCTCACTAGATGCCTAGGGGCGGAGTGGGTTATACATTAGTTTGCTAACTGCCAGGTCAGTGGTTTGAAACCACCAGCCGCTCTGTGGGAGAAAGATGAGCCTTTCTACTCCCATAGTGCGTTTCAGTCTCAGAAACCTGTATGGACAGTTCTGCCCTGACGTATAGGGTTGGTATGAGTCTGAAATGACTTGAGGACAGTGGGTTGTTTTTTGTGGGGTGGGGTGGGGGTGGGGCAGCAGGTGTCAGTTATCAATTGTAGATTCGGCGATGATCAGAAGAATCTATATGTTTGCATATTAAGCACATGTGCCCCGCTTCGTTCAACTGGAAAGAAATTGGCACACTTCATACTCTTTGTCCATTGTATTAAGTGCATCGAGCATGTGAAATCAAAGCTTGGGAGTACCTCCTTAATTTGTTGTTACACAACCCACTGTTCTTTTTAGTAAAGGTCCTAGGCAGCTTAAACAGTTCCTTAACTTTGCCCGCTAGTTGGTTTCTTATCTTTGCACTTCCGAAGATCTCACTTCCCTTGCCCACAACCGTTACATGCAAATGCGCTTTACATGACTGGCTTACATAGATATTATCTAGAATGACTTAGAGTCACCATTCTTCAGCGTACCTGTGGCCGCTTGACTGATGTCTCCCTGAATAACGTGCACCCCGCTGCACACTGCAGTTTGAGCTTGGAGAAGACTAGTTGTGGGGGGCCTTTGTTTTTCCCTTCATTCTGGTGCAACCAGAGAGGAGGAGATGATGTGAGACAGAGGGACATTGTAAGTGGCCCCTTCAGGGAGTCCCTTCATCATGCTGAGAGGAAGAAACCTAATCCTGGCTTAGTCAGTGTTTCAGAAAGTAACATCTGCGGGAGCAAAGCCATTGATGCTCGGACATGCCAATGGCATGATCTATTTCATTAACTACCAGAAACTGTCCTTTTAATGGTGGGGTCTAAGAAAGGTAATATGTATCAGAATCCATTCATGGAAGAGGAATGGAATCTAAAATAATATTTGACTCCCAACTTGGTTTTCTCAAATGAGATATTTTTAAACAAACAGAACTGAAGAGCCAACCCGGACGTGAATATTTGGAAACACTGAGGACCCTGAAAGATAAGCTGAACGATTCAGAAAACAGGGCCCAGGCTTCGCTGAGTGTCTTGAATGAGCTTGAGAAGGTGGAGATGGTCCTGCGAGAAAAAAAGGTAATGTACATATTTTCAGGCCTTTCTTTCTTAAGGACCATTTTTAGTATCTCACATGACACGATAATTTGAAATGCCTTTTGGGGTACTTTTTAATGGTCACTTTTGGTTAAAGTTGGTAACATAATTTTATTGAATTTGAAGTTATTTTCTTTAATGGCAAGCCTTAATGAAAAGAAAGCTAGATTTTAAGTCCCTTGTAATTAGAAGAGACCTATTTTCTGCTTCTATTGTAATTCCCCCCAAATTCCCAGCACGTTGGCGATTTGCTAAAATACCTTTAATAAAATGGAGACTATTAGTCAAATTGAATGGTAATTAATTTTATGCTGAATAAGAATGCTTCCCTTGTCATTTAGTTAAGTAGCCTCTTGGTTCACATGCTCCATCAGAAAACTAGATAAACCCTTATCACTGCAGGGTTGGCCTCACTGGTGTGTGGTTCTGGTGGCATTTAGGGTATTCGTGTACTATGTCTGACCTACACACAGCCCATGAAGGGAAAGCTTTATTTTTATGATCATTATTTTTTCTTGAGTGTTTCACGTTCTTTTCTGTTTTGTTTTCTTCTCTATGTTATGTGTAGGAATGTTCATATTGCTGTATTCCTACAGATAACGTAGTTTTGGACAATTTTAAGTTTGAAATAACTCTTCCAGGCCCTTGATGAAGTTCTTGAGAATCAAAGGCTTGCCTTATATGAACTGGCGGAGGAAACGAAAGCTCTGGAGAAGAATGCTCCTCCAGGAGCGGACAAGCTCTATCGGCAGGAATTTGACACTGTTCAAGGCAGGTGGGACAAACTGAAGGCCGAGGTTTCCAGAGACCTGCATCTGCTTGAGGAGATCGCACCGAAGCTCAGGACTTTTGAGGTAAGTCCAGAGGCCCACGGAATCTGGAGTTTATTACAGGATTGGAGAGTAATGGTCACTATTACTAGTAATCTATAACTCTCAGGTATAGTCAGCATTTGAGAATTTTGACATTCTTTCTTATCCCATACTGATTATGATTTTAACGTGAGACTTGTAACTTGCTCACCGAAGATGTACTTTTTAATGTGCCGGATCTGAGATCTTTCAGAAGAGTATCTTAAGGGGTTTCTCCCATGGTACCTCTGGGTAGGTTTGCACCAATTTTGGGGTTGCCCATTGAGCAGTTTGCCATTTATACCTGAACCCTGGTGGTAAAGTGGTTAAGCTTTTCTGCTGCTACCAGAAAGGTCCATGGTTCAAATCCACCAGCTGATCCCTGGGGGAAAGATGGGTCCATACATATTCCAGCTTTGGGAATCTTGTGGGGCAGTTCTACTCCCTATTCCAGGATTGTCAGGAGTCAACATCCACTCAAGGCTTCCAGCAAGAATTGCCTAGGTAGTTTCAAATAATGGAGTTCTTGAACCTATTTGTTAAGGTTTTGGATAGAAAATCCGAACCAGACCCTGAGCGGACAGTGTCTGATTGGGAAAGCAAGCAATCCACTGGGCACAGAAATGCAGAAACAGGATACATAGGAAAGTGTCGACAGATGAAGCTGCGATAAGGTTCCAGAAGAAAGGGCAAATGTCCGGGCAAGAACCAACAAACACTGTCGTCGAGTCTCTGCTGACTTACGGTGACTCGACTATTGCTGGCTTCCAAGACAGCATAGCTGTTTATGAGAGTAGAGAGTCGGTCTTTCTCCCGAGGAGCTGCTGCGGGTTTTGAACCGCTGACCATGTGGATCACAGCCCGATGCACAACCACCACACCACCAGGGCTCCTGATGTGAGGGCAGATGAGGAGAAAATGGTCAGTGAAAGAGGAAGTCAAGTTTTAGCATTTTGCCTGGGAGAAACATGTAGGAACACTTTCGAAAACAGGTTTTTCCAATGGGAGAGCGCTAGAGCAGCGGTTCTCAACCTGTGGGTCACGACCCCTCTGGGGCTCAAACGACCCTTTCACAGGGGTCGCCCAATTCATAACAATAGCAAAAGTACAGTTACGAAGTAGCATTGAAAATAATTTTATGGTTGGGGGTCATCATCACATGAGGAACTGTAGGAAGGTTGAGAACCCCTGCTCTAGATGAAGCATGGAGTAATCACACTCTCTCTCCACTAAGACTCCCAGAGTTTCCCAGAGCCTAACCTTGACACCACCCCTTCCCTCTTTCCCAGGTCAGGGATCTTTGCTGTTTTGGCATAGCGGGCTATATGTTGGACACCTCACCACAAGGTCAATGGTTTGAAATGACCAGCTGCTCCAGTAAAGAGTTACAGGCTCAGAAACCCAGAGAGCAGTTCTACCCCGTCTTTTAGGTCATTGTTAATAGGAATCGCCTCAATGGCAGTGAGTTTTTATTGGTGTGCGTGTGCGTGTGCGTGTGCGTGAGCGTGTGCGTGTGCGTGTGCGTGTGTGTGTCCCAAGCCATACTTACAGAACCATGCCTGCCACAGAGAAGGCACTCAATAAAAACACTTACATGAATGAAGTGTGAGTGGTAAGGAGATTTAGATTTGGAAATAGGTATGTATATAGGGAGTCCCTGACTTCTGACACATTTGAGTTATGATGAACCCCACATATGACCTTTTTCTTTTTTAGTATATCTTGTCATTAGTCAGGAACCCTTGTCGTGTAGTGGGTTATGTGCTGGGCTGCTAACTTCAAGGCCAGGAGTTCAGTTTCACCAGTCAATCCGTGGAAGAAAGGCCGGTTCTGCCCTGTTCTAAAGGGTTGCTATGAGCTGGCATTGACTCCGTAGGCAGTTAGCTATCAGTGGTGATCTGTCCTGCAGACGGTGTTGTAGAACACGGCGTGCTGATACTACTCTTCTCCGCTGTTCACTCCTAGTTGTTCCGTGTGATGATTTAAACAGAGACTGACAATAAAGCGCAATAACAATGAGCACTGAAAATGAGGTGGTTTGTCTTACATGAGAATTTATGACGCAGTGGTCAGAATGGAACTCTGTCCTTTGTGTGTGTGCGTGGATATTTCGTATGAATCTGAACTTTGTGTCAAGAACATTGATCAAAAAGATGAAGAGATTCAAGGTGAAGAGCAATTTTATGACTATGATGTTTTGAAAAGCAAGGTTGGAGAAGCTGTGGTAGGAGAGGAGTTAGTACACCACCGAGATCACCTGGCTGGGAAAGGCAGACAAGTGAGCACTGAACTTAAGGAGAATTTCGTGGACCCAGGAACCAAAAGACAACACCCGTGGGTGTTTTGCTCACGTGTGTAAAGAGGCAGTGTAAAGAGGCTGTGTCCTTGAAGTGTAAGCTGCCGCTCCAGCCTGAGCTCCCAGGAGACCAACCATTAATAATGGAGAGGAGTGTGCTACGTGCACCTCAGTACTTTTGACTTGTTGATTATTGTGGGAGGTTCTACTTTCCTCTCTTTGTCAGCAGGTGCAATTATTTCCATCTGTATAAACCAGACTCACCTGTACAGATAACGCTGAAGTTTTTGTTTCGGTCCAAGCACATGGTTTGTCAATTGGGGACGGTTTTGTCTGTTAGGAGACTTGTGGCAACATCTCGAGACTGTTCGGTGTTAAAACTGTAGGGAAGGTGAGGTTGCTACTGCCACTTAATGAGTAGAGGCTAAAGATACTACAAACACCTAGCAATAGGCCCCACTCCCCCAAGAAAGAATGATCGTATCTAAGATGCTGATGGTGCAGTGCTTTGCAAACTCGTCCCCTTACTTTTCAGAAGACCACCATTTTGTTTTCAAATGTAAATGGGAGATGGAGCTAGGGAAAAACACAGGTAAAGATGATATCCAAAGGTTATATTTACTTCCTTGAAGTGCCTTCTAGAGTCATTTAAATAGGAAGTAGCTTCAAAAAATTTTGTGGAAAATGGAATGAAACATTTCCATGAACTTTTGAGGTCTCCTTTATATATGCAAATACTTTTAATGTGGAATTTAAGTTCCATATTATGGATAAATATTTTCTCACTTACTAACATGAGTCCTGTGATTATCATCATCCGCTTTGGGCTTAATGACTTATTGTCACTAAGGCATTAAATCCAGCAACTTATAGGGGGGTCAGTTGGTTCACATGTCAAATGTATTTGCACTAAAAACAACCCGCATCAAACACCTGTGTTTGGCCATTCTGAGGGCTTAATTTTTGTTTTTATGTTACAGATTTGTAATGTTTGATTATTTAATTCATTTATTTTACATTATAGAATAGACTTATTTGCCTGAAACCCTGCCTGTGCCATGCTTGTTGCACAGAAAGAAACAGCTGATCCTGATTTATGGACTAAAGTAAAACATGCATTGGGAAAAATTGACACTTAGCATTTCATTAAGATAAATACATCAGTATTTGTATTGCGCCAGCATCTGTCTCTTGCTTCCAGTTTCATTAAATAAGTTACATTTCACACAGTGCAAATGAGCTGTTTGTACACTCAGAAATATAATCTGCATTGTGAATAGGAGGCCCACATGTTAACTCTTCAATACCAGTATTGTTTCCACTGGATTTATAAATAAACAATCTGAACAGGGCCAATTAAAAAAGGGTGTGTGTCAATGACACTGGAGAGAAATCTGGTTATAGAAATCTTACTTACGGCTCAGTGTTTACAGGTTTGCATTTATATGAGCTGTGACATTTTGCACAGAGGTATGGAGACTTGGCTGATAGATGGCTTCTAAATTCTTGGGTAAGGTTTCAGAATCTCATTCTTCTTGCAGCAATGAAACTCTTCTCTGGAGAGGCTTCCTCATTTATTAAGCTAGATTTTATTTGCTCTTTGATGTCCTGACTACAAGATTATGGACTATATCTGTATGGTATTCCTTAACAGTTTGACTTCTTTAGTGGAAAACATTTTTTTTTTCTTAATTCTAAAGAACAATTACTCATTTATTTACTTTGGAAGAGTTGCTTCTTACTCACAATTCATTGGGAAAACTTAAACAAGAGAATTGATCCCTCTCCCAAGGTTACGGTTGCTGTTAGGTGCCATTGAGGCCGTTTGAACCCTTAGTTACCCTGCACCCTACAGAAGGAAACACTGCCCTGGCCCGCGCCCTCCTCAGAATTGCTCCTGTGCTTGCACCCACTGGCGGCCATGGTGACAGTCCGTCTTGTTCAGGGCCTTCTTTTTCTACACATGTTCTTCTCCATGTACTGCTCTCTCCAGACAGGATGCCCAATGTCCCGCCATCCTGGCCTCT
>NW_022107431.1:24820753-24824183 GCF_000313985.2 Echinops telfairi | reverse complement strand
GCAATTGAAAATACCGTGGCTTGTGTTCTGCGCACCTTAGTCCTCCAAGTAACCGCCTTGCTTTTTAAGACAATAACAAGGTCTTTCCCAGCATTCCACTGCTTCCATGACCCTGACTGTGGATCCACACACACCACATGCGATGAATTCCTCCTTGACAACTGCAATCTTTTCTCTGTTTATCATGATATTACCTACTGGTCTAGTAATGAGGACTTTTGTTTTCTTTACCTTGAGCTGTAATCCATACTTAAAGCTGCAATATATTTTTAAACTGTTTGTAGGCACATAATCCACATATCATACAACTCAATAATTCAGTCCTATCAAGAAGACATGTGCAATCATTATCACAATCAATTTGAGAACATTTTCTTCTTTCTTGTACTAATTGCTCTTATCTCCCCATTGTCCCTCAACATTCATTGCCATATCCCAACGAAACTGTCAGTCCAGTTACTGGCTCCATAGATTTGCCTATCATGGATTTCATTACTGAAACACATACCAAAACAAACAAATGGAAACAACCACAAAAACCCTGAGAACTTTCCGAGACTGAAATCCTTGAACTTCATCAGCAAGTGCTTCAAGTTTTCTTCACTTTCAGCCAGCAAGGATGTGTTACATGCATATTGCAGTTTGTTAATAGGCCTTCCTCCAAACCTGATATCACCTTTTTCTATACACCATATATACTCGTGTATAAGCTGAGTTTTTCAGCACATTTTAATGCAGTTTTTGTGGGAAAACTAAGTGCCTTGGCTGATATTCAGGTTGGCTTATACTCGAGTATATACGGTATAATCCAACTTCTGAGGTTATTTTCTCAGTATACAGATTGAATAAGTATGGTGAGAGGACACAACCCTTACATGTACCTATACTGGTTTTAAACTATGCCACGCTTAAACGTCTTGTTCTGTTAGCAAGCTGCCTCTTGATCCATGTACAGGTTCTGTATGAGCCCAACTGAGTGCTCTGCAATCCCTTATTCTCAAGGCAACCATAGTTTGTTATAATACACACCGTTGAAAGCTTTTGCATAGTCAATAAAACACAAGTAAATATCTTTCTGGTATTCTCTGATTTGAGCCAAGATCCAGCAGAATCAATCATAGCCCCTGTTCCATGTCCTCTTTTGAATCTAGCCCGGACCTCTGGCAGCAGCTCCCTCTGAATGTACTGCTGTAGCCATTGTTGGGTGAACTTCAGGAACATGTTATTTGCATAGGATTTCATTGATACTGTTTTGTAATGTACTCATTCTGGTGGGTCACCTTTATCTGGAATGGGTACAGACATGGATCTCTTCCAGTCAGTTGGCCAGGTAGCTGTCTTCTAAGTTTCTTTGTCTAGATGAGGGAATGTTTCCAGTGCTTCCTCAGTTTGTTGAAGTATTTCTATCGGCATGTCACAAATTCCTGGAGCTTGGTTTTGGGCTAACATTTTCAGTGCAGCTTGGACTTCTCCCTTCAGCACCGTTGGTTCTTGCTCAAGTGCTGCTACCTCTTGAAATGGTTGAATGTCAACTAGTTCTTTTTGGTACAGTGACTGTATTCTTTCCATCTTCTCTTGATAGTTCCTGCCTCTCATTCAATATTTTGCCCATAGAATCTTTCACTATTGCAACTGAAGGGTGTGTTCAACTTTTTGGCTTCTAGCTAGGTTTTTATTACAATATTTGTCTTTGTCTTCTTGAGATCCCCTGTGAAATATTCTGTGTAGCTCGTTGACTTCATCAATTCTTCCATTTACCTTAGCTACTTTATGATCGAGAGCAAGTTTCAGAGTCTCTTCTGACATCCTCTTTGATCTTTTCTTTCTTTCCTGTCCTTTTAATGACCATTTGCTTTCTCTATGTATGGTGTCCTTGATGCCATCAAGGCTTCTGTCATTAGTGTTCAATGTCCTTGACATTCAGGTGGGCTAGACGAGTTTGGTTGTTTTCATTTTCTTCAGCTTTATCCTGAACTTACAGATGAGCACTTGGTGGTCTCTTCCGCAGTTGGCCCCAGGCCTGGTTTTAGCTGCTGATATTGAGCTTCTTCATTGTCTCTTCCTATCGATGTAGTCAGTTTGATTTCTTGGCACTCCATCTAAATAAGTGCAAGTATATTTTGTGTTGTTAAGTGCAAGTCTTTTGTGTTGTTGAAAAAAGGTATTTGTGATGAAGTCCTTGGTCTTGCAAAATACTATCATGTGACTTCCAGCTTCCTTTCAGTCACCAAGACCATATTTCATAACTGTTGTCCCTTCTTTGTTTCCAAGTTTTGCATTCAAATTCGCAATAAGTATCAATGCATCTCAATTACATTTTTGATCAATTTCCGACTGAAGACATTGGTAAAATTTTCCAATTTCTGCATTGCTAGCTTTCCTGGTTGGGGCATGAATTTGAATAGTAGCTGTAGTGATTGCATTTGCTTATATTCGAATAGACATTATCCAACATAGATAGCATTGTACTTCAAGATTTATCTTGAATTGCCCTTTTTCGACAATGAATGCGACAACATTCCTCTTATTTTGTCATTCCTAGCCTAGTAAACCATAAGAATTTATAATTCAAAATTGCCAATAACAGTCCATGCCAGCTCCTTTGTGCCAGAATATCTATCCTTATTTATTCCATTTTCATAGATTCATACTTTGTATATTCCAAGTTACAATTATTGATGTTTATAGCTATTTCTTCTCATTTTGAGTGTTGGCCCATCAGCTCTCTGCAGGCTTTATTCCATCTAAGTCATTTCGATCCACTTTAGTTTGAGAAGGCAGCTCTTCCTGCTTTTCAGCCGGAGGGGCTTGTCTTCTGGCATTATTGCCGACACTGTTCTGCTTCTGTTCATGAGGTTTGTAGTAATTGAACGGGCTTGGATACTATCTGTAGGGTTGTAGTAATTGAAAGGACTTGGATGCTATCTGTAGGGTTTGTAGCGGGTAATGCCTCTGAACTTCAGAGCCTTCTCCTTCTTTGCAGTCTGTTCTTCATGTGGAAGCTCTGCTGAAACCTGTTCACTGTGAGTGGCCCCATTGGTATTTGAAGGTGCTCAGGGCGGTTATATCTTGGGCTGCCAACTCAGCAGTTTGAAACCACCAGCCACTCCATAGGAGAAAGGCAGGATTTTCTACTCCTATAAATAGTTGCCATCTCAGAAACCCACCGAGGCAGTTCATCCCTGTCCTACAGAGTCGCTATGAATCCCTATGGAGTCATTGGTAGTGAGTTTGATTTTGGGCTGGTGTTTGAAATACCAATGACATAGAATTTTTCCAGCATTGCAGTAACACACAAGTCACTGCAGTAAGAACTGGGAGACAAGTGGTGGAGGCTACTACGTAAGTGCAATAAATGTTCACTCACAGGTTAAATGGTTTTCCTTTTTTCCTCCTTGGGGATGGATATGTAATTTTTTTCAACTCTAGG
>NW_022107431.1:24799715-24819684 GCF_000313985.2 Echinops telfairi | reverse complement strand
CACCTTCTATGCAGGAGACCCAAGTTCAGCTGATGGCTAGCCCACATCCGGAACAGCCACTGCTGAGTGTCATTGCTGTGTGTGTTGCTGTGATGTTGAACAAGGTTCAGTGAAGCTTCCAGACCAAGATCTGCTAGGAAGAAAGGTCTTGTGATGTACTTCTGAAAAACTAGCCATTGAAAAATCCTGTGGATCACAACAGTCTGATCCTCTTGTAAGAGTGCCTTGAGTTGAGGGTAGGCTCACTGGCAGCTACCAGCAACCACCAATCACCAACGATGACGACTAGTGCTACCAATACCATTGACGATGCTCAATCTCCCACACCGCCCAACTCACAGAGGGCATGATTTTTGTCTGTGATTTCAGGGTGTTTGTTTCCACCTTCACAATGACTCCACCTCAACTCAACTTTTATGACCATTTGGCTGCCTTCACGGAGGCATGTGCTCTGTGAGGACATGAGCCATGTGTGCACACAGCAAGGCAGCGGTCAAGATTGCTTTGGAGGTGATGTAAGAACGTACACATTCTTACTCGTCTAACGAGGGTGGCTCGCTGTGTAAGGGGCAGGACCCCTGGCTAGTCACACCCCTTCAATTGCTGTCAACGCCACAGTCCCGGAGAGGGTGTGGAATGGGAGGGTGTGCTCTGCTTCAGACCCAGTCCAAGGTAGATTTGAAATGACATTTGGAAAGCACCTTGGGGTAAATATGCAAGAGTAAATACTGTCTGAGAGTTTTCTACAATATGGCTGATTGAATGATTATCTTTTGGACTGAAATCTTTTGATTGATGTAATCATCTCATTGTGCCTACATTTTACTATATTGAAAAGGGATACTGGCACATTGAAACTTTCGAATTTGAGGATTCATATTAGTCTCCGATCAATACGTTGAGAGGCAGTGTTGCTGCTGTTTTCCTTACTAAGTAAGAGTGTTTTAAGTTTAATGAATATTATGAAACAGGTAACACAGGAGCCAAGCCGCCTGAAGTTACTGCTTCATTCTGTTGTCACGGTTCATCCTGCACATCTTGCTTGGAAGCTGTGGGCTCATTCAGAACAGCTTAAAAGCTGTGGGCATTCCACCAGATGGGGGACAGGCCAAATGAAATGTCAAGAATTTCGCTGTCAACAGTCCAGGGAGTGGTTGTGCACCTTGGAATTTTCTCGCCTGCAATTCCGAGTTACCCTGCTTCACCTTCCCCGCGGGCTGAGAGGGTGGGTTGGGTAAAGGTGAGGTGCAGCTCGGGTAAAGGACCTCCTTTCGTGACCTTGCATTCCATGCTTTTGACACAGGAGCAGGTGTTGTCTATTAAGGAAGCTTCTGGATCATTGCTTTCAAGCAGCGATTGTCAGTATGGAATTTGCGCCGTTCTGAGTGAAACGTTCCATCTTCCTCTTTTCAAAAATAGCAGACGAGGTGTTTTATATTAATGTGAGAATCTGAAAACCTAAACACAAGCCAGACACGGCTGCCTTAGGTGATTGGTTCTTAGTGTTCATTTCTTTGCATGTGCAATACTGCTAGCTCCCTACTGTAGAAATTTACTAGTAAGGCTCCTAAAATGTATTCATATGTTCATATTCATATATATAGACATTATATATGCACGTATATACACAGAGAGTCTTTCCATTTGCCAAGTGGGCAGACTTGGAGAAAAATGAAAAGCTTACTACTATTATTATTATTATTATTATTTCTATTTTTTAGGAATGTTGTATCATTCCTGTTGGCCTTCGGCTGGGTTCTCTAGAGAAACAAAACCAGTGAGTGAGTTAGAAAGAGATTGACACTAAGAAAATGGCTCACACTTTTCCTTAGAAGCAGCAGAAAAACTTAGAGGCTTATGACTATGGATTTGAACCTCACAGGTGTCCCAGCTGCCCGGGTTTGAAGTGGATAGAGAAATGCTGTTTTCACACACGCTCCTTCCCATTCTTTGCTGTGAAAAGGACTTAATGATAAGCAGTCTCTCTGCATTTTATAAAAGCACCAGATAGCTCGGATCGGCTACAGAGGTTTGAGACAGCATTTACCTTCCAAGTAAGGAGGAGCTACTGTCGGGGAGAGGCGCAGACTTCCCTACGTATCTCAGCACCTGAAAATGCCATCCCTCTTGGGGGGGGTTGGGGGGGTTGGGGGGCTACACAGAGCCCACACGCAGGACGCTACGTGAATCTACTTCTAGAGCCGTTTTAACCTGTGCCTCTTCCCTCGTTTAATTGGCTGCTCTGTGCAGCTCCATGTGTATAGGCTTCGTCAGACTGTCCACAGCAGGAGCTCTTTGGAACATTGATGGTTCCGCAGCTGCTTCCGTCGGTGCTGAGGTTGTAGTGCGCGCATTGGTGCTAACGGACACCTGAGCAACGTACACACAGGGCTGCTTGTTTCCGTGGGGCTTTTAGGAAAGGAAAAATGGGAACTTGGAAGAGAGCATGCTTTCTGTGGGAGTCAATCTTTGTAATAAAAAGAAAAGGCTTTTGTTTCGGGCTGCTCTTAGGAAATAGCACATACTGTCCATTGCATGCCTACTCTATGCCAGGCCCTTTCCAAACAGTAGCTCTGGTTTTCACAAGAACAAGGCAAGCTCCTTGGCGGTTCCCCGTTCTATGGATGGCCATTGAAGCTTAAAGACAAGAGATTAGTTCCCGATGCCAGTGCCTTGTGAGGTGCAGAAGGAGCCCTCGTGGCACTGACAGGTAAGGATTGGATTGCTAAGCACAAGGCTGCTAGTTCAAACCTACCAGCCACTTCTCAGAATATATTGATTTATAACCTTGGAAGACCTAGACAGCTTCTCCATAAATCAGAACTGCTGGCTTGCACTGGATTTTGGAAGGTTTGGAACTTGGTATGGCAACCCCATCATGGGGCCCGCTGCCTCTTAGAACTCCATATGGTCAGAATCTGCAGGATTTCTTCTCATGAAAACTGAAGCTTCGCAGACCCTGCCTGTTGCTTTTGCTAATACTGGGATGATCAAGTGCTCTACGCAACCTGGGGCTGTGTTTTGCTGGCTTCTCTTTTTTTGAACCCCCCTCCTGTGTTAAAGAGTCAGAGAGAGAGACTGAAGAAGCGAGTGTGATCTGTTCTCTGTGGGTCTGAGAGAGGGAAGGGGGAGGGAAGGAGGAAGAAGCTTGAAGGCTTCTTCTGCTTTGCTAGTGGCAGCCCCGGGTGGTGCAAAAGGCTTGCACTGCCCGCTAACCTAAAGCTTGGCAGTTTGAACCCACCAGCAGGGCTGTGTTAGAAAGCCTTGACAGTCTGCTTCTGAAAAGATCACCCCCTCCACCCGCCCCCGAGACAATAATCCTACGGAGCAATTCTGCTCTGTCGCACCCGGTTGCCTTGAGAGAGAGGATCAGAGGGCAATGGGCGGGGTCTCACGTTGGTTGATGATTGGAGGAGTTGAGCTGTTTCTCCATGCGCTCAAGGTTGGTCGTGATTTAAAATCTTCCACATTTCAATCCTGAAACAGAATGTGTCTATGTAAACTTTGAAAAAACCTTGGTCAAGGAGATGATCCATTTTCAAGATTCAAAACTCAATTCAAATTGCCCAGCCATATAGTAGTAATTTGCCCGGAGTCTTTAAAAGTTTGGAATGGATTTTGAGGGTGCAAGAATCTGGGACAGTGTGTCAGACAGGGTTCACCAGAGAAACAAAACCAGGAGACCTTTGCTTTATGATCGATGGTATCTATCTTTCTGTCTATCTGTCTATATGTATAGATAGCTAGATACAACACAAGAGATTAAAGCTAAATAGTCCACACAGCAGTACAGAGGGCTCAGTTCAACTCACTTCCATGGGATGGGTAATATACTGGCAGTCCTTCAACTCACGAGGGCTGCTGGGTGCAAGTCAAGGAAGCAGACAGCTGAGTCTTCTGTAGAGCAATACAGCAGTCTGGCCACAGGCAGCAAGTAGCAGGGCAGGTCACCAACAGCCAGCCAGATGACAGGGTCTGACAGGCCCCAGCTCAAGGGATGTATACATCGGCAGTGTGGCCAAGCAGGTCTCAAAGGAACCTCAAATGGTCTACGGATTAGATGTCTCACAGGTAGTGTGGCTCACAAGTTGAGGCTAAGGCAGCTGCACACTAGTCTGATCATCAGACAGCAAGAGACAGAAAGGCGAGGCTTGCTGAGCCATTTATCTCTTTGCCCTTCAATTATTAAACTGCGACCTTATTAATCCCACATGTGTTTATTGGCCAGGTTGGCACAATAAACCTACCTATCACAGACAGCAAGGTAGAGGAAGCCTACCAAACTCACTGCCCCTTTAGGACAGGCCGGTAGTCTTTTCGGGACCAGACTGTCACATCCGTCTCTCTCCCAGAGCTGCTAGTGGCTTTGCATTTCTGCCTTTGGGTTAGGAGCTGGATGCTTACCCACTGTGCCACCAGGACTTCTTAAGTTAGATGAACGGGTTTTAAAAGTTCTTTGTATTTTTTGATTATTAACAGATGTGTTCATACTTTTCCTCCACACTCCAAAGAACTTCTATGTCTCTGGGCACCCCACCCCAATCTGCCTTCAGCTACAGCGTGTCTTCCCAGGAAGCCTTCCATGAAGGGCTTGTTGAAGGCTGGGACAACTTTGGAAGTAGAGACAGGCAACCAGTCAAAAATCCATATGCCTAGCATGGACATCTGAAGATAGGGCCAGAGAGGTTATAGGCTATCGAGTAAGACACATGAAATGAGTGTGCCACGTGGTCGAAGGGAATAAGGAAGATAAGGAAGGTCTTAGAATGAACAGTATAATATTAATTGAGGAGACAGAAAGGCCTTGCCATACCAGCTCACTCTGTTTTCCATCAGAGAATGACTTTCAGAGCCATCGAGTGTGTATTAGGGCCGGAGCTGTGGATCTGATTTGAACACCATTCAAATCCTCCAGAAGATTAGTTCTTGAAGGCCACAGTCATACATTGCAGTCATCCCCGTTTCCAGCGGAATTTCTACTCATGGTCTCAGGGCTGCTAAATGCATTTTATTTGTGAGAAATTATCAGGAAAAAATGGAGAGGGATGAATGTTGTAATTAAGAGGAAATGTTAGTTTCTAGATGCTAAAGACTTTTTAATTTGAGCTTAATGTCAGTTCTTGGCAAAACTGTAAAAGAAGTAACCAAACAAAGATCACAGATGTACGTAGGAAAGAATGTGGTAGTCACCCAGCGCCAACATAGATACTACTAATGAGCTTTCCACTAGTGCTTGCTTTCGCTTAGCTTTTGGAGTTGGAGTACTAGGTTATTTGCTAAGTCTACTCATAGAATGAGCGAAAGGCGAGGCTTTCTACTCCATTAATGATTGACAGCCTCAGAAACCCACAGGGGTAATTCAGCTCTGTCCTATAGGGTCACTATGAGTCAGAATCGACTTGATAGCAATAAGTTTATTTTTATATCCTCACATCTGAGGAGGCAATCACAGTATAGCTCATTTAGTCCAAATAAGACTCCCAAATGAATATCTTGGTAAGTCTTGATTTCAAAAAAGTAGTTGAGAGAATCTCTGACAAACACATTTATAAGAAGAGGGACAAAAAACCCAACACGAATGTCAAATATGTAGATCCCCATATTTTGAAAGCCCAAAGTTTGTTGACTCCTAAGTAGCACTGTATCCTCATCGGATGGGGGTGGGGGCCGGGAAGATAAGGTATGCACTGTTAGGAACCTTGATCTTCACCTGGGAAAGCCCGAAACCCAGAAACCCCAATAGAAGAAGGATGCCTCTTTCTTTGAACGATACCTCTGTCAGATTTGTAGTTACGTTATGTTCTTAACTAACATTGTCAACAAGGGGAAATGTATTGTTTATAAATGTCAAGTCCTGCATTCATGACAGAAGCTAATTCAGCTCGCAGGGAGGGGGAAATGTAATTGTGAGGCGCTCTCAATGGGAATACTGGAGCTGTAGCCAACCATATGACTGTGAACGATGTAACTACAAAGAGAAAAAGAAACAGAAATCTAACCTACAATGAGAAACATAAAACTCGATATCGTTTTAGATGGTACTGTTGTTAATGTCATTGAATTACTTCAGACTCATAGCCACCCTATGTAGCAAAGTGAATGGTGTCCAGTCCTGTCCCATCCTTATAATAGTAGCTGCATTCCAGCTCATTGCAACCACTGTGTCAATCCATCTTTTTTATCAGCGACCCTCTAATTTACCAAGCATGATGTTTTTCTTCAGGGCTTGGTCCTTCCTGATAATGGGAGATGGTATCTTCCCCTCCTCACTGCCACGGAGCATTCCGGTTATACTTTTAATACACATTTCTTTATCCTTCTGGAAGTCTATGATCATTCAGTATTGTTTGTCAATACCACAATTCAAAGGCATCATTTCATCAGCAGTCCAGCTGTCACATGCATGCGAGGCAATTGAAAACACCATTGCTTGGATTGGGCATAGCTTATGCCTCACAGTGACAGCTTTGTTTGCAAAGATTTTAAAGAGGTCTTTTTTCAGTGTGTTTGCCCAATACGCTGTATGTTACTATATGAGCATCGTATCATAAGCAAGATGCCAGTTGGATTCCAGCTTTGTATTTCACTCCATTATCTGAGATTAATACTTGGACCCGAGTGGTGTATTTTAAGAACATTAACAAGTTGATGCAGTTTCCAGAACATGCTCAGCATAATGAGTGTATACCTGAAAGTCTTCCTATGAGAAAGCTTGGAAACAATTGGTTTTGCTTAGCCAATGGGAGAGGAAGAGAAGACGTGAGGCTGTCTTAAAACCGAACTCCTTTTTGAACATGATAGTGAGCTTGTCTCCATTCATAGGGATGAACTAGGATCAAAGAATTGAAGAAAGCGTAAGGGAAAACGTTACTCCAGCACAAGACAAGGGAAAATAGTGAGCCAGACTGATCAGTGATGGAATTGGAAGCCAGGGAAGGAAATTACCATCACTTTAGCATTTACAGTCAAGTTGGACCTACCTCATTGGTGTTCTATTGACACAGTGGCTGCAACAATGGGCTTAAACATCAGAACAATTACGAGAATGGCTTGGGACTTGGCAGTGTTTGTTCTCTTGTCCCCGGGGTCACTGTCACTCTGGACCGACTTGACCCCCAATAACAGCACTGTTGCAGTATTGCTTTCTCTGCAGTCCTTTTTGCCCTACAAAACCTTTTCTTTCTTACCTGCTTTTGAGCCCCCAGCATCGTCCTCACTTGTTGACTATTAAATGTTGGATGAAAGAGTGGAACTGGACAATGGACTGTGCTTGGTTCTTACATAACATAGCACTCAGCCGCAGAACTCAGAAAATCTATTCCATCCTCTCCACAGTGGCATTCATTCATTACTGCCTGGAGCCACTAACTCTAGTAGAAAGCTTGCCTTAGATTTTATGAGGACAAAATATTTTTGAGCTGACTGTACCCCATAAGGCTCTTTCATTTTGCCATTTTGAGTTTTTGATCGTAAATATTGCTTGCATGAGAGCAAATAGCTTGGCTCACTGGAGAGTGCTGTGAAATTTATAGAATGATTACTAAGCGATTCAGTTGTTGGGGAGAAAATAATTATTTTTCAGGTTAGAAGCTCTTAGTCAATGACACAAATGAAAGTGATGCTATCAAAGTGTGAAAAGTGTGTTTTTCAAGGAGCAATGGATCTTGGGATGCAGTGGGTTGGCTGTCACTTAGTAATATCCTGCTCTGTTGTGTTCGATCTAGGCTGATTCAGAAGTCGTTGAGAAATGGATGGACGGCGTGAAAGACTTCCTCACAAAAGAACAGACTGCCCAAGGAGACGCTGAAGGACTGCAGAGGCAGCTTGACCAATGCTCTGTGAGTCTGCTGACCTGGCAAACTGGTTGTACTTAATCACATTTCCTGCTTGTTCTTTTGTTATTTGCAGCTGCGATTAAAATGGGAAGAGTGTGCCATGACCATTAAGCCTAGATAAAAGCCGAGAAAAGATTTCTGATGTCATGGTTCATCAAAGAAAACTGATGATTTCTGGTTTTCTCTGTGGTCATGCTGATGGGATTTTGAAAGAGCGAACCAGAATAAACCTAGCACAGTAGGAGACCCTGTTTTAGGAGACAAGGAAAATGTCAGTGTAACGACGGTTACTTGTACCTCGCTCTTATTGTGTCGCGTGGTGGTAGACACTTGACATACATGGAATTTGCTGGTAATATTATATGCAACTTACATTAGGTGGGTTCATTAGGCTCCTCTAACTTAATTAAAAGCACTCGTCCCTGCTGAGAGTCAAGTATTTCTGATCTAATTTGGCAGATGGTTATCTGCAGCACCAAGGGGAAATGAATTTACCAAAGTGTAATATTCCTTAAATAGTTAAAGTCCCTGACTCCAATCAGTCTGTTCTTAGAATTAACAGACTGTGTACGTAAGGTATCCACTTGCGTGAGAGATGAACTCAACGTGGCCTTATTTTATATGCCCAGGCATTTGTTAATGAACTAGAAACAGTTGAATCATCTCTGAAAGACATGAAAGAAGTGGAGGCTAGTCTTCGAAGCTGTCCAATTACCGGCATTAAAACCTGGGTGCAGACAAGAGTCAGCGACTACCAAACCCAATTGGAGAAACTCAGCAAAGAGGTGAGTTTTTCAATGTATCGTCTGGCTTTCCAAGAAATGTATACAGTGGTTTGTCTTGACCAACTGCATTGATTTCGTAAGCCATCTAGTTTGAAAACCAGTGGGTTTGAGAGCTAGTGCTTGGGCTGCCAGGTGGGGTCCAGGAGAGGCTACTTAGCATGGCCAGAATGACCGTGGGTGTGAGGCTGGTGAGACTTCTGGACATGTTTTTAGGAGGGAAGTCCTTAGAGATCATCACACTTCTCTTACACATTTTACATTCTAGTGAAGCAAATAGTTAGCGTATAAAATCATAGTACAATACCAGGTAGGTGTACTGAGGAGTTAGGGCAAGGGCTTTTTTTTCTTCAAATAGGGTGGTCTTCTGAGACTGGGTATTTGAACAGAGAACTGAATAAAGTAAGGGATGAGCCATGTGCGGCGGAGGGAAAGCACATTCAGGCAGGGGGGAATCCTATTGCTTTAGAGATCCTATAGGACACAGCAGAATTGCTCCATCTGGTTTCAGAGACTGTAAATCTTTCTGAGAGCCTCACCACCTCATCGTTCTCTTGTGCAGTGGCTGGTGGATTTGAACACTTAATCATGTGTTTAGTAGCCCAACACTTAATCCAATGGCCCACCAGGACTTTTTAGGCAGGGGGAATAACAAGTTTAAGAGACTTGCAATGGGAATGACCTTGACCTGTTCAATAAAGAGTGAGGAGGGCAGTTCAATCGAAGTGAAAATGGAGCTAGAGGGTTGGGAAATGATGGAAAGATATTATAGTAAGATACACCACAAGGACATAGGCAGGAGTGGAGAATATATGGAGCTGGAGTTGAATTTGGTTTTTTTCCAAACAATGTCACATAGAATGTGATCTTGTGATGAGAGAAAATACATTTTAACACCCTCTTCCCCCAAAAGAACAAGGTCTCAGAATAGTTTTACTAATGATTTGGGGCTTTTGGAAAAGTCACGATTGTGTTCTTTATTTATTATTTGTGTTTGGAGCCAAGAAAACTATATCTCTGACTAATGATCGGAACTGATATTAAAAGAGACTTTCCTGGACATGGACTCAGTCATATGTTTATGTTAAAAAAGATAGAAAGGGAATAAAAAGAAATCTCTCCAAGTTAAAAATAATAAAACATGACAAGTTCTCAGCTGGGTGGGGAACCAGGGCTGGGCGGCTCTGCTGGCAGCAGGCTCTTGAGTTCCATGTGGGGGCCGAGAGATCAAAGCTCCTGTTTGGTAGCTGTTTATTTTCATGACTGGGATCCTGTTTGGAAGGAGGGATCAGGAAAGCTGTTAAGCACTCTTCCTTACTCTGGGGAGGCCATCCTATTCCTGTACTAGTGTTTGGTTTCTGTCAGCTTCTCAGCCAAGCAAGCCCTGGCAAGGTTCTGTTTCAGCAAGAGGCTGAATATGGATGCCGACTACCATGGTATGGAATCTGCTTCCACAAGACAAGTCTGTTTGTGGTTAGGGGGCCCCAGTGGCGACTTCTCTGAAAATGTCTTTAGACTTCTGTGAGATATTTTGGTAATTCCCTGAACCAGACTTGGGAAAACATCTGTTTTCTAATGAACATATCTTTATGTGTGGAATGTATAATTAACTACCAAAAGCAAACAGTTACAGTGTGTAATGAACGTCTTTAATAGCAGAACTCTCCCTTCCCCTATTTGAAAAAGTGAGATTTTAGTAAGTAGTCCAAAATGAGAAAATTGACATTTTTTATGCGTCCAACTTTTTTTTTCCTCTCCCATAATCAGCAATGCTATGATAGATGTTTTTGGCCGGTGTACTTTTTTGAAGTAGATTAGAGTCCTACATATGGGATCACTCTGTCAAAGATGATTGCTTTTCAAAATTATAATAGATACTTGCAGACCAATATCCAAAAGGTGGTAATAGAACCCCAGCTACAATTATTTTCTTCATTATTATTTATATCCCACAACATCAGCATACAGTATGTGAAATAGATTAAACATTTAAAACATGAACAAGTATAATTTACTAGTCTCTTTAAGTCTTTAAAAATGTGAACTTCACATTTAATGATAACAAAATTTCTTCATTTGGGATTTTCTTCCTCCTCTAGATTGCTATTCAAAAAAACAGATGGTCAGAAAGCCAGGAAAAAGCAGTGAATTTGAAGAAAGACTTGGCAGAGATGCAGGAGTGGATGGCCCAAGCCGAAGAAGAGTACCTGGAGAGGGACTTTGAGTACAAGTCACCAGAAGAACTCGAGAGCGCTGTGGACGAAATGAAGGTGAGCTGGGGGCAGCCCTTCCGTTTAAAATCATGTTATCTGTCCACCTACCCATAGACTTGCCCACCCGTCGTCTACCCAACATACAGTATTCCCAGCAGGATTTCAGATTTACAACAACTGGAAGGGTAGTTGTGCAGGATTTGAACGGCACAGGAAACCCCTGAATTCATTCCAACAGAGCCCCTGAGACAACCTCTCAGAACCTTGGGGACCCAGAGACAGTGACTGCAAAAGCACTGGTCGTGGGTGTGAGGAAGGGTTTTATTTGACTTTTGGGTAACAACCAAGGGAGACTTCACAAGCTGGTTGGGATGTTCCCCTTTGTTTGAGTAGGGTGTTTTCAAGGAGCACATGGGACACATAGGATCTACTTAAGGAACAGTCGAGGAGACATAGCCATGGCTGCAGAGCTGGTACAGGACCAGAGAGCATTCTGTTCAGTTATACATCAGGTCCCGCGTGTTGGCGCAGACTTGATGGCAGCAGGTCGGAAAACAGCCAAGGGATTTATTATCAATTGTATCCAAAGGCTATATTTCTTGTCAGTTTATATGTACCATGTCAGTGACTTTGGTGTCTCTCTCTCTCTCTCTCTGTGTGTGTGTGTGTGTGTGTGTTTGGAGCTAGGCTTCATCCTGAAATTTCAGGTACTCCTTTAAATGTCCCTGAGTGTTCAAGTTGAAGTAGAAACTGCCTTAAAGGATATGTATTTTTTCCTATTTATATGGTTAAGGACCACAGAGAATGCCTTAACCCCAAAGTTAACTTGCCCCAAAGTATATCAGAATCACAAATCTCAGTGCAGTTATTTTTTAAAAGGGGATAATATGACATCAATGCATTATTGTAGAAGTAATGTAACTATGACAGAGGGCCGTTTTGTGGTTGTAGAATTTTCACTGAAAACATCTGTTTTAGTGTAGCACTTCTTGAATGCCCTCATTTAAATAAAATATTGCATATATTAAGTAATTTCCATGGTAGGGATTGGCTTGTTTATTCTATTCTCTTTCTTTAAACTATTGGCATGTGATTTTTTTTTTTAAGTCACTGGAGCTAGAAGTGTGAATGATTAGAGTCCTTGAGTGGGCACCAATTCTATATGTTTAGTTTTTTAAAGGAATTTTAAAACTACCACACACTTAATCACTGTTCGTCACCCAGGGAAGTTGAAAACCAGCAAGCAGTAAGAAAAGACAATAGAGAGAGTGAGAGGCCTTTTTAGCTTGAAGGACAAGGCTGGGGAGAGGCTATTTCTGGATCAGATCTCGCCAGTGTAACTGTTATAATCGTTGAAATGAAAATTATCAGGATGTATATAGCTAAGTCCCAGGAGGGGGTGGGGATATGTTTAAATTATTTGAGAAAAATGTTAAGGCTTTTTGTACCACGGTGTTACCTTAGCTTTTGTGAAAATTCATTGATGTGTCTGGGACCTCCAATATTCAATTAAAGTTAATTGACTTCCATTCAGATCTGGACTCAGAATTTGAAAATCTTTAATGTCAGAAAGAACACTCTAGAATGACTTGGGTAACAGGCTGGTGTTATTAAATGAAAAATATTTGTGTGGGGCTGTGTACATTGCATCCTACAAGGAGTGAAATTTTCTAGTTCACATTTCAGAACACTGGAGTGATTGCCTTAGCTAATGTTTAAATTAGGTAGCTAGAGTTAGACACTTTGATTCTGATTTATTATTTAAAATTGAAAAAAGATGACTGGATGAGAAGCATTTTTTCATCTTTTCTTGGAGCAGAGGGCGAAAGAGGATGTGTTGCAGAAGGAAGTGAGAGTGAAGATTCTCAAGGACAACATCAAGTTATTAGCTGCAAAAGCGCCCTCTGGTGGCCAGGAACTGACGTCTGAGCTGAACGTTGTGCTGGAGAATTATCAACTTCTCTGTAACAGAATTCGAGGAAAGTGCCACACACTAGAGGTACGGTCTCCTTTTGAGGGATGCATGCTTCGAGACTCAAAATCTGTTGTGTTCTCTCCAGCCAGCATGTTTTAATGGAGCAAAGAGAACGTTAAAGATAAAACTAAACAATTTCCCTTCTAGTGGTGGGGAACTCCTTTAAAAAAAATCATACTGGATCATAAAGGACAGGAATTCTTGGATAAGAGGTTGGTAAAAAGGAAAAGAAGGATTAATTTTTTTTCCCAAAGGAAAGACTAGAATCTGCCCCCAACTAATGGAAGCTCCTTGAACAAGTCACTTATCATCCTTAGGCTTTGCTAGATTTTCATGCGACCAGTGATCTGTAGGCCGTTTAGTCCTACAATTCCAGAACTGCCAACCCCTTCCTAGCTTTGAACTGAGGTATTTTTATTTAGATTGCAATCTAAAATTAGAGTTACATGAAAGAAGAAGAACGTCAATATACTGGGACTTTACATATAATCTCTCTATCCCTGTTGGCCCTTAGCTTTAGGACATAGATGATTCTGAGGTTATTCTTGGTTTGTTTTGAAATGAAATGATAGCTTGTTTGTTTTTATGTAAGCATCATTTATCACATCTTAGTGGAAAGATTTCAGAGTCATTTTAATTTATAGTAAATTCTCATTTCTTTAAAAAAGGTGATTGAGGCCAGTCACAAAACTGGTAAAAAATTTCACAACTGCAATATTCAAAAAACATTAACACATTACTCACTTGTTTTGGAATCTATTTTGTGCTAGATAAATATAATTGAGGTTAATGAATGAGGAGGCTGCCATTAATACAGACCTTCGTTCTTTCATAGTGATGTACTACTATAAAAGCAACATAGTCAACCAAAATTACTCATTTATAATTTTAATAAATGATCTTGGAATTGAATTTCACTAAAATCTTACCCATTTTTTTCTCCCTGGCATAACCATCCTTGGTATTGTTTTTCCTCTTCATTTATAGTGGTAACTCAATATATTTAAATAATGAATGGGGTTTCTAGATTAATCCAGTCCAACGATAGGTCTCTGTATATTCTGTGTCATTCATTCAAGCCGTCTTAGGACTGAAATATGGTAATGTTTAGAATGAGGAGCATTTGGAACTACTTTGACAATTGCTATTGGAATTTGTAGTGATATTGGAGAGAATTTTTTTAAGAACAAGAGTAGTGTAATAAAACAATGAAAAAGGGGAGAGAAAATGCTGTTAAAATTATATCACAGTTTACCAAGGGACCTTGGGGTGGGGGGAAGCAGCTCACATTTCTAAATTAGCAGAAGACTGAACTTTATCACTTTGATTCTAAATTTCGTTCAAGTACTTTTAAACTCTAACATCTCAAATGGCTCGAAGAGTATACAGTATGCTACAGTACTTTTTCTATCCATCCATTCTGCTACAGAGCTCCTGCTTGGTATTCCTCCCTTGAGGTAACCATATCCAGAAGTTACTGTATGTCCTTCCGTTTGTGTTTTTATATTTTTACTATATGTAAAAGATACTGTATGCTTCCATTATCTTTTGACAGTTAACAAAGCAATACCATCGTTGCATTCCAAAAGAACTTTGTGGTGGTTTAAACAAACAGCAAAAACAGTCGGTTCTTTCTCATGCGTCTGTTGGTTGGGCTCAGCTGAGGGCTTCTCCGGCACCGTGTGGTAGAGCTGTCGGCCACTCATGTGGCTGCATCCACGGGGAGCGCCGTTGGGCCACGAGCGATAGATAGCCTCTCATCCTCGATGGCTCTCTCCTTGGCTTCTCATCTTTTTTTTCCTGTATAGTGTTGCCTTAGTAGAGGGAGAAAGCAGAAGTTGCTCGTTGTGTCTTTAAAAGGAATTTTTAAAATTGTGTTTTTGAAAATTTACACAGAAAATTAGGCTCACAGTTAACAAATTACTTAAGAAATTCCTCGGTGACATTAGTTACGTTTTCCACAAGGTGTCCACATTCTCTTGGATTCTCAGTCTACTTTCTGCCTGTAAAGATTTGGGGGTTTGGAAACCACTCTCTTTTCCCTTTTAATCTGAGCTAGCTCAGCAAACTTTGGCCCCAACCACACTTGGTCAGCTTGGGTTGGTTTACCTGTGAACTAAGATCGGTTTTCCTATTTGTAAAGGGTTTAGACACACACACGACTTTCTGAGGGATGCTGAGTGTCACTGATCAAACCTTAAAACATTTATTTTCTGGCCCGTGGAAGAAGCAGCTGCCGACTTTGGTCTGAGAAGCGTGCCTCACGGGGAGCACAGGCTGTACTGAATCCCTTCGTTCAAAGACCTCTCTGCCATCGAGTCGATTCCAGCTCATAGCGACCCCACAGGACAGGGTAGAACGCCCCCGTGGGTTTCCGAGACTGCATCTCTGTATGGGAGTAGACAGCCTCTTCTTTCTCCTGTGCAGTGGCTGGTGGTTCCTGGACATTGCACTGACTCTGTGGCTTAGGCATTGGGCTGCTAACCAAAGGTCAGTGGTTCAAGCCTACCAGCCAGTCCAACGGAAAAAGATGAGACTATCGGCTCCCATGAAGATTTACAGTCTGGGAAACCCTGTAGAGCATCTCGTTGAGTCCGAATTGGCTTGATCACCGTGGGTTTTATTTCATGTATGAAATGGTTAAAACATATTGCAAGTAAGAATCAGCTTTACCTTCCTATACTTGTTAGTTTTTAGAAAATAAACTGATAAAAAAAACCCCAAAAAACTCCTACCATTTACATAGTTCAATTTTGACATTTAAGTCAGTTTCTCTGGCTGTATTTTAGCATGCCGTGTGAAGTAGCCTCCTTGCCCTCCCTCCACCTCCTGCAGTTGGGCTAACACGATTTACTGCATAATTCCATTTGGTTTCATTTCTCTGAAGCCCTCAGTGTGGAGGTTTCTAAATCCCCACATGCCCTCACATCTAAATGAAATGATTCGTGATGTGAGAGAGAGCGTGGCGCCAGCATGGCAGGCGTTTCATTTACGTTTTGTTCTTCACCCACTTCAGGAGGTGTGGTCGTGCTGGATTGAATTGCTCCAGTATCTGGACCTGGAAACCGCCTGGTTGACCACGTTGGAAGAGCGGATGAAGGACGCCGCAGCTCTGCCCGAGAATGCCGAGGCAGTCAATGAAGCCCTGGAGGTCAGGGACCCAGTTCTTGGCGGTGCTTCTTGTTGCAGGGAGGCCACGTTTGTAAGAAACAGGGACCCCAGTGCTTGTCGTGGACAAGCATGTGTGCTTCCCGAGTGGTTTTCCGCACGACGTGCTTATTCTTCTGTAGCCCGCAGCCTTATGCCATTGTGGACCTTTAGGCGGTTGATGGGCTTACTAAGTCAGCTGCCTGACCAGGAGCACATCTTAGACATGCTAAGCACTCGTGTGATTCTCCAGTATGTTACCCCTCCCTGGGGACCACTCTGTCTTATGTGATTAGCAAGTTATTTTTACTGATTAAACGTCGGTGACTGTGTGTTCTCTGGCCTCTGGCCTGGTATGTCCCCAGTGTGAGGAGAGACAGTATTTGAGTCAGCCTACGAGCTCTCAGGGTGAAGAACCGTGCTTCATTTGGCTTTGTTCCTAAGTTGCCAGCTCACGATAACTTAGCAACTGCATCTGACATGACTTGAAATGCCAACAGGGTAGATTTGTTGAAAAAGGAAAATCACAAATGAAAAGGAGGGAGTTGGTAGCTCTGCCCTGAAAAACACAGTGGATTGTGGTGGTGACTGAGTGAGTGACTGGTTTGAAGGTCAGTAATACGAAGGCTTGGTGGTGTCGATGGGTAAGGAGAGAGGGAGGAGGCAAGTTTGCTTCTGTAAAGATTTACAAAGCCTTTCCCTGAAGAGCAGCGGTTCTCAACCTTCCTAATGCCGCGGCCCCTTAATACAGTTCCTCATGTTGTGGTGACCCCCCCAACCATAAAATTATTTTCGTTGCCACTTTATAACTGTTGTTTTGCTACTGTTATGAATTGGGCGATCTCTGTGACAGGGTCATTCGACCCCCAAAGCGGTCGCGACCCACAGGTTGAGAACCGCTGCTGTAGCGTGTCCCTCTGAGTCAGAATTGACTCAGTGGCAGTGGATTTGTCTTTTCGTTTGGTTTTGTTTGAATAAGTCACATGGGAGCATCTGGGTGGTGTAAATGGCACACACTCCTAACCACAAGGCCAGGGAAGAAAGGCCTGGCAACCTATGTCCAGGCGTTAATTAATTAATTAACCACTGAAAACCACAGGGTGCATATTTGGAGCCCCGAGACACATGGGGTCACCATGAGGCAGGACTTAACAAAGCCCATCCCAAACTCAATGCCATTGAGTCAGTTGTAGCTCAGCGTGACCCTAGGGGACAGGGTAGAACTGCCCTGTGGGTTTCTGAGACTGGCAGTCTTTATGGGAGTAGAATGCCTCATCGTTCTCCTGCAGAGGGACTGGTGGCTTTGAACTGCTGATCTTGAGGTTAGCAACGCAATATGTAACCATGGCACCACCAAGGCTCCTGGCAAGTCAGAGATGGTTTCTAAATTCCAGGAGCAAGATGCAAGCTGAAAGATCCACACTGGGTTCTGAATAACTAGAGTGATAAGTTGAGAGAATGAAGTTATAAAAAGCTTATACTTTAAAATAAATGAAGTTGCCCTTCCCAAATATGAGACCTAGTAGTTACACATTCCTAGAAATAAACCAGAGAAAAATGTAAAACCAGCTCTAAAATAGGATTTTAAACACTTGGGTGTGTTTCTTCCTATTTATTCAATTTTCAAATGTTTGTGCCCTGGAGACGGTCCATGAGAGCAAATGGATCAGAGTTTGGTTTCACAAAGAAGTGTGTTGAGCATTTTTTCCATCTCAGTACTGTCTCTGCATGTAGGCAAGTTACTTGTAACTCTTGAGCTTTACGATCTCCGTCTATAAAATGGGGACAATCTTTAGCTCCCCTTAGTTAATTAGATTTATGTGCATACAAAATAAGAATATAGTACCTCACTCCACGTATACTGTAGAAAAATTAGTACCTATTTTTAATATTATAATGAATAACAATTGAGATAATTTTGTTTGCATACTGTCATATTCTGCTTTTAAAATTTGTATCAGGTCATGCGCATTTTTTCATGTAATTAGTAATTTATAAGCCTTGAAATTTATATCATTATATATAAGTTGTACATTCATGAACTTGAATATTTTCATGAATTAATCATGTGCCTATTTTCTGGTCGCCTTCCTTTGGTAAATTTAGAAAAAAAGGAAAGGATCTTTAAACAAATTATTTGAAATGAACTTGTGTGTCATTAAAGGCTCCAAGGCCACTTCAGTTTTACTTTTCTTCCTCTTTTAACCCCGACCAGCATTAGATCTGAGGAGGAAGGGATCTGGATGGCTTTGTTTTTTGGGGGGGTGGTGGTGCATGAAACAATTACTATTGTATTTATTCTTAAATTTATATGTATTATTTTCAAGGAAAATGCTTGCTTAGAAGAACATAGGTACTTTTAGGGTCATCGAGACTTTTCTTTTGCCACAGAGATGCATGATTGTTTCCTTCCCCTCCTCGCAGTCTCTGGAATCCGTTTTGCGCCATCCGGCGGACAACCGCACCCAGATTCGGGAACTTGGCCAGACTCTGATCGATGGAGGGATTCTTGATGACATAATCAGCGAGAAGCTGGAAGTGTTCAATAGCCGATATGAAGAACTGAGCCACTTGGTGAGAAGCAGCGCCTGCATGAGTGTTGAGTGGGTGTCCACGGCACGGAGCTGACCCCAGGAGAGGGTGGAAGTTGGGCAGCGCGCATCAGTGGCAGCAGTGAAGGACTGGGTGGGGAAGAATTGATATAATATTTGTGAGGTAGGCAGAGCTTGATGGTCAAACATAGAATCTATCTTGAGATGGTTCTACTCGCAAACTACTTAATTCCTATTAAGTCGTTTAATATGATCCTGAAAAAAAATTCTATGAAGGATTGTTAATGCTGTATGCAATAATAATACACTTGCATATACAAATGCTTTGTTTTATACAACAAATGATATGTAATATAATAATAATTGTTATATGCCTGTATATAATAAGGATGACTCACACTTCCCTAGTCAATAGTAGGGCCATCAGTTTGATATGGGCTGTTAGAGAGTGTCACAATTTCGCAGCCGCATATCCAGGATGGACCATCACATACATGTTTGGGATAGAAATTAGAGAAAGGAGGCCTTTCCGTTTTATGACAACTGGGGAGATTTTAGAAAATTTCTAACACATTTAAAACAATTACCATTGATGTTTAGAGCCTGAGTTGCGGCAAGCTAAATCCAATCTGCAGTGAATACCGGTTAACACACATATGTATCCATAGAACTTGCTACAAACAACAAGAAAAGAGATTTAGAGATGTGCTATTGAAAGGTTTCCCCTTCCCCCTTTCTAATTTTAATGTTAGGTTTTTCCCGTTGTTGAGAATGTTGTGGTGTGAGGCGGCCTGGGCCCCGTTTCATTTTTCTCATGGAGAAATCTGATTTCCCAGCAGCATTTATTGAAGCCACTCTTCTTTCTCCATCTTCTTTCCCCATCGGCTGTCAAAAATCCTCTTGACCGTAGGTGCCGGTAGATAGGCATTCTTCTATTGTCTTATGTTCTTGTTAATAGAGTTACCTACCTACATAGATAAACATTCTGACCCTCTGTTTGCTATGTGCTGTAAGACATCTGTACATCTTTCCATTTTGTCATTGCATATAGAAAAAGTAAGGATTAGTAGCTTGTTCACTGCTAGAGCCATAAGATACTAGAAGGATATTTTCACCGTCGCCCTAGCTCGTTATGATTTATTTATAACTGAAGCCTGTCTTCCACTGGCTTCCATCTTTGATCATGTTTCTTTTCACGGGGCCCTGAGCCTGAGGGCGTCCTTGTATTCAGCTATTTCTATTTGTGCTGAGAGACTAATGATGAGATTTCTCCCCTGCGTAGGCAGAGAGCAAGCAGATCTCCTTGGAAAAGCAGCTGCACGTCCTGCGGGAAACTGACCACATGCTTCAAGTCCTGCAGGAGAGCTTAGCCGAGCTGGATAAGCAGCTCACGACATACTTGACCGATAGGATAGACGCCTTCCAAGTGCCGCAGGAAGCACAGGTACTGTGAGGGCTTTGAGGG
>NW_022107431.1:24795096-24798300 GCF_000313985.2 Echinops telfairi | reverse complement strand
AAATTATCAAGGGTTTATGAGGGAGGGAGGGAGAAAAAAGAGAAGCTGATGCCAGGGGCTCAAGTAGAAAGAACATGTTTTGAAGATGCAGATGGCAGCACATGTCCACAGGTGCTTGGTGTGCCCAGCTGGTTTTCCCTGGTGATGCGCCTTACATCGGGGCCAGAATATTTTAAAGACAACATAACTAAATGGAATCTTTTATTTTTTCTTACACATTTCCTAAAGGTCACACTCTTCTCCTTCTGATCTCTTTGTCAGAAAATCCAAGCAGAGATTTCAGCCCACGAGCTAACCCTGGAGGAATTGAGAAGAAACATGCGTCCTCAGCCCCTGACACCCCCAGACGGCAGGACGGCCAGAGGAGGCTCTCAGATGGATGTGCTGCAGGTGAAGAGGCAGAGCAGCTGCCTTGTGCTTTCAGTCCAGTGTTCACCAAGAGAGACTTGGGAAGTGTTGAGTACTTGGGTATTCCCTGATACCAAAGCAGGGGACTAGGTGTGGTGTGTTGAAGGCACGTGCTTCCTAGGGAACAGAAACAAATCACTGCACGCAGGGACATATTGAACCTGACTTTGATTGGTGATGAGAAGAGAGACACCCGGACAGGAGGAGAGCTGGGTTTAGAAGTTAGTTTAATATGTTGGTGTTCAGAGTTATTGCATTGATTCGGACTTATAAGTGACTCTGAAAGGGAGAAGAACTGCTCCTTTGGGTGTTTTTGGTTGTTGTGTCCCCCCCGCTCAGTTTACTAAATTGCATTAATTCTGTTGTTACTATTGAAAGTATATGCAGGAAACTATGCCAGGGATTTTCCCATAGAGCTGCTGGGTGGGACTGGACTGCCAATCACTCCGTTAGTAGACTTTCTTTTCAAGGCGAAACCCTGGTCAGTTCTGAGTTAGCTGCCTTCAGGCAGGCGGAGCACGAATGGAGCGTAGCACCACTTAGTTCCTTAATAGGTAAGCGGACACTGCCTTTCAACCCGAGTCTGTGAGGAAGGGTATTTGGAGTTCCGGGCTCCTGAGGTTTATTTTCCAACTGGTGAGAAAGTTCCTGAAGTTTCACCTTTATTATTTGTTTATTGTTATTTTTATTTGTAAGACTGACAAGTAATTCGTGAAATTGGGCTGTGCCATGCACTCAGGTGACCCCATCAGCTCACCACATTGGTTTATGATATTTAGGACCGTCTGTCACGCTCCCCGGTGCTGTTAGTGGTGCTTTATTTTACAGCTTCTCAGCAGCCCTACTTACAGGGAAGTCCTCAGAGGAAAGGGGCTGTCGTTCGAGGTGAGGTGCTTATTCTTCTTATCTCTGCCACCAGAGGAAATTTCGAGAGGTATCCACAAAGTTCCAGCTCTTCCAGAAGCCTGCTAACTTTGAACAGCGCATGCTGGACTGCCGGCGAGTGCTGGATGGGGTGCGAGCCGAGCTGCACGTGCTGGAGGTGAAGGACGTGGACCCCGATGTCTTGCAGACCCACCTGGACAAGTGCATGGTGAGCCTGTGGGTCGCGAGCTTGTCTCGGGTGTTTCTCAGGGCCAAGTCTGTGGCTCAGTCTTGTGCTTATGCACATGCTTTAGTCGACGATGGCTCGTCTGCAGTATGCTAAACACAGGGATGGGTTATAGCAGCAAAGGGTTAAAAATAAGGATGGTGGCCCTCTCCTCATGACATGTATAAGAGATAGGCGAAATCTCAGTCAAACCAAGCCCCTAGCTATTGAGTAGCTCTACTATTGCCCGCTGTGTGTCAAGAGTAGAACAGTGCTGCACAGGGTCCTCAGTGGTGGCTGTTTGGGAAGTAGATCGCCAAGCCTTTGTTCCAGAGGGACTCTGGGTGAACTCACACCGACCACCTTTTGGCTAGCAGGCAAGCAATTCACTGATGACACCCTTGACTATAATGAGATAAGAGCTATATAACTGATAGGTACACAAGATGATGAGAAGTAGGCTGCGGTTAAGTGCTGCTAAGGCCATCTGACTTATAGTGACCCTTCGTACAGAATGAGATCCTGCCTGATCCTGCACCATCATTGCTGCTGTGCCTGGGCCCGTCATGACAGCCACTGGGTGGATCCATCTTATTGAGGGTCTTCCTCGTTTTCAGTGTCTCTTTCTATTTTTCCAAGCATAATACCCCTTTCCAGGGACTTGTCTCTGTCCAGAGTCTATGAGAGGAAGTACCGCTATCCCTTCTTCCGATAGATTGGTTTGTTTTTTGCCATCCGTTGTACTTTTGAGGTTCTCCACGAGCACCATAATGCATAAGAATTGCTTCTTTAGTCAATGTCCAACTTTTACATGCATAGAAGGCTTGGGTCAGGCACACCATACTTTGAGGCTATTAAACCCACCCCCTAATTATAGTATCAATTTAGGGAAGACTTCTGTCTATCAGGTATGATGAATGAGCTAGGTTTTAAAGATAAAATTGAGGCTAGAAGAAAATATATAGAGAATGGATGTTATGAATATCTCAGAGCAAATTAAAAATCTCTCTTTAAAGGGTAAAAATTCAACTTCTCATTTATAAAGTTCAAGCCTAAGACATAAAGGAAGAAATTATACTTAAACCAAATCTTACCAAAAAACCCCCAAATAAAAAACAATCAAACTCACTGCCCTTGAATCCATGCCGATCCTATAGGATAGGGCAGAGCTTCCCCTGTGTGTTTCTGAGCCGGTAACTGTTGACAGGAGCAGAATGTCCCTCCATTCCCCCATGGAGCGGCTGGTGGTTTCAAACTACTGACCTTGTGATTGTCAGCCCAATGCATAACTCTGATGCCACTCAGGCTCCTTGGGAAATATTGTAGAATAAAAAAAATTACCTAGGAAAATAAAATTTTGACTTTTAATTTATAAAGTGAGGGCTGCGATATGAAAGAATAAATGCTATATAAAACCTATGACTGTTTTATTCTTGAACCTTATAGTTCAATTGGATAAATCTAACTCACTGCCACTGAGTCTATGCCAACTCACAGCGACCTTATAGGACAGGGTAGAACCACAGTGGATCCCCGAGATGATCACTGTTCATGGGAGTAGAAAGCCCGTCTGTCTCCTGAGGAGCAGCTGGTGCTTTCCAACGGCCGACCGTGCGGATGGCGACCCAATGTTCCACTGCTCGGGCTACACCAGGGCTCCCTCGAAGTTTAACATCATGAAGCTGGAAAGCCACAGTCAGAATTAG
>NW_022107431.1:24791989-24794630 GCF_000313985.2 Echinops telfairi | reverse complement strand
ACACACACGTATTTACTGTGTATATTTATGAGGATATAGGTGTAAATTACCTAACGCTCTCCTGACTTTGCATGATGTAGCCTAATGGGCTGTCCAACGAGTGTGCCACGCACAATGTTTCCGTCTGAGGCCCTGGTGTCAGAGGGAGGAGAACTTGGTCACATGGAGCGGTCTGGTCTCACGTTATGTAGCAAAGGGACCCATCGTGGTGCAAGAGTGAAGGTTGCCTGGGAACTGAAATTTGCTACTTGAATCCGTCACCTGCTCTGGGTACAGAGCTGTGGCACTGTCCTTCTGTGTCACGGACAGCCTTGGACACCCTGCGGGCGGCCCTGCTCTCCAGGGTTGCTGTAAGGTGAAGTGGTACCAGCTGGTAAATGAACGACTCTGACGCTGACCTAAGAATCCTGATTTCTTAGCATCCTGCATCCTTCCTGCTGTGTCTTAGGCTTTATGTGTTTCCTATATAACTGAGACATGCTGATGGTGGTAGGTTTGCTACTTCAGAGAAAAATAATAGAGGAATAAATATTAATAACACAGAGGTCCAATAGCCAGAAACAGTCAGTGCTGGCTTTTTCTTCCCTTTCTTGCATTTAGAATTAAAAAAATAAAATCAAACATGGTGAGCATTACATTTTAGGACTAATATTTTCCCACCTAAGGTAGGAAAAAACTTTTTTTATCATGAAGTACATTTATAGCATTGAAAACACAATTCCAAGTTTTTTTTAAAAAGGAAACTTAAAAAACAAAAAAACCACCCAAACTCACTGCCATCAAATCAATGCCGGCTCATGGTGATCCCCAGTGGGGTTATGAGACTAGCTGCTGGTGGTTTTGAACTGCCAACCATGGGATCACAGTCCATCTCGTAATCACTACATAAAAAAGGAAGCACGATCCTATTAGTTAATTCTCTTACCTGATTTCAAAAATGTATTGTGACCTCGTTTTCACTTTATTCGGCATTTGAAGCAAATCTGAGAGAAACGATGCTCTTCTGTTTCCGTAGTTCGTTCTTTGCCGACCGTCAGTAAAAGCTCTAGTCTGGAAGGCTTGCAGGTGGCAGTTTACCAATCCCTGGGTGGTGGAAGGGGGCACCTGACTGGCTGCTAACTGAATGGCTGGCTGTCGACTTCCCCGGGAAGCGTCTTGGAAGGGAGGCTGGGTAATCCTCCTTTGTCGGAAGTCAGCCACTGAAACTGTGCATCTCGGTTCTTCTGTGCCTTACGCGGCTTCGCCGTGAGCAGTCATCCACTTATCAGTAACAGTCTTAGTGAG
Source organism: Echinops telfairi (assembly GCF_000313985.2). Taxonomy (NCBI): domain Eukaryota; kingdom Metazoa; phylum Chordata; class Mammalia; order Afrosoricida; family Tenrecidae; genus Echinops; species Echinops telfairi. The sequence goes on along the minus strand of NW_022107431.1, from coordinate 24,793,346 downwards.
TTTAATGATAAGCTGTATTTTTCCCTGTTTCATTTGAAGAAACTCTACAAAACTTTGAGTGAAGTCAAGCTGGAAGTGGAGACTGTCATCAAAACAGGAAGGCACATTGTCCAGAAGCAGCAGATTGATAACCCCCAGGAGATGGACGAGCGGCTGACATCCCTGAAAGTCCTCTACAATGACCTGGGGGCCCAGGTGAGGAGGCGAGCCCCTCGGGTCCTCTCCCTCTCATCTGCTCGATCCCTCTGTTTCTGTTTCTCTTTTGCAATGATGCCCTTCCAGTCTCACTGCGTGAGCAGTGCTTGTGTGGGTTTTATGGCATTAATGTGTATTTGAAATGATTTCTATAACGTTTGATGGAATTTTGACATTTAATTATGCTCAGAAAACTCAGCAATTAATCGCCTCCAAATAAACTCAGGCTTCTTCGATTTCTAAGTTGAATAGACCTACTGAGAAAATTTAAAACGGTAGGCCTCTTATAAATAATACATGGCAGGAAGCTTCTGTTAATCTAGCAGGATTAACATCCTTCATAGAAACATCTACAATGAGGACATTCTATGAAATCCAGCGGGATTTGTGGGACCATTTACTGTGTGACTGAGTCGATCCAATAGACTAATATCTTCTCTGATTGAGAATCTTTGCCCTGAAGCCAGGACAGCAAAAGGGTGTGTGGAAACGGAAATGCTTTTGGTAATGTGGAAAACAGAGTTAGTTAATGCTTTGGATCTTCTGTGGGCTATTAAATCTTAATAATTTCCCAGTTGAAGTAAAATTGAAATTTCTACACAACTCAGAGCAAGGAAGCTGACATTTTATCACTTTCAAATCAGTAAGAACCAATGGTTCTTGTGTTTCCTAAACAGTTTTGACCTCGTGTCTGCAAGGCTAGGCTGATGTGATATATTTGGATAGTTACATGAATGGTACATATACTACAGAGGTTTCTGGCTTCTTTTCTATTGCTGAGAGTATTTATTGAATATTACTATATTCATTGGACATTTTATGGATGGGTAGTATTGCCAAATTGTATACTAGCTTTCTAATAGTGATGTGGGTTTTGAGGTAATTCTTCTTCAGGACAATTGCGGCTTTGCCAGGTGCCTGGAGTTACACCAGGCAGGAAGGACATTGTGGCGAGTAAAGAGCATAACCAGTCTTTTTGCCTAAAGATTTGCTGTAATTGACAGCACATCAATCAATAGTCCCCCCGAGTAATGCCACATTCTAAGTGATGTGTTAGGAAGGAAAGCATGGGTGGTATATGAGAGGTATATGTAATAGGGGGCTTTGGCCCAGGATAGAAAGACTTCCATTAGACATTCCAGTTAACATCTGAAGACTCTCA
>NW_022107431.1:24789368-24791714 GCF_000313985.2 Echinops telfairi | reverse complement strand
CTGTGTTTTTGAAAATGCACGCACTGCAGTTCGCAGGCTGGGTTGAGGGAAGGAGACTTGGTGGGGCAGCGGTTCAGCCACTGGGCTGGTCACAGAGAGGTCGGTGGTTGGCATCCACCAGCCCCTCCGAGGGAAGGAAGTGTGGCAGTCTGCTTCTCTACGAATGGCAGCCTTGGCAGCCTCATAGGGTGGCTCTTGACCATGCCATTTGGAGAGGGGGGCGGTGTATGGGCTTCAGAGTAGACACGGAGAGACTGGTTAGGAAGTCATTGGACTCTGCATGGGAGATGGTGGCTCACACTAGACTGGACGTCGTGGTGGAAATAGACTAAGGCAGATGCCCTGCAGACAAACATATTAGGAAGTGAAATCAGTGGGACTTCATGATTGATGGTTTATGGAGTGCAGAAGGTGAGCTTAAGGTTGAGTCTTGGGTTTCTGGTTTGCTTCCTGGGATGGTCCTCGCGTTATCCTTGAGGTAACAGCATTGGGAGGGAAACAGGAACATGGAGACATCTTATTCGTATCTGACATGCTGATGTGTTAGGTACCTTTGAGAGAGTTAATTGGAAGTATATACTCAGTTATTCAAGTATGAAGAGTGGTTCTGGGAAGGAGATATGAATTGTATGAATCATGTCCTTAGAACTAGCATTTTTATTTTTTTCTAGTACTGATTAGGTTGCCTAAGGAAAGGGCATAGTGCAAAAAGAATTACCCTTAGTCTAGAATTACATCGTTTAGTATGAAATTCGAGGAAGATGAGCCTGTAAAAGAGACTCAAAGAAGAGTAGTGAGAGGTGGTGGGAAATCCAGGGAGAGTTGTTGGGACAAAGAGGTCAGGGGAAGAGGGTCCTGCAAGATTGGGTATAGTAAGCTATTTGAGTATATTCAAAAGGTAAATGTGGCACATTAAAAATGTTCATCAAATCAAAGCCATTATTGAAATTGGGAAAGCCAATTTATGTGGAATAATGGAAATGGAAGCAAGAATGGCTTTAGGAAAGGCGGGGATAAAAAAGAAAAGGATTATTTTTTAGTTAGAGAAACATCAGTATGCTTAATAGCTGAGGGGATTGATTCAGTGGCGAGTGAATGGTTGAATATTTAAGAGGTGGAGGACGTGAATAGCTGTGTACAAGATTTAGGACTTGATACTGCCTAATTCAATATGTAATATATCTTAATATATATTGATTAGATTAAGAAAAGTGTAAATTGTATAAGTTGAACTGTAAATTATCTTCTTCCCGGTATATACAAATCTTTGGTAGCATGATGTTTTTATGATGATTGTATAGCTTCCCGGGCATGTCAAAGTCAGATAAATATCATTTGGGTACATAATATCTTTTAATATAATTCACTTATTTGTTCCCAAATAATTACAGTGAGGTGTTATTAATTTAGGGCTGTGAATTTTAATGAAACTATGCAGAATAAAAGAGTTCAATTTTAAGAAGGACTTTAATAAAACTCATCCTTGATGTATGGAACAGCAAAACTGAGCCTTAGGGGCCAGAAAAAAGGAATGTAATTCATATCACTTGTTAACAAAATTCAACCCTTTATCTCATTGAATATAAAACAGAGAACATTTCACTCCAACTATGATTTATCACTTTAATACTTAGTGTTATTACCTATACAGATGTGAACATAAGAGAGCTCAATTTTTTCAATGAATTGTGTTGTGACAGCTTTTATTTATTTTAAACATTCTGCTGATGTCACATGGCTCTTGGCTGAAACTATGCAAAAGTCTTTGGCTGGGTGGGCCACAGCAACTTACAGATTGCCTTAAAAAGAACGAGAATTCCAAAACACTTAATTGTGCTTGTGCCGAACCTATTCATGGATCATGAGGTAGATGTGAGAACAGAACAAAGGAATAAAGCATGGTTTAAAATAAGGAAAGGTGTGCAGCAGGGTTGTATCTTCTCACGATATTTATTCAATTGCCATGCGGGGAAAATCAATACAGCAAATGTATTATATGAATGAGAATTCAGCATCAGGCTTGGAGGAAGGCTTATTAACAGCTGGCACTATACCGATGACACAACCTTGCTTGCTGAAAGTGAGGAGGACGCGAAGCACCAGCCGATGAAGATCAAGGATTGCAGCCTTCAGTATGGACTACAATTCCATGCAAAGAAAACCAAAATCCACACCCTGGACCAAGCGTTACCATTGTGATAAATGGAGAAAAGTTGGAAGTGGTCAAGGATTTGATCTTGCTTAGATCCACAATCAATGCTCATGGAAATCATTGAAGAGATGAAATGGCACTTTGCCTTGGGTAACACAGCTGCACAGATTTCTTTAAAGTGTCGAAAAGCGAGG
>NW_022107431.1:24786710-24788759 GCF_000313985.2 Echinops telfairi | reverse complement strand
AGAGAGAGACAGACACATACACACACAGACCGGTTTGCCTCTAGTATGCTATATATCTCAGTCACGCCTCCAAGGTAGGTCATCATGCTGAGACCGGATTGACAGGCTAAACTCCATCTATATCTTCCTATAAGTGCTCTGTTGGCCCCCAAAATCTAACTATCACTGGAGATAGTTAGCCTTGGTAAAGTAGAAGGGCAGCAGGAGAGGAAGGCCCTCACCAGATGGATTGACACGGTGGCTTCACCAGTGGGCTCGTACATGAGAACAATTGTGCGGGCGGCACAGGACCAGGCAGTGTTTCATTCTGCTGAGTATGGGGCCGCTATGAGTCGGAACCGATTCGATGACACCTCCCAACAAGGTGAACCTTTACACAGCAAGCTAGTTTCGTGTCCAACAACCCCTTCACACAGTGTTCCATGACACTGGTTGCTTCGGCATGCTCCCCCTTTCCACGCTCCCTTCTCCAGGTCCGTCCCTCTTCCCCCTATCTTCTCATCTTCGCTTAGTGATTGTTCTGAGGACCATACTCCTTATAGCTTTTAGTGTTTATTTTATAGGCTAGTCTGTTAATTGACTGAACGGTGATCTCAGGAGTAGCTTCAGTTCCAGGTTACAAGAGTGTGGTCGGGTGATAGGCTTGAGGGCTCCTCCAGTCTCTACTTGCCCAATAAGTCTGGTCTTTTTCATGAATTTGAGCTTTGTTCTGTATCTCCCTCCCCCCCGCCCCCCAACTTCTAACCAATATCTTCTGTTGTGTCCATGGTCAGAGCAGCTGGTGGGGGACCCTGGCACCACCCAGTTCAGGTCTGGATGATGCTGTAGCTCATGCGGGCTATAGTCTCGTGGACTGATTGTTTCCTTGTCATTGGTTGAGACATTGGTCATTTCTTTGCTCCTGAGGGTGAGAGACCAATTTTTGTATCTCACATGGCTTCTCACAAGCTTTTAAGACTCCAAATACTCGCCGAACCAGAATATTATCTTTATGAACTGCGTTGCGCCAATCGACCTCAGTGTTTCCAGAGGCTGTGGTTCTTGGCCTCCTAGCCCAGTAACTCAGTCCCATGAAAGGTATGGATATGTCTGAGTTTCCATAACTGTGTTTCTCATGCACTCTGACATAGGTGTAGTTGGTGGCATTTGTTTATATGCATTTGTATGTGATAAATAGATGTATGTATATACCTGTATGCATATGTACTTCCATGTGCCCTGCCATATGTACATTACATATGTATCTTCCAATGTCACCACTCATAGATTTTTAGTTCTGACCGCTGTGTGTACAGAATTATGCTGTATCTTTTCCATAGTAGTTCTTTATTCTCAAGTACCTCTTGTTGTCTTCATTTACCTTAGTCTCTTTCCACTGATTCTCCCATACGGTTTTGCCTTTCCTTTCATGAGGATTCACGTGTGTCTACTGTCTAGTGAGTGCTTCTCTTTCCCTTCCCTTCCCATCCCTGATAACTGTTAGATGATATTTTCTGTAATGACTTTATAACAGTAGTCTCATACACTATTTGCCTTTTTGTGATTGACTTATTTCACTTAGTATAATGTCCTTCAAAGTCATCCATGTTTAAGGTGTATTCATGGGCTCCTTATTCCTCATCTAGGCATAGTGTTCCATTGTATCTGTGTAGCACATTTTTTTAGCTAGTCATCCATTGATAGACACTGAGTGCTTTTTTAAATCTTTCTGCTGTTGTAAAAAAAATTCCGTATGAACATGGGTGTGCCTATGTCTATTCTTGGAACTGTTTTATCTTTCTAGGACATATATCTAGAAGTCTGGCAGAGTGGGTTCCTTGAGTTGCTAACACGTGGTCAGCAATTCAAAACCATCAGCTGCTCAGAAGTAGGAAAACGAGACTTTCTACTTCCATAAAACTTACAGTCTAGGAAATATATCTACCCCTATATTAAATGAACTTGCTGGATTATATATAGTATCTCTATTTCTAGTTTTTTTGGGAAGAACCATATCATTTCCCATGGTGTTTGTTGTGATAGCTTTAAAGTGTTATCTCTGGACTGAAC
>NW_022107431.1:24777294-24786510 GCF_000313985.2 Echinops telfairi | reverse complement strand
TTTGTAAATTTGTAAGATTCCTTGGCAGCATGTGGGAACCATATTAAGAGTTTGATACAAATAAGTTTAGTTCCTTTTTTTCTATCTATGTTAATGTAACAACAAAATAATAAAAGTTGATAATCATTTGCTCTCTTAATTGGTTAATTGTAATTAATAAGTAATTGAGAAAATAGCACAGTTATTGTCTTAGATGGGTAGGAAATAATGTGTGGGCGTGTGTTTTCAGGAGTCCTTCACTGAAAGAATTATAAGGCATCTTCTGTACAAAATAATAACATACTACTTATTGAGGGAGCCCCAGTGGCATACTGGACTATGCGTGGTTGCTAACAGCAAGGTCAGCAATTCAAAGCTACCAGTTGCTCCTTAGAAGCAAAATGAGATTTCTAGTCTCTCAAAGATTTACAGTCTCAGAAACCCACAGGGGGAGTTCTACTCTGTGCTTTAAAGGCACTATGACCCGAACGTGAGTTGATGCAGTGAGTTTGGGTTTTTGATTTACTATTGACCCCTTAGCCCATTTTCCAATTCTTGAACCAAGGTTATTTGTATTTATGGTTTTCATTGTTTAAGTCATGACTAACTTTTAGAGGCTATGCCCCAATCAAGACCACATAAACTAATACATGGCTGAGCTGAGATTAAAACTTAGTTTCACCTGACATTTAATAAGTCAAGATATTGCAAAAATACATTAATTCAAAGGTCCTAGAGATCAAGGTGATTATGTCTGCTGTTGGTGGGTGTGGTGTCATTGAGTTGATTTGATTCATCGTGGCTCCAGGCTACAGAGTAGAATTGCCCCAAAGGTGCACTGGGCTATATAGTCTTTATAAGAGCTCCTGGTTAGTTCTTTACCTGTGGAGACACTGGGTGGGATCAAACCAGCAACATGTAGGTCAACAGCTGAAAGCATAACTGTTGAGTCACCAGGGATCCTATGATGTGTGTCTTAGGGGTTAACTGTGAATCAGTTGGGTCATTAGTTACTATTCATGCCCGCCTTCCTGCTCAAACTCTCTCTCCTTTCAGGTGACAGAGGGAAAGCAGACTCTGGAAAGAGGATCACAATTGGCCAGGAAAGTGAAGAAAGAGGCTGCTTCTCTCTCTGAGTGGCTTTCCGTTACCGAAGCTGAGTTGGTACAGAAATCCACTTCAGAAGGTTTGCTTTCTGACTTGGACACAGAAATCTCCTGGGCTAAGGTAAGTTAGGCTTCTGATGGACCCCCCATGTTCCCCAGGTGTTGGCCTGTGGCGTTGGTTCAGGGCAATCTGGGTGGATGTCGTTTCCCTCCATTTCATATTAAATGTAGCCTTTCCTTTTCCCATTAGTTTTCCATTTTTTTGTGTGTTTCCAAAAAGAATATTTAAACAATGGTTTTAACAAGGTAAATTATCTTGATTCCCAAAGTATTAAGCTCACTTAGATAATGAAGAGTTTTATCGAGGTGATGCTTAGGGAGTATAGCACTTGAAAGGATTGCAATTACGGCTTTCAAATCATTGGCTTTTAAATTAAAGAAAATTTTTTTTTTTTCAAATCATTGACTTTTTTGTGTGTAGTCAATCTTTGCAGAGTATTTTGTTGAATTTTTTACTACCAATCACTTGGTTTTCTATTGCAAAATAAGTCATATAAAGACAGAAGTAAACAATTTAAAAAATAACCAATGAATCCATTTCCTGTGAAAACCTCTGTGCCTGCTTCTGAGCGGGCTTATTCTATACTCGATAGGATGGCACTCACGGCGAGCCTCGTTAACAAGTGCAGCTGAATCATAGAACTCAATCAGTATCTTTCCCCACCATCCTACTCTGACCCATCAGGAAAGCGAAGTTTGTTAATTGGAGGAGTAAATGCTATGGCTGGAAGAAGCTTATTAAATAGTTCCCTACTTGGGGTGTGTGTGGGGGTTATATATTTATAATTATCAAGGGTTCATGAGGGAGGGAAAGTGAGGGAGAGGGAAAATGAGGAACTGATATCAAGGGCTTAAGTAGAAAGAAAATGATGAGGGCAACAAATGTACAAATGTGCTTGTGACACAACGGGTGGATGCATGGATTGTGATAAGAGCTGTAAGGGCCCCCAATAAAATGATTTAAAAAAACAGTTCACTGCTTGACAAATACATTGTTTGATTTCTTGACTGATGCTGCCATCAGTCAAGTTGATAGTGGATCTAAGTAAATTAAATCCTTGACACCATCAATGTTTATCATGATGTTGCTTTCTGTTCTTGTGAGGATTTTTGTTTTTCTTATAGTGAGGTAGGGTCTATATGGAAGATAGTCTTTGACCTTTTTCAGCAAGTTCTTCGAGCAAGCAGGACTGTGTTACCTGCCGATTGCGTGTTATTAACAAGTTTTTCTTCAATCCTCATGCTGTGTTGTTTTTTCTTATTGTCCAGAGAATACATGCTTGATGCATCTGTATCCTGATTTTAAACCAGGCAGTACCTACTTGCTCTGTTGGAATAGCTGCCTCTTTGCCTGTGTGCAGGTTTCAATGTTAGTCTTAGTTTGTTATGACCCACATAGTCAAGTGCCTATACATAAGCAAACATTTCTAAACATAGGCAAACACTTTTCTGGTATTGTGTTTATTCAGCCAAAATGTGTCTAAGTGGAGACATCCCTTGTCCCGTATCCTGTTCTGAATCCAGCTTGACTTTGCTGTTGAGGTGTACTGCTTTTAAAATTATTTTCAGCAACATTTTTCTTGAATGTAAAAATTATTGATATTGCTAGATAATATGTCATAGGCCCACCTTTCTGTGGAATGGGCAGAAATATGGACGCTTACAGTTGGTTGGCTAGATAATTGTCTCCCAAACTTCTAGACTAGATGTCATTCCCGCATGTATCTCTCTGTTGAGACATTTCCACTGGTAGTCAGCCCATCAATGCTGGGAGCTTGATTTTGGCCAATTACTTCAGTGCAGCTTGGAGTTCTTCCTTCAATACCATCAGTTCTTGATTATATACTACCTTTTAAATAGTTTTAGATTGATTAGTCCTTTTTGATACAGTGCTCTGTGTAATCTATTTTCTTTTGGTGCTTCTTGAGTTGTTCAATGCTTTGCCTATAGAACCCTTCTGTATTGATTTTTTTTCTTCACTTCTCTCAGCAGGGGAAATGTTGAACATATTCTTCCCTTTTTGGTTTTCTAAGTGCAGGTCTTTATATATTTCGGTGTGATACTGTACTTTGTCTTCTTGAGCTGCCCTCTGAGGCTTTTTGCTTACTTTCTATGTGCCATCCTTTTTTCTGTGTTATGCTGGCATTCATGACTGGTGTCTGCATTTGAATAGTGGTTACATTAATTGGTCTTTCCTGCAGATGGATGGGTCTTCTCACTGACAGTATTGTCCTTCAGGATTGATATTGCAAAGTTCTTTTTAACAATAGCTGGGACACCAGCCCTCATCATAGGATTGTCCAGTTCAAAATTGCCAATACCAGTCCACTTCAGCCCACTAATCCCGAAGAACTCTCGCTTCAAGCTTTCCATTCCGTTTTTGATGACTTCCAGTTTTTAGATTCATACTGAGTACATTGAATTCACGTTCATGCTATTAATGGATGTTTGCAGCGTGTCTTCTCATTTTGAGTCATTCCACATGAGGAATGAACATCCCCAAAACTTTGTTCCATTGAAGTCATTAAGGTTAACTCTACTTCCCCAGTCTCAATTTGAGTGCCTGGTAACCTAAGGACTTCTTCTTATAGCAATAGATAGGGTGATTTTTCATTATTATTCATAAGGTTTCACTGCAAAAAAATATTTTTTAGAAGTACAATAGCTGGTCCTTCCTCCCAGTCCGTCTTAGTGTGGAAGCGTGGTTGAAGCCTGTCTACCATGGGTGCCCCGCTGGTATAGGAAGTACCTGTTGCTTAGCTTCCAGCATCACTGCAACATGCGGCCCAGCACAGTGTGAGAGAGACGGTGACAAGAGGACTGGCGGCTTTGCCCTGTATTCTCACTGTAATCTTGGTTATAGAATCATTGTTCTCTCCTGAGGGGGCTGAAGAGTGGAATGGAACACACAGTAGTTTTTCCATTGAGGCCTACAGAGGCAGTGCTGAAAAGGAATTCAGGCACAGAAGTAGACATTTATACAAAGCCAGGAGGATCAGTTTACATGCTTGTAGTCAGCGGTGAAAAGTGCACGGAAGGAGTGTGGTGATACAACTCCTTCACCGGGGTTTCTCGAAATAACACATGAAGACGGAAAGGCAAGCTATTAGGCACCATAGAGACTCTTCTCTGCTTTGCAAATGGCTCATGAGGGTTCTGAGCAACGCTGCCTGAGGAGAACCGGAGGTGGCGATAGATAGGTCTCAGCGAAGGAATGAGGGAAGATAGAAATCATGGGTGTGTGGAGGAGGAGAGCAAAACAAGGGCACCCAATGGAAACTATTTTCATAGACTCGTAAACTTCAAGGAAATACGGTTCTCTGTGTATGCAACACTATAGACAATCATGATTTTTTAATGATATAAATCAATTTTCATGTATGATCAAAAAAGACAGGTACAAAAATCATGTCCAATCAAAGGACATTGTCATCTTCTAAGTTGCGTTGAGGCACCTCGGGTTGGGTACATTCACATGCAGATGCATTTTAAACGAATGGCCCTTTTTTGCATAGTATTCCATGACCTTCTTGAAAAACTTCGGTCTCATAGTCTTTTACCTATTACTGATATTGTATGGTTGACATATTCCTTTACCTATTACTGATTTTGTATGGTTGACATATTCCTTTACCTATTACTGATTTTGTATGGTTGATGGAAAATATGTAATTTTTTTTCATTGCATGGTATATATTTTAAATTTTTCCATTCTTCCATTCATGTCCATTATTACAAATTTTTACTATTGTAAACAATGCTGTGATGAATATACTTGACATTAAACCATAGCATCCATGCATAGTTATTCTGTGCCATGCATAGAGGATGATTTCTGTGCCTTACAATTATGGCATCGAGGGACATACTCATGTTAAAGTCCTACCCTTATAAAATTGTCCTGCAGAGATGTAGTACCCACCAGCTGGGAATGAGAATTTCCACTTGCTGGTTTAACTACACCCTTGACAACAGGACTGGACAGACTTACCAATTCAGTCTTCTTGGGGACATAGTGTGTGTTGAATATTACTCAATTCATTTACATCTTAATATCATTGTTTTCCTTTATGAACATTTCCTCCATATACATGCAAAGAAATGTATTTCTACATATTTATTTTGTTTTTATGACTACGTTAGAAGTGTGCTATTGTTTCTTTTTCTTTTTTGATTATAACTAGTACCTAGATAATATTGATTTTTGTATATTTAATTTTAATGATCCAGCTTTTGCACACTTCTCAATTCAACTAGTTTTGACACAATTGCCATTTTTCAGTTGATGAATATAGATAAGGGTACATTTTTCTCTTCTGGAAAACACGCTTGAATTTCCATGTACTTTTACTTCTGGTTTGAAATAATGAAGGTGACATTCATAAATCACCATTTCACAGACCATTCGCTTCAATAAAGCAAATCAAATGACGCTTTAGCACGTAGTATTCTCTTTTTAGTTTTGTGTGTTCAGATTAAAGGAGGATGAGTATGTCCCAACATTTTAATGTATTATCTCTAAAAATGTTGCAAAATTGTTTTCTACACATACCTTAAAAATAGCATTTCCATTCCCAAACTGAAATAGCTGTAGTTTCAGGACAGTAAAATGTATCAGCATAAGCAGCGTGTATACTGTTTCAATTCAAATACGTGTGGTTATGGCAACAGTGTATGGCTTCTGAGCAAACAGAGGAAGTCTTGGCTGCAGAGAACATGGGGGTGGGTATTTTGCTTTCTTCTGCTGGAGAATAATACTTGAAAGAAATGCTTCAGTCTCTTCATGCACATCCCACTTATTGACGTGGCCAAATGAGTGCTTCCACCTGGATTTGCTTGTGTGTTTGCTAGTTTTCTGCCTTTCAAACCGTGATGTAATGATGTGAGATCAATAAACACTCGGGCCCCTTAAAATGACCACTGTAGGTGCTGGTTTTAAAAAGGTGTGACAGGAGTAGGTTAGATTCATGTTGCTTTATGTGAAAGAAATCTCTGTAGCTTTAATTATAGAGGCTGATATTCCCTCTATAATTCTTAGACTACATGCCTGGTAAAATTATGAATGCCATTATGATCACTGCATGAGAATCCTATCGTGTTATATTTGGACAGTCATAGACAGGATGGCCCTCCTGTGATTTATTAAAGATGAAATGTTTTATGTGATGTTTATACAACTGATTCTAAGACAAATCATCTAGTTACAGGGTGTAATCCTTATAATTAAATGTAGAACTTATTAATAGTTTCTGCTTGGAATCTAAATTTGTTAGGAAGTGCTTTAGCCTGGTGTGTTTTATGATATTTCTACTTACTGAAAATGAAGTGGATTTTGGTTTAGAATCATGAATTGATGTGTGTGTGTGATAAATACAATTCACACATAAGAGACATCTAGTAATCATATCTTCCACATGTGTTATTAGCCTTTGGTATTTGTACAGTTAAAATTTAAATTTTCATTAAGAATATAAGAACACTGATCATATTAATAATACATTCTGGAGTTGTGTAAACCCTGGCCATATTGCAAGGAGACCTCGTGGTGCCATGATTCAACACTTGGCTGCTACCCGAATGTCAGTAGCTCCCATCCACAAGCTGCTCGGCCGTCTGCTTCCTCAGAGACTTACAGCTGTGGAAACCTCACCGGCTAGTTCCGCTCTGTCCTGCAGCCTTGCTGCGAGTCAGCATTAACTTGACCATGGTAAATTTGACATCGTATACTTTATTTAGGGGTCACCGTGGACTTTTTACATTTTTGTGAAAGGAAAGTTTTATATTCAGTGAAGGATGTGTCAGTCTTTACAATGACCTGAAAGATCAAGTGTGCTCTGTTTGTATTTTCCAGACTGTCCTGAAGGATCTGGAAAAGAAGAAGGCTGACTTAAGTGCCATCACCGAGAGCAGCGCTGCTCTCCAGAGCTTGATCGAGGGCAGTGAGCCGGCGCTGGAGGAGCGGCTCTGTGTCCTGAACGCGGGGTGGAGTCGCGTCCGCACCTGGACTGAGGATTGGTGCAATACCTTAATGGTACGCTTCCTGAAAACAGTCTCCTTTGAATTTTTAAATCTCAGACTTCTTTGACCAGAACTCCACATTCTATTATCTGCATGTCAGAATAGTTGACCCCTTACAAATGAATTCCCGAGAATGCAGTTTATTTCCTTTGAAAAGATGCTAACTAGCGTGACCTATAAAGACATTCATGTTTTAATGGCTTCATAATATCTATTGAGCCACATCTTTGCCAGTATTTGCTATTGCCAGTGTCTTGGTGTTAGCCATTCTGATAGGTCTATAATGATGACCTCTTCCTGTTTTAATTTGCTCTTCCCTAAGAAGCTCTGGTGGCACTGTGGGTTCGGCGTTGGGTGCTAACCACAAGGTTGGCAGTTCACACCTACTAGGTCATCTGTGGGAGAAAGATGAGGCTGTCCATTCCCGTAATAGAGACATTTTATTGGTTGCTGTGAGCCATAATTGATGTTTTTTAAAGCTCTGAAAGGGCTTTTTTAAAAAAGAAAACAAATAACAACAACAACATTTGAAAGACCCTGATGACATAGTTATTAAGCAATTGGCTGTTAACAGAAAGGTTGGTGGTTCAAACCCACCATCTGCTCTGTGGGAGAAATATATAGTAGCAACCTTGTTTTCTAAAGATTATAGCCCAGGAAACGATGGGGCGAGTTCTGTCCTGTCCTACAGAGTTTCTGTGAACTGTTTGATGGCAAACAACAACAACAATAGTGACACATGGTATCCACTTTTTTGTTGGTATGTGCTTTTTTCCCTGTGGATAGCTTTGATGAGCTGCCGGTTCAGGTCTTTTGCTTACTGAGTTGCATATTTTATCTTTAATAGTTTGAAGGGTTCTTTGACTATTTTGGACACAAGTCCTTTATCAGATATATATTTTTGCTGAAATTTTCTCATCTTTTTTGTCTTTTAATTCTCTTAATCTAGATTTAATTTTTTTCTTTTCATACTATCTGAATAATATAAAAATATGATCGAGGAAGGGGAAGATCATTTAAAAGATAGGAATGAGGAGGAAAGGAGACACATGAAGTAAAATCGGGGGGAAACAACCTTCTTTCATCTTTTATTATTCTCCCACTTTTTATTGTACTGAGATCTAAACCAAATAGCTTAAAAAAATTAGTTAACTGAAGCATTTTTAGGAATGAGATTTACCGTCTGGGGTAGAGCTTTGCAGAAAGGTGAAAACCTTTCTTCAATTCGGCATACAGTTTTGCTCTTTGAAGACCTTTAAATCTCTTCTAAGGTTGTCACGTTAAACAGTCCTTATTCATTTTCTGTTCTCTCGGTATGTGCCTGGATATTTCTCATTCTCTCTTGTGACCTTTGTTTCCCAAGGGGAGAAAACAACAAAACATTGTTTGTCGTGTTCTCCAGGCCTGGCGGGTAGTGTATGTTCAGTAACTGTTAAGTTGAAAAGATGAGAACTTTTTGATGGTTTGCTGGGGAAACCTGTAGCAGATTTTTTTTTGTCATTTACACCAGATTGTGTTAACATTTTATTAATTCCTTTGTAGAGCCATCAGAACCAGCTGGAGATATTTGATGGAAACGTCGCTCACTTAAGTACCTGGCTTTATCAAGCCGAAGCTCTGTTGGATGAGATCGAAAAGAAACCAGCGAATAAGCAGGAAGAAATTGTGAAGGTACTGAACTTGGAGCATGAATTGCACCAGCAGGAGGGGGACCCTTTTGCTGCTGTCTTTTCTTTTGCCGATTCTCAGGGTTACTCCTGGTTATGGTCTTCCCATTAATACATTGCTTAACTTTTTTTTTTAATAATCATTTTATTAGGGGCTCATGCAGCTCTTATCACAATCCATACACACATCAATTCTATAAAGCACATTTGTACATTCATTGTCCTCGTCATTCCCCAAACATTTGCTCTCCACCTAAGTCCCTGGCATCAGGTCCTCATTTTTCCCCTCCCTCCCCGCTCTGCCCTCCCTCATGAAACCTTGATAATTTATAAATTATTCTTTTGTCATATCTTTCCCTGTCCGACGTCTCCCTTCACCCACTTTT
>NW_022107431.1:24760552-24774716 GCF_000313985.2 Echinops telfairi | reverse complement strand
AAAATAACTCATTGGAGATCAAAGTTTTGAAGACCCAGTGGAACTTAAAATGGACAACGGCAGGAGAGTGAATCCCAAACTTGGCATGAGTATTGAGCTCATCATTGAGTGGTCGTGCTTCGCTTGTGTTTGCGCCATGTCTGCGGTAGTGTCTGCGGTAAACTTGATCCCCACCGTCACCACCGCCAGTATGGGGTTTATTCAACCCGTAACAATTCAGGATCAGGAAAGACTCAGGACACAGCTTTTTGGTCAGGAAGGCCTCTTCTCTGCTGTGGCCACAGGCAGACCCAGCCCTGGCCTTTGGCCTCTTGTCCGGTTGGCCTCAGGTCTTCAGCCTCTTGAGCCAGTGCACAGTTCAGTCTGCCCTGCTCAGGCAAGTGTTACAAACCTCTTTAGCTCTAGACAAGTTCCCAGAGACACCCCGCTTCACCAGCAAGCCCCTGCCAGGAAATGCTCAGCTCACTTGCTCTTTGCATCAGCAACCCTGGCTCTGTGGAGTGAGAGAGAACGCTCACTCCACCACAAGCCTCCTGCCCAAATGCACTTCGCTTTCTCCTTCTGTGGCCAGGAAGCCAGCTGCCCCATCTCCTGCTGGTCTCCTGAGCCCAGAGTATGCGCTCCCCTCCTGGATCTTCTTGGTCAGAGTGCCTGCCCCATGGTACTCTGAGGTGAGCTCTCTTTCATCTCCCAGTTGGTGCTCCACACACCTCACTTGCCTGGTCCCACCCCCACAAGGGTGCCATGCACCTTATTTTTATTTTGGATAGGCTGTTCGATCCTCTTTGTGGGTCACATGTATCTTATTTGCAATCTTTTGGTGGGAGTTAAAAAACTAGAGCTAGAATGGCCACATAAAGGGGACCTATCGCCAAACTTTAAGATTAAACAGCATTCCAGGGGAAAAGTCAGATGTGGTCCAACTACTTTCACATTTTTGAAATAAAAAAGTAAAGAAGCAAAAAACCCCACAAAACCCACTGCATGTAAACAATCATTGGAATTAAAGAGAAAAACATCACGGAACTGGGGAACTTTGAAAAAAGAGGCAAAGAGGCACACGGACCCCCAAACCTTCAGACAACACAGTGTTTTCCTGTGACTTACGGTGGTGGGGAGGGGTGTTACATATAAGATCATCACTTTTTGATTCTACAACTTTACCAGTCTATCAACCATCCTGTTAATATGCCCTACCAGCGCGTGCCCCCCACCCCCCCTTGCTGGCCACCTTTCCCCATTTCCCTTTGGTCGGATAGTTCTTTTTCTCCTTCACCAAGCTGATTGCTGTCTACCCTCTGTCTTATCACTACCCATCTTGTGAGGTGTTTCATGAATCTTTTGTGATGCCAAATAGGTCATTGTCTATCTGGGCCTTAGAGTCTTTATCTGTTTCCCTACTATAGGCGTTAAGTTTGCTTCCATCTTCTGGCTGTTGTGAACAGTGCCACGGCGAACATGGGTGTACCTGCTCTGTGTTTATTGGGGAGAGGGATCACAGGCTCATATGGTATTTCTGTTTACGTTCCTTTGAAGAAGTCCCACACTACCTCCCACCGTAGTTGTACAGTTTCATAGTCTCACCCACAATGGATGAGGGTTCCAATCTCACCACTTCCTCCCCAGCATTTGTTGATTTGAGCATTGTTATCAATGCAGCTGTGAGGTGGTGATTGTGTAAGATATGGCAAAACACAAAACCATTATAGAGAAAAAAAAAATGGTATAAGGGTTCCGGTGGGGGTGGGGGTCATGGTATGGGAGAGTAGGGGGTAAAGGGGAGCTGATATCAAGGAGTTCAAGCAGAAAGAAAATATTTTGAAACTGATTGTGATAGCAACCGTACAACACTGCTTGATGTGATTGAACTATGGGATGTTATGATATCTGTAAGAGTTTCCCATACAATGATTTTTTTTAAAAAAAAAGAACAAAAGGGAGAGGAATAGTCAGGGCCCAATGAAAATGAAATTCTAAAATATTAAAAAATAAAGTATTGAGAAAACTGCAACACCTAAACAAGAAAAAGATGAATCATCCCATTTTAAAATAGGCAGCAGACATGAACAGACAAAGGCATCACTAGCTATTGGAGAGAGGAAATCAACAACGTTGCTTTCCCTGGTGGTGTGCTATGCGCTTGTCAGAGGAAACCAGCCTCTAACCACTGCCGGGTCCGTAGGCGCAATTGTACAGCGATAGTATATCAAGGTCATAGAGAGTAGGCAAGAAGGAGAGAGCATAAAATCAGGGGTCAGACACATTTTACAGTGGCATGCTCACCTCAGCCCCTCTTGATGGTGCACGTGGAGGTGGGAGAAGAGAGCGTGGGAGAGAGAGCATCTTGACTATCTTGGGATATTTATAACTTGCCATAAGACATGCATAGTCAGGAGTTGCATAGGTCACAAGGTGGGTGGTAACCGCAATAAAGTTCCTGAGCTCACAGGTGACGAAAGCTAATACCTGCAAAGGGGGAAGGCATGGGAGGGGGATGAGTGCCCCACGGGAGGAGATGACCAAAGAATGTCTTCTTATACAGGGAGACAGAGTCACCCATGTGCTCACTTTAAGGCAGTATGGCTGTTAGGGGAGAATCTGTGGAAATGATGCATAAAGCAGGATAATATACTTGGATTTTATCTCTAACTTACCAAAGTGGTGGCTTTCCTACAGTGTCCCACTAATAGGACACTAATTGGACTTTCTGGTCTTACACATTTTAAAAGTTTTACAAATTTTCATAAGAGCGTTCCTGATAAAAGATCCAACAGTAGAAAAGGTCCAACATTAACCCTTATGTTCAACACCAATCCACAAAGTCCTCCTCCATCTCACAAAACAGATACCGTGATGTCGACTGCAGGAGGAAAGCTGAGTCAGTGAATGCGTAAATATCCCAGCACTGACAGGGATCTCTACACGGGTGCTCCAGCACCCAGGGCTGCATCTGGGTAGGTCCATGTGGCTTCTCCTCAGGGATGTCTTGCAGGAAGTGAGCCTTGCCAGCTAAGCAGGGAACTGGCTAAGGCACCCTGGTCTGACCATCAGAAAGCAAGAGACCCAAGAACTAGAAAGGCGAGGCTCACTGAGCCATTTATCTCTCCGCCCTTCAATTATCCCCACATGTGTTTATCAGCCAGGTTGGCACAATAAACTATGTATCTCAGTTGGTAGCAAAAATAATGTTGAAGTTCTGGATGTGATGAGAGGAATTGAAAAGAAGCAATCTCCACAAAGAGTCTGCTAACATTTTGATATCTGTCTATTCTTATTTTCATGTCTCTGATATTAGAGATATAGAATTTTTAAATTTTTGGTATTTTACCCTGTGGCATGGTTTTCAATAAGTCAGAACATTCCATTATGCCTTTTATTATTCAAAAGACAGCATTCCATTTGTATTGTGCTTTTAACAATAAATATTACTTCTTTAAAGTATTATTATCCATGTCTTTATACTCATCTCTTAATATATGCCTTTAGGATAATTTATTAGAGTTGCTTGAAACCGTTGCATTTAAAGGCAATTCAATAGACTTGCTAAATAGCACTCAGAAAGTTTGCAAATCTTGACACTTCTGTCATTGGCATGTGCGTGAGTGTGAATTTCCCCACAATTGGCCAATTCTGGAAGAGATTTCCTTGCCTATGGTGTTGCATATTGCTTGTATGTTGTGTTGGTTTGGAGTCACCTAAATGTGAAGCTATTTGGACACATTTAACTTAAAGTGCTGCATTGGGAAGGAGGTATTTCTGGGAAGTTTGGTGGCTGGTCCAGCAGGTGGGAGGACCAGTAGCCTCACGGTGGGAGGGGCAGACCCCCCTTGTGGTGCCATGTCAGGACGCCTCTGCGGTTTGCTGCCTGCTGCAGAGATGACAGCCACAGAAGTCCCACGGAGCAGCTCTACTCTGTAGCTCGTGGCAGTGTCATGAGCTGACATTGACTTGGCAGTGACGTGCTTGGGTTTTGGTTTATGAAGTGGGAGTTTCAAAATCTGAGCTGCCCTCTTCTGGAGATATTGAGCCCAGGAGATTTTCTGCAGGGTGCGCCATCTTGCTTCCCAAGGCAGGGATTGCTTTTTCGATCAGAGTGGCATTTCCGACTGAGTCATGTGATGTGTTAGACAGGGTTCTCTAGAGAGACAAAACCAGATTGCTAATAATTTTATATATAGTTGTACAGATAGATAGATATATGACACAAGAAATAAACAGTTAAATTATAAAGCAGTACAAACGGCTCAGTGCAACTCACTCCCATGAGACATCTGTGAGACACTGGCAGTCCTTCAAGTCTTGAGGGCCACCGGTAGAGCTCTGTAGAGCAACTCAGGCTATCCGGGCACAGGCAGCAAACAGCAAGGCAGGTCACCAATAGTCAGCCAGATGACAGGGTCCGACAGTCCCCAGCTCAAGAGATGCAAATTCCAATGGTGTGGCGAAGCAGGTCTTGAAGGAACCTCAAATTACAGCGACACAGTCCACGGGTTAGGTGTCCCACAGGTAGTGTAGCTTGCCAATTGAGGCACAGAACAAGCAAGGCAGCCGCACACTGGTCCGATGATCAAAGAGCGAGAGACAAGAAAGGCGAGGCTGACCGAGCCATTTACCTCTCTGCCCTTCAGTTAATCCCACAGGTGTTTATCGGCCAGGTTGGCACAATAAACTAACTACCTCATGTGGTCACAGAGACTTCCAAATGGCCTTCCAGGCAGCTGCAGTCAGCTGAGCACTGCTCACTTCTCTGGCTAGAGTTTGGAGAAAATGAGTAGGTCAGAGAAGCTTGAATTGGTAAAATGTCATTGCTTTTTGAATCCGTGAAGTAGTGTGAAATTTGCTTCAGGTAAATTTCAAATCAATCCAGATTCCTCTCTCGACGTCTCACACCTCTGTGGTGGAAGATCAGGTTCCAGGCCTCCTCAAAGAGAACTGTTTTCCTTCTGCAGTTGCTAATTGGCCGGGACCCATTGTCAGACCGACATTGGGTGGGCAAAGAGCCGTGTGCTGCTGGTGTGCCTTCCTCTGACTTGGACAGACTGGAAAATGACATACAAACTATGTTAAGTGTTGTGGACAAACTCTTGGAGTCCAGTGATGATGATGAGAAGGTACGTTCCAGGATCATGGTGTTCTCTTTTTTTTCCCCAGTTAGTTATTTTTTACACCCATAATGCCTACCCAGGCAAGCTGTCAAACATAACAGAACCAGATCCAAATATGAATTTTGGATGAATGTCAGTGTGAGATTTTGTCAAGTGATTTATCTCTTGCTGAAAAAACACAAAGAAAGTGTGCTCCCTTACGAGTTAAGCCTTTGTATCATCTCTCATCCACTGTTAGCCATGTTCAGCGTTAATGTAATACAAGAGTAATTTTTAAAATGTACAGCTTCTAAGGTTCCAGTTCATGCATGCATGAATTTCTCCCAAACAAAATGCGTTTCAACATGCCTGTGATGAGCGGATGGCAACCGACAGGTTCTTTCAGTACAGCGATTTAATACAGGCGCCTTAGTCTCGTTAGGTGCTTTCAAAAGGAACCCACGAGAGCAGTGATGGAAGGGCTCTGCTGGACAGTGAAGTTCAAGGCAGAAGAGTTATGGTGACTGTGTTTTGTGGAGGGCTACAAAGAGGCACTGGACAGATTTTATGAAAGGACAGGTTCTTAGTAGGAGGGATTTTTAAGACAATGGAAAACTGCATTAGAGGAGAAAGATCAGTAAAGTTATAATGAAGGATCCCTCAAACCCCCCCCCCCATTCATAGCAATGCACCTGCTTGCCCTTTGGGAGTAGCAGGGTGGTCTCTGAGCACTTCATCACGAGACCTTACTTCATCTTGCGTCTAGACCTTCCTTTTGTCCCCCAAATTCAACTTTTCAAGGAACACAATTTGAGACCCTTGAGGATGCCAGATTGTCATTTAGACATGGAGGAAATGGGAGAGCGCATAATTCTTCAGGGAAAGGTTAGAGATGGAAAACAGCTATCAGAAAATCCCACGCATAGCTGAAGGACATGTTGAGATAGAGTAGTAGCTTCCCACTGTGGTATTTTTGTTTAATAAAGATCTCTGATTTTATAGCAATACTTCTGTTTTACTCACTATATATATGAACTATTTTAAGAAAACCATACAATTTTGTTTGCCTGTTATTTTGCTAAACAGCTCTTGACGGACTTTGTCCTTTGTAAGCTAGTCCCACTTGAGACTTGGTAATGAGAGCCCCCGTGCACTTTTCTGTGGAGTACCTTTTTTCCCTTTGAACCTCCAGATGGAAGAGAAGGGAGCCCAGATTGAGGAAGTGCTTCAAAGAGGAGAGCACGTGCTACATCAGCCGATGGACGACAGTACAAAAGAAAAGCTCCGATTGCAGTTAGTCCTTCTGCATGCGAGATACAACAAAGTCAAGGTATCGTCAGGGGAAGGACTCCGTGGGGTATGTTCAGCTCTTGCCATCAGGTGTTTGGTGTTGAATTTGTGGAAGCCAGATCAAACCAGCTGGAGTACTATCGCCCTCCCTTTCTGTATGTATTACTAAAATACAGGATCCCACTCCCTGAAGGAGCAGGACTCACGGAAGTTAGAAACATAAATTCTTACTAGTGTAAGGTGACCAGATTTTAACATTGGTAAAGCGGGACAAAAGCGGGACACCATAGATAAAACTCATATCCTGGCAAAAGAGCCACATGGCAGCCAAAAACTGTATACCCTAGCTTATCGTGCATTCTTTTAAAAAATCGGGACTTTTTAAAAACGCTGTGGGACATGGGAAAAATTGTTAAAAATCAGGACTGTCCCACCAAAAGTGGGACGTCTGGTCACCTTATACTAGTGGCATCTCTTTTGCTTAAGATAACCAAACCAAACACGCTGCCCTTGAGTCAGTTCTGGTTCAGAGGGTTTCAGAGACTGGGGACAGACAGCCTCATTTTTCTCTCATGGGAGTGGCTGGTGGGCTTAAACTATCAACCTTGTGAATAGCAGCCTGCTGCCTATCCCACAGTTGAAATACATAATCTTATATCTCCCGTCTGTTCAGTATTAAAATTCCTTGGTGCCGCCCAGTTGATGTTGACTCACAGAGATGAAGTAGAACTGTCTTTCAAGGATGACTTAGTTGTAATCTTTATTTATTAACTATTTTAAAACAGTTTTATTGTTACATAATTTACATATCCTCCAATCCAACAGTTAACTCTTACTGATTATATTAAAAAATAGATGAAAAAGAATTGTACAATCAGATGTTGTAATCTTTATGGGAGAGGTGGCCGGGTCTGTATCCATTGGAGCCCCTGGGGATCAGATGGGCTTCAAGGGGAGATAGACATAATTTTCCCACACTAACAAACCTATAGAGGAGCCCTGGTACTTTAGTGTTATGTGTTGGGCTGTGATCTTCATCGTCAGCAGTTTGAAATCACCAGCAGCACCACGGGAGAAAGACTGGGCTTTCCACTCTCACAAACGGTACAGCCTTGGAAACCCACAGGGGCTCACTATGAGTCAGCACTGACTGGATGGCATTGAGTTTGCTGTGTGTGTGTGTGTGTGTGTGTGTGTGTGTGTGTGTGTAAAACTCTTATGCCACCAGGGGCACCATTGGCTATCTCTTTGGCAGCCCTCACTATGAAACAGACATAGTAGGCACCTGTCGTTCAGAGTCGACTTCCTGCTGCGGTTCTGCACTCTTACACGTGGAAGTCTTGGCCACGTCACGGACGTTTCTCATTCATGAATAACCAAATTTGTGAAGCGGATATCCTGAGACTTACATTGTACAGGAAGATTCACACCCAGTTCCCTTTTGAACGACAGTTTTCCCAGCTGCATTTTGCGTGTGCTGGTCCCTTTTAGAGCCGGTTTAGTTGAGGATGTGGGGATCTGAGAGAATGATTCCAGCTTCGTGGCGTGCTGCCTGTTCGATGTCTGTATCTGTCAGTCCCATGGCCTTGGGACGATTCCCAAGCTGACCTTGCTGTCATCCCCAGCTCCCCCCTCTGCCTCCCTCCCTTCTGCATCTCGGAAGTCTCAACTCCTCTGGAGTGTTGGCAACTCTCCAGTTCTATTTAGGTCCAGGTTTTTCTCTGGTTTGTTAAAAACAGAACTCAGAAAAATCCTACAAGATATTCTTTAAAACCCACTCTTTCAATCTATCTGGAATGTAACCTGGTCTGTGTCACCTTCCCTAATGTTAGCCCTAACCTGTAGTATGGTTTGAAATTTTGTCCTCGCAACATTTTTCAAAAATCAAACTCTCCAGAAGGCTGGATCAGATTGGAAGGCTCCCCCTTCACCCCCCTCCTTGGGAACTTTTGATGGATCACTCTCTTGGGGGACAGACTATTTTGGGAAGATAGAAAGCGGATGCTCAAATCTTGACCTGCCTTGCTGCCTCTGCAAGAGTATGGAAAACCCCTGATTCTGAAAGTCTGAATAGGAAATGAGAGTCTTAATGAGTAGGATTTGTGTTTGTTTGTTTTTAACTTGAACTTTCTGTTTAGAATGCCATTGACCTCGCTCCCTCCTCTCAAGGCCTTGTCCAGGCAGCCTGGCAGGGCCATGAGAATGCTGTTTTACTACAAAAGAAGGCGAGAGTGGGGCATAGAATTCCTAGCCTTGTAGCAGTTGCTCCAGCAAAAAGTGCCTTCTACTAAGGATCCAACAGAGGGGATGAAAAAGCAAATACTCTGGGCTGTCCAGTAGATTCATACTTACTGGAACCCACGTGCCACAGAGAAGAAATGCTCCTTAAGATTTTCTTGGCTATAATTTTGATGGAAGCAAATTGCTAGCCTTTTGGATTTTTTAAACCCCCCCCCACCTTTCATGGTTCCTATGGGCAGGTTCTAAAGGTCAGCCTTTTGATTACGAGTCACGGGTAAACTCATTGTGTCCAGCAAAGCTGGATGAGGAAAAGCAAGCACCGAAACACCCACTGCCATAGAGTCAAATCCTATAAGGACCCGTGAGAGCGAGACTGGACTCTGCAGGTGTCAAAGGGTTCCTCTTTCTCCTGCTGGTGGTTTGGAGGGTGGGGCCCAACACATAACCACTGTGCCGCCAGGGCTCCTAAATGAGGACGGCGCCACCAAATTTAATGTCCTCCGAGGACATATCAAGTGATTCGATGTCTGGAGCTTTACTGTTTATTTGGTTTGGGTTTTTTTTTTAAAAAAACAAATGAGCTCAGTAAGATCCTGGTTAATAGATGGGAAATCCAACTAGGTGGATGGGTTTTAGCTCTTTGTTTTATTCTTTCTGTGTAATCAAAGGAGCCCCGGTGAGGTGGTGGTCATACCAGGGGGTTGCAGCCAGTCAGCCAGGACGAATGGCAGGAGTTGCTGTTTTTGTATGTGATCAAACCCCAGTTGCTGTAGAGTCCATTGTAAATCGTGGCCATCCAGGTTTCAGAGTAGGCCTGTGCTCCTTAGTGTTTTCATTGGCTGAATTCTAAGCGGTAGCTTGCCCATACGGACTGCTAAGCTGCCTTCAGGGTGGACTTGAACTTTAGCTTGGCAGCCAAACATGTTAACCATTTACACCACATGATTATTCAGCATATAAATATTATCAAAGAGTCTTTAAAGTGAAGTTAAAATTAAATTAAAAAGTGGTCTAATTTTGTGATCTCTCAACAAAGTGCTTCCTCTTGGTTGTTTACAAAGGTTAAAATTATATATTGAATTACTTGGATGTAATCTAATTGCCTGTCACATTGTCACGTGATATATTATGTTGTAATATGGATATGTTTTTACTTGTGATTTTAGCAATAAGATCAGAAGTATTTAACATAATTATGATGTTTAAAAAGTTGGGTGTAACGATATCAAAGTATTTCCTTTTTCCACAGAAATGTATGATTTGCTGAGCATTCTCGTTTCCGTGGCCACTCAGTGGGGGTGGGGGGTGGGGTGGAGTGTTTTGTTTTCTCACATGTGAATTGAGTGTAGGTGAAATAGGTCTCAAAGAAAAGTGTTTCCAACATTACGTCATTTATTATGATAATGATGTTGGGATTTTATTTAACAGCAGGCAGAGGAAAAAAATTAGAAAAAAAGTTATGAAAGATTTCTATAACAAGGTATTTTTAAAATACAGACAACTTTAAAAAACTGATTTGGCTCAGATATTGAATTAGTTCATAAGATAGTCTGTTATTTCTTCAATGAACTGTTATTCATTGGGTAAATATGTTAAGATGTGTTTATCATTATCATTATGTGTCTTTTTATAGACAGTCCCCACTCACCAGAGAAAAATGGGTCAACTCCCTTCTGGAGTTAGAGCATCGCTCCTCCCCACAGAATACCTGGTTGAAATTAACAAAGTTTTACACTCCATGGACGATGTTGAATTATCACTTAATACTCCAGAGCTGAGTACTGCGATCTACGAAGACTTCTCTTTTCAGGAAGATTCTCTGAAGGTTTGTCTCCCGGCACTCTATTGGTATAGCTGCAGTTCATGATGGAATAAAACAAAGAGCTTGTTATTGTACCCATTTACATGATAGTGTAATCTGTTAAATTTCTATTACATTTATGTCAAGGAATTAGTGATATTTATGAGTGGTGAGCCTTGCCTGTGTTCACCAGTGAAATAGGTTGACAGTTTACATTTCTTCGAAAGCTTTCAATTGTGAGTTGGGTGGCATTCCCACAAGCACAGCATCCTTTGTGCTTTCAGCAGTTAACGCACATTTTATGTCGCCTCTCATTTATTGCCATCTCCTCAGTGGACAATCACTTATCCCACTTCCTCCCAGTGTTTTCCTGGTTCCAGTCCTCCTTTCCCCTCCACAACTTTCTTGAACTTTGACCTTCAGTAACTGCTGCCCTTTTTATCCGAAGTGATTGGTTATTCTAAGGTGACTGTATTAGTCCGGGTTGACTAGAGAAATAAATCCAGAGACACTCATATGTGCGTAAGAGAGAACTTTATTTCAAAGAACAATTGTACATTAAGAAAGTATCCCAATCCAGTCCAGATCAAGTCCGTAAGTCTGATATTAACCCATATGTCAATATTAGTCCATAAATTCCTCTTTAGACTCACGCAGCCATTCAATGACGCCTAATGCAGGAAGATCTCAGGCCAGTGGGCGAAAAGTCTTGTGGATCTAATAGTGGTGGAAGCATCTCAGTGCTGGTGTGGGTCTCCACGTGGCTCCTCCAGCTCCAGGGCTCTGGCTCCGTTAGCGTAGCTTCATGTGGCTTGTCAACAGGAATGTCTTGCAGGGAGACATGCACAGAGAGTATCTGGCCTCCAGTGAGCTATTTATCTCCTTGGAGCCTCCAAAATGAGGTCATAAAATTGTGACCTGATTGACAGGCTAGACTCCACCCCTTCGCAAGTTGACAGGAGATTATGTAACTGCCACCGTGACCCTTCCTCACCAGTTTTAATTTCTAAAATAGATGTTGATTCTTTTTTTTTTTAGATGTGGATTCTTAGTGTATACAGTTATTAATTTGTTGTAAGGTTGGGTAATTAAAAAAAACACATATGCACGAACCTTTTCTTAAGAACTTGTTAGCTCATATTTAATGCCAGCTCTTATGATGCCATCTATAAGTGATTTAAGATTGGCCAGTCGATGGAGTGTGAGTTCGCATATTTTTGTAGGTTAACTTAGTGATCTGGAAGTTTTTAATTAATTTATAGCACTAGTAAGTTTTTTTTAATGCTTACCATAAATTTTAATTACATTTATGTGTAAAATCATAACAAAATCATTGCTAGATTTATAAAGTTTAATAGCTTATTTTTGTCATTTAAACTGTTTTTAGCATATGCAAATATGAATAATGCCAACTTTAAATACTCATTACGTTTATAGAATATGACTGAAACTTTTTATCTGATTTGTGTAGATGCCACCTTAAACATCTCTGAAGAATTTTCTTTTCCCATCATTAGTATATTCTTTGCCACCTGATTAACATAGGGTGTCATTAAAAAATATATTTTCAGTTTTGATTATCAACAATGATTACATCTCATTATTATTTTAAGTTAGTCATATGCAATGTGAAGTTTTTCTCATCTGCCACTTTATCATCATTCTCTTTATCAATGACTGGATTTTGTTAATATTTGACAATATATTTGCAGCGTATCAAAGACCAACTGGACAAGCATGGAGAGCAAATTGCAGTCATTCATGAGAAGCAACCAGACGTTATCCTTGAAGCTTCTGGACCTGAAGCTATTCAGATTGGGGATACACTTACTCAGTTGAATGTAAAATGGGACAGAGTTAATAGATTGTACAGTGATCGGAAAGGGTATGTGCACATTAAATTAATATTTAATTTTTTTTTGTTAAAAAAAGGCTTATGTTCATGGGCCTGGAGAAGGTCATATGTAGATTAATGAGGTTAGAGTTCATAGCCTTATAACATGCCCTATTTAATCAATGGTACTCTGGAGTCCATAGTTACTCATTGGGCTGCCAACCACAAGGTCAGCAGTTTGAAACCACCACCTGCTCTGCAGAAGAAAGATGAGGCTTTGTACTCCTGTGAAGATTTACAGTCTTGGAAACCCACACCCACAAGAGTGGTTCAACCTTGTCCTACATGGTTACTATAAGTCATAATTAACTAGAAATCAGAGAGGGTTTTTTTGTTTTTTGTTTTTAATCAATTGTGCAATGATCACTGGGTATAACAGTTAAGTGTTTGCCTGCTCACCCAGTGATTGGTAATTTGAAGTCGATGAGCCTCTTTACAGGAGAAAGGCATGTTGATGTGATCTCATGAAGATTACAGACTAGAAAACCCTCTGGGACAATATACAATCCCAAACCTATATTTATAAACTTTTGATTAATAAGATGTTATTGCGCCTCTTTACTAGATTTTGACCATGTCTATTAATAGGAAGAAATAAAAACTGATACACACACACACCCCCATATATATATATATTTTGGCCTGGAGCTATATATGTTGTGAAAAACTAAATAAAATATGACATAGCTTAATATAACAGAGTATATGAGAGAAAGGTAAGAGAATAACAACAGAAATTATTAGAGATATGCACAAACAGAAAGTAGCATTATGTTTCCAATAGTGTTTTTTGAAGCCTACACTTTTCATATGATTAAATAACTTTTAATGGCATTATGATATATTCCTTTGTAGAGCTATGTCTCTCCCCCCACCCCATAAAGCGATCTTTTTGTACAATTAGAGACTATTTTATCATATACATCTTTATCCATACTTCCAAAAATCTCACTGGGCTTGGTTATTAGATGACTAATTTGTTAAAGAATAATAACTGAACTATCCTTGCCCTCCAAAGTAAGATTGATCATGATGAAAACGAAGCAGATCTTGTTTCCAGAACTTTATGCATACTTTGCTAAGTCCGTGGCATTACCTTTGACATTTTCCCAAAGAACTGACTTTTGAGAACTCTCTGAGACAAATTGTCAGCCAAACCAAGCTCACGGCTGTGAAGTCAAGCCTAACTCGGAGTGATCTGTACAGGGAGGCTGTGAATCGTTATAGGAGCAGGTAGCTTCTTCTTTCTCCCAAGGAGGAGCTGATAGGTTTGAACCACTGACCTTGCTCTTGGTGGCCCATCACTTACTGACAGCGTCACCAGGGCTCTTTCATACTCGATACTCCTCCTTTTCTTTATTCTGTTTTTTTTCTCTTTATTCTGTTTTATTTGAGATTCTTGAATTCTCTGACTGTCTTCTCTGCTACCAAGGTCCCAGGTGATGATTCTCCGTATGTCCTTGGTTGGCTGACTGACTGTGGCTATCATTCAGGCTTCTCATTTTCAGCCTAGCGCCTACTCCACAGGATTTGCCGCAAGATTTTATTTCCAATTCCTTTTACTTATCAATTTTCTATACTCAACACAAACTTGATTTGAATTTTCATTGTTTTTGTTTCTAAATTAGAATTCTATTTTCAATCAGAAATAATTGTCCTCTCAATTCTATCAACTCACTCTTTTTCCATGGTTAAATTAGTTTTTGAAATTTCATCATTTTATAATAAACTTGGCCCACCCACCTACCTATCTAGCCATCTCTCCTGTACCATCCATTTAAAAAATATTTATATTGTCAATGTGACATACAAATTATGAGGCAAATGGGCTACATAGATTTATTCTTTTTCCTG
>NW_022107431.1:24757901-24760452 GCF_000313985.2 Echinops telfairi | reverse complement strand
CAAGTGTAAACAGTTTCATTGTCCCACAGTGAGGCTGGCTGGGGGCCTTGCCGTGCTAGGTGGTGCTCAGGTAAGGGGGACCCTAAGGATTTCTCTGGCATTATGATATATTCCTTTGTAGAGCTATGTCTCTCCCCCCACCCCATAAAGCGATCTTTTTGTACAATTAGAGACTATTTTATCATATACATCTTTATCCATACTTCCAAAAATCTCACTGGGCTTGGTTATTAGATGACTAATTTGTTAAAGAATAATAACTGAACTATCCTTGCCCTCCAAAGTAAGATTGATCATGATGAAAACGAAGCAGATCTTGTTTCCAGAACTTTATGCATACTTTGCTAAGTCCGTGGCATTACCTTTGACATTTTCCCAAAGAACTGACTTTTGAGAACTCTCTGAGACAAATTGTCAGCCAAACCAAGCTCACGGCTGTGAAGTCAAGCCTAACTCGGAGTGATCTGTACAGGGAGGCTGTGAATCGTTATAGGAGCAGGTAGCTTCTTCTTTCTCCCAAGGAGGAGCTGATAGGTTTGAACCACTGACCTTGCTCTTGGTGGCCCATCACTTACTGACAGCGTCACCAGGGCTCTTTCATACTCGATACTCCTCCTTTTCTTTATTCTGTTTTTTTTCTCTTTATTCTGTTTTATTTGAGATTCTTGAATTCTCTGACTGTCTTCTCTGCTACCAAGGTCCCAGGTGATGATTCTCCGTATGTCCTTGGTTGGCTGACTGACTGTGGCTATCATTCAGGCTTCTCATTTTCAGCCTAGCGCCTACTCCACAGGATTTGCCGCAAGATTTTATTTCCAATTCCTTTTACTTATCAATTTTCTATACTCAACACAAACTTGATTTGAATTTTCATTGTTTTTGTTTCTAAATTAGAATTCTATTTTCAATCAGAAATAATTGTCCTCTCAATTCTATCAACTCACTCTTTTTCCATGGTTAAATTAGTTTTTGAAATTTCATCATTTTATAATAAACTTGGCCCACCCACCTACCTATCTAGCCATCTCTCCTGTACCATCCATTTAAAAAATATTTATATTGTCAATGTGACATACAAATTATGAGGCAAATGGGCTACATAGATTTATTCTTTTTCCTGGAGTTCCAGTCACATGTAGCGTAAAAAATTAGCATGATTATCTGCGCAGCTGTGAAACAGTGCGTAGATCTGTGTTCGGAGTGACACAGGAGGTCATGGGAGGTGCCCGCCTGCATTTGGTAAGGCTGTGTGGGAGAAAGATGAGGTTTATAGCCCTGGAGACCTGTGCAGCCTCTCTCCTCTCTGATGTCGGAGCGCTGTGAGTCAGACGTGACTAGATGGCGCTGGGTTGGTACACTTTTGTTTACTGTGAAGTATGATAGGGCAGGAAACATGCAGAGGGTCACAGATAAGAGCGAGTGCGATGCCTTTGAGGAAACGAAAACAGGCAGGTAGAGCTACGGCTCATGGTAGAGAGATGAAACCAGAGAGGTCTAAAAGACCACCTTTGTCAAATCAAGCCGTTACAGTATTTTAGCAAAGGAAGTTTGGCTTGTGGATTACAGAATGGATTGATAGAGGCCAGGGCTGAAGGAAACTAGTGTGTGTGGCCCATGGTGATACTTTGCTTAGGGAACTTGCTGTGGGAGTCGAGGCTAAGGGGAAACATGCAAGCAACATGTGGAGAGTTGAATGAATACAATGTGGTGGTTGATGGGATACTGCCCGAGGGAATGAGGAAGAGTGAAAATTGGCACTCAGGTTTTTGACTTTAGGACCTTGGTAGGTTGTTATTGTCGTTAGGTGGCACACGGAGTTATTAGGACCTTGCTTATTGTCGTTAGGTGGCACACGGAGTTATTGTCGTTAGGTAGCACACGGAGACCCCATTGAGCAGTAGAACCACTCCCGGAGGTTTTCTAAGCTGTGATTTGATGACCAGATCTTGCTCCCATTGAGTTGCTGAGTGGGTTCGAACCACTAACCTCTTGGATAGCAGCTGAGCACTTATTGTGCTACTGAGGATCCTTCCTAGGTGGGTGACAGTGCCAGCTGCAGATACGGGGAGGCAGGGTGGTAGGATCGGTTTCTAAAGGAGGATAGAAAATTCCGTTTGAATATTAAAGTCAACCTTTTCATTTAAGTCAGGCGCTTAATCACTTACATCCCCCGGGGCTTCAGGAGAAGCCGTGGTTCAAATCCAAACCTAGGACGGGAAAGGGTAGCAGACTTCCTAGTGTGATCATGTCCTGGACAGAGGTCATTAGAGCCCCTTCACTCTCTGGAAGTCCAGGGCTCTTCCTGACTCTGTGCTCCTTCCGACCCAGCCTATCTGGGTTCCAGAGGAGGGGACGGCTTTGGGGCGCCTCTTTTCCATTGAATCTGTAGATGGGATGCTAAGATGGAGTGCACTGCTGCTAGTGTTTGATCTTTTTTAAGTTTAATGTTTTCTTTTTTTAATCATTTTATTAGGGGCTCATACAACTCTTATCACAATCCATACATACATCAATTGTGTAAAGCACATTTGTACATTCATTGCCCTCATCA
>NW_022107431.1:24753747-24755898 GCF_000313985.2 Echinops telfairi | reverse complement strand
CTTTAATCTGTTGATTAAAAAGTTTGTAAAGCAGGGAAGCTATGTCTCAATAGAATATGCAATGAAACTCACTTATATGGTAGGACCTAAGAGTTTATGGGGGTATATGGTCTTTTTATTTTTCTTAATACATTCATTCTGTTTTTTGTTTGGAGATCGGTAATTCATTTTATTTAATCACACTCAATGCTTGTTTTTGCTGTATGTAGCTGTTTTTTTTTTTTTTTTTTTTTTGGCTTTCTTTGTTTTTATTTCATTCGTTCGTTTATTTTTACTAGAGTTGTTTGTTCATTCCTCTCAATTTTTTTTCTTTTTTTTTTTTTTTTTTTGTTTTTTTTTTTCTTCGCTTTTCCTTTTCCCTTCCCTTCTCCCCCTCCGCCTCCATCTTGTTTCAGCATGTTTTACCCAATGACATTCATGAGGGTGGGTTAACATTTCAAAATAAATCCCATTTAGTGTTTTCTCTGAAATGTAATTATATTGTTTCAAAATGTCTTTTACATAAGGGTAAATAATTACCCTTCCAAACTTTCTGTCTCTAACAAGTTGTAGCCACCACTCCACTATGGGAACAGTGTAGAGGGGTGGTTCTCAACTTTCCTAATGCCGAGACGCTTTAATACAGTTCCTCATGTTGTGGTGATCCCTCCCCCCAACTATAAAATTATTTTCTTTGCTACTTCATAACCATACTTTTGCTACTGTTATGAATCGAGTGACCCGTGTGAAAGGGGTGTTCGACCCCCAAAGGGGTCGCAACCCACAGGTTGAGAACCACTGGTGTAAAGGAGCATCACTGATGGGAGGCTGTATTCTGTTGCAGGACCTGGAAGAGGGCATCAGCAGCCACCAGCCTCGTTTTGCAGCACTCAACAGAACTGGGGATGGGATTGTGCAGAAACTTTCCTCCACAAATGGAAGCTTCCTGAAGGACAAGCTGGCAGGTCTCAACCAACGCTGGAGTGCAGTTGTGGCAGAAGTGAAGGATAGGCAGCCAAGGTGATTTGGTCATGAGAACTTGGGGGCATGGGATGAATGGGATCTTTCAATGTCAGTGTTGCATTACAGGCTTTTTTACTGATGTTTAAGCCCTCCACTGTTCACGGTCCCCCTCACTGCAGTTTTAAGCAGTCTCTAAGTGTCTCTCTTCCACTCATATCACATGTGGAATGCACCTTCTTGGAGTCCTTGGATGATGCAGAAGGTTAAGTGCTTGGCTTCCAGCCTCATGGGTGGCTGTTCAAACCCACCCAAAGGTCTTTAGAAACCAGGTCTAGCGATCTGCTTGTGAGAGTTCACATCCTGGAAAACCTCACGGGAGCAGTTGTGCTCTGTACACGTGGGGCCACTGAGAGTCGCAGCATCGTCTCAACAGCAAGTGGTGAAAACAAAAACGTAACACCCTTTCCTTCCGGGTACTGAGGGTGGTGCAGGAATGGGCCAGTGTGTCCTTCTGTTGAACAAAAGGACTTGATGGCGTCTAACTCCGTGACGAGAGCCCTACTGGCACAGTGGGTTAAACACTGGGCTGCCACCCAAAACGTTTGACACCTCAACCCCACCAGGAACAAAGATGTGGTCTTCTGATTCTGTAAAGATTTACAGTCTTGCAAATCCAATGCGACAGTTCTGTTTTGTCCTGAGGGTGGCTATGCGGCAGAATTGACTGGTCAGCAAGCAGTAGGCTTGGATAGTATGAGGATTATGCAAAGACGCCTTGAAGTCCCTGAAAGTGTGTAATTGGACTCAGTGTGAATATTGGGGTTCAGGTTCCAAGACCAACTGGCTTATTTTCTGCTTGAGCCTCCAAGCGTTTATTGGAAAACTCTTTCTCTAGGTTGTTTCTAGTGTCTAAAGGTAGTTTATATGCATACGTGCGGGTGCTTTGTGAATAATGCTCAGAAAGATCAACTGTGTGATCTAATATTATTTATTTTTAATATCAGATTATGCTCCAGTACCCAGGTTTTATTAGTGTGGCTTGAGATACCAGTGAATATAATAGTCAATGTTATACATATTAATTTATTTTTATTTTAGATTACAAATAAGTTTTACTCCATATTAATTTTATTTAATACTTTATAAAGTTATTGGAAGCTATTTTCTGAGACAGTCAAGAAAGATTTAATGCATGATTTCTACTTTCCC
>NW_022107431.1:24745395-24752334 GCF_000313985.2 Echinops telfairi | reverse complement strand
GAAGTGCTTTGGGTGCCTCGCGACACCTTCTTGGGATGCTGTCTGGGGAGCCCCCAGGTCCCAGCCCAGACTCTCCGGAGGTGCGGCTGGGCAGGCACTGTTCCCTGTCCTCTGCAAAGGAGAAGCTTGCTGTGTCCCGTTCACGTCCAATGGCTCCAGGGCCTTCGGGAGTTCTCACCCCTCGGAATTCTCACTCTCGCATGAGTTCCCCTTCCTTCCTTCGAGTCCCCGTCCCCTGCCAGGTCCATGGTCACAGTGACCAGCTTTCCTGGCCCGACCTCCGCGCTCACCTTTACCTCTCTGGTCTGTTTTAGGCCATTTGGCTCCTTTTTGGTAGAACGGCCCTTGGCCTTGTGAAGTTTTTTAAATTAATAAAGTCAGTGGCCTTCCACAAAAAAAAAAAAAGGAAAATGCTTTGAAAACAATGATGACACATGGATGGATGGATGGATTGTGATAAGAGTTGTACGAGCCCCCAATAAATTGATTTAAAAAAAAAAGCGGTTGCCATATAGCTGAGAAGACAACATTTTATACCTTGCCTATATTGCCCCATTTAATCCTCAGTAATAATCTTTTTAAAGGAGCTTTGGTGGTGTAGTGGTTCTGTGCAAGTTTAGTAGTTCAAATCCACCAGTCACTCCATGGACACAAATGAGGTTTTATCCTTCAGTAAAAACTCACACCCTTGGAAACCCAGCAGGCCAGTGCGGCACTGTGCTGTAGGGTCAGTATGAGTCAGAATCCACTTGATGGCAGTGAATTTGATTAAACATTTTTCAATATCTTTTCTAAGGAGCAGTGGTGGCAATGTGTGGGCTGATGGTTGAGCTGCTAACTACAGTGGTTCAAAACCATCTGCCGCTCCATGGGAGAAAGATGAGGCTGTCAGCTCTCATAGAGCGTTTGTTTCAGAAACTCTACATAGGGCTGCTGGGCATTAGTTGACTTGGTGGAAGTATTTTGGGATGTTCTTTTCCTTTTAGATACCCTTCTTGGGGAATATGAGACCCCTCATACAGCTTGGAACATTAGCCTTAGAGGACAGAGGTTAAATAACCGCCCAAGGTCTTGTCGTTGTAGTGTCTTAGTGTCCTCTAGTTTTACCTCTCTGGGTTAAAAACAAAAGGCCCCAGGAATTGATGGAATACCCATGGAAGTGTTTGAGCAAGCCGAGGAGGAAGCACTGGGAATACTCACTCATCCATGCCATGAAATTTAGAAGACAGCGATTTGGCCAACTGACTAGACGAGATCCATATTTGTGCCCATTCCAGAGAGAGGTGACCTAACAGAATGCTCAGATTATAGAACAATATCATTGATACCTTGTACAAGGACATTTTTGCTTAAGATCATCCACCATTGAGAAAGTACTGCCAGAAGTTCAGGCCAGAATCAGAAGAGGACGTGGAACAAGGGCTATCATTGCTGATGTCAGATGGATCTTGGCTCATAATAGAGAATATCAGAATGATATTTACTTGTGTTTTATTGACTGTGCCAAGGCATTCTTTTGTATGGATAACCTGGAGAAGAACAGGGATTCCAGAACATTTCAAGGTGCTCATTCTGGATCAAGAAGCAGTTGTGTGAACAGAAAAGGGAATACTACATGGTTTAAAATCAGAAAAGGTGAAAAAAAAAATCAGAAAAGGTGTGCTTCGGGGTTGTATTATTCTCTCACTATCCTTTTTCAGTCCGAATGCTGGGCAGATAATTAGAGAATCTGGTTTATATAAAGAAGAATCTGGCATCTGGATTGGTGGAAGGCTTATTAAGAACCTGTGATATGCAGATGACACAACCTTGCTTGTGGAAAGTGAGGAGGATATGAAGCACTTGCTGATGAAGATAAAGAATTGTTGCCTTCTGGATGGATGGCAACTCAATGTAATGAAGATCAAAATCCTCATAGCTGGACCAATAGGTAATATCATGATAAATGTAGAAAAGGTGGAAGTCGTCAAGGATTTTGTCTCACTTGGATCCACAATCAATGCTGATGGAAGCAGTAGTCAAGAGATCAAAAGACATATTGCACTGGGTAAATCTGCTACACAAGTCCTTTTTAGAGCATTGAAGAGAAAGGATGTTACTTTGAGGACTAAGATGCACCTGAGCCAGACCTTGTGCCTGAGCCATTGCCTCAGATGCATGTGAAATTTGGATACTGAATAAGACTGAAGACGGACTATTCGATGCATTTGAATCGTAATGCTGTTGAAGAGTCTTGAAAGTACCTGGGACTGCTGAAAGGGCAAATTGATCTGTTGTGGATGAAGTAAGGCCAGAGTGCTCCTTAGAGACCAGGATGGCAGTGCTTCATGTTATATACTTTGGACTTTAGTCAGGAGAGAGATTTTGTCCCTGGAGAAGGACATCATACTTGGTATTGTGGACGGGCAAGGAGACGGATTGACACGGTAGCTGCATCAATGGGGTGAGGCGTAAGCACAATTGTCAGGACGGCCCAGGACTGGGCAATGTTTTGTCCTGTTGTGCATGGGGCCGCGATGGGTGAGAGTGGACTCGGTGACACCTGACAACAGCAACAATGGGTTTTCATGTTCATTTGCAATGGCTACACAGAACTCAAACAAAATTCATGAGTAAAAGTTTATTAAGGAAGTTAGCACATCATAATATCAATGAGAAATGCTCAGGGTGGAATTGTTTATTAGGACATAATATAAATTCTGTCAAGTCTGCTAATAAGCGCCCAAAAGGTCAACCACTCTACTTTAAGCCTCAACCCAAAGGTATTCCTTCGCCCAAAGGCATTCAGCTTAAGCTCTATGAGTCTGTAAACCCAGATCCCTGAATTAAGTGCTCAGAGGCATCTCACTCCAGTAAGCCTTAGCCAGAAGGCACTCAGCTCCCATTCCATAGGGCAATAAGCCAAACTTGCCAATTAAGTGCCCAGAGGCATCCCCTACTACAAGCCAGTCTCTTGCACAAAAATACTCAACTTTGTTTGCTCAGTCGGTTGAGCACTGTTCCATGCTCTGCCTCCTGGTTCTGCTGCTGCTTTCTGATGTTAGAGCTGCCATGTGGATCCAGGAGGTTTACGGAGTAGGGATCTCAGGTCCAAATTGTGTGTTCCACTCCTGGCTCTTGCTGGTAATCAGATCCCTCCTCCTGTTTCTTAGGGGTCACCTGTTCTACACAGCAGATTGGCCCGTTAGGGAATTCTGGTTGCAGTTACTCACAGGTGAATCCTATCCATATCGTCCCCTCACCTTCTTACCAGACCCATGCAAGGAACGGCTGTGTGGTGGAAGTTAGAGACGTTGGCTGGGAGAGCCACAGTAAATATGTCACCGTCCCTGCAGTCATCAGTGTTAACAAACTTATGCTTTCAAGTACGGTGCTGTAAAAACTTGGGAAAAGCCCAGAGCTCTATGATCAGGGTGTCCCCCTTCTGTGAATAAGAATTGTGATATTTCATTAGAGAATTGTTATGTGGATTTGATGAAACAGTGTTTGTAAAATGTTCATGCCCTATTTCCTAGTAATAAACACTCAAGATCCCTTTTCATATGCTGTGAATTAGTCTACAGTCTATTCTGTAAGCTTGTTGTTGCTGATCAGTTTTAATTGAGTTGTGTGCAGCACTGGGGCCAAGGAGCTTGGTGTGACAAAGAGGGGGAGGAATGTTTACAGGAGGAATGAGGTGCCAAGTGCCAATCATATGGTGCCGTGTTGTCACCGACAGAGGTGACAGGCCCCATCACAGAGAAGGGATAGTTATGTAGAATTTTGGAGCATTTATTGGAATTTCCCATAAGTTCTTTCTAAGGAAGGCCTGATTTAAGGTAAAAGAAGTAGAACAGAAAAGTGAGGAGATAGGACCTAGTATATTCTCTTCTGAGATCTGCACCAGTATAGCTGGGGAGGAAGATTCAGGGAGGGCGTGGTGGGGTTCCAGCCGGAGACCCATCTAATTGGTCTTACATGCCCTGGTGATGAGTTTGCATGAATGTCTAACTAGCTTGGAAATGCTAGAAGATTACCTACTGGCAGAGTCCTGAAAATCAATGCCTACATTCCCCTGGATATTTTTCAAGTGGAGCTTTGTGGAATGTGCTAATTATTGCTCCCAAACCTAAAAAGGTCAAGGGAATATATATTTCACTCTCACCCACCCACCCCCCAAAGAAATGCAAAGAATAGTATCTCTCAGCATCTTTTATTTTCACTAAAATAATATTTGTTTTCTTAGATTGATGTTCAACTTCATGTCAAGGTTATAATCCATCTTAAATTGGCTTCACTTTGTAGCTTGATGAGCGTCTATGTGCTGTCCTGCTCTCTCAGTCACTGAGGACGTGGTTTTGCCTCGAGTGCTTGTGCTTCAGTGTTTGCACAGTTCAGCAGCGTCTGGTGTTAGTCTCTAGTGAGAAATTGTTATCTACTGTTTGAATGTGGATTTATAACATGTTTTTACTCTTTGGCTTAACATTTAAGATGTAGATTATATTTAGTTACTGCGCAGAAGAAAATATTTTGTGACTAATATATGGCACATTGAAGTTACTTGGTAATGTTAGTTTCTCTCATAAATATATTTTTAAAACAGGGATTTAGTCATGATTATGAAACATTGGCACTTCAAATTCCTGCACTTTTTTAGGAAGCAAAGACTCTAATCATCCTTGGTATTTCAAAAGTTGTTAAGCTTGCTGCCATTGATTGGTTCTGACTCATGGTGAGCCTATGGGGCAGTGGAACTGCCGCAGGGGCTTTCCGAGACTCACTCCTGACGGGGGGTGGGGTGGTGGGGCGGGGGGTGGGGGTGGGGTGGGGTGGAAAAGCCTTGCCTTTCCCTCTTGGAGAGGCTGGTGGTTTCGAACTGCTGACCTTGCATAAGCACTCCAACACCAGAGTGCCTCTTCAAAAGCTGTTAAGCACACTAAATTTTCTTAGTCTTTCCAATTCATTCTATTGACTGATATCAAGAAATAATTGAAATCATGCCCTCTCCAGATCGATACTTAGCACGTGATTTTGTAGGGATTTCCATCCATTGTTAAATTAGATTTTAGCTATAATATTGCATCATTATGTAAGGTCTTTTGTGATTAACAAGAGAAGTTGTAGTCATAAATATGTAAATTACTACTAGGAATGACAAAATAGAATTCATTACAAAATTGCATTCTGTTTTTAAGCAACTTCTGACCAACGGCAGTTAAAATAACAATACCATCATTTTACCTTATTTAGCTCTTAATAGCTTCCAAAACCATTTTATAAAAATACATGCTCCTGTGTGTCTTGTGACTTCCAATCATATTCTCATCTACTGACAGATGGTTGATATTCTTATAAACGTTATTCTTATAGCATTTAAAAGAGCTAATTAAATTATCTCTTTTTAATTTTCATCTGTTTCCATTGCATTCCTATACATCTTTTGCTCCCCCCGCCTGACTCTCTCTTTATAACATTAAAATAGCATACGTATTTTAAAGAGTTAACCAGAGTTCCTTATTTTGCTTGTTCTTTCTAATACTTGTAACATCTTCCCAGTTTTGGGTGCCTTGCCCCTTTCTTTCTTTCCCATACTTTTATTGGGGGCTCTTACAGCTCTTATCACAATCCATACATTCCAGTGTGTCAAGCACATTTGCACATATACCGCCATCATCATTTTCAAAGCATTGTCTTCCCACTTGAGCCCCTGATATCAGCTCCTCATTTCTTCCTCTGCTTCCCCCTTTCATATCTTGCATAGTCCTCCATCGCCCCTCACCTACTTTTCCGTTATTTGTTCCCCTGGGAGGGGGTTCTAGATTGATCCTTGTGATCGATTCTCCATTTGTCCCCCTACCCTTCCTTAATCCTCCTGATATTTCTACTCTCCTTGTTGACCCTGAGGAGTTTATCTATCCTGGATTCCTGAGTTGCTGGCTCTTATCTGTAGCAGTGTGCATGCTCTGGTCTAATCCGATTTGTAAGGTGGAGTTGAGGTCATGATAGTGAGGGGAAGGAAGCACCAGAGAACTAGAGGAAAGTTGTGTATTTCATCGGTGCTATACTGCACCCTGACTGGCTCATCTCTTCCCTGTGACCCCTCTGTGATGGGATGTCCAATTGTCTACAGGTAGGCATTGGGTCTCCACTCCATGCCCCACCCCACTCTTCACATTGGGTATGATTTTATTCTGGGTCTTAGATGCCTGATACCTGATCCCATCGACACCTCATGATCACACAGGCTGGTGTGTTTCTTCCATGTGGGCTTTGTTGCTTCTGAGCTAGATGGCCGCTTGTATATCTTCAAGCCTTTAAGACCCCAGGTGCTATATCTTTTGATAGCCGGGCACCATCAGCTTTCTTTGCCACATTTGCTTATGCACCCTTTTTGTCTTCAGTGATCATGTCAGAAAGGTGAGCATCACAGAATGCTGGATTGTTAGAACAAAGTGTTCTTGTGTTGACGGAGTACTAGAGTCAAGACTTGCCTCTTTCTTGTTCCTTCTCGCTAATGAATAAATAGATTAATTGTTGCCACTTGAAGTGAATAATGTATCATGCAACAAGGACTTTGTTTCTCCATGAAGCACTCAAAGAATATTACTTATTATTTCATATTAGTTTAGATACAGACTTAAAACATTTTTAAAGTAAAACCTGTAAGATACTACAGGGAGCCTTCTTGGAGCTTCTGGGTAGGTAGTAATGCCAACTGCAGGTTAGTAGTAATTCAAACCCGCAGCTACCCTGCAGGAGAAAGATGCGGCTACCTGCTCCTCGAATTATGTCCAGCCATGGAAACCCCATACAGGATTGACTTGACGGCAGTGGGTTTTAGTTTGGGTTTTCTAATATGTTTTAATGTCTGATTTAAGGAAAAGCATTAAAGTGCCATATAATTTTTTGTGGTAGAAGAAGATATCATTCTTTTCTTTTTTTTCCCCCTCTCCTTTATCA
>NW_022107431.1:24729805-24744072 GCF_000313985.2 Echinops telfairi | reverse complement strand
TGCCTCCCAGCTCTTTCCTCTATTTCCCTTGATTCTCCTCCTGTCCCACTATCATGCTCAGTCCCCACCAGGATTTCAGCACTTCCTCTTTGTTGATATCATTCTTTTCAAGCTTTCAATTTGATTAAAGAAGAACTCTTCCTACAACATCACACAATAGTCAATATTATAGAATATTCGCATTACAAATAACACACAATTAAAAGTACATAGTTATTTCTTTAGGAGATATTTCCTCTAGATATCCAAAGAAAATCATCTGGTTTTCTGTTGCATTGGTAATGTCTTTCCTTATGCCCCCCACATGTGCTCCTGTAGGCTACCAGGAGAAAGCGAGCCGGTGATGGAGTACAGGACACGGCTGGCTGAGGTGACGTGCTGGTTACGAAAGGCAGACATGGTGTTGCAGAAGAAAGCCACCACCGGGCTGGAAGAAAACTTGCCAGAATTAACAGTAAGTGCTTTATTGGTACCTGTGGGCCTGGGCTTTTTGATCCTTGAATGTGTAAGTGCAAATTATTAGTGGGCTGAAGAAGAAAATAGAAAAATTTCACTTTGTGGTGATTGTGTTGAACTTGAAAGATTGTCATTGTAGTTTTAAAGAGCACTTACACCCTTAGTGTTACTTAGGTAAGACACCACTCACATAAATATTACAAGTCATTGTGGTTTGACGGGGATATAATAACCAGACTTCATCATCCATAAGTTCCCAAGCTTATCTGGTCTGTTGTCCTCATTTTTAGTGGGGAAGAAAATCACTCAGCACCCCAATGGCAATGAAACATATATTATGGAAGTGTTGGTATCTGCCCTTTGCAGCGCCCCTGGATCTTGACAACATCCACCAGGGGGCGGTATCGCCCACTTTTGGGGAAATGCAAATTTTGGAATATAATACCGCAATGTTGTGAATCATAGCTTTTGCTTTTAGGTTTAATAGATAATTACAGACACACAAATTTTTATTGTGCTTCACAGCTAGTATGTGTGTGTGTTTTAGTAGTTTCATTAACATATAATTCATTTACCATAAAACTCAGTGGTTTGAAATATATTTTAAAAAGTTGTGCAAACATCAACAGAATCAATTTTTTCCTTCATTTTTATACTCATGGGAATTAGCTTACCAATTCTCCACTGCTGTATCTGTAAGAAACTATTAATCTTGCTGCTGTTGCCATAGATTTACCAATCATGAATTTCATATAAGGGAAATCATACAACCCTCCTGCCCCTACAACAATAACCAAATAAAACAGAAAATCCTCAATCCAAAAGAAAGCAGGGAATAATTAAAAAGTAGAACAAATTAAAAATAGATCAAAAGGGAAAACAAATGATAAGGTGTTAACATTTAAGCTAGGTATATCTGTGCTCATTCACCTTCTGATGCACTCTGATGGAGGGGCAAGGCATTTCACATCCTTGGTCAGTGGTCCGAGGGAATTCAGTGATGGTTTAAATCCCTCACAGGGTTTTCTGCAAATGTGATTTAGGCTTTCACTCTCGTCCATAGCCTTCTGCAGGCCAAGCACTCAAATTTGAACTCTAATATTATTTCCTTTTCTGATCTTGGAGTTTATTATTTATAAATGTTGGGTAGTGCATTTTTGACAAAGTGAAGGTTTGCGGCAATCCTGGGTTGAGCAAGCCTGTCTGTGGAATTTTTTCCAGCTGTGTTTCCTCACTCGGTGTCTCTATGTTACCTTTTAGGAATGTTTCTTGTTCATTAAACTTTTTCACAGTGCTGTTGCACACTTACATAGACTAAGGTGTAGTGAGAATTTATGCGAAGCCAAACATTTGCTTCACTGTGGTACTTGGTTCATGGCGGGGATCCGGAGCCCTCTCTGCGATAGCTGCTAGGGATACTTATACTGATAGCTAAGAAATGGAATTTTATAAGAAAAGTCATAAGTGGTCACAGGACTGTAGCTGTGGGCTTATTCATAGCTGCATTGATCAAATATCTTGTTCATCTGGGACCAATAAAAATTGTTCAAAGTTATGTTTATGCAACATATAACAATGATACATCAATATTTCAATGCACCCAAATGCCCATCCATTTTATATCCATAACTACTTCTATTTGTTAAAAATTAAAATACTTGTTGTATTTTATGGATAAGCAGTCTTATCTATGAGGAATATAATTGAAGCCATATTGGTACGAAGCTATTATTGTTCATTTTGGATAAGTCAAGATAGGTTGAATTGTGTTGATGATAAGACACACTGTAAGAAATTGGTTACTGACTGACTAAAAGCAAGGAGGGTAAAAACTACATTAAAAAGTCTAACATATAAATGTCTTTGGGTAGTTAATGGTAGAAATAATATGTAGTAAGCATTTAATTTTTTATTTCAAGATGTGACTGATATCTAAGCAGTTTGATTTTGTTTTGTTGGAAAACCCAATCGTTTGCTTGCACATCCCTTTTGCATTCAACTTGAATGAACTGAAATGACTGGGGTCCTATAGCAGAGGAATGCTGCTGCTCCTGTTGTTTAGCCTGTTATTTGTAGAGACGTAATTCTTATTATCGAAGAGCACCCTGCTAAGCTAGTGGTGTAAATATGGTTTCATACGAATCTGTCCAGACGGAGCAAGAGAAAGTGTGTTTCTGTGCATGCACATATAAGCACGCAGGCAGGGTTCACTCCTGTGTATAGCATCATCCACAGTTAGTAAGCATGAGTTCAGGCTTCTTATATGTTCATTTCCCATGTAAGAAGTGAAGAGTCTACATTGGCATGAGAAGAGTCCTAATCAAGTTTTGGACTTTTCTCAGAAGGACAACCTTTTAACCACAGCTCTCTTCTGACTCCTTTAGGATTTAACCCAAGAGATGGAAGTACAAGCTGAGAAACTCAAATGGCTGAGTAGAGCTGAACTGGAAATTCTTTCAGAGAAGAGTTTGAGCTTACAGGAAAGAGACAAAATTTCAGAAAGCTTAAGAAGTGTGACTGCAACGTGGAATAAGGTATGCACAGGGTTACCATGACACAAGTCTTTAAAATATATAATTGGGATTTAATGCATTTGTCATTTCATTTCATACTTCAGTCACATTCAGAATTGAACAGTTGCTACCACATCAATTTCCAAACATTCTATTTCTACATGGACTCTTTGACAACATTTCCCCTTCACCCCACCACCACCACTGTATTTACCTCCTCCCTAAACCCTTATTCTACTTGCTGTCTCTGTAGGTTCCCCAAGCCTGGGTTTCATCTACTGAAAACTGGAAAAACATATAACACAACTTCAGGAAGGTGACCCCAATGACATATTGTCTTCATGTCCACTAACTAGTTCTCAGCCTCATCATCCTTATCTTGATTATTGACCTGACCTCCCTGCTGACTTCTCTGTTCAGTCTTTGGCCCTTGTCAATCACTTCTCAACCTGAAAGCCACAAGGATGTTGTTAAATCATAATTCAGATCAAAGAATCCTTCAATCCTAGCCCACTCACTCAAAGTCAAAGTCAAAGTTTGTACTGTGACTTGTAAGACACTCTCGGGGTCTACCTTCCTGTGATTTCTTCCCCCCGCCGACTCTTCTTTCCATCCACGTTGGCCACCGTCTCGGCTCTGCCAAACTCAGTTTATCACCTTCAATCCGAGTA
Source organism: Echinops telfairi (assembly GCF_000313985.2). NCBI lineage: Eukaryota > Metazoa > Chordata > Mammalia > Afrosoricida > Tenrecidae > Echinops > Echinops telfairi. The sequence goes on along the minus strand of NW_022107431.1, from coordinate 24,740,432 downwards.
CAAGTGTTTATTTTCTGCCAAGGACACAACATGTATTGTTCTAGGAGAGATCATGGTGATCAATTTTCAAGCATCATTTAGAAAAGTAAAGCCTCCTTTATTGCAGGACTTTGCATCAAGTCTGATAGCTTAGGTGAATTGTGAATGTGAAAGATCGAACAGTGTTTATTGTCCAGAGAGCATCAACAAACACCCTGGAAAATGCTAAGGATGTTTTCTTCATTCACCCATTCACTCAATAGGATTTTATTAAATATTCACTTTGTGCCAGCCAACATTTTGAGGACTCTGAATACAGCAAAGAGCTTGGCACTGCTTCTCCATGAATGTAATGCAGGTGAGACATGTCGAGAAGCAGGGCACCTGGAGCTACTCCATGGACCAGAAAAGTACATTGGGAACCAGACTTTAGGGTACACGGGGGAGGGTTTTTTGTTTTTGTTTTTGAGAAGGTGAATTCCAAACAAACTGATGAAGGTTGGGTAAGTATGGGATCATGTGAAGAATAGAGGAACGGATATGGGAGAAGCAGCAACATGGGAAACACCTGGCAGAGACCAAGGATGAACCTGGTGCGTTGGGGTCCTGGAGGCAGCACAACAGGAGTAGAAGGTAGCGAGGTGCTCGTGAAGATGGGGTCATGAAGGCCTTGCCACGCATCATTCCAGCGTGAGAACTGATTGCCATCTTTAGGGCAGAGGTCAGGTTTTAAGCAGAGGAGAGTTAACCATTCTTAAAGACTGCCGTAGCTGTCCGGTAGGCACAGAAGGAGTGATCATAAGAATGACTAGAGACATTAGTCAGTGTAAGACATGAAAAAATAAAGAATTATCAAGATTCATGAGGGAGGTAGGGTAGGAGGGGGTGGGGGGGAATGAGCTGATACCAAGGGCTTAAGTAGAAAGAAAATGTTTTGAAAATGATGAGGGCAACAAATGTACAAATGTGCTTGACACAATGGATGGATGAATGGATTGTGATAAGAACTGTACGAGCCCCCCAAAAAATGATTTAAGAAAAAAGAATGAATGAATAGAGAAAGATTAATTGAAATCTTTAGACATTTATGGAAGGAATGTCAGGGAAGACTGATCAGTTTAAATTTGGACATATCTGAATCTCCTGTTCATAGGGGTAGATCAAAGATATGTCTTGAGCGGGAGTTACTGGCCTCTCAGAACCCTATATTATAAATGAAATCATTGGAAACCATGACCTGGAAGAGAGAGTCCAGGGTCAAGGATTAGAAGATTAAAAATTCTACATTGTAGGATAAAGGCGTTAGAGTGATGGGCTGAGGCGAATGAGCTTGTGAGAGACAGGTAGTAGAGCAGTCAGAGGGTGAAGGGAGAGGTCAAGTCAGTAAGGTCTGCTTGGCATTCTTGAAGATAGGATTGCACTGGTTAGTAAAGGTGAGATTGTCCAGGCAGAAGATTAAGCATAAGGGAAAGAGAAAGGACAGAGTTATAATTTAGTGTAACACTTCTATTTTTAAAAGGCAGTTACTTTTATTGATACTCTTACTTTTGTGTTTGGCCTGATGCAATAGATAAGCAGAGACGTGCCCATTGCATTAAAGGAATACAGCCAGGAACCCAGTTCTGTGTCACATCCAAGGATTGCTGGTAAGATAAAATGTATTACTCTTGATGTCTTTTTTAAAAAAGCGAAAACAAAGCAACATTCGTGTAATTTTAGTAATTTTTCACTGCCATATGAGGGGGTAACCCCCCAAACCAGAATTGTGCTGGAACTTTTGTAGTACACATTTTTCCCGCTAGGTGAGCATCCAGCAACTCTCTGAGTTAGTGCACCCAGTGGTGTCACCTGGAAATGTTCTCTCTGGTCACAGTGAATTTTTTCGTAAAAGTAGTTTTGCTCAAACCTTTTTTTTTTGTGATGGCCGATTTAAGAGAACAGTGTGCAGCTGTGTAATTGTGTTTCCTGCTAGGGAAAAGTGCCGCAGAAACTGTTGTGATGTTGAATACAGCTTACAAGGACAGTACTATGGGGGGAAAGTGTATGTGTGGTTTTCTTGTTTCAACAAAGGTGAAATGCTGATTGATGACAAACCTCCTTCTGGACATCCATCAACTACCTGAACTGACCAAAACGTTGACAACATTTGTGCATTTGTTCTCAAAGAGCAATGACAGACCCTTAAAGAGATGGGGAAGTTATCTGGACTATCTTGGAGCTCAGTTCAGCAAATTTTAATGGAAGATTTGGGAATGAGAAGTCTCACTGTGAAATTTTTGCCTCGGGTTCTGCCTGACCAGGAAAAAGAGTGTTGAGTGGAAACATGCCCTGCTTTGAAAGAACAGCTCTGACTCAACTCACACTTTCCCCCCCCCAAGGTCATTGTTGGTGACAAGACATGATACTATTCTTATGACCCTGAAAGCAAATATCAGTCAAGCCAGTGCCATCGTCCCCTCATCCTAAAAAAGCTCATCAAATGAAATCACAGATCAAGACAAAGCTCTTTTTTTGATGTTAGGGCTATAGTGGTGCATTTGGAGTTTGTTCCACCAGGTCAGACTGCTAATCAAGCTTCCTATTGAGAGGTTCTGAAAAGGTTGGGTTACAGTGTGTGACAAAAAAAGGCCTGATTTGTGGCACATGGGGGACTGGTGTTGCTACCACAACAATTCACCTGCTTATGTAGCCATCTCAGTGCACCAGTTTTTGGCAAAAACAGCATGCTTCTCTTGTCCCACACACCATACTCACCTGACCTTGCTCTGTGGGACGTTCATATATTGTTTCTGAGAATGAAGAAGGACATGAACGGATAGTGATTTGACAACATAGAAGAGGTGAAGACGAGGGATGTGTTGTCAGCCATCCAAACAGATGTGTTTGAAAAATGTTTCCAAGAATGGAATTGTCGATTTGACAAATCTATTAAGTGTAATGGAGAGTACTTCGAAGATGATAAGGTTATTTTGTAAAAACAAAAATTTAAATACATAGCTTTTGAGGTGGAAAATAATTCTGGGTTTTTTTTGGGGGGTACCCCCTCATATATAAATTAGAAATTGCTTACTTCAAAACATTATGCAGTTATGATTATTGTACTCTCAATGATTAGAAAAGAAGTTTCTTTTAACACAAGACATAGTTGACTGCCCTGTATGCAGGTGCCTCTGTGGTGATAGGTAACATTTTCTGCCTTTTCCTAGTTGGTGCATGGGCATCAATGAGTCCTACTGAGGAAGAGGGGAGAGAGTGGGTGGAGCTGCCCTGGGTACATGCTGCTTTTAAGGACATCGGCTATCACCTGCTATGTTAACCTGTTCTTAAGATGTGGGATCCTAGGGGCCAGGTGTCAGCTAGAGATTTGGAAAAGTGCTCCGTCCTAAGGAAGCTGCTTCTTGACAAATGTTCCCTGCTTGTACCGGTGTCAGTGGCTGTGGAATCCATTCGAACTAAAGCAACCCTCAGCTCCATTGAGTTTCCAAAGGCTGACTTTTTTTTTTCAAAGTAGGTGGACAGCCCTTTCTTTTGAGGTCTTAATAGGTGTACTCGGCCTTTCAACGTTCAGCGAGCAGCCCAGGGCAATATCCCTTTGCACTATTCAAGGACTCCGTGGGTCTTAGGGGCTTTGAAGGGGTCTCTTGGAATGTCACTTTGAGAGCCTCTGAATTATGGATATAGAATACTTCATTTTAATGGGTATTTCTTTAATTAGCTATGTTGTTGACTACTTTTTCATGTTTATTGGCCTTCTTGTTGCCTCCTCTATGAATTGTCGGCTGGCATTTTTAGTTTAGGAACAGCAAGGTAGATCGTAAATTCCTTCCCCATCAACCTGTGGCTTTGAAAACCTGTGTGTGGCATCTTTGTACAGAATTCTTAGGCAGTAAGGGTTTAGTGATAGTTTACCTTTTTTGTGTGTCCTTTATGCTAAAGTGGCTTTAGTTCTCTGAAGTCATAAAACTATTCTTTCTACATTTTCATCTGAGACCTTTGCAATTTTGGAGTTTTGTGTTCAGATCTTTAGTTCCCCAGGAATTTGTTTTTATATGGTGAGTGTGAGGTCAAAATCCATTCCACTGACCCTCTGCCATGGGTCACCACTTTCCCTGACATTTATTGATGACATCATTATTAGATTCTTCCTCATTGGTCTATAATGTTTCTTGGCCAAGTGTCAGATTGGTAATACAATGATGGTATAGCTTTTAGGAGCACATTTCTCTAACGAAAATGGGTTTTGGTACCACTCTTGACCCCACGCTGTTCTGTATTAATTTTAAAATGGGAAATGGGATTATATGTATTCGTCAAGCTATATACTGCAGACATTGTTGGGATTTTGATGAGAATGACTCTGAGTTTTAATGTTTTCTGAGACCTCTCATAACCTCACTTAATATACCATATATCAGAGTAGACCCAGGTGGGCATAAAATTAATTTAACTATTTTTTTGTTTCAAAACTAAAGGAAAACAACCACTTCCCCATCTTAAAAACAAACAAAAATAAAATAAGTACCAAAAATGTTCGTCAAATTATTGGAGAAAATGAGTGTCTATCTAAGGTCCTGGGAAAACAATGATCAAATACAGATTTGTGAATTTGTTCACTCCTAGTTTGTTAAAATATATATTTTTGGGTGGTGGTGGGGCACATAAAAAATCTCCAGGTTGTTTCCAACAATGAGGCATATATTTATGTTCCTATTTGAGAGCTCATCTAAATTGACAGGAAGCAGATAAAATGTATCATTAAAATAATACCATGTTTATTTGATGAACAAGAAAGACACTCACCTTTACTGCTAATCAAAAAACCATTAAATGAAAGCAATAATAAAAGATGTGTGTTTATCCATTGAAAGAGAAGATTGTTGGTATTGATGCAGGATGTTTATCGGTTCTACAAGCTGCTGCTGGGAATCTAAATTAGTACACGTTTTAGAGAGAGCAATTGGCAGTGTGTATTAAAAACATTAATTAAAAAGTTTTTTCTAACCCAGTAATTCTACTTTGAGAAATGTATACTAAGGTGGTGATCAGACACATAAAAAATACTAGAAAATGCTACTTGTAAGTTTTTATTTTTAAACAAAATTTCAGGAGCCAAAGGGGTTTAATAAAAGTTAGTGAATCTGTAAATAGAATTTTCATAGATATTTATTAAGACTGAGTAAAGTGGTTATAAAGTAAAATGAAAAAAAAAAACAAACCCCAAAATATGAATAAGTTGGCTTTATATAAGAAAACAAACTAGAAAAAATCAAATTGCACTCCTGATTTTTCTCATGCTGGATTATATTGCATGCCTTATTTTCTCAAAGCCTCTATTTTTCTGAGATGTTGCTACCCAAGGATATTGTGAGATCGTTTAGTCTGTTTTCAGCACCAAAGACGATATTATAGGGACTAGCACAGCCCTTTCAATAGAAAAAAATAAAAACCTCTTAGAATTATCTTTTTACTTAAATTAAATATTACTTAGTCATGCTCGTCCATGACCAAATACAACCCCACTATCAAAATCTCCTCCAGGTTGGTTAACATTTGGCTGCCTGGTCTTTTGTTTCAGCTCATCCCAGTGTCCAGAAGGTGGCGCTCGTATCATCTGCTCCAGACATCCCTCTTCCGCCTCAGCGTCCTGCAGAAATGTCGGTGCCTGCTGATCTGGATAAAACCATAACAGAACTAGCCGACTGGCTGGTATTGATCGACCAGATGCTCAAGTCCAACATTGTCACTGTTGGGGATGTCGAGGAGATCAATAAGACAGTGTCTCGAATGAAAGTAGGTGCACCATGCAACGTCACCCGAGGGAGCGGCAGGATTCGTTTGGATCCCTTTTGCTTGTCTTACATTTCGAAAGAAGGAAGGTTTTTTGTTTGTTTGTTTTTAAAATGGCTCATCTGTCAGTCAGCCTGAAGCGGAAGACTTTTCTTGAATCTTTACCGTGGTGATGAGATCAGATTGGTTTTTCAACTTAAGCTGTGGACTCAGTGCAGTTTTTTACCCCCAAACCTAAACGAGGTACCACAAAGCTTGGCACATTAGTGTAAATGTACACTAGGGTCACATGTCATGTTTAGTGTGATGCAGGATAAGGAGTCTGGGGCAGTGGGGTGAAGTCCTCACCTGCTAACCCAAAGGTTGATGGTTCAAACCCACGGGCTGCTCTGTAGGAGACAATGCGGCAGTGTACATCAGTAAAGATGGCAGCCTTGGACAATCCCTGGGGCAGTTCTGCCCTGTCCAGTAGGGTTGAGATAAGTTGCCATGACTCCATTGAAACCGTTGGGTTGGTGTGGATACTTTTGAGGTGGATAATTTCTGAAAATATCTTTTTCAACTTCTCTTTCACATTGAACTTATTTGTTCATAAGTAACAGTGAGCAGTCCCATAGACTCGCTGCTTTCGTCAGTAGTTGCTGTTGCCTTGAGGCCACGTTCATGGTGATCGAGGGACAATGGGATCCAAAAGCTGTGCTGTGATCCAGAAGGGCTTCAGGAGCTGGTTTCTGGGAGTAGCTAGCCTGGTCTTTTCGTTTTGTCAATTTTAGTCTGGAGCCTACGTTGAAGCTTGATCCTCCTCACAGAAACACACAGGCTTCCCCCGACAGATGAGATGCATCGATTGGGAATTGAACCTAGGTCTTGGGGTTGTTTGTTTCATTAGAAATCTCTTGACTTTAATTGTGTGCAATTCATGTATCATTGATTATCAATTTGTCCAGCTCTTATTTCACATTCAGTTTGTGTGTGGTTCTGGCGATCTGTATTCCAGTACATCAGCAGGGAGCTGCCAGAAATCCAAACCAGATTCAAAGGAAGACTGGGAATGAGGGGTGTCAGATAGGTCTTTACTGAAAGCAGAGGCTATGAGAAGGTGTGTTTTCTTCACTGTGCAAATGCATTCAGCTGGGTGGATCATCACGGCTTAGGGCTAATGTTGTCAGGAATGGGACTTCTAGAATATTTCATTGTGCTCCTGAGGAACCTCTGTTACGGAGGAAGGACGACGAGAATGCTCCTCAGAAGTGAAGGTGAGGAGAGTTCATTTCTTTGGACATGTGCTTTGGAGATGTTATCAGGAGAGACCAGTCCCTGGGAAGGGACATCATGAGGGGTCAATTCAAGGGTCCTTGAAAATGAGAAAGGTCCTGATGAGATGGCTTCTCACCGTGACTGGAATCACGGGTGGCACAGGACCAGGCAGCGCTTTGTTCTTTTGTACAGAGACTTGTTATGAGTCAGAACCAACTTGGTGGCCCCTGAAAACAACAGGTTCTGAGCTAGGTATGGTATAAGAATATGGAAAAGGTAGAAATTGGGAGCACATAGGAGAGTAATTTTAGCAGCTGTACTAACTTTAAGGCTCATTGGTGCCATTGTCTGGTGAGCATTGGGTTGCTAATTATATAGGTTGTTCGTTCAGTCCCCCAGCTGCTCTGTGGGAGATTGATGAAGGTAGCGGCTCCTGGAAAGATTTGAAGTCTCATAAACCTTCTCTAGGGTCCCTGTGAGTCAGAAAGAACTCAATCCAAGTAGGTTAGGTTAGGTCAAGTTTAGGAACCCTGATAGCATAGAGGTAAAGCACTCAATGACGAATCCAAAGGTTGGTTGTGCAGAACCAGCAGCCACTCTGTGGGAGAAAGATGTGTGAGTCTTCTCCTGTAAAGAGTCCATAGAACAAAAATTCAAGTCCACTGCTCTAGAGTCAATTCTGACTTTTATTGTCCTCTGTAAGAGGGTTTCCAAGGTTGTACATTGGAGGTGGGGGAATCTTTTCTTTTACTAGGGCCATTTGAATCATTATAACATCATTCACAGGTCATACTGATCAGGCCTTCAGTTGGCTCATCTCCAGTGTGATAGCTGGAACTGCTTCTCTTTGGGGAAGTATGTGGTGTCAGATGTCACTGGTGATGGTGCAGATAGTAGGTGGCCTGTGAGTTGGATGTTCTCCATCCCTGCTATAAATCTTCAAGGTGGTGAGTGAGTGGTGGGTTTGAACTGGTGACCCTGTGGTTAGCAGTCTAACACTTAACCTGCACCAGCAGCTCAGAGCTCAGAGCCTTGGAACCCCCCTGGGGCAGTTCTACTCAGTTTTTAATCAACTCTCTGGCTGTGGGTTTTGGTTTTGGTGCATGAGCATGATCAGGTGGTGGCAGGATGTTGGGCAATTTTCTAAGGTTTTTCCAGATGGACCCATTCACTTCTTTAAGGACCTTGTAGGCAGGTTGTGTGTTGATCCCCAGGTGATCAAGAAGCTCACCTGGGCAGAGACACTGTGCTTCTTGCAAGTAGACAGACTGCTGTAGGAGGGCAGAATGTCATAAAAGCCAGAGGCAGCGGTCAGGGCCGGCACTGTGAGGAGGGGAAGGGCCCTGGGAGATCAAGTGAATGGCATTCTTGGTGTAGGGAAGTGCAGGGGCTGTTGGGCTCCATGTGTGTGCAACAAGGGGTGTAGTGCGACCCAAGGCTGAGGTTCACTTTGTGAAGGGGCTCAGGAGCCTTGCAAAGTCTGTGGGCTGCCATCTGGACTCAGTTGGCCGAGCGCCTTTGTTTGTTTAACTGTAGCTGGAGACTAAGTGAGGGTGCTCTGGTGATTCAGTGCAGGCGGACAGCATAGTGGTGTGTCATTGGGGTGGGGTGGGGTGGGGTGGCGGTATGCTATAGCTCGCAACAAGTCAGAGAGCCCTGTTTTTGTGGCTAAGATGCTGCTGCTACTGCTGCCCTGGGCGAAGACGTGGAGGAGAAGAAACGGAGGGTTGGGGGGAGGTAGTGCGAGTCAACTTCTGATTCGCTGTATTGACAAGTCCTTTTGCGGCTGAGAAGGCAGTGGTCAGCATTCATTGAGAAGTAGCCATGGGCTGAGGATTGGGCGTTGGGAGCCACCCATTGACAAACGGGACTTGAAATGATACAGTGACTGGAGACCACAGAGTCGTGGACTCAAAGAGGAGGGCTGGGAAGAGCCTCTGCGCGGCGCCATTTGTACACACTGTAATTCATTTAAAAATGTATGGCTGCTACGCGTGCTTACACGGAACACACTGCCTTCCTAAGACTCTTATGAGCCTTCTATATTTTATCCATATGAAGAGACACAGTGCCCAGAAGAGTCAGCGATACTGCCCACTGGGGTGTGCTGGATGGATTCAGGGGCACGTGAAAGCATGCAGCGGCATTTCCTCCTGCATGATGGACTGGAGTTGCAGTTTTTAAGTGTCAAGGGGACACAGGATACATTTTTTGTTGTTGCTTTGTTTTCTGGAAAAGGGGACAGTAGACCAAATAAGTTTGGGACCCAAACGAATCACTTCTGCATGGTAGCCTGGAATCCAGGACGAAGGGTAGGCATCTGCTTGTGCCCCTCACCTGGATGGTTGCAGCGCCCCCAGGGGGATCTAGAAACAGAGGGAAGCAGGGATTGAGAGCGGGGCTTGCGGTTCGACAGCCATAGGCGGCGGGCCTTGTGGGCTGTACACAGGCTCAGAAGTAAAACTGAAGGTAAAACTAAATCCATCATAGTTTCATTTATAAAATTACTTTATACCTTCTTTATTTGTCAAAATATACTTAGGACTCTTGAGTAATTTCATAACTCCATTTGTACCGTTCTACCTTACTTATAAAGTATACCTTGATACCCTACTTACTTTATACCTAACTTATTTGTCAAAATATACTTATGACTCTGGAGTCGTGTTTCAGTTGTTGTGAGGGACAGGGTTGGCGCTCCCATCCTCAGAGTTTGCTCATCCCCGGTTTAGAAAATCCGTTTTTTATGCCCACGGCTACTTACTTTGCAGTTGTTCTAATGACCCCTTTCTGATGGCTTTTCCCTGTCCCTTTAAGGGGCATTCGCCTGCCTTCCTGTCCGGAGTAAAACAACTTCAGGCAGGCCCTCTGTAGCAGCAGCAACTGCTTTTGCCCTTAGAACCGTTTATTAGAATTTCAAAATGATCTTCTTCATATATTTCCCTCAGACTTCCGATAACTGGCTGGTGGAAGTATTTCTTTTCTGGGAAACTGACATGCAGGGCGGTGAAGTCCTTTACCTGTGTGTGCAGGTGCGGAGTGAGAGCTGAGATTAGAGCCCCAGTCCACTGCCTCGACACCGCGTCACGTGGCTGATGCTTCCTCATCCCTGAAGGGAGGGCAGCAAGAGCAACCACAGGGTGACAGCCAGGAGACCTTTGATGGCCACAGTCCAGGGTTTGCCTACTATTTGCATCCGTTCTCTTCCTAGTGTCATTGCAACAAACATTTCTTCTTCACAGATCACAAAAGCCGACTTAGAGCAGCGCCGGCCTCAACTGGATTATGTTTTCACATTGGCACAGAATTTGAAAAATAAGGCCTCCAGTTCGGATGTGCGAACCGCAATCACAGGAAAACGTAAGTTCAACAAATCAACTACTGTCTCTGACAGTCTCTGCGCCCACGTCTTCACAGCTGACATTCAAGGAAAGATTCCCATGAAGATCACCTGAAACATTGCTTGCTCTTATTTTTTAAATGTTTTTATTTCTGACGGAATAGTGTTCTAAGTCCCTTGTGAGCATCTTAGTGCTAACTTTGCTTTTAAGTAGTTGCTGACTCATGGGATTCTGTTCTCCTAAGTTAATTTGCTTTAAAGAAG
>NW_022107431.1:24727897-24729129 GCF_000313985.2 Echinops telfairi | reverse complement strand
CATCCCCACTGGCTGTAGAGGCGTGGTTGAGCTATTGGCTGACCTTCCTGGCTGAGTTTAGGTGCACCTGTGTGATGTCACATCACCAGTGTCTAGGCATTTGCCCAGAGGTGTTTGAAGGATGCCTGGCTTCACCACACCCCCTTTATTGTGGCCCTGCCAGGCAATTTCTGCGAGTGCAGGCATTTGGGGGAGAAAACCCCCCTTTATCCCTATTCTAGAGACCTGTCAAGAGGAGGAGTCCACAGAACCGAAAGAGTGCCTGAACTGAAAAAGGAAAAAGAGGTGTGTGTGTGTGTGTGTGTGAGAGAGAGAGAGAGAGAGAGAGGGAGAGAGAGAGAGAGAGAGGACACTGAAAAGAGGGATCCTGCCCTCCGAAGAGTGGCCTGCCCTTACTCTGTGCTATTTGTCTCCTCCTATGCCCAATGAGGGGAGGGAGGATGGCACAGAGGAGCATGTTTGAGGGTAGTGGCCTTTCTGAGTGGCTGAGTTCAGGAGCATGTGTGATGTGATGTTGCTGGTGCCTAGTGTGCACACCCAGGTTGAACTTCACCTGCGCCTAGTTGACCTTGGAGCATGCCCAGCTTTGGATTGCCCCCATAGGTGTGCCTGACTTGTTTCAAACCTCCTTATTAGGGCATGGACAGCTAATCTTCATTTAGCATAGGCATTGGTTGGAGACAAGCCCCTCTATCCCTATCTTTCTACCTATTATCCTCTAGTTGATGCTGACTCATAGTGACCCTACAGGACAGGAGAGAACTGCTCACGTGGGTTTTCGAGGCTGGACGTTTTTACAGGAGTGGCAAGCCTTGTCTTTTTCAGAGCAGCTGGTGGTTTTAGACTGTTGACCTCGGCACCTAGCAGCATAGTGTCTGTGTAATGTGTGTGGCGTATGCAACAAAGTCTGGCCTGGTAAGAATGGCAGTTAGGAATAATAATAATAATAAGGAGAAGGAGAATGGCAGTTAGGACTGTCACAGTCTCCTCTGCCCGGCTCTCATCACCTTCTCCCATTGCAGCCCTCTGTCCCATCTGTAGCCGTCGGCAGTACACACATGCTGTAAAATGCTCTGACATTTCCTAGCCTTCTTACCTTTATCCGTGTTATGTTTTGCCCCTTTGCCTTTTCTCCTCAGTTGAGATTGTGCTCAGCAGCTGAAATGTCACCCCCGGTGTGGCCTCTTTCCCACCCTCTTCCTGTCCCTGGTGAATGGGATTTTCTATCTTCA
>NW_022107431.1:24710697-24727797 GCF_000313985.2 Echinops telfairi | reverse complement strand
GCCGGTTTAATTCTTTCTCCCCTCATTAGATTTGTAGAGTCACCTCGCTGGCTCTGGGGCCGCCCACCGGGCCTCCTACACACTTCCTTATTTCATGCGTATCTGTAGCAGAGCGAAGATTGTGGACGAATACGTATTTGTTTGCAATATAACCTCTCTGGACTACAAACTGAACTCTTCTTCTTGTCAAATGCATATTTCCGGATCAAAGCACTGATGTCAGCCAGGAGGAGTAACCAAGAACGTCTGCTGTCTGAAATGGTTTCTTTTTACTTCATCAGGCATTTTTTTTCTTTCTCCTTTAAACTAAATGAGTGTGCCAGTTGAGGAACTTACAGCGCCTCTATAGAACAGGGTAGACTGTGGGTTTCCGAGACTGTGGAAGTTGAGCTCAGTTTGGGAGTAGAAAGCCTTGTCACCACAGGGTCACAGTGAGTCTGAACCAGCTCGGCGGCAGTGAGTTTTTGAGTTATTAGGGAACTCAAGAGTCACTCCATTTCCGGCAGGGTGCAGGGACTGGGCTCCTCTTAGTGACACCCAGCTTCTTACCACTCCTGCCCGGTGTTGCTTTGTTCTAGTGTGCCGTCTATGGGCTGCCATCATCTTTCTGTAGAATACTTTTAAAGCGCTTTGCAAGCTGTTTCCTCTCCTGACTCTCATCCCTTTTCTGTTAAGCTCTCTGGCTGTTTTGTCTTCCAGTGTTAGCATACAGATTGTCCACACGTCATCTCTACTAAGTCCACATAAAACTATTCTCGCTGGGTGTATTACTCTGCTACCTAGCTTTAGCACTAAGGATAATTTCTTCTTTTAATGATAAATCTCTTGTGATATTTAGTTTGCTTTGATGTTTGTTCAATTCAAAAGTATTCTGTTAAGTTCTACAATAAGACAGTTATATTTTATGTGACTTATAAATTGGCAAGTAGACTATTTTGATAGATTAATCTTTTTCTTATATAAGTTAAAAGCTTATAATTTGGATGGCATAAAGTGGATAACGTTAATTTGAATGGCATAAAATAGATAACAAACAATTTTTACATATGAATGTAGTTATAGTTTTCAGAACAATAGTAGAATTTATGGTTTTGGATAACCCTGTATTAACCCAAGATGGTTACCAAAATGTCCTTTCGTAACGAATTTGGAAAGTTCTCCTGTAGCTACGTTCTTTGGGGTGACACTTAGCTTCCGCACTTGGAGTCTATTCTGCATCCAGTACATCTTCTAGCAGCTACTTTTAATCTACCGTCTGCTTATTATTAATGGACCCTGAAAGTATTCAAAACTATTATTTATTGGTACATTAGACAATCATGAAATGCCTCTCCAGTAATTAATCAAGGGTTTACATTTCTTCCGCTTTCTTTTCCCTTATTCTCGATTGTAAACTTGGGGCACCGAGGGAAAGAGGAGAAGGAGGGGAGCAAGTAGTTGTTAACTGTCGTTAGGTGCTGGCGAGTCTGTTCCGGGCCAGCACACAGCAGCCCTCTGCACAAAGAATGAAACATTGGTGTGTCCTGCACCCGTAGGAGGGGACAAACTATTATTATTAAATTTCTATGTGAAAATTTGGGGGCTAGAGTGAATCTGCTTTGTTTCTAGTGATACTCCCAGATTTGAACACACAAAAAAGTTTGGTTTTTAGAAAGGTTTCATGCTCAAGGAAAACAAATGTGGAGCATATTCAGAGTTGGTTTTGTCTTTTAAATCAAGATTTCCTTAGAGAGAGAATCTTTGAGGATAATAAATGACTATGTCTACTATGTAGCAGTTCTGACAGGAAGTACTCTTATTTCTGTCTTCATCCAACTAGATTAGATAACAAAAATTATGTAAGAAACTATATATATGTATATGTACATATAGATTATATTTATGTGAATATAATATAAAATTCTACCTGGACTATAAATATAGGTATTTGAAATATAAATAAATATATGTGATACTATATCTATGTCACACATATATTTATCATAAATGCACTCACTGCCGTCAAGTTGATATCAACGCTTAATGACCCAATAGCACGAAATAGAGCTGTCCCTGCGGGTTTCCAATATTAAAAATCTTTCTGGGAATAGAAAGCCTCATCTTTCTCCCATGGAGCTGTTGATAGATTCAAACTGATGGCCTTACCATTAGCAACCCAGCTGGTAACTCACTCTATCACTAGGACTCCAGACATTCACATGGACACACTTTATCAGGTTATAGTGGCAGATGGTTTTATTGTGATACGTTTAGTGCATTTAGAATTTAGCCTAACATTTTTCTCTCAGACAAAAGTTCACAAGCGTTACCTGTTAGTAAAGCGTAGCAGACATATCTCCAATGCCCTTTAACACATGTGGATTAACATAAGGACTCTATGTAGAGACTCATTTGGGGGTTGTTTGATTTCAGATATTCTTTCATTTCCTGAGAGTTACTTTGGGGGGCGTTAATTTTCACACTGTCTGCCCGCAGTGGACAAGGTCCAGAGCCAGTGGGACAGCACTCAGCATAGTGTGCAGTCCCGGCAGCAACAGCTGGAGGCCATGGTCGTGGACAGCCTGCAGTGGCATGAGCTCCGGGAGGAGACCGCGGAACTGCTGCGGAAGGCCGAGGCACAGCGCTACAGCCTGCAGCAAGCCCGCCGGGATCCGCTCATCAAACAAATCTCCGATAACCACGTAAGTCTCGTCAGGTCTTTTCAGGCAATCGCATTTGGTTGGCCGCACGTTTTTTTTCTTCTGTTTCTTCTACTGTTAACTCTATGAGTTTTAAGGCCCTGCTCTGATGTGTTCTCACGTTCCTAGAATGGATATTGAAAGTCTTCCACCAAGAAGATTAGTTGGGAAAAAAAGGGGGAGGTGTACCGTACAGAGCTGTGTATAGATATGAACTATTTAGCTTGCAGATTATTTGCAAACTAGATGCACACATCCAACCAACCTCTAGGAAGAGAATGTTATCAGCATTCCTGGGGCCTCTAATTGCTTCCCACCTTCCCTTTCCTAGACAATCTGAATTTATAAAGCATTTTGAGACTTGCATTTAAGGCTTGCTGTCATGAACACATCAGGTTAACAAGTTTAATAGTTTCTAATAACCTTTCATACCAAGTCACTTTATTGAACAAGATAAGGAGGACGGGTAATTTTTAAAAATTGGTTTAAGCGTAGTGTTGATGTTCTGAAACATTAGGCTATTTTTAAGTACTATTTTAAAATCTCTTGGATTGGAAGTTATGGTTGCTTTGTAGTATTTTGGCACAATACTTATATGCCCTTTGGACAGGGTAAGATGAAAGTGCCCATCTTTGATAACTAGAATAAGACTTTATGACGCATGTTAATATTCCTTAGAAACAGAAGCTTTCCATGGTAACGATTTTTGACGACATGTGGCCAGGCATGCTGGTTGCTTGGATCATTCTGTGGCTTTATGATACCTGCTGACTATTTTCATTAAACAACTCAAAAAAATAAAATAAGAGCAAAGCCTCTGGAGATGTAACTGAAGAAATACGATGAAAAGTAGGATCAAAGTTTAAATCACCGTGTTCAATATATTTTTTCTAGTCAACAGTATAGTTATTTTCTTTGGAAACTATAAGGTGTGTTTTTCTACTAGTTGCTGCAGGAAAAGCATTATAGGAATCGTCTCTGATCAATTCTATTCCATGGGGGAATCTTTTGCTCCAATGACTCAGGGATTGAAAGTGTATCAAGTAACCAATGCCTACTGACATACACTCAGCACCAGTTTAGCTATGTAAGCAAATTCTACATAAACCCTGCTTGGCTGCTTGATCCACCCAAGCAATTAATTTTGTAAATAGTCCCAGTGATTCGGGGCCAAGGGACAGTAGGAAGACTTTGCTGAAGTTGACATCTCCTATGTCTTCAAGTTGCCCCCACCTGCCTGTCACTTTGTTGTGGTGGCTGGTGTGTGCTCTGAAGCCGGAAGCTGGGCGGCTCACTTACTGCCGTGGAGTCAGTGCCGGCTTATAGAGGCTCTGTAGAACCGGGTAGAATTGTTCCTGTGTTTCCGAGAATGTAATTCTTTATGGGAGTAGAAAGCCCCATCTTTCTCTCTCAGAGCAGCTGGTGGTTTTGGGTCACTGACCTCGCGTATCACAGCCCTACTTGTAACCACGATGCCACCAGGACTCCCTTGCTATGCCAATCATTCTTTAAATATAGACGGGGGTGGGGGGTGGGGCACACTACAAAGAAAATCCTGCAAATCAACTTCTGATTTCAAATTTGCCAGTGAGACTCTCTGGGTGATAGCAGACCATCGTTCACTAAGTGTTGGAAGCTAAGCCTCTACTTGGGAAGGTACTATAATCCCGTGGCTCCTGGGCTCAGACACCCCAAGATAATGACACGGGTGCTGGACGAGATTCTTGTTCCGTTATACGAAAGGCTGCTATGAGTCAGTGCTGACTCGAAGGCAGCTAATAAACCAATAGTAAATTCAATACTAAGGAATGGACTTTCTTAAGAATGTACAGCAGAGGGAATGATGCGGTGAAGCAAAATATTTCAAAAGGAAAAGAAAATCTGTTAATATCAACTATGGACATGACTATGGAGCCTTGATGGTGTGGTGGCTTAAGTGTTGGACTGCTAACCAGAAGGTCAACAGTTCAAAGCCACTGGCCACTCCAAGGGAGAAAGATGAGGCTTTCTACTCCTGTAAAGAGTTACAGTCTCATTGACTCACAAGGGGTTACCATTACGAGTCAGAATCACCTTGTTGAGGGGCCTTGGTTGGAGTATGTTCTTCACTGGGAGTTCCCTGGGGGTGCAGGTTACGCACTGAGCAGTAGTTCGATCCCACCAGCCAGCCCACAGGAGAACGCTGAGACTTTCTAGTCCTGTAAAGAGTTACAGCCTCAGAAGCTCCAAGGCGCCCTTAGTTCTGCTCTGTCCTGTAGCTCTGCTCTGTTCCTGCGTTGGGAAGCGCTGGATGGCAGTGAGTTTGACTTCTCTGGATTTTCCTGACCACTTTTAAAAACATGTTCCTTTCGCTTCTGGAATTACTAGTTTAGCTTACAAGAGTTTGTCTCAGTATTTCTTTTCCTTCTTTCAATATCTCTATCTAAAACATGTTCGCACCCTGAAGTACCGTGTTCTGGTAAGAGCAGTTACTGACCATTACATCTGAACTTGTACGTCAGACACTGCTTCAGGACCTGGGCCCGGGAGATGGGATCGTGGTGGCGTTCGATAATGTCCTGCAGAAGCTGCTGGAGGAATACGGTCACGATGACACTCGGAATGTGAAGGAAACCTCCGACTACTTGAAATCTGCATGGATCCATCTAAAGCAAAGGTAACTCTGGGATCCCGGTGGGTCAAGTGGAGCATTTGATTGCTCTGACTTTCTGACGGGCGTGTGCCAGATACATGACAGGCACGAATGCGTTGTATTGCTTTTTCTTACTATTGTGTGCTAAATTAATACTACCACATTTGGTATAGGCTGTAGATTCCTATAAAATCTACTTGAATGGAATTTCAACAGTGGAGTCTTTCTTTGATAAGTCTAAACCTTGGCATTTATCATTTTATGTGTTGTTCATTTCTTCTGCCTCTTGGTTTTTCTCAGAATCCTTTTGCAGTGTTCTGATGGTAAGCCCCCTGTAGGTATTTATAGATGTCTGTGAGGGCTATTATCTTTGATGTATCATTTGGCTGGGGCACCTTCAGTTGAGGACCAGACAAACCCCGGGCCCAACACTAGACACCTGACATGTGCTGTGTGTAGTTAGGCCTTTGACTAGTTTGTTATGTTTCCTTCCGTTGCTCTGTCTTGTCAGTTTATTGGGAACAGTCTAAAATAGCCTATGTGTTTTTAAGAGAGATTTTACTGTCACTTGAACACTTAGGATTTAGGAACTATAAACAGTCGTTATCATCCCTTTAAGTTTGCCTATTTATATTCATCATCAGTAAAAGGTGTTTATGCACAGCACCGAGAATGACTGTGTCTAAGGGAAATGATGGCTTCACACACATCTTTATATATTCAAATGCAACTGCCTGAAAGCTAATCTAATATTACAGGCGACAAAAAGGGTACTCTCAGAACACTTCATGCTATATATTTCTGGTTATCAAATAGGACTAAACATTTAATAACATTTGATTGGAGGTATCTTTATACAATTTTAAATGTTCTTTTTCGTTGGTGTCTCTGAATCAGATTCTTTGAAAACTCGAGTAAGGGGCCTTATGAGACCAGTGCATGAGTGGAACTGAGTTCCCGGGGTCCTGGGGTCCCGAGCTTACTGAAGGGAGGTTCAGGATCTGAATCAAACTCAGAGCCATTGCTTCCTAGCGACCCTGTAGGACAGGAGAACTGCCCCTGGGGGTTTCCAAGACTAAAGCTTTACAGCCGTAGGAAGTCTGATTTCTCTCCTTCGGGGAGGGTGGTGCTTTGAACCGCCAACCTTGACGTGAGCAGCCTAATGGGCAACCACTTTGCCATGAGGGCCCCTTCAAAAGCACGGTAGCAGGTAATAAACTCGATATATAGGTGAAATCTGACTACCTGTCCTACTTGATCTTTCTGGCATTTCTGGACCACTGTTTTTCTTTTTCTGTACCAGGTGACGTGGACGTAGAGTAAGTATTCCATCACTGACATAAGGCGAGAAGGAGAATGAATGAAAACCGCTTTCATGCTGAGAAGAGATAGCCCTTAACCTTACTGTCATAGGCATGTTTCTCAAAATTTTGACTTTGCTTCGTTTGTAAACAGGGAAATTGATCACTTAGGAATATCAGCTGCTTTATTTAGCACCTCCAATTTTTTTTTTTTTGGCTTTAACTTTGTAAATATTTTAAGACAGCCTGCAGCAGTGGTTAGATTAGATGGAAGAGGAAATTAAAAATGAATTCTATTACAAGGTGATCTTTCATTTATCATGGCTCAGCCAACCATGGTGTTCTAATTTTATTGTAGTTACAAGAGGCTGTCCTCATTTTTTCTGTTTTTATAAGGAAATAAGCTGTTATGCTAATATTTAGACATGATTTCTTGGGACATCAAGGTATATTGTTATCTACAAAGCAGGGAACTTACAACAGAACTGCTGGCCATACAATCCCTTTGTGAATGACAGCTAATGTGTCTGTGTGTTGAGAACTGTCTTTCTTAAACACAATGGTACTTATATATTTTCTAACTGTTTTAAAGGGACTTCATTCTAAATGCTTTCCTTGTCTTCTCAAACCTACATTAGACTCTTGTGGATAATACAGATTATTATTGCAAATACCGGATGATTATTGATGTGTGCTGTTAAGTTGATTCCGACTCCCAGTGACCTGACAGAGCAGCCCGGTGAGGTAGGGTTTTCCTAGGTGTAATCATTTGGTTGCGAAGTTCTTTTGTGGAAGTTCTTTTGTGGAACTGATGGTTGGATTTGGACCACAAACCTTTTGGTTAACAATTAAGTACTTAACTGTTTCTGCCCCTGTGCTCTTTGTGACCTTACTGTGCGTCAAATCCAGGGCTTATCACCTTAAAAAAATACTGCCTGCCTAAAGTTCCTTTTAGCAAGAGCAAGATGTGACAGTGTGCTGCAGTAAAGATGGTCATCCCCGGAACGCCCCTCCCTTCTAGGGCAGTTCGACTGTTGCACTGGGTTGCTATGAGTTAGAATTGATTGGTTAAAGAGCCTTTTTAGATATCCATCTGCCCTGGAGACTTTTCATTCCATGGAGTATTTATTCGTGGACCCTATGCTTATCTGTACTTTTACATTAAAAGAATATATTTGTTTCATCCTACAAGGGGAATCCAAGTCCTAGCACATCATCACAGGTCCGGTAGGTGCAATTGTACAACGGTAATAAGTAAAGATTATAGTAAAGTTATAGAGTGCATGAGAGATAGAAGAGAGAGATTGAAATAATGGAGTCAGACACAATTCATGGTAGCATTGCTCACTCAGCCCTGCTTGGTGGTCCACGTGGAGAGAGAGCAATCTTTAATGCTAACCAAGGCTTTTATATTCTCTGGGGACTTGCAAGCCCCCTAATTATAGGTGAAGATATACTTCACAGGAAAGGGTTGTGCTATAGGTCATACAGTAATGGAAGGGGGTGGTGTAGGGACATACACGCAATAGGTAGAGGAGGGATTGGGCGTATGCATGTGACAAGATGGGCTGATCCCAGATTTAGGATGGCTGTTTAACTTTGGACATCCCAGAGTAGGTTTGGTCTGTTCTCTGGATCTCCATAAGAACCATTAGCAGTAGGGTGTAAACTCCATCTATAGGAACCAAGCTAATGGTTGCAAGCCTCAGGGAGAAGTAGTCCATTGTCCCCAGCAGCAGGGAGCAGGCCCACCCTGTGATGGGGCAGTCTGGTAGCTGACTGCCTCAAGGGAAATACCTTTCATCATTAGCTGCAAGCAGTGTCCTAAGTCTAACATATTTGGGGGAGACTGGGAGAAATCTTTCTGTTTCCCATATCATCCCTAGAGTCACTTGGCACCTCTGTTAAGAGCACATAGTCTAATCTGAAGCTTTGAGGTTAAGAGAAGATAAATGACAAGTTCAGAGTAGAAAGTCTCATCTTTCTCCCAAGGAGCTGCTGGTGGTTTTGAACTGCTGACTTAATAGTTAGCAGCCAGCACATAACCGCTGCACCACCAGGGCTCCTTCAGTGTCACATCCCACACCCCAGTCAGTAGCTGGGATGTTGACCCTGTCTCGGAGTGACCCCTGTGTCAGAGTAGACAAGGTTTGTGGAGGATTGTTCTGTCAGGCACCGTGCTACCACAGCACATCTCATTCTTGATCTCATCTCTCTCAGGGTTGCTCATAGTTTGTTATGATCTACCCAGTCCGAGGCTTTGCACAGTCAATAAAATCTAGGTAAACTTCTTGCTAGTCTTCTCTGCTTTTGATCAATATCCACTTGATTTCAGCAATGCTATTCTCCTTTCCATGTTCTCTTCTGAGTCTGGCTCAAATTTCAGGCACTTTCCTGTCAATGTACAGCTGCAGCCTTTTTGGATTATTTTTAGCAAAAATTTACTTGTGTGTGATATTGTTAGATAATTTCCACATTCTGGTGAATCACCTTTCTTGCAATGGGCACAAATGGGGGATCTCTGTCTAGGGATTGTCTAGGTAGGTGACTTCTGACTTCAGTTTTGCATTCTTTGTTTCAGTTGGTGGTCTGCCAATTTCAGGCTGCTATTGAACGTCTTCATTGTCTCTTTCCATAGTTGTAGTTGATTTGATTCCTGTGTATTCCAGCTGGTGAGGTGGAGTTTATAGTGTTCCAAAAACCATACTGCCAATGAATATGTTGTTGGTCTTTCAAACTTTTACATGGTCTCTGGCGTCATTTCTGTCATATATGCCATCTTTTCCAACTGGCGATCCTTTTCATTTCCAACTTTCACATGTAATCACCAGTAATTGTCTGTAGTATTAAATTAAAAAAATAAATGACGCTGAAGGGAGTTGGAGGGAACCAGCCCCCACCCGCTGCTACTCCTATGAGTTCAGTAATACTACCTCTGGGTTCAGTAATGCACAATTGTACGGTTGAGATATATAAGCATTATATATATATATATATATATATATATATATTTAGTCATCGAGAGCATGAGAGATAATACAATAATACAGTCAGGCATGATACATAGCAACATTGCTCACCTCAGCCCAGCTTGGTGGTCCATGTGGAGAGAGGGGGAAGGGAAGGAGGAAAAGGGAAGGGAAGGAGGGAAAGGGAACAAGGGAGAGGGGAGTGACCAGGGAGTGAGCAGCAAGGAGCTCAGAGTCAGAGAGAGAAAAGTCCGAACCTATATTGCTGACCCATGCCTATATACCTTTTTGGTACATGCCAGCCCACTAATTACAGGTAGAGACATACGTCACAGGGAGGGGTTTCACTATAGGCTACACAGCAATGAGAGGGTGGTCTAGGGGGTGGTCTCTGGGTCTCCATAAGAACCATTATCAGTAGGGTGCAAACCCCTCCTACAGGAGCCAAGCTAATGGCCCCAAGCTTCAGAGAGAGGTAGTCTGTTGTCTCCAGCAGCAGGGAGCAGGCCCAGCCCTGCTGTGGGATGAGACAGCAGTCTGGCAGCAAGTATCTGACTTCCCCCCACAATTGTCAATCCATTTTGTTGGCCTGTTCGATGAATTTCATACTGCAGAATTTGGTCAAAGTCGACAATTTCTTTATCATTGGCATCAGTGGTTCAGGTTTAAGTTTGAAAATCCATTGATCTTCTTTGTGGGCATTATAGATATTATACTACCAATGACAGCAGTGAACTTCAGGACACGTTTTGTTGGTGTTCTTTTTGTCGATGGATGTGATCCCATTCCTCTTGGCTTTGTGGTTCCCAACAGAGTAGACCGTATGATTGTCTGGTGCAGCATGGTCAGCCCCGTCCCTTTCAGCCCACGGAAGCCTAGGATATCAATCTTCAAGCACTCCATTTCATTTTTGACAACTTTCAATTTTTCTACAGTCTTATGTCGTACATTCTATCTTCCGACCGCAAATGGCTTTCTCCTCCTGTTGAGTTATGCCACATCAAACACCGCAGGTCCTGAATGCCGTACTCCATCCACATCATTAAGTGGCCTTCACTTTGAAGAGTAGCTTGTGTTAGTCTGGGTCGACTAGGAAAACAAATCCATGGACACACATGTTTATAAGAAAGTGATTTATATACAAGAGCAATTGAACATTGAGAAAACATCCCAGCCCAGTTCAGATCAAGTCCCTAAGTCCGATATTAGCCCATATGTCCCATATCAATCTATAAAGTCCTCTTCAGACTCATGAAACACATACACTGACACCGAATGTAGATCACAGGCCAGTGAGTAGAAAGTCTTTGGGTCCAGTGGTGTTGTAAGCATCTCAACATTGGCAGGGGTCTCTCTGTGGCTTCTCCCACTTCCGAGGTCTGGTTGCATCCATGTGGCTTGTCTTCTGCAATGTCTCCCAGGGAGTAGCAGAGAGAAAGAGGTGTCTTCAGCCTGCAAGTAGGAAGTACCAGATTTCCCAGAATTCTCAGGAGAAAGCCATGGCCACACAGAAGTCTCCTTGGCTATCTCTAGGTTGACAGCCTAGACTCCACCCCTACACTTTTAATCCTTAAATTGATACCAGATTAGGGGACTACCACACAGCTCTATCACAGTGATATTTGGATGTCTTCCAACTGGAATGGTTCATCTTCTTGCGCTATGTCGTGCAGACAATGTTCCCCAGCTATTCATAAAGTTTTCACCAGACACTTTTTTCCCACCCAGAGAGTACATTATCAGTCTCTTCTTCCGAGTCCGCCTTAATCCAGAAGTCCCTCTGGGACTTGTCCTCCGCAGGTGGCCCTCTAGTGTTTGAAACAGTGGTGGCAGCAGTGTAGAAGCCCCCACTTTTTGACAAATAGTTAAATTAGCAGGTTGCATCCATTGCTGGTCTATAGCCATTTTGAACTGTCTCAGCTGCTTAAATTAGTGGTAAATTAATCATCTGCCTCACTGAATGTAGCAGAGGGCTAACCATCCTGGGCAGACAGGGTGTAAAATTTCAAAAGACACAATTTATCCTTGTGTGAACCACAAATAAAACTCCTCCAGCAAGGGAACTCTCTTTTCTTCTCTGGAAAGGCCAGTTTCTTTCTCATTCAATTTCATTAACTTAATAATGCTGGTCAGCAGGGCATGTGAAATCTACATAGTTACTAGAGTTATATAAAATTGCATATGCTAATGATCCGATCGGCATAGCCCTTGACTATTTTGAAAATTAGTCAACTTCCCCAAATTGGAATGAACTTTTGGTTGCTTTCTTAATTATTTGTGTTTTGTATTTTTAAAAGTCTGCCATTTTCTGTTACTACTTATGTTAGATCTCTCTGGAGCTAGATCTATACCTCGGTCCTTGGCTCCGCGAGAGAAAGAATTCACGCCGAAGCCTGGTTCTGATCGAAGTGAGTTTTATGAGAATTAGAAGAAGTTTCCGGTCTACACGGCTTCCGAGGGGCTTCTCCCGGACATGCGGCCTGGCTGGAAGTGGCTGGGCGTCCCGCAAAAGTCCCAAAGTCCCTCCAAAGCTCTCCCCGAGCGCTGCCCAAGTTCCCAGAGTTCAGCCGCTAAAGTTCTCTCTCCTCTCGACTCTGGCTCCTTCCTTTATAAGGATTCCACTGGGAGGCGTGGTGGAAACCCCTGATCGACCCCATTGGCTGAATTGAATTCACCTTGGCCTAGGTGGGCCAATTCAGGTTCACGCCCACCCCTGCCTACCTGCGGGAACCCTGAGCATGTGCAGTGCGCCACTCCTTTGTTTCCCTAGCTTGGCCCTCGGGCATGCGTTATCGGACATCCCCAGCCCTTTGCTAACCTACCTAACACTTTGTTAATAGTGATTTTTATTTTCTTTACAGATTTAACCCTTGCCTAATTTGACCTGTTATTTTTAGCAATGATCACCAGAGGAGATTCATAATGGAATCTTGTTCTATGGACTGACACCAGCCTGGCTCCACCTTTAAGCTCCTAAAGCTAATGTGGTAGCCGTTTCATTCCCAGGTCAGTGGGCTTAGGTGGAACATACAGGCAGTCTTGTCCTTCTGCCGGGGCAGCAATGTGAAGTTCCGAGATTTGGGTCAGTCAACTTGAGTTAGCCTCTCAGAAACATACTTCTTTTCCTCTATATCAGCGGTTCTCAACCTGTAGGTCGAGACCCCTTTGGGGGTCAAATGACCCTTTCACAAGGGGTCACCTAAGACCATCGGAAAACATATTTCCGATGGTCTTAGGAAGCAAGACACAGCTCCTCTGTCTCCAGGCGGGTCCGCCCACATGCAGATACGCCCACATACGAGTACCCGGCATGAAGACTGTGACCCATGCTACACTGTGCTTCAAGGCAAAATTTAATTTATTTGTCATTAGAAATAAAGATTTCACAATATACAATCACATATTTTTGTGATTAATTGCTATCTTTTAATTATGTTTACTTTGTAACAATGAAAATACATCCTGCCTATCAGTTATTTACATTACGATTCGTAGCAGCAAAATTACAGATATAAAGTAGGAATGAAAATAATTTTATGGTTGTGGGGGTGGGTCACCACAACCCGAGGAACTGTGTTAAAGGGTGGCGGCATTAGGAAGGTTGAGAACCACTGCTCTAGATTATCTTTGATATTTAACCTGTTTCTTTTCGCTTCATGCCTAGCATTTCATACTTAGTTTTTTTTTTCTTCAACCGAGAAGGAGACTGGGAAAGAAGAGGGGAAAATGGTTTTCCTCTTTCTGCTTTGTTGTCTGAGTATTTCAATGGCTGTTTTTGCTGGTGTGTCTTTTACTTTTTAACGTTGCCAGTGACATCGTTGTTACATACGCCTCACAATGCTAAGGCTTTTGTTTTGTAAATAGCAAGCTGGAGCACACTGTATATTGTTACTTTCTCTGTATATTGAACAGCAGATGAAAAAGCTAAATAGTGCCAGTAGCCTTTACTGTTGCCTTCCCCTTTTTCCTGTTTCTATTCATTAAATCCGTGTTTACTGAGTCTCCCAGTTGCTGCACTCTGTTCAGCCGCACGGAGTCAGTGATCAGTAAGCCTTGTGACTGCTCCCAGAAGCTTACACTGGGAGAAGGAATCATAGTGCACATCATCAAGCGGCACATACTTTTAGGTGACTTGGAAGAGGAGGCCCTGACAGAGGTCCCGGGAAAGCCCTCTGGAGTTCTACTTTGAGACTCAGATGGGGGCCTCTCTATGGGAATCCAATCACCAGCAGCTGGCTTGACGTTTTTCTTGTTGCTTTGTGTAAAGGGAGACTTAACTAGATTGGGTAGTCTGAGAAAGCATGAATGAGAAGGTGGTATCATATCCGATTCTGATGATTGAAAAACAAGATCACAAAAGAATACCAGTGTGAACAGCAAGTGAGGCAGGAACGGGCAAATGGAGTCTGAGCTCAAGATGTGGTAGGAGAGGCAGAGGGTACATCCTGCTGAAACTTCCGATGTGGGAAGGATGTTATAGTTACTGTGGAAAACTAATTTTTAAGCAAAGAAGTAGTACTATCTGGTTTATTTATATTAACAAGTACTTTCTTTGCCTCTTAGATGGAAAATAGATGACTTGGTATAAAAGAACAATTAGCAAGAGTAGTAAAGAAATGATTGTTGCACTCCAGGTGAGAGATGGGCGTACCATTTTGTGTGCCAGCAGTGGTGGAAGGAAGATGGTAGACTAAGAATACACTTTGGACATGTTAGTTGGTGGTACCTATGCGTTACCGAGGCATATGGGTGAAATAGGCAGTTGGATTGGCGAATCTGGAGCTCAGGTGGTCTGACGCCAAACCTGAATTGGAGAGTTCTCAGCATTGACATCTGAGATCCAGTCACTAGAATTGGATGAGGTCAGTAGGGAAAGAGAGCAGAGGGAAGAGGAATCTTGACTAACTTCATAGTGTGTAGGGTTTAGGGATTGAGCCCCAAAAGGAGACAACAGCAAGAAGAACTCGGGAAAATTCCAGAGCACTTGTGGGGTGGAAAGAGGATTTGTGATCTTCAGAAGTGGAAAGACGAGAGCATTTCAAGCTGCATTGAACTTGTCTGAGAGGTCATGCATGGTGATACACTACACCGTTTCTCAGCTTGAAGATGGCTGGCGATTCTGGAAAGACGTGGAACCCGGTTAGTGGAGTGTGCTAGATGCTGGGCAGGTAACTGGGATGTCAGCAGTTCCAAACCACCCTCCTCTGCACAGGAGAAAGATAGCCACTCCCATCGAGATTTACAGTCTCAGAATTCCGGAGGAGTGCTCTACTGTCCTATGGGTTTGTTATGAGTCAAAATGACCTGATGGCAGTGGGAGTTCGGAAAATAACAGATGCAGGGCAAACATGGGACTAGAAGCTAGAGAATGAGCTGAAGGTGAGAAAGTAGAAATACAACGGGTAGAAACGATTTCAGAGAGGTTTGTTGTGAAGAAGGGCAAGGGAACGGGTTAAGGGTGTGAAAGGATTTGTGTAATGTTTTCTCCATGATCCAGGAGGCAGTTTCCAGAGAGATTGGACATGCAAAAAGATCAGGTGGGAAATTGAATCTTGGTCTGTGGGACAGAGCGCTTCCCAGGACGGCTTTAGCAGTGGTTCTCAACCTTGCTGATGCCGCGACCCTTTCATACAGTTCCTCTTGTGGTGGTGACCCCAACCATAACATTATTTTCATTGCTACTTCATAACTGTAATTTTGCTACTGTTATGAATTGGGCAACCCCTGTGAAAGGGTCGTTTGACCCCAAAAGAGGTTATGCCCCACAGGTTGAGAACCGCTGCTGTAAGGTTTATAGCAGGTGTCCTCAAACTACGGCCTGCGGGGGCCACATGCGGCCGCCCAGGACATTTATCCGACCCACCGGGTGTTTTTGCTCTGTTTTGTTTTTTACTTCAAAATAAGATGTGTGCAGTGTGTACAGGAATTTGTTCATTGTTTTTTTAAAACTATAGTCCAGCCCTCCAACGGGTCTGAGGACAGTGAACTGGCCCCCTGTTTAAAAAGTTTGAGGACCCCGGGTTTATAGGGTCTGCACAAAAAGAAAATCGTTCATTGGCAGTTCGTGGAGGATTTGGTGTCTTTGGGGGAGCTAATTTCCATGAAGACAAGATGAAGATACAGAAGAGCCCACCATCTATGGTCTCATGGAATGGGAAGCCCCAGAAGAGGAACGGTTTGGGGTGTCAGGTCATTCTGGGGAAGGTAATTGGAGTTTCGGTTTAATACTAGTTGACCAGGGAAGAAGGCACAGCTGGTGGTGATCTGCTGAAACACCAAAGTAGGATGTCATCAGCTAAATCCTGGCATGAAGTAGTTCTGTGATCTCAAACACTGGCTTGCCGGTGATGGCAGCTCAAGGGAGAGCCACTACTTACCCAGTGCATCCTGGGGAGGGGCTTCTCTGAAGCTTCCCAAATGGTGGGGCGCTTGTAGCAGAAGATGGAATCGCCTGAGCTCCATGATGATGGGCTGATCTCTGGGTGACAAGGTCTAGCCACAAGAAGACCACAAATCATTTATCTGTAGTAACAATTCCTCATGAAATCGATTGCATTTTTTCCAAGACATACTTTAATATAGTCTCCAGATAAATGTTATTTTTATTTACAAAGGAGCAAAATTACCTTGTGGGAGGTATCCATGGAATAGCCTAAAGGTAATTTCACTCTCAGTTTTCTCTGTGGCCCTCAAACTACATTGAAAAAGTCCGTGAAGATGGCCGTGATTGGTGATGCTACAAAAGGAACTGGCCGGCCAGAGTTGCCTTCATAATAGAAATCTCTTTTAAAAAGAAGAGTTTACATTTTTGAAACGCCCCTTCCCTGTGATCTATACTATTCTAGATCTGTCACCCATGAATCTTTTGTGGAAAGCTATTTATATTTTCAGTCTGCACCATTTCTTCTACTAAAGAATTCTATAGTCTATTACTTTTTCTGTTTGAAATAATTTGTAAAACATTTCTGCTAAAGTGGCCTTCCTTAAATTCCACACGTGGTGTCTTCTGGGTTTTCAACCTATCCTAGTTCTTTTTGGGTTTCCAGGTTGAAAGAGACGTTTAACAAAATCTGTATCTTTGTCTTGCAGCTCCTACTAACCTGAAAGCCATTTCCTTTTCTGTCGCTGTGCTCCTTACCCCGTGTTCCCTCCTTACATGTTCCAGAACTTCCTTTAGCTCTCTTCTGATCTTCTTTCGGCTGTAGCAACCAGAGTTGCTAAATGCAGAGTCTGCATTGAGGGCCATGCACTGATGGCAGTGTAGTCCTGGGTGTGACTCAGCTTTCTCATTACTGCTTTTCAGTCTTGTTGCTGACTCCAGACGATTCATATGGTCTCATCAGGAGAGCTTCATTTGCATTCTCTCCTTCACTGCCATCCACCGGATTTTGACCCATAGGGACAACGTAGGGCACCCAAGACTTTCAATCTTTATAGGTGTAGACTCATCTTTCTCCTGGGGAGGGGCAGCTGATGGGTTCAAACATGCACCTTGTAGTTAGCAATTCAAGGCCTAGCCC
>NW_022107431.1:24683586-24709009 GCF_000313985.2 Echinops telfairi | reverse complement strand
AAAAAAAAAAAAGGCATACATCCAGGAATGAATTCTGGGCTCTCACTGAATCCTAGCTCCAACTTAAGAAGAGTTTGTTCTTACATCATGATCCTGCTTGACACCTGCCTTCATGGAATGATCACAGGAGATAAGGGTGCTATAGTAAAGTGTGGTGAAGAAAGTAGATGGTGCCTGGCTAGCAATCGGAATAGTGTCTGGGGTCTTAAAGGTTTGCATTCAAACAAGCAGCCATCTAAGCCAGGAGTCAACTAAGTCCATACGAAAGAAGCACACCAGCTTGTGTGATCCAAAGATGACAATTAGAAAATTTGAATATGGTAAAGAAAAAAGAAGCAGAGCTAAAATTATGAACATCTAATTTGAAGAAGGCTGTGGAGGACATTGGGAGCCCCAAACCCATCTGCAGAGTATCTAGTCAGACTAAGCCGCTGGCAGATCCACTACAGCCAAAGGCAAGAGTCCCAAACAGCCTTACTGTCAGGCAAAGACCATGGGAATCTTGATGATGCTGGGTCGAACTTGATTCTCGGCCAGTTGACCTCCCTATAGACACGACCTGACTTTGTACTGGCTGCAAGTATCTCATAGTTGTTCCGCGACAGAAATTGTTTCCCTGATGTTTTGAATGTCCATGGAGTTTTTCCTCCTCCTCGGGTGTATTTGTATTGTCTTTATACTAAGATGATCTTATCTTTAACCCTTTAGTGCGATTTGCTTTTTATTTTTGTTGGGTATCGCAGATGTGAAGCACAGGAGGAGTGGATGAGTAATCATGATAACTGATTCATGGGAGTGTAGGGAATGCAGGGGGCTGGGCGGCTGTGGATGGCCCATGAGGAGGGGACAGGGATCTTGGGAGTAAAGAGTGAAGGCAGGAGCGGGGAGGGAGCGCTAGAACGGAGTGTGCAGCTCATCTTAAAGGCGGTTCCAACGGGTGGCTGGTGGGGGAGATGCTCGAAGATTGATGTGTTGGTGATTGTACATTTCCCCTTGTTATGACTGAAGAATTGAACTCTTCCGTGGTATGATAGGTAAATTAAATGCCAATAAAACTGTTGTGGGGAAACATGAAGGTGGAGTGGGGAGGGAGCACTAGAATTGATTGTGATTACACAACTCATTTTAGGGGCATTTTAACCATGGGGGCGGGGGGATGACTGTACAATTCTCCTTGATATGATTGAACCATTGAGCCATTCAATTGATTGATAGCTAAGTTATGTGCCAATAAGATGGTTTTAAGAAGCGTCACAGTCATGAAGCTCCCAGGGGCAATTGCACGCTGTCCTGTAGGGCCACTCCGCGTCAGTGTCTACTCAGTGGCAGTGAGTTTGGGTATGGTTTTAGACCAATTACGGTAGCATATCATTTTCTTAAACTTGCCTCTCCCTTCCCTTTCCTCATCTTTAATTTTTTTACAGAAATAGATATTCAGTGTTGACATTATTATGCCTGTTCAAGCATTCTGACCAGTGAAGAACTGAGGTTTACTATAATTTTGTTTCCTCTCTATTTACTTTATGAGAAATTAATAACTGCCTTGTTTTATTGCCCAATTTTCTTTATCCCTACTGCTAATTTTCCTACCATTTCCAATAGTCTGACAGTCCAATTTTCCACAGAGTCGATCATGTTGAACAAACTGTCACCTCGCATGATATTTTGTCCTGCAGATTCCTCTTCAGGAGACACACTTTCTAGACCTGCTGTATGACCATCATCCTGGGTCTTGTCTTTGCTGCACCCCTCCCCCACCCCTGAGCTTAGAGCCTGTGCCTTCTGGATCCTGTGACTCCGGTTTGGTTTATTTTCTCATTCTGTCGGCGTGGAGTCTGTCGGATTTGTCCACGGAGAACCAGAACCCCTAGTAGATGGCACGAGGGTGATATGTCTGCTCTCCTAGGAGCCCCTTGGCGGTGCTGTCGGCTGAGCGCCGGGCTGCTAACCGCAGTCCAGAGGCTGCGTGAGGGAAAGAGGGAGCTCTGTGCCCCTGTAACAGTGTTCAGCCCCAAACCCGAGGTGGGGTCACAATGCGTTGGAATTGACTCCAACGCGGTGGGCTTGGCTTTCTCTTACCAGGAGCCGAGACCCCTTTGCTTCTCCCCTGGGTGGGAGCGCTCGTGTTTTCGTCTCTGTGATCTTCCTCTTTCTTGATTTACACTCTGAATGTCATGGGGGACATTGCCTGGCAGCTTCTTGAAAAGTGGTGTGTGGGAGGTAACTATAAAGGTAGATCATGATTAGATTGTCAGTATTCTTCAAAAAAAGAAAGAAAGAAAAAGTCTCGTTATAATTTTGTAACAGGAATTCTGAAGACCGTAAAGATAGAGAAGACCGTCTATTGTCCTCAGTGAGTTTACAGATCAGATGGACAGACAAGAAACCGTATGACAAAAGGAAGATTTCAGAGTGAAGCAAGTTCACCATCCAGGGACTTTGGAAAGGATATGTGTGATTGATTTCTGGATATCAAGTAGTACTGAGTTCTTATGGCCCCAGAGCAAGGGAATCTTAATTGGTAGGGGATGGTCTGGAGGAGGTAATCCTTAACTCTTAAAGGGCCCTCTGGGTGTGTGCATTTGTGTGCATGAACAAAGCAATGCATTGCGTTGTTTGTTCTAGCTCAGACTGTGGCTCTTGAGCCATCTGTAGCTCTGAATTAAAAATCGAAAAATTTCAAAGGATATTATTCAGATAATAGTGGTTTCATTTGTTTGTAAAAAAATATTTATGGCTCTCAAATACTTTTTAGATAATTGTGAAGGAGAGGATTGGCCCCTGTGCCTCACAAGTGGGTCGACCCTGTTCTAGAGAGAAAAGAAGGAGCCCATTTGGACTTGCCTGGGGTCTAGGAATTAAAACTGGATGATGGATCATGGAATACATTGAATTTCACGCTGGGTCATTTGAATTGAATTTGTTGTTTTAGATAACTGAGCAAAGATGACATGAGGCTGACAACGTTCCAGAAAGTCATATAAGTGGAACCCTAATAGGTAGTTGTTTTGTGTCTGACTTTTCTCTCGTTTAGCCGGATGCAGTTGATTTGCCGTCTTTGTTGCTTCTTCATCAGCTGGCTTATTGTCGAGCACTCTTCCACTGCACGCGTGTCTCACTGTTTCTGTAGCTACTGACCAGATGACACCATTTGCTTTGTTTCTAGATTTTGGTCGTTATGAACAAAGCTGCTGTAAACACTTGAGTACAGATTTATGCTTTCATTTCTCTTAGGTAATTATGTATGATGCTATTGCTCAGCTGTGTCCTAAGTGTATGCTTAGCTTTTCAACAGATCGGCAACTGTTTTTTGAAATGACTGTACCATTTTATATTCTTTCCTGCAACATCGACGAGTTTTAGTTGCTGTACACACTCATCAGCATTTATTGTAGTCATTTTGTAACAAAAAAGAAGCCACTCAGATATGTAATGATATCTCATTATCATTATAATTTACATTTCTGGATTGAAACAATGATGTTGAACATATTTTCATGTACTTACTAGCCATCGTCCATCTTCAATGGTGAATTATGTGTTAAAATCTTTCACTCATTTTTAAAGAATGTGTTTATCAAAATGATTCATGCTAATGATAAAGTAAAAAATTGCCAAAAAGCACAGATAACCACTGAAAATCCCTCTACTCACAAACAGCTGTTTTAATTTTCACCACATTTTGGACATTTCTTCCATTAAGTATAGAGATAGATTGGACAGGTGGATGAATGGATGCGTGGACAGACAGATAAAACATAAATTCGATCATATTCTTCATGATGATTTTTTCCCCTCCACACACCATAAGCACCTTTCAGCTGTTTTCAGGGTGGCCCCAGAGTAGTGCTCCCAGCACCCCTCTGAGGATCAGGGTCGTTTTCATCACCAGAGAGAGAACCAGCAGGAACATCGTTTTCCTCACCACTCCCAGCCTTGAGCCATTGCCAATTATTTTCTGTGGGCTTCCCTCTCCTGCATGTTTCACATACATGGATTAGAAAGCCATGTGGTTTTCTGTCTGGCTTCCTTCACTTAGCATGATGTCCTCCAGGTTTTTTCATGTTGTAGCATGCTCAGAACTTGCTTCTTCTCATCGCTGCACAGGAACCCCTGTGTGTACAGGCCATGCTGCTGAGCCTCTGGTCACCTGGTGACAAGTAGGGTTGATAGCCACCTTGTAGCTCTGAGAAGAATGCTGTTGTGAACAGTGGCACCCAGTGTTCTGTGGAGACACAGGCTTTTAACACTCGGGTTTAAATAGCAAGTGGAGGGCTTGCTGGTTCTCATGTTTTAATTGCCTTTTTATTTAGAAACGCCAAATGTCCAGTTAACAAGTGTGTCTGTCTTTAAAATCAAGTAATGTCAGGAGAGGTCATGGGTCAGAAGAGTTAATGTTGATGTAGATTTGATGAAGCGTTCATAAAAAGCTTGATTGTCTTCTAAGTATAATATTTAAGGAGTTTACAAAAACCAACCTACATTGGTTTGAATTGCTTAAAATTTTATAAAATAGACCCTATACAATTAGTTACTTCATCATAAGTTATCTCTTCTAATTTTATTCTTCATGGCATGCATTTAGTCAGTCATTTCATTCATATTTATAGATACTGTCTTTAAAGGGTGAGGTATCACACAAGTTTGGGATAAAGTATACTAATCTGGAATTATAATTTATAATATGTAATCATAATTGTTTTGTTATGGGGATGGGTGTGATTGATATTAATATTTGTCTCCTTCCTTTTCCATTTCACTGACTTGATGGGTTTGAGTCCAAAGTTGAGTAGAACTGTGTGTGCCCCACAGAGTTTTCAGTGGCTGATGTTCAGCCTTTCTTTCCAACTACTAGTTTTAGTTAGCAGCCTAGTACTTTTTTCCCCAACCATTTTATTAGGAGCTACTCCAGACCCTATATCATTCCATAATTCAGTCACAACCAGCAGTATTGTACAATTGCCATCATAACTCCCATCAGTTTTAAAACATGTTCTTCCTTCTTGAACTCCTTCATATCAGCGCCCTTCCCCCACCGCCTCCTCATACTCCTCAGGAACCCTTCTTCTAGTTATTTCCTCTGTAAGTTCACCAGTCTTGGAGTTCATATTACCAAAAAGCAGGCAAACACAACAAAGATTCAAGAATGCTGCCCGCCTTGACAAAATACATCAGAGATAAACCCCAATATGAAAAGCAATACGAAACACAGAAAGCATTTAAAAGCCGATCTAGCCCAAAGTATATCAGAGGGCAGATCAGGAGACAGGGTTTTAACTGTTCACGTCAAGTTTATCATTTTGATCTATGACAGTCATCTCTCCAAGACTCTCTTTTGTAACCGGTTCATTTTCATCCCTCAATTATGGTTCTAGGGAAATCGCGGGAGGCTTTTTCTCCTGTGTAGCTCTCGTAAATGTATTTTGGGCTCCACGGTCACCCATAGCCTTCTTCCAACCAGAATCTCACAATTTAAGCTCTGATCCTATTCCCTTCTTAGGCTTTGGATTATATGTTTACAATCCTTGGATCATGGATGTTGGTGTGCTTTTTCCATGTGGACTTAGTTGATATCTCACTTAAATGGCTACTTGTTTGGAACCAGCAGCCAGTACTTTGTTTGTACCACCCACAATGCACACTGCTGTTTCTTCAACAGTTGTTCAAGTGGCACATGAGTAACAACACCTCCCCACCCCCCACTGCTACCCTCCCGTCCCCAGATATTGTAGGTGACTTAAATAGAAGTTTCTTTGCAGATATCTGTGGATTTGTGTGTGTGTCGCACAGTAAGCAATGGAGCCATGCCTGTCATGTTGTCTCTTTCAGCATTGCTGACAGACAGACTACCTTGGAGGCTGAGCTGAGGACAGTGCAGGCCTCTCGTAGGGACCTGGAGAACTTTCTCAAGTGGATACAGGAAGCAGAAGCCACCGTGAACGTGCTTGCCGATGCCTCTCAGAGAGAGAATGCTCTTCAGGACAGTACTCTGGCCCAGGAGCTCAACCAGCAGATGCAGGTGCGTACCTGGGAAACGGCAAGCAGTCTCTGTGCTTTCGACTTGTCTGTGTGCGCGTGTGCTAGCCTTAAAAGAGAAGGTTGTCACCTTGCTCGCCGTTGTGAGATCCGTGCAGCCCTGGGAGCAATTTGTTACTTGAAACAAGACCTGTCACATTCGTTTACTTAATCATAGAGGGAAAAGCACCTTGGTTTCTGGAAGCATTACTTATTTAGACTCTTGGCTCATCGATACTCTTTTGTTTTCTTTTTTTGGGTGGCTGCACAACCCTGTTACAATTGGCCTTCTTGAATCCTAAATTATAAGTGCATTTTCCCTTCACTGGTAAGCTGTTCATTTTCCCACTTATTAGAAATACTTAGCATAAAAGTCACAAAGGCACGATAGCTTAGTTTACAGTGAAGACTATCAGCCTCCAGGGAGGGCACTGTTTGCATGCTGTTCCCTTGATTCCATGATTATCTGTTTGGGCTGAGGCTCCTGAGGTGTGACATTTCTTCATCAAGAACCGTGTTAATGCCAAACCTTCCCTTAAAGCATGGTTGAGTCTTCTCTTCTCCCCTCCTGTGACTGCTTCCCTGGGGCATCGTGGTTATGTGTTGGGCTGCCATGCAAAGGATCCACCGTTGGAAACCACCAGTTGCTCTTTGGAGGAAAGAGGAGGCTTTTTACTCCTATAAAGCCGTACAGTCTTGGAAACCCACAGGAGCAGTTCTACTTTATCCTGTGGCGTCGCCATGAGTCAGAATCAACTCAGTGGCACTGGGTTTGGATTTGGTTATTGCTGCTTCAATGACCTTGAACCACTCCTTTAATGTGTATAGAATGGCCTTCGCTTGCCATTAATAAGTGCTTTTTCCCCAGTGCTGTTCTAAGGCCATCTCCACAGGGAAGTCTCCTGGCCAGCTTATTTCTGTGGCTTCTTTATGTCTCCATTCGCGCACCATTTGACCATGGTTATTTTTGAGATGTTGACACAGGTTCAGTGGTTACCGCCTTTCCCAGTGGATCACATGATTATCCAAGGGGAGAGATGGCATTCCCACATACTGCTGCCTGCACGTCGCTCTGTG
Organism: Echinops telfairi; assembly: GCF_000313985.2. Lineage (NCBI taxonomy): Eukaryota > Metazoa > Chordata > Mammalia > Afrosoricida > Tenrecidae > Echinops > Echinops telfairi. The sequence continues at coordinate 24,701,917 of NW_022107431.1, read as the reverse complement.
TGCAAACCCTGTAAATGGTTTAGGCCTTTCGGCCTTCATCTTACCTCTTTGAAGTTCAGGATGGTGGCCCCCATTGACTCCCTTCATGCACACTCTTTCCTCTTGTAATAGCCAAGGACCTTTCTCTGAAGCATGAATCTTCTGTGGCGATTGTAAGCTTTTTGGAACTGTTTTTGTTCTTAGAGATTTTTGCTGATTTGGAAATTGTTTTTATAGAGAAGTCGTCAAGTTAAAAAAAAGAAGCACCCTTTTGGGAAGAAATTTACTTACGACTTCTTCCCATGCACAAGCACCATGATGGTGTCTTTCTCTTGAGTTTTCCAGATTAATTTGACGGAACCCTTTGCCTGCGCACAGAGCTGTGAAGTGTGGGAACGGGTACGACGTGATGTTGATGTCCTAGCTTTTTTTTGTTCTCCATCTCTAGAACCGCATGTGCTAACCACAAATATTAATGGAGAAAATGTTTAGCAATTATCTGGCTTTCGATGAGTTATAGAGCGCTCCAGATGCAGATAGGTACAGGAATAATAATAATCACTTAAAAATGATAAGGCTAGTCTAGAAAGCTTGCCTGTAGTTAATTGACGTAATGGTGCTAACGTCATCAGATACTTAGTCTGGGCATTTAAATGTCATTGTTAGGTGCTGTTGAGGAAGTTCTGACTCACAGCAACTATGCACAGCAGAATGAAACATCTCCTGGTCCTGATGTGTGAGCCCATTATTGCTGCTCTTGAATAGGAAACTGTTTCTAGAAAATGAATGGAGTGGATTTGAAATGAACCTTAGTAATGAATAAGCACTAGCAAAATACAACCTTGCTTTTTATTTTAATAATGCTTTTTGGCACATTTTATTTCGGGATATTTTCTGACCATAGCCCAAACGCCTCTCAGTATTTAATGGATTTTCAAGCTATGGAAGGGATAAATGTAAACAAACAGCATCAAGAACAAAAGTTTGCTGGCTAAATGACTAAAATCCAGAACACTTATAATAACTGCTTCTCAAAAAGTATTTAGTGTTGCTAAAAGAATTCATTTTGGTTCTTAGGAAATATTAAAGAAATATTTATTAAGAGCTTATAAAAATCTCTTTAAGCTACAGATAAACACACATATTTGTTTTCATTGAGGATTTCCCTATATGTTTATTTGCATTATTTTCCATCCCCCTGATCCTTTATTAAATACTGTTTATTAAACACACACACACACACAAACCCTCTACATTTTATTTTTTTTAATCCATAACTTTATTTTGGGCACTTTATATAGGGTCACTATGAGTTGGCATCAACTCGATGGTGGTAAGTTCAAATTTTTAGTTTTATTAAATAGGCCAGTGGTTGTTGAAGAACTAGGATCTTTAACTGAGTATTTTTTAGGCAAGGGGAATTAATTTTACTCTTTTTTTTTTTTGTATTTGTGACTCGTGTCAGTGCACAAATGCTTAAAATTATAATTTTGGAAAGAAGTTTGTTGAAGGAAAATTAATGTACATGCATTTGAAATGACAAGATACATTTTGTCCTGCAGTGGCAGTGTTGGTGGATAGTCTGTGTGGACACCACAGATGAGGGATTAAGGATCATGCGAGAAGTGAACTCTGCATCAAGGGTCTTTGCAGTATTGCGCACATAACTCATTCACTGGTTATATGGCTTTGTGTCTTAGGAAGTTGAAGAAATTCTGACTCAGTCTGAGGTGAATATGAAGGATAGTTTGGAAACGCCATGGAAAATGAAGATTCATTTCGGAAAGATGCTGTGATGCAGGCCATTTCTGTTATGTATTTGTGTTACATTGCTCTGCTTCAGAGCTGGCAGGTTTTCATCCTCAGCAGAGCCAGTATCTGGAGAAAACTGCAACTTTTGGATGCTTGCAGCACAGAGAGCAAATCTGGAGAACTGAGCAGACCCCTCTGGGGTCGAACGACCCTTGCACAGGGGCCGCCTAAGACCATCGGAAAACATACAAATATTTCACAATATATAATTACATATTTTGTGGTTAAACTATGCTTTAATTATGTTCAATTTGTAACAATGAAGATACATCCTGCATATCAGATATTTACATTAAGATTCATAACACTAGCAAAAGGACAGTGATGAAGTAGCAACGGAAATAGTTTTACGGTTGGAGGTCACCACACATGAGGAACTGTATGAAAGGCTTGCGGCCTTAGGCAGGTTGAGTGCCTCTGTTACAGTGTGTCTTTTATACCAGGGTATTTTATATTTTATCCTAGTGGAAATGGGGAGAAGTCTTTAAAGTATATTAGCTTGAGCGTGATGTACTGACATTTCTACTCTATGTGCATCTAGCTGATGGCTTTATGGAGAATGGATTCCATCCAGGCAAGACTGGCATCAGGCCATCTCTTAGGAAGTTGTGTTAGCCGTCCAGGCCAGAAGTGATGAGGACAACAGCTGAGGCTTGGTGGCAGCTGACACCTGGTGACTGGCAAGCAAAGGCTACACAAGAGGGAGAGAGGGAGACATCAGAAAGATTGCCGGTGCTCTTAGGGCATGAGATTGGGACCCCAGGAGAAGAAAAGGTCTGGGCAGAAATTAGTGGGGTGTGTGATAGGATGGTAGGCTCCATTTTCACTATATTCAAATGCATTTGAGTAATCCCTAGGAGGAGGTCCCTGATGAATTCATTTTTTAGACAATACACCACAATCAGCTTGGCTTATAAAAATTATTTTCTCACAGTTGTGGCTGTTGAAAGTCTGAATTCAGGGTGTCATCAGGGACAGGTTCTCTCTGAAGGATCTTGGGAGTAGGACTTCCAGTTTCTGGAACTTGGTGTTCCTGTAATTGCGGATTCCCACTGCAATCAGTGCCTCGGTCTTCACACAGCATTCATTCTCCCTGTGCTTCTCACAGCTGTGCCTGCTCTTCCCATAGGGCACACCTAACGCACTACGACCTCACATTCATGTAACTACTTTTACCCGCAAAGACCAGATTTCGAGAGAATGACACCTTCGCACATACCTGGTGTTAGGACGTCAACAAATCTTTTGGGAGGCACAATTTAACCCAAAACACCCAGTATGTCTTTCTTATTCTGGGTCTGTATTCAGATCCAAAAATTCAGCCAAAGATGTAGAGACTTATTTTTTGCTTTTGAGTGAAAACCTCCTACTATTGATTTGCCAACCATTTTATTGTTTCAAATGCTTATTCTTCAGTTCCTTGACTGCGTTCTGGGACATTATTATTATTATTAATTAGATTTTAAAATTTAAGTTTTAGATTTTAGTACCAATTGATTGAGATGCTAGATTCTTTCCTAAGTAAAACCCTCTTGAACTGCCGTTGTAATTGGGTGGCTGATGTAATCGGTGACTGTTTAATTCTCTAATAATTAGTATGCTGGGCTTATTCTATTTTCATTTCCAGTGTCCCTTTTGAGCAGAATCTTCATCATCTTGTTCCATGAGTGTGGACTTTCTTATTTAGATTGTCTTAGAGCCTCTCAAACCCAGTATTATATTTACAGGTAGAGTGTGGAGTCATGACCTGTCTCATGAAAGCTGGCCCCAATACTGGTTCAGGGACAAGAATCATGACCTCATGTTTAATTCTTTTAAATGATAGCTTATTGAGGCATGAGTTATATCCACTACAGCTCACTCCATTGAAATGTGCCATTGAATGGTTTCCAGTACTTTCACAGACTCATGCAGCCAATACTTAACAGCCAATTTAAGAATCGGTTCATCACCCCAAAATGAAGTCCCATGCCCTTTACCCTAGCCTCCACCCCACAACCACTCTACCCTTTCTGGTCTAAGAGATCACTGCGACCTTAATTTCTTTCCCTGTTTGTTGACCTCAGAACCCGGTCAATTCAATGACATCATTAACAGTACCTCAGCTGAGCTTGGCCTTACACAACTTTCTTGACGTTGGTAGCTGAGCCAGAGGGAGGCAGTAGAGATTCTCAGTAGAGACCTCTGAGGGGAAAAAAAAACCAGAAACCCACAGAGCCCTGCGGGATAAACACAGCTCCGTGATTGTGGACCCGTAAAGGACTTTTCATCCTGCAAAATAAAATACGGAGAAGGCAGTGGCGTCAAGGAAGAGAAACAAATACTTTAAAACACCCCTTTGGCAGACAGTCAGCTGCTTGGGCCCAAAGAAACACATCATAGGCACTCTTCCTTGCATAAGGTGGCCTCTCTAAGTTATTTCTTCTATGGAATCATGACAGTGGTAGAGAACGGCTATTCATTTGAGCAGGACACTTGTAACTAGAAACATGGGGTCCTATTTCTGCCCCTTGACCCCGTCATTGGTGACTTTGCTCACCTGTGAAATAAGGAATTGTATCTCTGATCAATACTTCAGTCCAGCTGATAGTTGCACAGGCCTTCCTGCCAGTAACATGTAACACACGTGTTCTAGTGTGGACACATCCATGGAAAAACGCAAACTTCAGATGATCACGCGGCGCACTCATGGCCTTAGAGAGTTCTTGCACGGAACGTTAAGGCATCTTGATGGCAAACGAAAGGAGATCCTGAAGCCGCTGTGACAAGGGCATTGCCATCATTGGGAAAGCTCAGTGGTCAGTTGCAGACTTTATTGTTTGGCCATCACGTTATCTTTTCAGGGGAGGAGTCTTGACTTGCATCTTTCTCCTGGGCTTTTTCCTGGGCAGCGGGTTGAGAGCCTGCTGGGCAGCTCTCAGGAGGCTTAGGGAAAACCCCATAAGGCCCCCCTCCCCCCAGGTATTCTTTTGTTTGTGTTTGTGTGTTTGTTTGGGAGGTCTTGACCTGAGCCCTGCGGGAGGTGATAGAGCATCGCTGCCTGCCAGAGTCGGTACCCTCTGCTCTCCCCGGGATGTCTAGCAGGTTATTACTCACTCATCCCACCGAGCACACTGCCAGCGCTGCATCCAGTCTGGGAGGGACCGCATCTCCCTGGGATGAGAGCGTGATTGCCACTTTCTCCATCTGATCCAAGGCGTGCCCTGTGCTGCTCCAGTGATCTGTTCCCAGGAGAGGGCTGCTTTGTATCTGGGCTTTCTTAATATCCTTTTTGGTTCCCGGAGCGTACTCCTCTCGGCAGCAGGCAGCGGCTGGCTGCCCCACAACTTGCTTCATTTTCTGCCCACGACGGACTGGCTGAGCGAGCGCGGGCATCTGCGGGGGGGCTTCCCCGTGTGGCGTCGATACCGGAGGTTTACACTGAGAAGAAGTTGAAGGAGGAACACCCGCCTCTCCTCCCACCCGGTACCTCAACCCCTGTCTCTTCCAAATGCCTTCTTGGAAGCGAGCATGCTCAGAGAACTGGCAAATCCTGGTCTAGTGGCCAGGAGGAAATGATTATTGCTCTTCATTTATAATGCAAATTCGGAGGTGCCTCCAGAAGTGTTGTAAACTTAAAATGATGGCTGTGGTGAGAACGTCGCTGCAGAAAGTTGTGGTTTTGTTGCATCGTTTGCAAAGGATGGCAGTTTCTTCTCCCCGGTATCAGAAGCTCTGTAAGGTAATTGAGTGATTGCAAATAAGGATCTCGGGTGTCTGCTCATGGTACTGATTCAGGCTCAAACAACTAACCTCACAGGATTCCTCTCAGGGAGAGGTGCCTTAGCAACTGATGGTAAAGACTGAAAGTGAACCGCTTTAATTAAAATTTGTTTAGGAGTCAGAAGTAAGTGCCGCTTATTTTATTTTGTAATTGTCAAACGCCTCGTCGTCTGAGATGTGCTGCTGAACTGTTTGGAGAACATATGTCAAAACCACATTCATTAAGACCTGTTACCTTCAGGGTGCTTTGCTGTGTCTTGATATGGTACAGGCTCGATTATTTTTATGTAATTTTCAGGACATGTGGAAGATGCGTTTACAGTCATCTTTTACTGGGTTGCTTAAAAACTGTCCTTCCGTATAGATAATTGCTTTTATTTTTCAGTTAAAAATGTACATATATTTGAAAAGCTGTGAGATGTTGTCATCTCTTTCACAAAAGATACTTCTGTGTTGTTGAAGCTCCATGTATCCGAGTTGAACTTGAACTAAATGTCAGTTGGATAGGTGGGTTAGGTAGACTTTCAGAAGGCAACTTGTTTGACAGTTGCAAAATGCAGCCAGATATCACACCAGCTTAAACTTAAATCATTCACGGAGCGCTGCTGTATCTTTGTGAAAGTTTTGCTATATTTTGGTTCAGCATTTGGCCAGCAGTAGGAGTGATTTGATGGCAAAAGGAAGGAAGGAATTGGAAAGCACTGTGTACAGCCCCACGGTTGTCACTGTCGTCTGTCTGTCTGGGTATCATTTCCTCCAGCTCTTAGAGAATGTATGTAGCCTGCTGCCCTGTTTTGCTGCCCCAACTCATTTGTCAGGGGAATGGCTGCCTCCAGGTCAATATTATTGTTTCTCATGATGTAAAATGAGGCATAGCCAAGCAATGCAACTGTGCTTACATAGCGCTCAAATGGAAAAAAAACAAAATTTAGTTAATCTTATTGGCATTTCTTCAGTTGGGCCAATTAAATGTTTGGCTGCAACTGTTTTAAAAAAAATTTTAGAAGACAGGTTATAGTAGTGGGGAGTTGAGAAATACTTTGCGGGAATGCTTAAGAGTTTTTGTTTTTGCTTGTGGAAGAAGTTAATTAAAGCTGAATGTTAATTATTCAATATTAGTTGCCAAATTTAATAAACATAATGATTTCACTATGCTGTTTGAGCTCATTTCAGTGAAGACATTTATTTTGCTGAAGCATAAGTTGCTATTTCACAAAAAGGCAGTTTTGTGATTAGAGGAGCAAAGCTTATTTTAAAAAGCAAATGATTGCTTTTTGAGTGACAGCTATGAAGATGCACAAAGCATCTATTTTCTAGCTGGGTCATTCTTCTGTCCCATTTGCTTGCATGCTTTCCAAACACCAGATATTTACCTCAAATCTTGCCATCACGGTATTAAGTTAGTGCACAGTTATGGACACCAATGGAAATCATGTATTTGAGACAGTTCATCAGTTTCATATGTTGAAATTACCCATATAAGCAAAAGTGAAGTTACCAGAGTCTTTGCATAAATTAAATCCCACTCAAAACTACACTTGGGGTGCAGATGCTGAGATGTATGGTTTCCTAATAAAGCATTCAAACACATGTTTAGAACAGAAAGTACCTTTTGTCTATTTTAGAAAATGAAATCGATGTGATTTACAGTTGAAATGTTATCTTCCACATATTCTTTTCAAATTATGTAAAATCAACAACTGCGGGCTAGTGAAATGAAAACCAGTTCCAGGTCTCTCCAGCAGGTGTCAGTGTAAGTCAGTGATAGATGAGATTTCAAATCCGGACATTGGAAACCAGATTGGGAATTGGCACAGAGATTAGGAAATATCTGAGCTAGCAACACATTGATTTGGTATGCATGGTTTTATTTTGAAAACTTACTTTTGTCCATGATGTATTTCAATGCATACGATAATAGATAGAACTTAGTTGCAGCATTAAATGTTAATTCAGTTGCCATGTCAGTAAATAATTCTTTTTGATGAGAACATTTATCATTCTAGCTATGCCAGCAGAAAATACTGTATTTCTAAAAACTGTATTTTAAGTATCAGTAACCTGTGTTTAATTCCTCCATGTGTGGATAGGCTTGGTATTTATTTGTTTTAAGGAGCTATAAAGCCCCATAAATTGTAAAATGCGACATGATTTTGTCTCTCCTTATACCACCTACCGTCTCTAAATATAACTTCTTAGAAAGGAAATGCTGTAAATTTCAGTATTAACTGAAACCTAAACCCACGGCCACAGAGTCTATTTTGCCTCATAGCAACCCCGTGAGACAGACTAGAGCTGCCCCACAGGGCTTCCGAGGCTGTAAATCTCTTTGGAAGCAGACTGGCACATCTTTCTCCTGTCACGCAGCCTGGGGTTGAACCAGGAATTTTTTGGTTCACCGCTGAGCGTTTTCACCACCGCACCTCATTTTCAGCTATGCCCTGTAAAGATAAGAGGCAGTCTGGTGTCAATACATTTCCAGGACGAAATGAATGCTACCCCAAAATGTTGATGATTTAAAATTCATATCAAAGCTGGAATGCCATGCCTGTTGGTAATTCTCTCCCCTCTGTACTTCCGAGTTAAGATCTCGTTTTACGTAGGACATGGTATATGTGATTTCTAAGGGACTTTCTCCCAGTGGCACTTTGGGTTTCTTTGCATGCTTTCATAAGTCTTTGTCTTCAGAAAGCAATTGATGTGATACGGAGTTGAAAATTTCTGTAGAATGTTCTCATTCCATGGTTTATTTTCCCCCTGCATGTTTGTTGTGTGTATGTGTGTGTGTTGGGCACGGGACGGAACGAGGTACGAGACTGCACACAGTTTGCCCGCTCCCAGGCTTTTTACCCATTCATTTGCGTTCTTTGCCTCTCATTAAAAAACATTTCTTCCTGGTTATACATTCCATAAAATTTGGGCAGGAAATGGCCACCCAAGTGCTGCTCACATGAAGATATAATTAGCAGCATTGAAATTGCCCTGAGGACCTAAAATTACCTTGCACTGTATGGTCATTTGTCCAGATTTGGTTTTGATTTGCCTACTTACTTTTAAATATTACTGTCCGTAAGAAATAATTTTTCTAATAATTGAGCAAAGTTGACTGTCATTGATTAAGAAATATAGAAGACTTTATTGCTATGTGATTATTTGATCACTAAAACGTTGGATTAAAATTTGATTGAGTTTATTTATGTTCAGTTACAAAAGCATTTCCTATGTCCTCCTGTTTTGCTTCATGCCAATTTCCACTTAAAAATAAGAATTGAGAACATGTTAAGTAATTGTTTCGCAAAGTGGATTGGTAGATGAGCCATTATAGAGAAAGAAGAAAAGTGGAAAAATAATTTGTGTTGTTATGAGTGGAGGCCTTCATGACTGTCACATGTTTAGTGTTGATTTAAGTCGTATAACTTCTGTTTGCTTACATGGCTTACTCATCTTCAACTGGTTTTCCTTATGTGGTCCTACCAGTAAACACATTACTGTTGTTGTTGGGTTAAGTGTTGGTGAGCCTCTTCAGACTCGGAGTGACCACCTGTAGAACAGAGCAAAGCCTTGCTTGGTTTTGCCCCAGCCTTTCGGTTCTTGCTATCTGTGAGCCCCCTGTGGCAGCCACTCTGCCAGTCCATCTCCTTGAAGGTCTTCCTACTTTTCACTGGCCCTCTGTTCTACCACGGGTGATGGGTCCTTTTCCGGGAACATGCCCCTCGGATAACATGTGCAAAGTACATGAGATGACGTCTTGTCTTATCAACTTCTTTTGAGGTTCACCTAGCTGTACCTCTCCCAAGAGGTATTTCCTCGATACGTGGGCAGTTCATGGTCTATCCTTTGCCAACATCATAATTCAGATGATTCAGTTCTTCTTTGGTTTTCCTTACTCACTCTCCAACTTTCATATGCATTTGAGGCAATTGAACACAGCCATGGCTTGGATGTAGTCTTCCAAGTGACATCGTTGCTTTCTAACACTTTTAAGAAGTCTTCAGTAGACTTGCCTATTCAGTGTGTGGTTTGCTTTCTTGACTGCTGCCTCCCTGGGTGTTGATTGTGGATGCAAGTATAACAGAATCCTCGATAACTTGAATAAGTTATTAGGCTTAGTCATTTAAAATTATATACATAAACCTACTGCCTTCGAGTCAATGCCAGTGCTAGCGCCAAATCTGATATTAAGTATCAGTGGAGAGTGATTTTGTTCTTACTTTCTACTCTGTCTGCTTGCACCTTCAGTTGATCTTTTACTCTTTGTTGGCTGCATACACCGTTTCGTTGGCCATTAGATATAAACGTGCGTGAAACCCTGCCTTTCCAGCCAGCTCAGGTTTTGTGGACAGTGCTGACTGTCAAAAGTCGTTTTTGGAAAGTCAGGTGTGTGATAACCAGAGAAGCTGCCCTCTTGGTATTTTGAAGACTTGAGAGAGACACCCCACAAAGCTGGATCTTTGTGTGTGTGTGTGTGTGTGTGTGTTTCACATGTGCTCAATAGAGCTCTTGGATGTTCACAGTATCATCGCACCCATGATTGAGCACCAAGGGTACACTGAGTATCTGAACAGGTTTTCAGATTCATCCATGGAGTAAGTTTACATAGTGTTTTTCATCTAAGTGTGCTGTCCTTTTATGAAAACCTAAATAAGCTTGAATACCATATATACTCAAGTATGAGCCGACCCAACTGTCTGCAGAAGCACCTACTTTTACCACAAAAACCGCATTAAAAATGTGCTGGAAAATCTCGGCTTATACTCAAGTATATATGGTATATGCTTTTTAAGAAAACATGGACTAGTGTTGATTAAGGACAATTGATTCTCCTTTTCATATAGTTAAAATTTATATTTCTTGTCACTAAGTCTTCCACTCTTTTTTTAAGGTGGAAAACTGTTATTCTTGAATAATGAAATCCTCAATTGTTCTGGGAAGGTACAACTTTAGGTGTCTTGACCTGATCCTGAAATTTTATATATATATATGCGCCAGTTCTCAGAATCCACAGATACTTACCCAAACCCAAACCCAGACCCAGCGCCATCAAGTCTGTTCCTACTCACAGTGAACCAAGGTAGGGTTTCTGAGGCTATAAATCTTCAAGGGAGCAAATAGCATCATCTTTCTCCCGTGGAGCTCCAATGGATTCTAACGCCAATCTTGCAGTTAGCAGTCCAGCACTTACCCAACAGCACCCCCGTCCTCCTTACGGAGAGCCAAGCTACAGCTATACCGTGAGCCAGAGAAAAAATCAACATGGCCCTCTGTCCTGGAAGTATACTCACACTTGATCATATGAAGTACTGTTGGCCCCTGGATTCAGGAGAAATTCATGGTTTGGTTAGAAAATGTAAAAGATGAGATGTAGTAGGGAAAAATGCCAGCTACAGAAGGACTTGACTACATCTAACTCATCTCCTTGACTACATCTAACCCATCTCCTTGACTACATCTAACTTATCTCCTTGACTACATCTAACACATCTCCTTGACTACATCTAACACATCTCCTTGACTACATCTAACACATCTCCTTGACTACATCTAACCTATCTTCTTGACTACATCTAACCCATCTCCTTGATGATATCTAACACATCTCCTTGACTACATCTAACCCATCTCCTTGACTACATGTAACCCATCTCCTTGACTACATCTAACACATCTCCTTGACTACATCTAACGTATCTCCTTGGCACTGAGGTAAGCTCAGGTTGCCTCAGAGCTGTGGGACTAGCAGGACAGATGGTTTCCCTCCCTGGTATTGTGTATGGTTGAGTCGGTTCCAACTCATATTGACCTGATGTGGCAGTAGAACTGTCCCATAATGCTTTCTCAGGCTGTAACATGTATAGGAGCCGGCTGCCGGTATTTTCCTCCAATGAGCGGATGGTGGGTGAGCTGGTGGCATTTTGTGCAGCAGCCACATGCCTGCTCACTCTGCCGCCAGCCTTTCTGTACTTTCTCTGCTGCCAGGACCTGAGCCACTACTGTTAGAGTGACATGTTTTCTTGTGACTTCCAAAAACAATAGTACTATTTTTGGTGGCTCTCTACATTGTTTTGCCATAGCTCTTAGAATTAATGTTTATCTCAGAATTTAAGAAAAATAGTGTTTTAATCGACTAGCATTTTGTTCGTCAGACTTGCATACCGACAATGACTTTTCGCTAAAAGCAGTATAATTAGACCTGATGTAATACTTTGCTGCTAAACGAAAAAATAATTAATGCCACTGTAAGACTGCCTTTTAAATAGTTCTTTCAACTGCAAGGCTAACATTCTTCTGTAGGCAGATCTAGCACAGTGATACTTGTCCAAGTCAGGAGCAAGCAGAAAGCCCTTCTGCCTGTGAGGTGGAGAGCATTCTTGAGATGGTTAAAAAGTTCCCGTAACTTTAGGGCACTGCGTGCGTGAAGGGAAACAGCGGATGGTGTAAGGTATGAAAATAATAACAACTTAAAATGTTTCAAGGGTTCACAAGGGTGAGGGAGGGAAGGAAAAAAAGCTGATTCCAAGGGTTTAAGTCGAAAGAAAAAGTTTTGAAAATGAAGATGACAGCATATGCACAAATGAGCTTGATACAATGGATGCATGGATTGTTATAAGAGCTGTAAGAGCCCCCAATAAAATGATTCATGTAAAGGGGGAGGGCATTGCTTAATAATGCTGACTGCATTGTTGGTGGTTTTTCTGAGAGACAAAGTTGATCACATTCTGAGTGGATATTGCCAGGATATTCCATGCACAGACTGTCTGTTCCCTCTATTTGCGATGAGCTTCTCTTCGTATATCTGGTGGTTGATTTTTAGCTCTCTGAAGCCAGCTCTTAGAGCGCCTGCTGTGAGGATGAAGCCTAGCGAACACGCCATGCCATGGTGGCTTTCGCAGTTTCACAGTTCCCTCATCTCTGGGCGAGGCAGACGAGCACACAGAATTGGAATGGGTAGGTAGAGTGCATCTGAGGGTTTCTTGTGACCTCTCTTCCAGTTTGCTAGTTTTTTGGGACTCTAAAAGATGTTAATAAAGCTCACTGATAAAACCAGTAGTGCCTCTTACTGCTTTAATAAATGTATGAAATGAAAGCATCGTTTAGTACAGTGTAAGCAAGCATTTTGGAAAAACATCAACCGGAAGAAGGCGTTCAACTCTTTCCACAATAAAGTATAATTTTGCTTTTGCTTTAAGCAGATTAAGAATAAAGTGGTTGAGTACAGCAATTAAATAAGGGTGAGTTTTTAATGGGAAAATATATTATAACTCCTCAAAAGGTTTGCCTATGGTTTTAGTGTTTCAGATGTTACTGTATGTAGTTCTCATTAATACATATATAGTACTAATGAAATTGTATTATAGTTTCTCCTTATGAGGCAGGTTGGGAAGAAATTGGCATTATCCCCCTGAAACAAATGTAGGAGCTAGTTTTTAAAATCGGCAGTTTAATGAAAATGCCAGTAATTGCTCAGCTAGTCTGTACTGTAACTTGTATTAAAAACAAGTTATCTGATTCTAGATCCAGTGCGCCAACCATTAATTTCAACTTGCTCTTTTTGTTAACTGACATCACGTTGGCTTCAACTCGTAGCAATAGCCCTCCTGCACAGACAGGCGGACCGCTGCTCCATCTTGCTATCCTCACAGATGTTACTCTCTGTGGACCCACTGTTGAAGCTGATGTGTCCACCCGTTTCTCAGGGTCTTCCTCTTCTGCTGCCCCTCTACTTACCAAGCATGGTGTCCTTTTCCAGGGGCTAGTCTCTCCTGATAATAGGTCCAAAGTACCGGAGACAAAGTCTTGCCAACCTTTCTGCTGAGGAGCCCGCTGGCTAGACTGCTTCAATAACCTTACCAACACCGTATGCCAAAGGCACCATTTTTCATTGATTTTTCTTCTAAAATGTTCAGCTTTCCTATCAAATGAGGGCATTGAAAGTACAAGGATCTACATGTGACCTCCTCCCTGGGGGAAGGACAACAGAAAAGCGGGTGAAGGGAGATGCTGGAAAGGGAAGGATGTGACAAAATAATAATTTATAAATTATCAAGGGTTCATGAGGGAGCGGGGAAAATGAGGAGCTGATGCCAAGGGCTTACGTGGACAGCAAATGTTTTGAGAATGATGAGGGCAGTGAATGTACAAATGTGCTTTACACAATTGATGTATGTATGGATTTTGAGAAGAGTTGTATGAGCCCCTAGTATGATTAAAAAGAAAAACTATTGAAGAAAAAAAGAGAAAAATGTAAGATTAATTCAAAGTGCAAGGAAAGAAATTAAGAAGGTATAAGGATGCTCTATTCCATGCTTTTCTGCCTATAAAAAGTTGTTTTTTTAAAAAAAAAGAAACTACCATGGTTTGGGTCAGGTGTACACCTTAATCCTCAGAGTGACGCCTTTGCCTTGAACATCGTAAAGAGGTTTTTTTTTTGCTGCAGATTTCACCAGTAAAATGCATCCTTTGATTTCTTCATTGTTATTTCCATGGGTGTTGATAGTGGATCCCAGTGAAAGGAAATCCTTGGCAGCGCCATGATTTTCTCTATTGATTGCGATGTGGCTTCTTGGTCCAGATTGAGGATTTGTATTTTCTTGATGCAGAAGTGTAATCCATATTGAATTCTGTAGCCCTGGGTCTTTAGGGGGAAGTCAGGGCTTCAAGTACTCTTCCCTGTCGTCCAGCGCGGTTGTACCATCTCATCTGCGTGCCAGTGTGAAGGAATCACCTAATCCTGATCCTTGTTTTCCGTAGACTCCAGCTTTTCAAATGATTTGCTTGGCACACAGATTGAATAAATAGGGTAAAAATGTACCATAGAAATACACAATGCTGATGCACACTTTCCCTGAATTCGAACCCACAGTATCCTCTTGTCTTGTTCAAATGATTGCCTCTTAGGGGGTGTCCAGGTTCCACAGAAATACAACGAAGAATTCTAGAATCACCATTCTTTGCAATGCTACCTCCAATTGGTTATGATTCACATAGTCAAAGACCTTTGCACCGTCAATAAAAGGTCACCATCTTTCAGATAGCTTTAACACCATACCTGCCCCAAATGTGACCTACACCGCAGAATATCCAGAAAGAGAGATCATGCTAGCTAGGTAGTGCATATGCTGTCATTCTAAACTATCTTTGGGCATTTCATTGTCTAAAGAAATGTAACCTTCCCTCTAAGATGTAGGCGATTGAATCCTGGAACATGAAGAACTGTTGGGAATTCATTTTATTCAGAATTTCATTTCACAGTGAGGTAACAGATCATTGGTATTTTATTGCTGTTTGCTTTGTGGTGAGAAAGTATACTAAGTAGTTGAAAAAGAATGAGATAGTCTTTCAAAACTATTTTGGTGTTTGAATTCTGGTATGAAATTTTAAGAGATCAAAATTTTTTTCCTAGTTTAAATGTATGTGATAGATTTTTTTTTTAAGGAGTCATTTTTCTTTTAAAGGGCTGGTTCATTTTGATGTAAATTAATGTAATTGGTTTTGTTTTTTGATTCATAATTTACATTTATTCACCAAACCTAGTTCTCTAATACCCCAGTGCCACTTCCTAGCGTTATATTTAAGAGTATAATCATTCCTTAAAACAACAACAACCTAAAAACCAAGACTTAACTACTTTTCTAGACAGGATCATTTTATTAAAAAAATAAAAAGATTTTTTCTTTACACTTCAATTCAAAGAGCTTGGATGGCTGTTCTGCGCCAATGGTATGTACAAGGAACATATGCAGAATATGCGACATTACATTTTCCAGGTAAAACAAGGCATTTCAGTTAATTTATTGTGAGGGTATTTTAATGGAAGTAAGGGGGTCACACTAAGATAGAATCAGACTGTGCATTCATAGAGTCTAACTTTCCTATTTGCCCGTGACGTGACCTTGGGCAAGTAACCCCAGTGTCGCGGATTCCTTTTTTTGGAAATGAATGTTGAATTAGTTCATTTGACACTGTTTTTCCCAGAGCTGTTTTGACAAGTAACTTTATAGAGATAGAAAGGTGTGTCCATATGGATGCATAATGGTAAAAAGGGAGCCTGGTACATAATTAAAGCCATGTGTCCTGGCTCCATGTGTTGTTATCACTGGGTGGTTCATGGGAGGTGGCTCCTATGATGGCCCTGACACAGTGCCCTGAACATCGACACTCTCGTCGTTGTCCTTACTTTACCATGGAGTGACCTTTACAGTAGATTGCATCCACCCAGGCAGCTTTTCCAAAGTATTCATGCCTCGCCGACTTTGACTTACTGGCTCTGAACTCAAAACCTACCCACCCACGGTTAAGACCTAGTGTTTACAGAGATGATTAATTTTTTTTTAAGGTGGATTCCATTTGCCTGTAGTTTTCTCTGAGACTCAGCTCGAGGAAGAAGTGCCTTCCTCCCTTGCCCAGCCAGTTGGGGCCAGAGACGGTGGTTAGACGAGTAGTTCCTGCCAAATCTGGGTTCTTCCGGGTTATTGATGAGCTTCCCACCAGCGCTAAAAAGCGATTGAACCAACCAGGAAGCAGATACCATGCTGATCGACAGAAAGCAGCACATTAAAAAAGAGTCCTGCTTCATTACCAGGAAGTAGACAGTCAGGGAAGGAGTCATCTCTGTCGAGGCTGATCAAAGAGGAAAACACAAACATGTTTGCTTATCGAATGGCATGAAATACTGGGATGCCTTTCTTAACATTAAAAAAAATTATGCTTCTTGATGCCATCAATTTTGAGTTTAAATTCACCTCAAAACAACTGGTTTTACTGGGTTTTTTTTAATATCGATCTATATTAATTATATTCTTTTAGAGGGGAAATACTATGTTTGGGATAAAATACTACAGAATGAGGGACTGCTTTTCAAGGTAAGATTTTACAAGCCTGTGTATGGTCAGAAAAATGGGAACTGAGTTATAGGAAATAATAACTTTGGGTGGAAAATATTTATCTCGGACAGTATTCATTCTTGGTTCAGAATTTCAAGAGACCCAAGTGCGTGTGCGGGCCATCCGGAGACATGACATGGTCACTATGTGGAAGCAAGGGAGGTAGGTACTGTTAGCTGTGTAGATTTCTTCCGAGGTTTAATAATCTTTCATTGGTACATTATAATTCAAGATAGTTCTTCCATGCCATACAATATTTCTTATATTGTTATTTTTCTTTAACCCTGTAAATAAAATTCCATTAAGTGGCCACCTTATAATTTCTGCAGGCGCTCGAGGATGGGTAAATAACTAGGTTATTATTCTGTAATGATGGATCTGTATTGGATTCCCTCATAAATAATTGACTATACCCAGATTATTTCCGTGATTCATTTTTAGAGTTGAAATAATGAGACCAAAAGGAGCTGAGCATTTAAAGTCTTTTTAAAAAAAATACATTTTTGATTCAGGCATATAATGTGTAAAACAAAGTTTGAAGCCATTGTCACCATTTCAGTTGTACTGTCTAATAGTATTAATCACACTCACAGGTCAGACAACTATTACCAATGTCTCTATACCGTTCTCATCACCTCAAATAGTCATTTTCCTTTTAATAAACTTAGAGGTTGTTAAGAACATAAGAAGGAATGATACGTTCTGATTTGAAGGTGTCAGAGAAGAGTTTACAGAAAAGGCATTTTCTGACATACATCTTGAGAGTTAGATAGAGTTTTCATAGATAATTCTTGGAACAGATAACTAAATTAATGAAACTCAAAGCTCGCTGCCATTGAGTGAGTTCTAAATCATAGTGACCCTATAATAGCATGGGTTAAAACTGCCCTTGTGGGTTTCCAAGACTGTAACTCTTTTTTTTTTTTGAAACCCTGGCATTATGCTCCGCCCAGTTCCCAACCACACCAGCATGCCTAATGGTGCTGGCTTCTTGGGGTTTGTTAAAGGCTGCAGCTCTAGTCCTGTCTTCCCTCCCTCGGCTCTGAGCGGGCCTTTTTCTGTAAAGAAGAGCCTCCCCCTGCTCCCAGGGGATGAAGGACATCAGTATTGGCATCTGCCTGCATCTCTTGGTGTCTACTAAGAGCAAAACCAAGCCCACCCCCAGCAAGTAGATCCACCGCATGGCCAGGGTGACCGCATAGGACAGTGCCGCTGTCCCACAGGGCTGGCGCTTCCTCTTGCAGACTCCTGACCTCTGGTTTCCCTTTGCAGCCGAGCACTTACCCTTGTGCCACCCCAAGACTGTAACTCTTTATGGGAATAGAAAGCTTTGCCTTTCTCCTGCAGAGTGGCTGGTGGTTTTGAACTGTTGACCTTGTGGTTTGCAGCCCAGTGTGTAACCACTGTGTCACCAGGGCTCCTATGAATGAATAAAAACGTAGCATAAAACTTGGCACTGCATTTAGAGATGGTTGGATGATACTTGATGTTCATTAATTTCCATCTTAACTAAAGTAAGGATTACTTTTTTGAATGCCAAGGATCTGTTGGGATTTTGACTATTTCTGAAACATAGGCCCATTTTAAAGTAAATATGTTGTGAACATTGAAGATCATGTATCACAGACAGCATTCCCTACTCATTGTCATTGAGCTGGTTTGACTTGCGGTGATTCTACCGGACAGATGAAAACTCCATAAAGTTTCTGTGTGGGAGCTGACAGCCTATGAACCTTGTGGTTAGCACCCCAACCCTTAGCCCACCAAGCCAACAGGACTCCTTACAGAGAGAATTACCAAAAGGATATTAAAAATATATTCACATTGTAACTATCTCCAAGTGCATATTCAATAACTGAGATAATGATGCATTTTAAACAAGGCTGGAAAATCATTCA
>NW_022107431.1:24632391-24682370 GCF_000313985.2 Echinops telfairi | reverse complement strand
TGTTGTTTGATCGTATGTATTCCACAAGAGAGAGACCCTCCTCCGTCTCTTCATCTAGACTTGATGACTGCACACTTTCTATTTATTTTAGAAAGATGAGACCAATGAGCTAATGCTTATGAATGATCTGTCCAGAGGTAAAGTATTATTGAAATTGGTTTATTAAATCTTTTGTACGTTCTCATAGTGGAAACATTTTTTAAAGGTAACTTTTTAATTCACCTTTGCTTTCCCGTGGCGTACGCATGGACTAGATTCCGACGATTCTGAAAGAATGCGCCAACTCAAAGCTGCTGTGTGTCGCAACTCCGGCCGCAGAATGTTGAATACTGTAACCGCTCTTGTCTTTCTGCAGAGCAGCGGCATTTCATGGTCCTCTTCCCTCGGGCACAGAGCCAGCCTCCTTACTAAGGTGCTTTATCTGCCAGTAAAATCATCCAAACAACTTAGGTTCCACTTGGGGCTACTGACAGGGCACAGGTCTCCAGAGAATGACACCTGAAGCCACAGTAGCTCGTTAGAGACTGCCCTGAAATTTTATTCCGTCTACAGTGAGGGCAGTCATCCTCATCAACATGGTACAAATCTACACATTAGTCATCAAAGATGATGGCTGACGCTTGTAAAACTTGGGAATGCTCGAGGAAGAACTTTGTTGAATTTCAGTAATTCTTTAACATTTTAGTCACTCTCACGTGAGTTTTGCGTAATCTGTATTTTCAGAGTATAGTTTTGACGGGTGGTGTGCATAATCAGAATGAATGACCCTGTGAGAGAGCACTTTTTTGCATGAATTCTTTTTGTTGTTGTTGCATGAATTCTTCAATCAAAGCCTAGATTGCTTTCTTACATAGCCTGGCATTGTGGGCAATCGTTACGTGGTATGGTGGTAAAGAAAGTAAAACATTTACTCACTTTGAAATACTTGCTTCTAACGGAAGCCCAATGGTCTATTATGCTTATTTCTAAAAGCTGAGCAGGAAGATTGGATAGGAAGCTAGTGCAAGATTTGAGAAATGATAATGAAAAGCAAAATATCAGTGAGTCCTGTGTGGTTGAGAGTCAATCCTTTGTTCTATATTTAAGTACTGCAGTCATTTGCTTTTGCTCAATATCATCCTACTTTAAACATGGGAGGAATTTGTAGAAATGCATCCACAGCAGGGAGCGAGGAGGTAGAGGGCTACTCTGGTCAGGTATCCCTCAGCTGTCTATAGGTTCTCTGAACTTCAGATGTAAACTGAACTGGAGACAGAAGAATATGGAGTTTTCTCCTGGGTATTGAAATAATAAACTTAATCTCTGATGTAAAATTTGGCTATATCTTCAAGTTGTGCTCCTTCTTGTTTTTTAAACATAAGGAGACAGAGGTGTTGTGTGATGGCTTAAAACTCCAAAACCAAACCACTACTGTAAAGTGTATGTTGAGATGTAGCCGCTTATATATTAATATTTTGAGGTATTGGCCAAACTACCCTGGTAGTGATATATTCTAATTTTTTACTGTATGGGCATACATTATGAAATCTTATTTTATAGACTTCTGAAGTGGACTATTGGCACCAAATGACTTTTGAAACTTGGGCTAAATGATTATGTGGATGTGTTACTATGGATTGTGACCAATGGGTTTTATAGATTGTGTTGCTATTATCCTCTCTTCTGCTTAGTAGAGTGGGAGGATTGTGTGAGTCAGGGTTGACTAGAGAAAAAAAATCCATAGACACTTATATGTGTATCAGAGAGAGATTTATATAAAGAAGCAATTCTGAACCAATAAAACATCCCAGCCCAGTCCAGATCAAGTCCATGAGTGCAATATTAGCCCATAAGTCTGATGTTCTCCCATGAATTCCCTATTGAGATTCTCGCAACCCCTGCAATGATGCCGAATGCAAGAAGATCAGGGGCCTGTGGGTGGAAAGTCTTGTGGGTCCATGGCAGTGGAAAAGCATCTCAGTGCTGGCCGGGGTCTCCACGTGACTCCTCCAGCTCCAGGACTCTATCTTGGCTCCATGTGTCTTGTCAGCACGAATGTCTGGCAGCGAATCAAGCGAAGAGTGTATCTGGCCTCCAATGAGCTACTTATCTCCTTGGAGACTCCAAATGAGGCCATCAGTCTGCGACCTGATTGACAGGCTAGACTCCACCCCCTTGCAAGTTGGCAGGAGATTATGTAAGTGCCACAGAGATCTGAGGTTGAAGGACATAGCGGCAGCTCATTGTACCCACGACATTCAGTCTGACTTTCTACCACAAGCTGCTGTCCCCTCAAAATGTAGTCATTTTATTATTCTTGTAAAACTTTTTAATGTGATCTGGGTGAAAGTGTCCAGAGTCCTTTGGTTTTCCACTCAGCATCTCGTGCACATTTTGTTTTGTGACCTTCATCGCAGCCCCCACGTTGTCATAGGGGTCTCCCCCCCATTCTCCCTGTGCTTCCTGTATCCATACATCCTTCTTGACCTAACTGTCCCTGCCCGGTGAGCTTCATCCCCTGGGCAAATGGTAGAGTCAGTGAGTTCTCTTGGCACTATTTGAGAAAGGTTATGGAAAATGCCTTGGAGGAGACTTTAAATAATTAAACATTTAAATTAATGGCAGCTTTAGATGTAATTGACCCAAGAGGTATGAGATATGGGAGATTAATTTGGCTCTTCTGGCCATAATCTGGTTTGTGATGTATTACAAATTTTAGCCTCTTTCCTTGTGTTTATAATCCCAATTTGGAGGGAGTTCTCTGCTATGCTAAGGGGCAGGATTCAGGTAGGAAACATTGAGTGTCCATCTAAGTAGAGGGTGTGAGTCAAGCCACCAGCCTTTGTTTTAGAGTTTTAGAGGCAGAGACCAGAGACCTAAGCAAGGAGATCATGCGACATACCTGCGCTAAGACTATGAGATTGTGAGACAGAGCAGTGGGCTGGCTTCCTTGTCAACAGACACGGAGAACAATGGGCCGTGTGGCTGAGAGGCTGGGGTTGAGGAGAGGCACTGTTGCTGACCAATGACTGATCCTTACTCTTTACTACTCCTGACATGTGGTAGCCTGTTAAGTTCCCTAATAAACCCCTTTAATTGTGGCTGTTGTCTGTTGGCCATTGCAACAAGCTATAGAACCCAGCAGAGACGTAGAGGGCTGTGGGAGGAATGCTTGGTGCCAGAATAGGGTCAAAGAAAGATGGAGTGTGGAGGCATGTCCGACCTATGCTTCATGGCACCAGGGAAGCCAGAGGAGGTCATCTATGGCCTCTGCCTCTGTTTTCTCAAGGTATGAACTAGGTTAAATAAACCTCTTATTGTATTTCGAGGCTTTCCAAGATTTGCCAGCAAAAGGCTCCCGGAGAGCCACTGGTGGGTTCAGACCAGCAACTCTTAATCATTGCCCTCCCAGTGTTTTTACATATACGTACGTCTGCATGAAAATAATGGCAGTGGAGAAAGCCAGCGAATGGAACACATGCATCTTGGGTAACCTTACTTAAGTATTTTAAATATGATAATTTTGAGACAGGTGGTGACATTCGAGAGTGGATCAGGCATTACACGTGGTTGTAGGTGCTGTTGAGACACTGCTGACTAATGGTGATGTGACGTTGCCGGGTCCCGAGCCACATCCATGATTTAATACGGCTCAGCCCCATGGTTGGCACTATTGTGTCAATTCACCGCATTGAGGATTTTCCTTATTCTCCTTGACTGTTTTACCAAACACGATGCCCTTCTTCAATGATTATTCTTCCTTAATTGCTTGTCCATTCAGTAAGAACAAGTGTCACCGTCTTTGCGATTTAGAAATACTTCCTTTGTCTTTCTGTTAGACGTGATTTGCTTGAGTCCTTGGGTCATGCGATGGGTTGTTTTCGGAAAGGTTGACATTTCAGGTTCACCCAGAGGCCCTCCAGCTGACAGGCCTGGAGATCTATTTC
Source organism: Echinops telfairi (assembly GCF_000313985.2). Lineage (NCBI taxonomy): Eukaryota > Metazoa > Chordata > Mammalia > Afrosoricida > Tenrecidae > Echinops > Echinops telfairi. The sequence continues at coordinate 24,678,444 of NW_022107431.1, read as the reverse complement.
TGAAAAACCAGCCACTGTGCAGCACACGTGGGGGTGGGAATGAACTCGATGGTAACTGGCAGGTTTTGAAAGTGGTTTGTTAATTAGGTATGAAGATGGTATTGTGCACCAGTAAGAGGATGTCCTTACCTGATGGATTATTTAGGGACATGTGTCTGGAGATTTATAATTTTTTTTGGAAGCAGTTCAGCAACAAACAAAAAAATCCAACAAAAACAGCAACCACATATACAGAAACAAACCCATGTCCTCATATCTAGATTAAAAATATGTTAACATTTTAACAACTGTTGAATCTGGTGGCATATGAGTGTTTATTTTACTGTTCTTTCTGCCTTTCTGCATGTTTGAGTATTTTCCTAATAAAATATTTTAAAGTAGCAGCACTACTATAGTAAAAGTTGGTTAGATTATTTAAAACCCTGCAAAATTACCGGGTGAGATCATAAAAAGCTTCAGCTGTCCTTTTTGTATGATCGTTAGATTTTAGTTTAAAATTGATACATGCAAAATTGTATTGTCTGGGGTTACCTAGTGGGTGATAGTCATTGATTGAATCTGCAACTTTTCATTCTTTTAGCTCATTTAAATTTAGATGAAAGACATCTTAAAGTTCTCGGTTTTTCTTTTTATGAAAGCTGCGTGTTGTGTACTAAACAAGTCTGTGACTTTCCAAAGCATGTTGTGGCACCCTCATGTACCATAGCTTACTAATTCCTCTACAGATTTGAGAGAAAATTACCTTTTTTGAAAACACTCATTCTTTTAGAGTATAACATCATGAACAGATTTTTATTTGGACCCCTGTTAACAAGACATTCCGAATCTGACTTGGAACTGGTAACTCTCGTAGAGGTGGGTTTAAGGGACTTTCATTTTCAGAGTTGAAATACGTTTTTATGTTTTCCACATTTTCCAAGGTTAATAGGATGTCGTCAAGATTCAGTTCTTCAATTCTGGACTAGACTTTTCTCCATTAAGACAAACACCTAAGTATTGCCAACGGCATGATTTACTTATCATGGGCTACTGCAGTAGGCTTTCACATTTGCCTCATTTTATTTTGCTTATTTCTCCTAAACCGTTTGTTGCCTAAAGCTGTTGCTTAATCATATGGCTTAATCATATAGGTGTGATTCTTTCAAGACACATGGTGTCTTCTTGAAGCTTTTAAAATCATTATTTTAAATTTCTGATATGCAGTATTTTTCATATCCCCAGACAGGCTAAAGTTTCTCTTTATCTGTTGAGTGAACGACAGAATATGCTAGGGTTAGAGTGCTTCCAAAAGTTCACGGGTGATTGGAATGAAAAGATTGTGAGGTTCCCCGTAAGCTTTTTGAAGCCCCTTCACATTTCTAACAAACTGTTTTTCCTTATAAACTGAAATGATATGGTACAACACACTTTATATTCTTGTTTTCAAAGAATAAACTTGAGTGTCATATGATTGAGACTATCACAAAACTTAGAAAGTTGTTGGAGGGTTTAAGGTGTATTTATTTATTGTATGCAATTCGTCCTCTTGGTTAATTGCCCTTGATTAACTGCTTTGCTTTTCAAATTAAATCCAGATTAAGAATTATTTATTGGGTGCTTCTGCTAGGTGTCTGATTCTTGGAGTTATGGCCTCGTGGTATGAGATGGGGTGTATGTAAGACTCATTCCGCCCACTTGGGAGAAATATGTTCTAGTGGGTAGCCCCGCTCTGGAGGTTCTCTGCAGTTTGGGAGAGACCTCAGGCAAGGATGAAGGGCCACATAGACCAGTAGAACATTTTCTAGAATACCTTGTTCACAGTCAAATATGATTAGTGGAGGCAGGTATGCTTTAGGAAATAGGGGGGTTGAATAGAGCTACAGGCCAATTGAAGTCTTCCAGTTAAACTGTCTTAGAATTTTGGAATGAGCCTTCCCATATAAGTTCCAGGATAAGTTGGTTCAGTCACATATATTCCTTCTGTGATAAAAATGTGATTTTTTTAAAAGAAATGAATATTTAATTGATGAAATTTCCTGAATTATTCATGGAATGCTACTTTTAGAAATAGGATAGGCAGGAAATGATAGAATAGGAAGTTTGATTTGAGAAATTAATTTAGTTGTTATTATATATGCGGGAGCTTCAAAAACTTCATGGAATAATGTTATTGAAAGAGAAAGGAATGCTTCCACAGATTATTTTGAACCCCATTGTCTACTTATTCCAAACACAATTGTATTCCTTGTCCCTTGGAAGGTCTTATTTTACTTCTGCTCAACACTGCTTTTAATATGTAACAATGTCGATGTATGCAATCCGTGCTTTCTTAAGGAAGAAAGGGTGAATACTGATCACGCAGACCTTTCATGCCTATGTATGATTCGTGTTCATGAAGGATGGTTTAAAGGGTTGCCCTTCTAGAAGACCCTGGGTATTGCTAAGGAGGATAGAGTAATACTGATTGGTGCCCCCCACCACCCCCCCCAGAAATCTTTAATTTCTTTGCTTCCTAATTTACAAAACATGAATTTTGACACCTTCTTGACATCATGATGCATTAACACTCATTTGTGTGTGATTAAAATCAATTAATGTATGTATGAATTAAATGAATAGAAAAACAGAAGGAGACTCACTGCCATTGAGTCGCTGCAAACTCACAGTGACCCTCTAGGAGAGTGGACTGTCCCTGTGAGTTTCTGAGACGAACTGCTTAGGAGAGCCGAAAGCCCCATCTTTCTCCAGTGGTTTCGAAATGTCGACCCTGCAGGTTGAAACCCAAAGAACAACCACTGTGCCGCCAAGGCTCCAAAATGAATAGAAGTGTGGTTTAAAGTTATCTTTTTAGGAGTTGTGTTTACTTCTGCATTCCCACTTCTGTTTCCTTATAAGCCCAGAGACCTTGGTCTATGTGGTTGGATGATCGGTCATGCCCCGCTCTTTCACTTTCTACCTTTGGGCCCTGTTTTCTCTCTCAGGGCTGTAGATAGTGATTCATCCCTCAGAGTTGTTGGTAAGGTTAGGTCTGCAGATCTCCTGGGAGCTCCTTCAAATATAGGAGGTGCTCCCTGAAACGGACCTCCCTTAATGGGTTTTAGAAGAGCCATGAAGGATTGTGACCGAAAAAGAAGTGGAGCAATTTCTACCGATGAAAGGTCTTGTCTTAAATCAATGTGTTGATTTTAATAGCTTAAAGAATTATAAATTGCATGTTATCACAACACTTCAAAAAATTATAGGCTAGTTTTCAAGATTACAGTGGGTCAGCTACAAACAAATACATATTTGAAACTCGGGAAATTTATACAAGTTGTTATTATTCTACGGAAGCTGAGCTCTTTTTGTTACCAGAACATGCCTTTTCCCAAAACGGTGTCACCTTCATGCAGTATGTGGGTCATTTTGTGAATGTAGCTCAATGTCAAACAATGGAATTGTTGGTATATTTGGAGATTTTGTAAGGGAAGAAAAATCAGAAAGGTCTTCAAAATTTCATATGTGCCTCGTCTATGTAGTCAGATCCACTTATTCCAGTATATCCTTGGCTCCGATGCTGCCCTCTCTTCTTAGATAAAGTGCTACTATCCTGGAAAAGGTCTTCCAAGTTTCTGTGAACAGTCTTCTCTTTTTCACAAGCTTGATACTGTTATTTGTGTTACGTGCCATCAGCCACAGCCCATCGCGACCCTGTGCACAAGAGAAGGAGACACTGCTCTGTCCCGGCTACGTACTGTCCTCCCACTCCGTGCTGTGCCCAAGCCCAAGTGCCAGTCCATCCTGCTGAGGGGCTCTCTTCCCCTGGCTCTCTACTACACCAAGTGTACACTACCTATTTACTTTCAGGCCTGGTTTACCTCCTCTGTACCAGGTCAAAGAAACCTACTCATGTGATAGTCATGTTCCAAGTAGTAGGTACAGAAAGACTTTCATTCATCAAAATGTTACAGAAAGACTTTCCGTCATCAAAATTCAGTAGCACTTTGTCAGAGGTTTGCTTCGCAGTGAGAATTGCAACCTCGAGATCGAGCATTGGCAGATAGTAGGAATCCAAAGACGCTCGAGCAAGTGAATTAGGATAGAATATAACTATCAATTTGATAGGGTTGGTTTTTTTTACAGTAAATCATTGATAATAAAACTTCACGAGTTCATCCGTTTCTAGATCTGCTCCCTCTCTTTTTTCGTTATGCCTGAGAGACGTTTCCCTTATCATGAGTTTGGCAAGAGGTACCCTGCCAATTACTTGTAGAAAATGACTTTGAAATGAATCAATATTCTAGTTATTGGGTTACCTCTACTTTAAAATGTCTCTTGCAACTAATCTCAGAATTATTTAATGTTAGTATGTACATTATTTTCTCCTCCTTTTCAAATTTTTATCTAACCATGAAATACTGGAATTTTTATATTGTGTTAAGTAAGAAATCTTCATTTTTAGATTTTATTGGCATAAGTCTAGGTTAAGATTAGATTCCTGGTGTCTAGATTATTGAGAAATTAAAAAGAAAATATTATTTACGTAGACTTTAGATACATTTTTATTCTCATTTGAATCCTCCTTATTCTTGGTAAATATTTGTCTTTTAGAGTTACTAAGTAATTTAGATTGTGTACCTTTTTTAATGTTACAGAAGTTGATATGGCAATAACTTTTATGAATAACATGGAAATATATTGTATTTTAAATGCATATGTTAAATCATAGATGTTTTCTTTGCTAGACATCATTGAAAGTGAGTTCTGATTATACTCTATTGACTGGAAATAGGAGCCGAGTTCATAAATAAACTAGCTTTATTAAGCGATATTTACAAAACAGTGGTTGGCATTGGACAATGAAATAACTGATTTCTTTGTTATTTTAGTGTGGTGCCCTCCAGCCTACGTAAAAATACAACTTCAGATTATAAACGTATGCATGCACAAACATGATTGCTAGTTAAGCAGAGGGAGAGAAGTGCTGGATGGTAGCAAGGTCCTCTGATAATTAGCATTTTCAGTAACAACATCTGCTGTTGGCAATGCCAGCAGGACCACAGGAGAAAGTAATCATTTCTATTAGCCAATGCCTAGTTTATGTGCTACACAACAGACTGACCTTTACAGTATTTTTTAAGCTTTGTATTTCCTCATTGTGGTAATAATGGGGTTTTGCGTTTGTGTGAATTCCTTGCATTTGGTTCACGATGTCTTTCAGAACTTTTGCTCTGATTGGAATGTTGAAGTTTATGTTCCCCATGGGTTATAATAGAGTTGATGCAAATTGTCATAAAGATATCTTCCATGCCCTTGAATTAGATCTCTAAGTTTCTCTTAAAACTCACTGCATCGAGTTGATTCTGACTCGTAGTAACCCTACAAGACAGGATAGAACTGCCCCTATGGGTTTCTGAGAGTGTAACTCTTTACAGGGTGTGTTAGTCTGGGTTGACTAGAGAAACAAATCCAGAGAAACACTCATATGATATACGAAAGAGCTTTATGTAAAGAGTAATTGTACATTAAGAAAACATCCCAGCCCAGTCCAGATCAAGTCCATAATTCCGATATTAGCCCATATGCCTGATACCAATCTATAAATTCCTCTTCAGACTCATGCAACACATGCAATGACGTCGAATGCCAGGAGATCTCAGGCCAGTGGGTTGGTTGTAAGCCTCTCAGCCCTGGCAGGGGTCTCCATGAGGCTCATCCAGCTCAGGGCACTAGTGCAGTTCCATGTGTCTTGTGAGCTGCAATGTCTCCCAGGGAGTGAGCGTGTGTCCTGCCTCCAACGAGCTATTTATCTCCTTATCACCTCCAAATTAGGTCATCAAGCTATGACCTGATTGACAGGCCACACTCCACCCCTTCACTCGTAAGTCTCAAAATGACAATAGATTAGGTAATTATCACAGGGGAGAAGAAAGCCTCATTGTTATCCTTTGGAGCAGTTGGTGGTTTAGAACTACTGACCTTGTAATTAGTAAACCAATGCATAACCATTATGCCACCAGGGTTCCCTGTCTGTTAGGAAACCCCTTCCTGTTCCCCAACCCACAACATTTTCCTCATATCATTCTTACCTTTCTTGTTTATCATTCTGGAATTTACATTTGAGGTTTAAGTGGCAATATTAAACTTGGAACATTTAGTACAGGTACAGTAGTGAAAGGACCCTGTTGGCACATTGGTTAAAGCACTTGGCGGCCAAACAAAAGGTTAGAGGTTCAAACCCGCCAATAGCTCTAGAGGAGAGATGTAGCAGCAGTCTGCCTGCATCCAGTTGGAAGTTCTCCTTTTTCCTACAGTGTTGCTATGAGTTGGAATATGGATTTACAGCCAGGGTGATCTGACAGGTAATCCATCCATCGCGTCTCAGACTGATTTGTCACGTGAAAGCAATGTGCTTCTCACCCAGCCTCAGCGGAGTCTCTCTGCCAAAGGTGACAGGGGGTGTCCTTGGCTGGCTTTCATCGTCATTGCCCAGCTTGTTTATTCCTTTGGGAAGATGTACAATTAAAAGGAGAGTCTTCGTCGTTGGCGGACACCAGTGAAACGACACTTGGATCATCTGTTAAGGCACATAAACACATTTTGAATGGCTATAATTGCTCACGAGAATAATGTTGAATCAGAAATTATGTTTCTGGAATTTTTTTTTTTTTGGTCAGCTGAGATCCTTTTCTCTGATATCCTGCTAGTCCTGGTTTGACAAACTCAAATGCCATTGGACCCTTTTCTGGGAGATGATTTAGTGGGTGACCTCAGAGAGTGATTTCTGTGGCTTACTACGTTTAGGAAATTTGGCAGACATGTTTCCCTTTTTGAGCTGCCTAATGCACGCTTATTTTCAAGGCTCTGAGAAAGACCTTGAGTGAAAATAAAAACAAACCATGTTTAACTTTGTTCACCTCAGCATTTGCCAGCCAGTCTTTATTACAGAAACTGGTTTACTGAGTGCTCTTCCACTCAGTTCAAAGTTGAAGAGCTAAACATGCCCAGGTGAAATTTGCAAAAGGGCCCTTGGATTTCACAAGTCAAAGGCTTCCTGCCTTGTCAGAGGCTCTTGCGGATGAGGGTGACTTTGAGGGCATTCGCCTGGCAAGACTGGGTGCTGGGCATCAGCAGTATGTTCATGATGTCAGAATTCTCCAGACATTGTTGTCTGATGCACCGTGAATTTTCGCTGTTCTTGGATGGCATTGCTTCCCAAGACTAGTGTGCCCCTGGGTCGAATAAAAGTAACTTGCTGGGTCAGCGATGGACTGGATTAATCTTGCTGAGACGGTGACGGAACCCAAACCTGTTGCTTCCAGTTGATCCCAACCCCTAGCTCCCCTGCAAGACAGTGGAACAGCCCTACAGTGTTCCCAGAGCTGTATTCCTCATGGACGCTCGGGTTTTCCAGGGAGTGGCAAGTGAATTCATCTACCTACCTTTGGGCTATCGACTGGGTGCTTAAGCGCTGCCCCATCCCGGCTCCACAAAGGACCAAGCAAGAACTGTTGAAATACGATCCCCAGTTTTTGCCTGTAACGACTCCTGCTTTAGCACTGAAGTGCCTTTGTCCTGGAGAACAATTCAGTTCTAGGCAAACTGAGATGGCTGGCCAACCTATTTACCTTGTAACAACTATATCTCTAGTCACTGTGGGAACCTAGGTTTTTCAAATTTCTTTTTCTTACCAATATGGATGATACACTATCACATTTTGTTCTACTTTTTAGTGTTGTTGTTTTTTTTATGTTTAGCACCATCTTTTTCTGAGATTTTTAAAAGACATATTAGTTATCCTTTGTAAATTTTTCTTCCACCAGACCCAAGGGACAGACATTCTCATTCTTCTTATTATAATGTAACTTTAATTAACCTTGGGACCCCTTGGTGGTAAAGTGGTTACTTGTTGGGCTGCATTCCTCAAGGTCAGCAGTTCGATACCCCCAGCCACATCTCTGGAGAAAGATGAGGCTTTCTATTCCTGTAAAGCAGTGGTTCTCAACCTTCCTTTGCCGTGACCCTTTAATACAGTTCCTCATGTTGTGATGACCCCCAACCATAAAATTATTTCCATTGCTACTTCATAACTGTAATTTTGCTACTGTTATGAATCGGATGACCCCTGTGAAAGGGTCGTTTGACCCCTAAAGGGGTCCCAACCCATAGGTTGAGAACCACCGCTGTAAAGAGTTACAGTCTCGGAAACTCACGGGGGCAGTTCTACCCTTTCATATATGGGTGCCGTGAGTCAGAATTGTTTTGTTTATTTAAAATTAATTCGACCTTTGATGGTCATTTTTCCTGAGAGCTCCTTTCATTACTGCTGTGTGCCAGTTTTGTGATTCTGAACTCCCACAATTGGGTAGGGAATGAGATTAAGTTTACCAGCAGATCTGTTGTTTACTTTGTTTTCATTTGTGGTTCTCAGTAGTAGACGCTGCTTCTAGGAGCCGTCTCAAAAGATCAAGCCCTTCAGAAGCAGGAAGAGAGTATATTCTTGTTTTGTTTTGTTTTGTTGGAAACAATGCTCAGGGAGAATAAGTCTGCAGCGCTGTCAGGTAAGGTGTTCTGGTGCGCAATCGGTCTTACATACCAGCATCTTTTGTTCATCAGAAGCCAAGCTATTTGATAATCAATATTCTTTTATTAAAAAAATTCTTTATTGTGTTCTCCTACAGCTCTTATCACAATCCATATGTATATCCATTGTGTTAAACACATCTGTACATATGTTGTCATCGTCTTTTTCTAAACATTTTCTTTCTATTTGCGTCCTTGGTATAAGCTCCTCATTTTTTTCTCTCCCTTCCCCAAGTCCCTTTGATAATTTATAAATTATTCTTTTTTTTCATGTCTTATCCTGACCACTGTCTCCCTTCACCCACTTTTCTGCTGTCCTTCCCCCTGGGAGGGGGGGGGACATATGTCGATTATTGTGATCGGTTCCCCCTTACTCCGCTACCCCCTTCCCTTACCCTCCTGGTATCGCTGCTCCTCTTATTGGTCTTGAGGGGTTTATCTGTTCTGGATTCCCTGTGTTTCAAACTCTTATCTGTACCAGTATACATGTTCTGGTCTAGCCAGATTTGTAAGATAGAATTGGGGTCATGATAGTGGCAGGGGTGAGGGGTGAGCATTAAAGAACTAGAGGAAGGTTGTGTGTTTTGTCGGTGCTATACTGCACCCTGACTGGCTCGATATCAATATTTTTATTTTTATTTAAGATGTAAAGATCTCTTTTTCTTTTGTAAGCCATAAGCCCCAGGATTGCAGATAGTGCATCTCAAAAGGACATGAAAATGAGAAGGGCCGTTGTAATTGCCAAGCCAGCAGGCACAAAGAGAGCAATGATTTGCCAGGATGGGAAATTAGGATAGGAAATCCAATCCTAATTTCATTGACTTGAGCAAAGGTCAGAGTCTATTCCTGTACCATTTTAAGAAAAGATCCATAGGAGGAGAAGGCAGGGGAGAGAGGGATGGATGGAATACAGCAGGGAGGGATTGAAAAGGGGGTTGAATGCAGAGTTGATGATTGGAAACATGAACACCACCACCAAATTCACACACACACACAATTTATTAAAAACAAGCAGACTGGATCTAGAGATAGCCAGCTTTGCTCTGCATGTGAACAAGAGCCAGTTGGTTTCCCATGGATTTTCAATGTTGATATTGGCCAAGTTTTATATAAAGGATACAGGTTCACAGATAATTTCATCAAAATATTACTAGACCTTTGGGGGGATAACAGCAACAACATCAACAACAAAACTCCCTTAAAAATCTAAATGCTAAAGTAGAAATGCTGCAGTCTTAAAATAATTGTCCAGAAATCACATTTTCATAGTCAAAATAGCCCCAAGATTGATTTCCTTCTGCTTTGCATATACTGTCTGTTTCCCTGGCCTTGATTGCATGGATTAAAGGCATTTTCTATGGAAAGACTTCAACTAAATGAAAACAGAGTAGCCAAGTTAATAGCATTTTTAGATGATTTAATGAACAAGGGTTCACCTTGGGTGGACTAAGTAGCAGACTATTCCATCCTGAGGTCATTTATTGGGTGTAGAAAGGTTGAGATACAGAAAAAATAATGCCTGTTATGATGTATTGCTTCACACCCCTTATACGTGTTTTAGTTCCTGTAATTGTTCAGAAACACTGTGCGGACTGAGCAGTCACGGCACAGTGGTCATGACAGGGAGTAGTCAGTGGAAGCAGTTGCTCTTGAGTCAGCTCCTGTGTGTCAGAGTAGCACTGGGCTGTGTAGGGTTTCTGATGACTGCTGCCAGCCCCAGTGGCACAGTGGTTATGTGTTGGGGCTGCTAATCCACAGGTCAGCGGTTCAAAGCCTCCATTCACTGCACAGGAGGGAGACGTGACTTTCTACTCCTGTAGAGTCTCAGAAACCCACAGGGGCAGATCTGCCCTGTCGGAGTCGACTTGATGGCAGTGGGAGAGTGAGGGTTCTGGCCATAGATTCCCCGGGCTTTCTTCCGAGGTACAACTGGCTGCACACCACCCTCGAACAGTTGGGTTATCAGACAGGCTCTTTAACCATTTGCACTATCCAGGGACTGCAGTCAGTGCGTGTATTTTACAAAGTGTGCACTCCTAACAAATGCTGCTTCCCAAAAATCTTTGTACTCTTTGGCCACAATTGTATATTAACTCAGTTTCTCAGATGTTCTGATGCACCTCTAACCATGAGGCTCAATACATGCTCTTATTAAGTGCTCATAGTCTCTCTATTAAGGATATTGTCTTTGGGAGTCTGCATGTCTGATTCCTTCCTTCCAAGTCAGGTTGTACTCATTCTGCCCGCCCCCCCCCTTTGAACATCTTGGTCTCCGAGTTCCTCTGTTCATAGGATACCCTTCCCCATCTCGTTAGGTTCGGAAGCCTTCATAAAGCCCCAGGCCCTATGAATAATGCTTAATTGATCATTTTCACTTGAACCGGAATTGACTAGATGGCAGTGAGTTTAGAGTTTTATTTTGTTTTGTTTCTCCTTATTTCATCAGCATATGTCTACCCCCATAACCCTCCCCCCCCACCCCCGTGTATTCTTCACCAGATCACTTCTTTCCAACTTGACTGTCGATTCATTAACGCATTACATTTTTATTGGATGAATGTAGTCGCTATATGATTGTTCGCTTTGCTTCTAGCATTACAACCTCAAAGTGAAATTAGCTGCTCTTTTGATATCTTAGGAATAGAAATAAAGGGCCATCTAAGGACTTCACTCACACTTAAAATCCAAACATCTTAACCTGCCCTAGTGGACCCTACATGTCCAGGCTTCCGTTGGTCACGCTAATATATTTTAAAAACTACTCTCGCCTCCTTAGCTCACTACTCTTGGCCTGGATTTTCTTTCTTTAAAATTTTTTTTCTTTAAAAAATACTTTTATTGGCATATGCAATTTAATGATTTAGTCATATTAAGAAGACTGTATAATCATCACCATGATCAATTTCAGGATATTTTCTAATTATACTCATTGTTGTTAGCTCCTCATTTCCCCCCAGCCTCCTCTGCTATGCTCCTAGGTAATTATTAATCCAGTTATTATTTCTATAGCTTTATTTATATTGGACTTCATACATAGAAAATCATGTAAAACACAAACAGGAAAGAAGCAAACATGAATGGCCCTGTTTGATGCTTGCCTTCATGAAGCGATCACTGAAGATATGGGTGCCATTGCAACGTAGGGTGAAAAAACAGATGGTGATTGGCTATTAGAAAGAATAATGTCTTAAAGGCTTGTTTTCAAATAAGCAGCCATCTACGTGAGACATCAAGTCCACATGGAAGAAGCACACTGGCCTATGTGATCCAAGGATTGTAAATAACAAAAATGAAAATCTGAAGGTGGCAATGGTGTCAGTGATTAAATTATGAATACCTGGTTTGCAGAAGGCTATCCTGGAAGACAGTGGAAGCCCCAAATCCATTTGCAGGGTCTCCCCATGGATTAAGCCAACAGTGAAATCCCTCTGACCGTAGTCCAGGCAAGTGAATAGCCATGCTACTACACAGAACTCTGAGAAGTCGATTATGACAGATGTACTTCAGTTAAAATATTATGCCTTATCATTTGATCTCCCTTTTGACCTATTTTAAAGTTATTTCTTTTTTTAATATTTTCTGCTTTCTTTTTTATTGAGTTTCTCATTTTATTTTAATTTGGCCCTGTGTCTGATGACCCAATAAATAAGGAAAGCATGGTCTTACTTTGCTTTTTAATCTGTAGTTAACTAAATTATCTAATAGTTAGAAATTTAATCTAAATATCTATTAAGCCAAACCTCTTTCTACCACAGGTCCTTTGTAGTACCTTCTCCCCTAACAGTTTTCATTGATCTCCGTGTAGTAATCCCTCCTTAGTAGTAGTACTGGGCCACAAGATAGTGTTACAAGGTATCCTAGGTTTAATTCACTTTAATCCTGTGTGATTAAAAGCTCTGAACTAGAGAAGTAGTGTGCCATATAGCATATATAAGGGAAAAGTTATTGGGAAAATGGAGCTGTACTGTAATGGAATGTTTCTAGGAACTTTGTGAAGTGCCCAACCATTTAAGAACAGTTGATTCTGACATGATTGCTTAAAGAAATCGCACAGTCAACTTTATACCCAGCCTTGATGCTGAAGAAGCATTTAAGGAAGTGAGGCTTGAGGCTGAAACGAAAAGATTTTATTCATTATTCAAATTAATAATGAGCCATTTAGGTGAGAGAAAAAATTATTAGAAAATCTCTCGGTGGGAACCATAATAATTTGCAGTCAGGTTCATAAATGCTAACCACAATGTGGATCCTTTAAATGAAGTTTGTGTTTTCTCTGGTAACCATAAAAAACCAAAAACTTCTGTATTACCTTGGTTGTTAACTACAGTGTAGTTATTTAACATGTTCTGAACAAATTCAAAATAGAATCTTTCCATTATGTGACGAGAATTCATTCGTTTCCCCAAATCCTACGCCCACTGGCTTATTGGACCGGCACTTCATCACCCCAGCCAGTTCTGCCCTTGTCGGCTGTGAGCCTGCTGCTTAATAACTGGCTTCTACTCCAGGTGCAGGTGGGCTTCGGCAGAGCCAATCCACCAAGAGCTTTGCCACCTGGAAAAGAAATCTGTTACCAACATGGGAAGTATCCTTTACTTTTGCGTCTGTGAACGGAAATTCACTCTTGAACAAAGCACCATGAATACAGACTCTGGGCATCATTGGTGTTCAAACAGAAGTGACGTCACAGCAACGTCATACTGTGAGCTACATCAAGTCTGGAGGAAGAATCTCTTGAGATTGTAGGATGATTTTTATTGTGAGTGGGCAAGAATGTGTTCTGTCTCCCAGCTGCACACCTTTTCAGTCATTAATGGCTTCATAGCGCTCGGAGCTGAATTGATTCACCACACTCCTACTTTGGCTTTGTGTCTGATTACCCAATAAGCCAGGAAAGCCTGGGCTTATTTTTGCTTATCTATTAACCCATAGTGGACAATCCCCACCCAGCCCAACACCCCCATTTAAGGAAAAACACATAGACGGTTATGTTTCTATATGTAGCTGGTATCTTTCAGAGCCTCGTTTTTAATTTCCAATCCCTGACAGAGGTGGGGTGGGGGGAGACCCATTAAGCAAGGTACACATGGGTTTACTTCTGATTATTTGCCAATCTGTAGAGACGAAAACACCCATGTGAAATTGTTCATTGCAGATTAGTAACCACGTATGTCCATCCTTCATGGGCAATTCACCTCAGCCCCGTCCAATGGAGAAGGGATGCATTTGAATGTGGTGCTGGTGAAGAGTATTGAAAGTCCCATGGACTGTCAAAAGAACAAACAAATCTTTCTTGGAAGAGGTACAGCCAGAATGCTCCTTAGAAGCCCGAATGACAAGACTTCATTGTATATACTTTGCACATAGATCAGGAGAGACGAGCCCCTGGAAAAGGTCAAGTAGCAGGGCAGTGGAAAAGAAGCAAACGCTCAACAAGATGAGTTGGCGGTGCGGGCAACAAGGGGCTGAGATGTAAGGGCTGTGAGGCCGGCCCAGGCCTGGGTAGCCGTTTTTGCCCTGTTGTGCACAGGGTCACCGTGAGTTAGAAGTCACTAACAGCTTCCAGTGACAACAATTGGCCAGCGGGAAGGGAAGCTTTCTTTGCTGGTGGGCGGATGACATGTTTCGAAACACAAACCCAGAACATTTAAACCCATCTCTGGTTCAGCGATCCATTCCTTGTCATCACTTAATTAGGCTGAAATTGTCGTGATTTCCATACCCGTCTCCATATTTAATCTAATACAACCTGAGATCTAAAGCAGCAAGGCCTTTCCATTTGGTTTCCAAAATAGAATTTCGCTCACATTGAGCAACTCCTTGATAGCATCAGCAAGCTATGTTTCCTAAAGCAGGGTTACCAAGGTTTTGCAAGGCCAAGGCTGGGAGTGTTGGCTTGTGTGTGTTTGTAACATCTTCCAAGCTAACCCCGTGGCTGTGTTTCCTGAGCTGGACTACATGTGGATCTCTGTCAGGGGATATCAGACCCTGGTCTTCCCTAGCTCAGCCCACGAGAGTCAAGTTGGGCTTTCTTGAGGCATATTTCCTTTTTATCATAAATTAAGGTGACCAGACGTCCCACGTTTGGTGGGACAGTCCTAATTTTTAACAACTTGTCCCGCGTCCTGCAGCATTTTTATAAACTCCCGATTTTTGGAAAGAATGCATGACAAGCTAGGGTACACGGTTTTCCGCTGCCATGTGGCTATTTCGCCAGGATATGAGTTGTATCAATGGCATCCCACTTTTGTCCCGCTTTACCAATGTTAAAATCTGGTCACCTTATTCTAAATGCTCATCCACCCTGCTCCCCGCATGACCACGTTGTTGAAGTATGCTCATATTGCATTTAACAGGTTGTCTTGCGTTCCTCTTCTGCCTGGAAGTCGACTTGCAGGGAGCATAATCTCAGATCTGTTGTCATCCACTCGGTGCGGTTGAGAAGGTTGCCTGAGCGGTTAGGGAGGGTTCCTTGAAATATGCAGTTCCAGCCATTACTTTAGATAATCAGCATCTGCCGGGATCTAACAGACGGTTGACAAGTCCCTTACTTTAACTATCTTTCATTGATTCTCTGTGTACTTGCTTTGATTCAGTTGCACCTTGGTGTTTCTAAAAGGGGCTACCTATGCCCGTCAATGCACTTACATTGTAATTCAAAAGGCAAATCTTTTTTGCAAACTGAATTAAAAGGTGGGGGGGAGACCATTCAGTGAAGCCATCTGTCCCTATTTGAAAGCTATAATTAGGGTCATGATTTTAATATCACCGCCGTGCTTTGGGAAATCAATGGAAGGTTGCTCTCCTCTGTAATGCCAAATTCGGAAACTACTTCCAAATTTGGAACCTATTTGGCTGAAATTGGTTTCTTTTTATTTTTAACATTTACATTCCACAGTATCTTCTTGCACGTGGAACATCTTAAAAGACGATAGATCATCTTCAGTTTTTATGAACACTCTTTGCACATGCCAACCTTCAGCTTAAAATTTGAATTTATACTTTTGTGCAATGCATAAGTCCAAAACACAGGAAATCTCTAACTGCATCTTACTTAAACAGATTAGGAGACTTTACAGTTGATGTTAAGAACATAGATTGGCTTGAAATCATTTTAGTATGCAGTGGCTTACTAGGAAATTTGCAGGGTAAACCTGATTTCAGTTTTATTCATTCATTTATCAAATATCTGCTTTTGCATCTACTGAGTTCTTGTTCGTTTTTTTAAAAAGGTCTCTTTGCTCTGTCGTATTACTTAATTTGGGGAGTTTGATTTAGGGTAACATTTTACGTTTGTAAGTCATGTAGTTACAGCGGAGTTCAGTATGGTGCTTCATCTGGAAACACAGCATCAGTGATCGCCCTCTGTTCCCCCAAAGTGTCAGAATGCACCAAAAATGTTTCCTTACTCTCAAAGATTTAAATTGGAGTATGTATATGTAATATTTGATAAATTCTGTGTACTTCTGCCAGAATCTATATTCTTTCCAAAAAGAATCTTTGTTTAGATGAAAGTTAAATCGACTGTGTATAACTCTTGATGAAATCAAACTATCTAGTCTTTTAAAAGAAAATCATTTGATTTTTGTTGACCCTTTGTAAATAGCCCATACCATTAGAGGTGAGTGCATTGTGATCATAGGGAGTAAGTTTAGCTTATAAAGACTCCCTGAAGGTCTTACTACTAATTTGCTATCTGTATGATTAAGTAAGGACAAATTTATAGGAAATTGGTTTATATACATGTTTTATAGTTGTTCAGCCAATGGATCCAGTTTGGAGTTATTGTTACTTAATTTTTCAGCTAATAAGTAGATGTATGACCATAATCTCATATTCGTTTGTCAAGTACACCAGCTTTTTTTTTTTTTTAAACATTTTATTAGGGGCTCATACAACTGTTATCGCAATCCATACACACATCAATTGTGTAAAGCACATTTGTACATCATTCTCAAAACATTTTCTCTCCACTTAAACCCCCGACATTAGGTCCTCATTTTTCCCCTCCCTCCCCGCTCCCCCCTCCCTCATGAGCCCTTGATAGTTTATAAATTGGTATTTTGTCATATCTTGCCCTGTCCGACGGCTCCCTTCACCCACTTTTCGGTTGTCTGTCCCCCAGGGTGGAGGTCACATATAGTTCCTTGTAATCGGTTCCCTCTTTCCTACCCATTCTCCCTTTATCCTCCCTGTTTCGCCACTCACACCACTGGTCCTGTAGGGCTCATTCGCCCTGGATTCCCTGTATTTTCAGTTCCTGTCTGTACCAGTGTACATCCTCTGGTCTAGCCAGTCTTGCAAGGTCGAATTCGAGTCATGGTAGTGGGAGCGGGGAGGAAACATTTAGGAACTAGAGGAAAGTTGTATTTCTCATCATTATTACATCGCACCCTGACTGGCTCATCTCCCCGAGACCCCTCTGCAAGGGAATCTCCAGTGGCCTACTAATGGGCTTTGTATCTCCACTCCGCACTCCCCCCATCATTCACTATTGGTAAGATTTTTTGTTCTGATGATGCCTTATACCTGATCCCTTCAACACCTCGTGGTTGCATAGGCTGGTGTGCTTCTTCCATGTGGGCTTTGTTGCTTGTACACCAGCTTTTTAAGCCATTATAATTCTTTGGCATTTAATCAGTCCCTTCCACTTTAAATGATGCTCTTATTATATATCAATTTGATTGTTCTGCAAAAGCAGCCCATTTTAGGTTGAAGTATAACAACTACTTTATAAGGCTGCTTACAACTTTACAACCTCTTAAACCAGAATATCGGAGAAGTTCAGAAATGTTGGGAGTCTGAGAAAAAGTGTTAATATCCATTGAGGCATTTCTCAAGAACTACACAAGAGTGAATGTATTTCTTGTACTAGTTGGTTTTGGAGAGTTCTAGATGTTTGGTTGCCCTGGAATTTGGTTGAGTTTGCAATAGTGGCTCAGAACTGTAAACTCATCCACCTCTACTACATCGAACACCTACTCAAAGTTAGACTCCATAGGACAGAGGATCACTTCCCTGCCCTCCTCAGCTCTCTCTCAATTCTGAGAGTGTGGGTTTGTGATTTAATATTCATATTACAATTGAGCTTCAAATGGGGAGCTTTAAAATCCAAGTGGGTGATTAAATACTAGACCACCCAAGAAGGCTAGTCAATCTCTCCTGTGAAAGTCCTTTAAACCTGCAGTTGCTCACCAGTTGTTTTGTTTAAACTTGGGTGCTCCTTGAGCTGTCTGTCTGTCTGTCTGTCTCTGATACTCTTTTTGTTGTTGTTGTTGTTAATATAACCTAAAAGAATGATTATCTATTCAATTTTGCTCACACTGGTGGTTTAGTTTAGATGCCTTCTGCTTATATTGAGCCTGGCTTATTTGGGGTTAGCTTGTGAATTTAATGAGACCATAACACATGGTCATGCCATGATTGCAGAATGGAAAATGTCTCTTCTACATGCCAGGTTGTTTAAATCATTTTTTAGGTCCCCACCTGTGCTGCTGAACTCCCCCTTTGAATTTTATTGGCTAGGATGTTTTTGCTTCAGCTTCAGTTCCTTTCATTCTCATACCTAGGTAAATTAATCTGTATGTGTGAGCTGTTGCCCTTTTAGCTTCTGTCCCTGTTTTAATAAAGGATCATTTGCTTAAATGGTAGCCATGTATTTTCAAAAATAATGTGAAGAGTGTCTCCTCTCGAAAGTGCAAGAAGAACCATTGCATTTACAAATATGTTACTTGGAGGAAGTGTTTGGGTTTTGCTGTAGATAGGCTGAAATGCAATGAGGATTACATAACAACCGGATTAAGATTTAATTTTCTTATAATTGTTTTCTATATCTTATAATTTATACCACCCACCCCCCATCTTCTCCTTGCTTCTCGCCACCCCCCACCTAATTTTTGAAGACCCGCCAGATTTGGTGACCTGGGGAGAAAGTGCTTCGGGGATTAATCTGTCACGCACAGACTGTATCCTTGAGACTGTTCATGGTTCTCCAAAGACACCATGGACTTGCCTGGGAAACCTTTCTCCTGGAACTTTTCCCAAATGCTTCAGGGCTTATCGCTGATGCCCTCTTCCTGGTGGATCCTTTCTAAACTCCAGGCACAATTATTTATACCCTGTTCTTGGCTCCTATGGCACTTAGTTAATATCTGTAATATAACACTTATCTCATCGTAGTGGAATTATCTTCTTTCATTTATGCATTCCCTCCAAGTCTTTGATAAACAACATGTGCAGTTTATGTACACGAAACAGGAATGTTACTGATAGTTCATTAGGAAAAGTGTCATAATTTCCATAGTATTCATAGAAAATATTCTTTGGAGGCTCTGAAATGCTGTCATGGGTTTACCTTGCACAAGATATCCCATTTTGAGAGTTAATACATAGATGCTTCATACCTTAGGAACGGCAATCTGGATCATCATGTACAGGAGGAAAACATTGTTTCTTCTTCTTCTGCTTTCTTTGTCTTAGTTTTTGCAATTCTTTTAGCAAGTTACGTTATGTTGGTGTAATGAGATGTACATTATATTCATGAATATGTCATATTTATCATGAAATATTAATGAGCAACCAGTTGACTATTTTCTGTTTATATATAAGTGCAGGATCCCTGGTGGCCTTGTGGGTTATGCCTCGGGTTGCTAAGGTCAGCAGTTCAAGTCTACCAGGCGAGCAAGATGAGGCTTTCTGTTCCTGTAAGTAGTTACAGCCTTCCTGCCCACAAGGGCAGTTCTTCTCTGCCCGTCAGGTTGTTGTGCACCAGAATGAACCTGATGACAATGACTTTGTTGTTTATTTGATACTTGTAGTATTGCTCACCCCCTGGCCCTAATCTCTGTTATGGAACCAGGGTGCTATATTCATGCTAGATGATGCCCTATATCATTTTTTTAAAATTAGTAAATACTTGACAGTCAAATTTAAGAATAACAGCCATACAAATTTGTGGGATTCGCTGATAAGAAATATATACACTGGTTTGTTATTCTCAAAGGGACTAATGATACATGTTTCTGATATCTGTGCAGCATTCTTAGAGATCTTCCTAAGGGGAAATAAAATGTGAACATTCATGGGGTTTTATTTATAAAGGGATCTCCGGAATCTTTTTTTTTTTTTTTAACATTTTATTAGGGGCTCATACAACTGTTATCGCAATCCATACACACATCAATTGTGTAAAGCGCATTTGTACATCATTCTCAAAACATTCTCTCTCCACTTAAACCCCCGACATTAGGTCCTCCTTTTCCCCCTCCCTCCCCGCTCCCCCCTCCCTCGTGAGGGAATCTATTTCTTTACAACGTGGAAATTTAACTCTGAAAAACAGGAAAGGGTTGTCGAAACTCCCCCTGTTTTGGAAAGTAACTTCTACTCTCTTGTTTGCCCAGGATTGTTGCAGGTGATATCTATAGCATTTAGCATCCCCTCTTCCCAACCATCTGATGAAATGAATGACTACAAGAACAAAATGACTGGCAACCGTGTACACAATAATACAAAGCCAGTCATGCATGTTTGCAACACCAAGACTGTGTGGCACTTTTAAGTGCTCTCATTCAGCCAGGTGTCTTCCAGAAAATTATAAAGCCACCTGCCATGTAAATGTGTTTTTAGACTGAAGGAACTTTATCAGACCATGTCAGCTGTGTTGGCTGAACACCTGGCTGCCCGGCCTGCGTTGGCCACTGTAGTGGCTGTGTGAGTTGAACCAAGCCATTTCAGTTCTCTGACCCTCAGCTTGCTCATCTCTAAGAATTGGAGATTAAAATAATGGATGTAACATGACACGTTATGTCCTTACTAGATAACGGCAATGACTTCAGAAAAGCTAGAGCCTACATGCATTCAGTAGTTCAATCATTTATGGAGCTTGGCTCTAAAGTGCACTTTTCAAATTCTTTGGCCAGTATTGTGTTTGTAAATAGCAAGACTAGAGATTAAAGGGCTGTCAGGAAGTTCCTTGGTATTTTTTAATTCAACTTTTCCATAACCGTTTGACACCTCCTTGTCCTTAGCGTGTAAGGTTATTTTGTCAGGGACCCCAAGTGAGCACAGTGACCCACTACTCCAGCCATTCTACCGCATTCCGGGATCTGCATGGATCTTTAGAGCCCTGGAGGTACAGTGCCTTTTTTTCTTCTTCTTCTCACTGGCACACACAATTCAATGCTTAAAAATGGCAGTCTCCTCCGAGGTGCATGAATAAGCCAGCAGTTTGAAATTCTCGATGTACAGTGTCCTAGTGCCTTGTAGTCTTTAGAAATGGAAAATAACCACTCTTGGTGTTTCCAATTCTTTCCCTGCCCCGTCAGTGTCTTGGTGATTTCAAGTCTTTTGAAGACACGATGATTCATGGAATATCTCCCCCTTTTCAACAGCAGGTGATAAAACACATCTTGAGGTAATCTTGCATTGCTAGGGAGACAGAAGATAAAAAGATGAAAATGAAAGATGCTTTTTAACAACTGAAATTTGGGAGGGCAAATAAGAGTGTCTCTTGATAATAATAAAACACATAGAAATAAGTCATCACTGAAAGTGAACTACAAAATTGTGTAGTGGTTCAGACCTGGGAAGGATTACTTCCAGTTGGGAAAACTGATAAACTGGCAAATAGTCATTCTGGGTATCTGAGCGTGGGAATGATGGAAAAGGAATAAAGGGGCATCATGAGTAGATGGGACCACTTGAGGAGAAATAGAGGCCAGTGGGTGGGGGTGGGGGGTGGAGAGAAAGCTGGAGCTAGTGCTTATGAAAGAGAGCATTTTGGAAACTAAAAGTTGTTGTCGTTAGGGGCTGCCGAGTGTACCAGCACTGCCCCCGCCCTGCACCGTCCTCACCACTGTGGTGCTGTTTGAGCTCCTTGGGGCCGCCCCCTCGTCCATTCCAAGAGTCTTCCTCCTTCTTGTTGGCCCTCTGCTCGACCGAGCATGAGACCTTTTTCCCCAGAGACTGCACTCCTGCAAACAGGGTCAGAGGATAAGAGACAAAGTCTCGCCATCATCACTTCCCATGAATGGATTCTGGCGGCCCCGGCACTCCGAATGTTCTTCCCCGGCACCAGGAGTCAAGTGCACGTGCATCAGCTCTTCTCTGGTTTTCCGCGCACAGTGTCCAGCTTTCGCGTACACGAGACCACTGACAGTGCCGTGGCTTGGATTAGGCACACCAAATACTCAAAGTGACATTTTTTTCTCTTTCATACTTGAAAGACCTCTTTGGGGACAGATTTGTTCAGTGTCATGCGCTGTGTGATATCTTGGCTACTGCCCCCAAGGTGGATTGGAGCGCTGAGCAGAGTGACATCCCTGCCAGTTTCAATCTTCTCTCCAGTCGGCATCATGGTGTCTACTCTCTCGGTCCGGTGGTGAAGTGTTTCTTTTTCACCCAGTACTGAGTTGTAATTCATATGAAAGACGCACTCTTTGATCTTCATCAGTAAACGCTTCAAGTCCTCTTGACTTTCCTCAAGTCAAACTTGTGCCATCCGTCTATCACAGGTTGCTAAGAAGCCGTCCTCCAAAATCCTGAGGCTACGTTCTTCCTATACCCCCAGCTTCTCAGATTAGTTGCTCAGCGTGCAAACGGAATCAGGGTGGTTAAAGGGACCACCCTGGTGTGCACACCAGTGGGATATTGATGCTGAGCAGGGGCACCAGCAGCACAGGTTTTTTAATGAGGTTTTAACCTATTTGCTTGTGTACCCTTCCAGGCATTCTTTCTATATTGTTTTATAAAAATTTGAAGCACAGGGTACATACAGAACAGTATGTAATATGTGCATGCAGTTTGAATCATAATACAAATAAGCAGTCAGGAGAAATCATCGTTGGTCCTTATAAATTGTTGGGTGCCCCTCCCTGAATTGCATGCCCCCTTTTCTTTCAAGAGGTGACCACCATCCTTACTTTTGAGGTAACCATTCTCTGGGGGCAGCAAGGAAGTTGGGAGACTTGAGTTATGGATCCAGTGTTTACGAAATGTATACAGATACAGAGATTCAGTCTTTCAAACACGGGTCACTGTCCGTAGCATTGTCCTGACTGCGCTCCAGGTCCTTCAAGAGCTTCTCCTCTGAGCTGAGACGTTGTATCTGCCGATGATTAAAAATTTCACTCCTAAGAATGCTTTGGCATGTAATATATGCATGTGATTGGCAGGCATGGTGCGTACCTGCGAAAGCTTTTTGAATGCAGGAGGACTATGAGGTAAATGGGAATGGTTTCTAAACGGTCACCAAGACGCCATTGCTGACGGGTCCATTTTGGTTCATCGCAGCCTGGAGCGCACAGTAGAACTGGCTCAGAGGCTTTCCAAGAATGCAGTTGCCAAATCTTGTATCCCATTGAGGTGGCTAACTGGTGGGTGTGAATTAATGTCCTTTTTTGTTAGCATCCCAGGGCTTAATCACTGGGCCCCATGGCTTTTTTTTTAAAAATTTAGAGCATTGAAAAATTAAGATTAATATTCTAATGAAGACCTCAGTCTTGTTAGTCATGGTTTACCCAGTGTCTCGTAGATAATAGGGTGTTAATAAGTATTGATTGATGACTGAACTGTTTGTCACAAGCTTACTCAAGTTATTTTGCGTAACGCAAAGGGACAGTGAGCCAGTCCAGTCATGTGTACTGCTGATTTTGTTGACTTCAGTGTTAGTGCACATGGTATTATGTTCATCTCTCAGGTGCCATGTTTGTATTGCCCCATATGCCCACCCCTCCTTGTCCCTCACTCAGCTCCTTGCCTTTCTCAAAAGTTTCCTAAAAAGACTTGCTTCGTTTCATTTTTTTTTTTAAGATTGTCATTATTTTGGCATTGGCCCTCCCTTCTTTTGTCGCACACACAGCTGTGTTGCAGTCGCACACTGCGTTCTGCTGCAGGCTGTGCTGTGGCATGCGCTGACAGAGTGCGAAGCACATCAGCCAGTGTGCACGGGTTCTTCTTAGTGCTTGTCCTTGCAGAACTTGGTAACTGTAGCTCTGTTCTACTACAAAGGTTTGGAAGAGGTTTTCAAGACTGAGTGTGTTTGTGAGAGAGAGAGAGAGAGAGAAAGGTGTCTTTTAAGATGGCATAAGACTATTTTTGAATAACCTTTTTTCCAGGATTCACTAATTTCACTAGGCAAACTCGAGCTACAGATGCCCTACTGCAGAACTTTCATTCCATAGATTGGAGCAAAGAGAGGCAGCTTGGAAGGGAATCTCTGTTATGGAACCTATAATAGATTTATGGTGTGCCATTCCTCAAAGTCCAAAAACCGCTGGGTCGTTTTTTGGGAAAACACAGGGAAGGCAGGGGTCTTGTGATAAAAAGGAGGGGCAGGGAGATTGGAGAGCTTGGCATATATGTTGGCTAATTCGGCAGGTCGTCAGGGATGTGGAGAAAGGGGCTTGTTTGAGGACACAAGAATGTAGAACGTTTTCTTTCATTTTGTCTACCAAGCACCAGTTCCCCTCTAGTTTTTCCTCTTTCCCCCAGTTTTTGTGTTTGTGAGGGCATCAGGCAGTTTCTTCTTCTCCCACTTGTATAACAAGATCCTTTTGTCGCTGTTGTTTTAAAAGCTGTCTCCACTGGTACGAGGAAGACAATGCGTGCCTACACTTCACTGCAGCACACTAACACGCTGAGCAAGAAAAGATGAGGGGGAATGATTTAGCAGGAATTGAGGTTACATTTTCCATGGTGAAGTAATCCTGGACTTTTCTGAGTAATCCGAGAGAACTGACGTACCCACCCTTCAAATGTGGAGGAAAAGGTCTTTCAGGTGCCTTGGCTTCTGAAGCACTGAGAGGTCCCGGGGCCCATCAAAGAAAGAAATGAAGTTTGAGAGCAAGTGCCTTAGTAGTAAGCTTTCTGTGCTCCCTTGGGGCCTTCCAGCCTCTGGTGTTATCTTGAGAGAACCCAATCAGAGCAGAGAATTATTTCCTCTCAGTTCATTCCTGCTTGGCAACAAGTTAGGTCTCAACCCGTCTAAGGGATATGGATGCACATTTTTTATTTCTTTTATTTATACAGTTTTAAACTTTGTTTTCTAAAAACGATTCACGCTGTTTGCATGCTGTATCATAATTGGACCCAACTTTTAAGCCGACATTTGAAAATTTATTATATTTTCCAAGGAAACTGAAAATGAGCCCCCAAGCTGAGAAACCTTTGCAGATACAGTGACGGAAGCTCAGTAACAGAAGGTCACTGCTTCCTAATTAATATCTAAGAAATAGTAGAAAGATGCAGATTTGAACAAGACCAAACCAACCCAGAGAGAGCTGCTGTTGGATCTGTCGGACCTCTCCCTGACTTCAGTGGTGTGAGAATAAGTTGTGGTCCGTGAGGCATTCATTAGTGCTGTATGTACAGACCCCAGACCTTTCTTCCAAGGCACCCCAGCTTCTAAATTTCTAGTTAATAATCGAGCACATTGGCCCTTTGCACAATTCAAAAAGCAAAACAAAACAAAGTCACTGTCATTGCGTCTCTTCCAACTCATAAGTGACCATATTGGACAGGGTAGCATGGGCCCCTGGATTTCGGATGGTGTCTCTTTAGGGAACTAGGAAACCTCCTCTTTCTTCCTAGGAGCGCCTGGTGGTTTGGAGTTGCTAACTATGCCATTAGCAGCCTAAAGCATCACTACTATGCCACCAGGATTCTGAAAAACAAAGAAAATTTACCACAATACCCAAATGTCCAGCAAGGACCCACTCAGTTAAGTAACTGTACCCATTCACAGACACTCTGCCCTTATTGTCAGGTACCGTTGAGTTGGTTCCAATTCATAACAGCCGTGTGCACAGCAGAATGCAGCACTGCCTGGTCCTGCACCATCCTTAAGATTGTTACGTCGGAGCCCATGGCTGTAGCCCCTGTGTCAGTCCCTCTTGTTGAAGGCCTTCCTCGTTTTTGCTGGCCCCCTACTATACAAGCCTCTCCAGACAACATGGCCAAAGTAGGTGAGTCAGCACCTCCCCATCCTTACCTCTGAGGACCATCATCAGACTTTTAGCTGGTCTTTCTCAATAGCAGAGATAGGGAATTTCATTAACTATTGTTCTTCAAACTCCCTTCTCTGGGGGCTACTAATAGTGAGCCTCATTTATTTTGTACTTCATCTCAGTGATGAGGTCATGCCAATGAGGAAGTTTTACAAAAGCTTGAGGTGCTGTGTAAGAATACCCATCATTTTATATTCCGAAGACTTATCTACCTTTGCTAAGTGAGATAGTTTAGGTTTATTGTGCCAACCTGGCCATTAAACACATGTGGGATTAATTGAAGGGTGGAGCGAGAAATGGTTTGGTGAGCTTCACCTTTCTAGTTCTCAGGTCTCTTGCTGTCTGATGGTCAGACCAGGGTGCAGCTGCCTTAGTCAGTTCCCTGCTTCAGCTGGGAAGGCTCACCTCCTGGGAGTCATCCCTGAGGAGAAGCCACATGGACCTACCCCGATGCAGCCCTGGGTGCTGAAGCAGCCGCATGGAGACCCCTGCCAGTGCTGAGATGCTTATTCGTTCACTGACTCGGCTTTCCTCCTGCCTTTGGTGTCATTGCATCTGTTTTGTGAGTTTGAGGAATTTGTAGATCGATGTCGGACACATGGGCTAATGTCGGACTTACGGGCTTGGACTGGACTGAGTTGGGATGCTTAATGTACAATGACCCTTTTTATAAAACTCTCTCTTATAAAATATGAGTATTTATGAATTTTGTTTCTCCAGTCTACCCAGACTAACACACTAAGTATGATTCAAACAAATTTTTAAAAATTAAATAATCATTTTATTAGGGGCTCATACAACTCATTACAATCTGTACATACGTCATCTGTGTCCAGTACTTTAGTACATATGTTGACTTCATCATTTTTATGACACCCGCTTTCCACTTGAGCCCTTGGTGTCAGCTCCTCATTTTTCCCCCTCCCTCCCCGCTCTCTCCTCCCCCTGAACCTTTGATAATTTATAATTTATTATTATTTTATCATATATTACCCCATCCCACATCTCCCTCACCCACTTCTCCACTGTCCGTCCCCCAGGGAGGAGGCCACATGTAGACCTTGTCCTCTGTTCCCCCTTTCTCCCTCTCCTTCCCTCCACCCTCCCGCCATCGCCACTCTCTCCACTGGTCCTGGGGGGTTCATCTGTCCTGGGTTCACTGTATTTCCAGTTCCTATCTGTGCCAGTGCACCTCCTCCAGTCCAGCCGGATATGTAAGGTAGAATTGGGATCATGGTAGTGGGGGGGGGAGGAAGCATTTAAGAACTAGAGGAAAATTGCATATATCATTGTTACTACACTGCACTCCGATTTGCTCCTCTCCTCCCCGCAGCCCTTCTGTAAGGGGATGTCCAATTTCCCCCGGATGGGCCCTGTGTCCCCACTCTGCACTCCCCCTCATTCACAATGTTATGATTTTATTTTATTTTTTGGTCTTGTTTCAAACAGTTAATACGTGCCACAATTCAGCACTTTATCAAATACTTAGTTCCAGATCATGAGACATATTAACAAAATAAATTGGAAGTCCGTGTTTAGAAATCATTCACCTCTTCAGTCAGATAATGTATTTCTTATGGAGTAAACAACCTCAAAATATAACCTCCTATTTCTCAACATTGGTCACAAACATACCGTTTCCTCAGATCTGTAGCTTGAATAACCTACTGTTTTCCAGGGAGGGCATTGTCTCCGTGAATCTGTCACTTTCCTCAGGTCGTCATCACAAGGAAAAGCAGTGAAAGTGCCGTGTGACGCGCTGTGTGACGTGCCGTGTGTCGTGCCGTGTGACGTGCCGTGTGACGTGCTGTCCCACGTGGTCATTCTTTTGAGCTCTGTTTGATGAATTGACCGGATATTTCTAGTGACCTGTTTCTGTTCCCTTTCCTTTCCATATGATAATTTCTTTTAAAAAATGGGTTTATTTTATACTCTCCACACACAAAAAAAAAAGACTTTAGAAGATGCTTTATTTGCTCTTTGTCAAAAAATATCTCTGCCCTTGTTTACCCTACAAGCTCAAGCTATGTCCGTGTACCGGGCAGGGCCATGTGTTCTCTGCTGGCACAGGGATCTAGGGGCACGGGATCAACCCGTCTGTCAGGAAAGGTGGTGTGGTCCTGGGAGATTCCCGTGGTTCAGGCACAAATCTAAGCAGAGGACAGGATCATCTTGTAGGAGCACAGTGGCCAAACAGACGGGCGAGGAAGCACATTGAGAGCAAGTCCATGCATGGAATTTGTGACCAAATAGGCAGCTGTCCCACTGGTCAAGAGGCATGGCCATTGAGATGGTTTTGACCAATGGCAGCCTTATGAGTAACAGAAGGAAACATTGCTTATTAGGCTGGGTTGACTAGAGAAACAAATCCAGTGATAGACAGACATGTATAAGAAAGAGCTTTAGATCAAGAAGTAATTGTATATCAGGAAGGTATTCCAGCCCAGTCCAACTCAAGTCCCAAAGTCTCATGCTGGTCCATAAGCCCCTGTTCAGACTCCTGTAGCTGCAGTGCCCGTGGTGCACAGTGGGTAGCCAAGAAGCAGGAAGAGCACAGGCCAGAGTTGTGTGTATCAGAAGTTGGTGGAAACATGGACAGCTGTCAGGGTCAGGTGGCCCACATGGGGTTGCCCTTAGGGGCAGGCAGAGTTCCAGTCGCCAGGAAAAGAGAGAGGGAGCTTCCAGTTTCTTCTTTTAAGAAGGCAGGGCATCATCAAGCTGTGACCCGATTGACAGATGTACCCCAAGTCCTGGTAACAGGAACACGCTGTGTGGTCCAATGAGGCTGTTTCTTGGACAGCTTGTGACACACGTCACACTAGTTCTCCACAGGTGAACTAGCGTACGGAGGAGGTGACTTATTAGCGTTTATGAGGTAGGGCTCGAAGAAGACAATGGAGGGGAGAGACTTATTCTTAACACAGCTTTAATGAGTTAATGTGTACTGAATGGTTCATTGATGTAAAGTGTCCTCTTCAGCAGTTTTTAGTATATTCAGAGTTGGGTACCTCTTCCCACAGTGTCTGTCAGACCACTGTCATCACTCCAAAAAGAGACCTCACACACGTTAGCCATCATCACCTGGTACCCCATCCTCCCAGCTACGGAGACCCCGGATTTACTTTCTGTATCTACAGATTTGCCATTTGGGATGGTATTTCATAGAAGTAGAATCAGACAATCTATGGCTGTTAGTGACTGGCTTCTTTACTTTGTTAGCATGTTTTCAAGGGTTGTCCATGCGGTAGCATGTCAGTTTGGTCTTTCCTTTCTACTACCTAGTGATGCTCAGTGCCATGTTGTTCTTCATGGTACATAGCCAGAGTAGGTGGTAGGCATCTGGGTTGTTGCTACTGTTTGGTATCATGGATTACGCTGTGATGAGCATGCGTGTAAAGGTGTTGCAGTGGAACATGTTTTCATTCCTCTTGGATAGTCCATCTAAGTGTATGATAAATATGTATTCAATGGTCTGTGTAAATTAGAAAAATCATTATTTAATGTGGAGAATTAAATTTTTGATGACGTGTGTTAGTTTGGGTAGACTAGAGAGACAAATCCAGGAGACTCGTGTGTACAGGAAAGAGCTTTAGCTATAAGAGCAGTTGAGTATTGAGAAAACATCCTAGCCCAATCCAGAGCAAGTCCATAAGTCTGATAGTAGCCCTTATGTCTGATACCAATCTATAAAGTCCTCTTCAGACTCACGAAACACATGCAATCATGTCAAATGCAGGAAGATCACAGGCCAGTGGGTGGGAAGTCTTGTGGATCCAGTGGTGTTGTAAGCATCTCAGCGCTGGCAGGGGTCTCCACATGGCTTCTCTGGCTCCAGAGGTCTGGCTCCATCAGCCTCTCCCATGTTTCTTCTCCACAGGGATATCTCGCAGGGAGTGAGCTGAGAGAAAGAGTCTCCCACCTCCAAGGAGGAAATACAGGAGTTCCCAGAATCCTCAGGAGAAGGCTATGCTTACACAGAGGGCTCATTGGCTATACAATGATTGACAGGCTAGACTCCACCCCTACACTCTTAATCCTCAAATTGGCACCAGATTACCATATACTCGAGTATGAGCCGAGCTGAATATCAGCCAAGGCATCTAATTTTATCACTAAAAATGCATACAAAATGTGCTGAAAACGTGGCTTATACACGAGTATATCTGGTATGTAACTCCCACAACAAGTAACAATGTAACTCGGCAGTTATTTGTGGCTGCCATTGCACAGTCTTCTGCGGCTCCCTTAGGTACGAGAGTAGTTTCTGAATTGATGCCCCTCGTTATAATTAGCAGCTCTTTTTTGTCATCAAGTCAGTTCTGACTTTTAGGGACCTTATAGGACAGGCTGGAATTGCCCCAATGGCTTCCCGAGATGGTAGCTTTTTAGGAGAGTAAAAAGCCTCACTTTTCTCTCACAAAGAACACTTGTGGTTTTGAGTGGCTGAATTTCCAGTTGGCTGCTCAACTAGCCTGTTGTGTCACTAGGGCTCCTCTCCGTAAGTCTGGTTCTTCATCTCTTTGGCTTGTGACCTCTTAGAGGAGTATTTCCCTCAGTGGGTGGCACTGCCTCTGAAGGGGGTGCTAGAACAATCCAAGGGGGCTGCAAAAGCAGACACCTGCATTTTGTCCTGTATTATGCACTATCGTACCAAAGTATTTAATTGCTGGGAGGCACTGAATTCCCCCCCTCCCCAAAGGGGGCTATTGGCCAAAATGTTTGCTTATCATTAAACCCCAGGTCCTTCCCTTAAATGTCTTAAGCAATTACTTGATTTCTCTTTATAAGAATGATTTTGACTTTTGACCCTATATGTTGGCATTTGTTATTAATTTATACATATGAATTTTAAGTACTTAAAATGATCACGGAGCACCTAGGGGTTATGCGTTGGGCTGCGAACCACAAGGTCAGCAGGGTAAACCCCCAGGTACTGCTCGCGAGACTGATGTGGCTTCCTGTCTTCATAAAGAGTTGCAGTGGCAAACCCGCGGTGGCAGTCTGTCCCGTCTCGTAGGGTCACTGTGAGTCAGAATCGACTCAGTGGCCATGAGTTTGGTTTTTGGAAAATGATAATATGTGCAAAAGTACTTTTACAAATAGAAAGTGAGAAGTTTTGATATTTTGCAAGTTCTTGATAAATTCTCCTCTTCCATTAAAGTGCAAACCCACTCCCTGTATTTGGTTGTGTTTATTATGCTTGTTAATGAGATAGATACTAGTTAACTGAATTCCCCAAGAAAGTTTTCCTTTAATGATGAAGCTAATAAAGAAGATAGACTCCAGTGGCATAAATCCTCTTTTCTTCATATTTCCAGACTTTTTTATAGTCATCTTTATAGCTTACTTCAGTAAGCCATAACTTGGGATCATAGTTGCTTGCAGGATAGAACTGAATATATTTGGATTTTTCACTTGCTTCTGGTGAGTCATTCTGAAAAGTTCTATCTCTTGTTCCCTTATTTGCTTTCTTTTCCTTCTTTGCTCACCTGTCTTCTCATTCTCTTTAATTGACCTTGATTTGGTTTCAGTTTGGAGCTGTCTTGAAGTTGGATTCCAAAGGAGAGTAGAATCACGGAGAAGCACGTAGAATATGGTAATGCTACAGGAGGCACGCTGCTTTGTCTTTACCCTAGTAGAGAGGGTGCGTGTAGGTATTCCACACGTGTGTGTATACATTTCTTTTTCTTTGAAGGGAACGTTATTATTCTATACACGACATATTTTTCAACAACTAGCTTTATTTTCCATCTAAAATTGACATTGGCTCATGATGTAACTAATTTCAGGTTTTCTATTTGCGTTGGCAGCCAGGAATACCTAGCCTCACACATCCTTGCCAAGAGCCCTGTGTTCAATTACAGTTTCCTCCTATAGTCCAGATTTTCTGGTTTAATTTTTCTCCTCTTTCATTTTTTACTTTGCTGTGTCATCATTATTTTTAGATATATTATTTTTGGTTTAAGCTTTGTTATGCAGTTTCCTCCCCCTATTTTTTATTGATATAAAATTCACCTATTTTACACTTCCATAGTTAACTCTTTTAAAGAGTTGTATATACATCATCACAATCAGTTCCATCGCTCCCTTCCCCTTCTCACTTTCATTATTTGTTTCCCAATTCCCCTCATTCTTCCTCCCTTCTTGATAGTCCCTTGCGTCATTTATTGTCTCTATGCCTCCACTCCTTCGTGTTTCATAAACTGGGGAACATAACAAATGATAAAACAAAACAAACTAAAGAAATTAAGAGGAAGGAATAAAAGGCCACCAGCAATATTAAAATCGGCTAGAGGGACAATTTTTGTCCTGGTATAAAGTGAGAGAGATTTAAACCTAGCAAATTCAGGATGGGCCAAGTGGGAGGTCAACTGACCAGGTAGCATATTATACTGTAGTTCCATTCACCGTAATCAAGTTAACAATCATCTCTGATGGCAAAGCTGTTCTCATCTCCCGACTGTACTCTGCAGTTGGGTTTTGGGCTCCCACTGCCCTCTTTAGCCATTCACAAATAAGGTGTTCACAATTTACGGTAAGCTCTGATACCTTTAGCTTCATCATTTTGGCTTTGATATTTGTCATCTTTGGATTACACGGGCGTGTGTGTTTCTTCCATGTGGATTTAGTTGACATCTCACATATTTTTATATCTCACTGCTTGTTTGAACACAAGCCTTTAAGACACCAGACACTATTCCAGTTGGTGGATAGCTGCCATCTGCTTTCTTTGCTGCAGTACCCATATCTTCAGTGATCACTTCATGAGGGCAAGTACCGAGCAGGGCCCTGGTATAAGAACTAACTCTTCTTGGATTGCGGGAGCCCTGAGTCCGTCCGCTTGTCCATGGGCTTTGTACGACTCTGATTTGCTTTTGCAGATTTATTTTCATGGAATGACAAAAAAACATCAATAGTCACCCCCCATGGGGTATAAGATGATTCCATTGAAAACAACATGATTTGTCTGATGGCATAGAATTTAAGGTACTGTTAAGAAAAGGAGGTGATGTGCATAGAGTCCAGCTGTGAACTGCACTCCGTGTACAGATTGGATTCTTAATTGATTGAGCTCTGTGTACAGTGAGCATGGGGGTCACTACTAGGGGGAAATTTCCTACACCGTTCCTTACAAGGGCATTTCCTTGTCTATCAGATTAATACATGTCATACTAATGTAAGGAGGGCATTAAGGTGGTAACTATATGTGGGTTCTGGGTCCCCTTTCCTTGGATGCCCACTGGGTCAGGGATCCCAGCCAAAGTCTACCCACTGCCGAGTCCGTAATCTTGGGCTGGCTGTCAGTTTCTCTTCAGGGAACTTCAGTCTTAAGTCCGAGGCGACAGGTGATTTTGAATGAGGGCCCACTCATTCCGTGGGGTTTCCACATCGAGTCCTCCGGAGCGGATTATGGGCTTGCCATACTTTTCATAAGGTCAGCATCTAAGGTCATCCTAGCGCTTAGTCCCCGGCGTGGTTCACCCAGGGTTGGATAGAAACTAATTAAAAAGTGCCTCCCCAGAAATCTAGAAGCAAGTTTATTCTGCCCTTGGGTTCTCTATCATTATTGTTGGCTGTCCCTTCTTGATGTGAGGTTGCTCCTCCCCGTTTACCCACCAATAGAAATATAACTGTCTCCTCCAAGATGTCGATGTTCCCCTTCCCTGGTCTTCACTCGATTTCCCAGTAAGGTTCCCTTTGCATTCCCGTGGAGCATAGGTTGATTTGTCACAACCTTGCCTCCGTGTGGCATGGCATCCAGTGGACGGTCTTCTCCCTGTGCCCCCTTCTTGAGGGAGTGACCGCAGCTGGTGTGAGGCCTCTTCTTTCAAGGTGGTGCTTGTGAAACACATGTAAGGAGCGTGAGCTGTGGCTCCTGGTGTGATGCCGTCTCGGTGGTCGTTGACAGTAATATCCTCCCAAAGTTTGAAATAGTTCGTGATCTCATAATGGTAACATTTTAGCCAGGAAGAACACTGTTGGAGAGTCACTGGTAATTTTCTAGTTGGAATATTTTAAAGATACCACAAACGTAGAAGACAGTAGTGCCCGGTTCACTTGTAAGCTCTTGTGCATATGCTGCCCTCTCTGTTGATGTAGTTACACTAGGGATATCCATTGGCACTAGGAAAAAAATAACCCTCCCCCCTGGATTGCAGTGTTATGTTTTTCATTGTGGTAAATATTGAGTTTAGTACCTTTGGGACTGCTAATCTCTAGACCAGGAGAGTTTAACAGATGGGAAATCACTAGAATTTTTGTTCAACAAACAAATGAAGTCACTTAACACAGGTCTTCGCTTGCTATTGTAAATAGACATTCACAGTAGCACAGCATCTATTTTCTTGGGAAACCTAGCAGGCCTTAGAAACATCAGTTTGAAAAATTAGATTAGAATTATGTCCAGTTAATCTAAGTTACCAAGAACTAACTGTACTCTCTGGGTTTCCAATGGTATTTAAAAAATAGTTTTAACTGACATATAGTTCACATATCATAATGGTTCCATCATATTAAGAAGAGTTGTATGATCAACACCACAGTCAATTTAGAACAGTTTCTTCTTTCTCACACGCGTTGTTGCTAGGTCCCCATTTCCCTCCAACTTCCCCTGCCATGCCTCTAGGACATTATTAATCTAGTTATTGTCTCTATAGCTATTTTAATGAGTTAAAATTTCAAGTTGTGTGTGCTCTGTTTGTGATCTGCTTGCTTGGTTTCTTCTTGTGTGATGGGAGAGAATGCCGTGCACTGAATTAAGGCTTTGTGTTGTGATTCTTCTACAAGGCAGTGGAATGAGCTGGCCAGCCTGTCACTTATAGAGCTGTTACTGCTAGGATTTCATAGTTTTTGAACTAAAAAGATTACGACCAGAACGAAGTAACTTGTTCCTAATTATCTTAACTGATGAGATGTCAAAGCAGACTTTTCAGAAACGATCCCCCACAGACAGCTCTGAATCAGTTGACACTCCTTTGGCCAAAGGGGCATGAATCCAAAGGGGCCAGAGCAGGAGTGGAGGGGCCAATCTCAGGAGAAGCATATGCCGGTGACTATGAGGGTCATGTTAAGATAAAGCTATGATAACAGCTTATGCTAAGAAGGAACGTGGGGGAAGTGCCTCTGTGAAAGAAAGCCTTTTAGTCTAAAATGAACAGAAACCTTGGGGGTGGTGATAATTAAATCCACGATCATCCTATGCGCGTCATGACTGGATTTACTCTGTAAGATCAGCAGCAAGGAAAGTGAAAAGACATATGTTCTGTTGTTTGTCTTCAAGCTGAGTTGTCTCATAGGGAGCCTATAGGAAGAGTCGTGCTGACTCATAGGGAGCCTATAGGAAGAGTCATGCTGACTCATAGTGAGCCTATAGGAAGAGTCGGACTGACTCATAGTGAGCCTATAGGAAGAGTCGGGCTGACTCATAGTGAGCCTATAGGAAGAGTCGGGCTGACTCATAGTGAGCCTATAGGAAGAGTCGGGCTGACTCAGTGACCCTATAGGAAGAGTCGTGCTGACTCATCGGGAGCTATAGGAAGAGTTGGGCTGACTCATAATGACCCTATAGGAAGTGTTGTGCTGACTTATAGGGAACCCATAGGAAGAGTCGGGCTGACTCATAGGGAGCCTATAAGAAGAGTCATGTTGACTCATAGGGAGCCTATAAGATGAGTTGGGCTGACTCACAGTGACCCTATAGGAAGAGTTGGGCTGACTCATAGGGAGCCTATAGGAAGAGTTGGGCTGACTCATAATGACCCTATAGGAAGAGCCATGCTGACTCATAGGGAATCTATGGGAAGAGTCGTGCTGACTCATAGTGACCTCATAGGAAGAGTCAGGCTGACTCATAGGGAGCCTATAGGAAGAGTCGGGCTGACTCATAGTGAGCCTATAGGAAGAGTCGTGCTGACTCATAGTGACCTTATAGGAAGAGTCAGGCTGACTCATAGGGCACCTACAGGGTAGAGTAGGAACAGGAACCCCTGTGAGTTCCCCAGTCTATGACTCTTGATGGCAGTGGAAAGCCCTGTTGGTTTAGAACTGCCAGCCTAGGGGCTCCCAGCTCAAAGCATAATCACTATGCCAAGGATGGTGGGACTTAGTCTTACACATTTTGGACATGTTGCCAGGAGAGAGCAGCCCCCGGAGAAGGACCTCATGTTGAGTGAAGTCGAGATGCAGTGAACAAGCGGAAGGCCCTCAGCAGGATGAAATGATGCAGCAGCCAAAACAACGGGCTCGGGAGAGGAACCATTAGGAGTGTGGCCTAGGCTGTGTTTCCTTCTGTTGCGCATAGATAGGGTCACTAAGAACACCTAAGAACAGCAGTGATCTTTCCTGGAGGAGGTCAGCCGGGCTTCTCCTGCTGAGCTCCTGTTGGTTCCAACTGCTGGCCTTTGGTTTCCTCCCCCCAAACCGAACCAAAACCCTCACTGCTGTCGAGTCAGTGCTGGCTCATAGTGACCCAACAGGATGGACTAGAACTGCCTCTCTGTGTTTCTCAGACTGAAGTGGTTCATGGGAGTAGAAAGCCCCATCTTTTGCTGAGAGGCTGGTGGTTTTGAACTGATGACCTTGGAGGTTGCAGCCCAATGTGAACCACTAAGCCACCAGGGCACCTTAGTTTATGGTTTAGCAGCTGAATATGTAACCACTGCAGCACCAGGGCCCCTAGGAATGTCTCTGAGGCACCTTTTCCACCCCTTAGTGTAAAGAAGGTATTTTGGAATATGATATAGACTAAGAAATTACACCAACTATTCACACAGAAGTTGGGAAATACTTGCTCACTTCATTGCATATGGAGTTGAATCCCAGAATAAAGTAGCCTAGAGGACCCCAGAAGCCCCCCCCCCAAAAAAAAAACCCCAAACGATGACACATTAAGAATGTCCTTCAGTATAATGACAAAGAACCATGGTAACTGCACAGTTTTAAATGTGCAGTTTGAAAGTATTTTACGACTTAAAAAATAATCCTTCATATCTCACTTGTATTTATTTCTCAACAAATATCATAAATCTATGTTTATTTCCTACTAAGGTTATTAACTTAAAATTTCTTGAGAAATTGCCAGAAACAAAATGCCTCATTTAGTTTTCATGTCCCTTATATAGCTCTTGCATCTCCCCAATGCATATAGGAAGGTATGTAATCATGACTGCAGTTTATATTTTTCTATTCAGTCTACGCTCTCATGAACGTGGCTTTATAAATACTTGTTTTATTATCAACTGTGGTGATTAGGGGGTGCATGAAAGTCTGCCAACAGTGCCCTACTATTTATACCACAGATCAAAATGTTTTCATGATCCCTTTCTTAATAGTCATCTTTGTTGTGCTTGAATGAAAAACATACTAGGTTGATTTTCAGTTATTGCAGGACTATTTTTTCACTCTTAATTAAAACTCGGAAATTCTTCATCTGAGAGTACCATTTCAGATTAATTAGTGAATGAAGTCAAATAAGAGAATTTTCATCTGTGAGAGAGAGAGATGGACAGGGGTCCTGATGGTGTTCTGGTTACACTTGGGCTGCATTCAGCAAGGTCAGCAGTTTGAAACCAGCAGTTGTTTCTCTGGAGAAAGGGCGTTCTACATCTGTAAAGAGTTACAGTCTCAGTCTTGGAAACTCACAAGGGCAGTTTTGCCTTGTCCTGTAGGGCGGCTGTGAGTCTGCATTGATTGATGGCAGGAAAAGACATTAGTTACTAATAACAACTCTACCCTAAACTCTCAGTATTCTGGTCATCCCAACTGGAAGCCTGGTGGTGTACATTTTGGGCTGTTAACAGCATGTCCAGCCAATCCTCAAGAGAAGGATGAAACTTTCTACTCTGAAACCCACAAGCGGCAGTTCTCCTGAATCCTATAGCGTCACTGAGATTCGGAATGAACTTGATGGCAGTGAGTTCCTGTCTCATCCTCAGTAATGATTACCACCCATCATTGAAATTATTCCTTGGCCCTAAGATAATTGTAGATTCTGTATCTCATGCTTTTCCATGCTATAACATTGCTAATTGTAGAGTTGAGTTTGTCTCGAGCTATCAGTATATTCAACAGAGTAGAGCTCAGCTATATAAAACAAAAATGTGTTCAAAACTAGAATAATATTCCCATGAATAAGGTAATACATTTGTGATCAGTTGGTTTTATGCTTTTAGGTCTATACAGACATAGTATCGCTCAGGAACCTTGACCTAGGTACTGCAGATGTTTACACGAGCATAAAATTAGTAACTACATTTAGCTGTGATTAGAATCTAGTGTGGTATGTAAAATCGGTTTTTCCTTGCATGGAACTTATCCCACGTTAATGAGGTCTAAACAAGACACAGAGTGTATGTGTCCCTCTTTGAAAAGGTGGTGATGGGGTCGTAATTACTGTCTGTGAATGGATTAGCTCCATTTTGACTCGGTTTAAAAGTGGTAAATGCATGGTCCTAACATCTTTCAGCATTTTAATTTTGATTTATTTTCCTTTAAACTTATGCACCATGCATTATGAGCCAGGAGATGTTGCAGGTGTGGATTTATTATGTTGTTTGGGTCCACAGTGGTTGTACCAATTGTACAAAGCTTTTCTCACCATGATCAGGTATCCTGACCCTATTTAGCTCCTGTTTTGAATTCTTTTTTGTTCACTTTCCATTTACAAACTTTATTTTTAAAATTTCCCCCAAACCCTTTTCTTTAAAAAATAGTTTTATTGGTACATGATTCACCTATCATGCACTAGAATACTGCAGTCATATTAGGAAGATTTGTGAAAACAACTGTAGTCAATTCTGGAACATTTTCTTCTTTCTCCTACTCATTGTTGTTAGTCAGACTTTATTTTTAAAAGCAGTTTGGGATTGACCTTGAAATTGTGATAGAAGGTCAGAACCCTCATCTACACTTTCTCCCTCTTGGTATAGTTACTCTTGTTCTCATGTGATGCACTTGTTATAATTAATGGGCCAATATTGGTACATTGTTATGAACTGAAGCCCATAGTTGGCATTTGGGTTCTCTCAGTTTGTTTTCAAGAGCCCTGTTGTCATTGTTGTGTTAGTGTTGCACTGCTAATCACAAGGTCAATGACTCAAACCCACCCTCTGTTATGCAGGAGAAATGTGAGGCTATCTGTCCCTGTAAAGACTTATAGTCTTGGAAAACCTGTACATGTACTAAGACTTTGGTAGCTATGAGGCAGAATTGACTTGGGGGTGCTGGGGTTTAGTTCTTCTGTTATATTATTCCATGGATTTCATGAGTAGTCAACATAGTTGTTGTTTAATACCTTCTTTTGTATTTCTTATCCTAAGAGGAAATGCTGATATACGAGGGACCTTCTAAAAGTTCATGGAAAATGGAATTAAGAGATAATAAAATATGTCAATGGATTTGGGAGGGATGTTTAGTAATTTCTGAGTTATGTGTGCCCCTCTCCCTCTTTGTCAGTTGAACTGTTCTAAATGTTGTCATGAAACTCCATTTAGAGATAAAATGCCATAAATCTTCCCATGTCTTCCACGCTCCCAAAGAAGCCTACAACTCCCCATTTCCTTGTCATTTCAACGGAAAGTGCTTTGTTTGCTTTGGGGAAATTAAAAACAGTGATAAAATTGTTCCAATCAATGAAGATGGGAATTTGCCAGTTGGTAATTGTTTTATTTTGAATATGAAATATAGTTATTCCTAGGATTAGGGAAGTCTATTGGGATGAGTATATTATTGACTTGGATAGATTATATTTACAACTTTGAAATATATAGCAGCTAGTTTGGTTAGTGATGTTTTATAATTAAAAGGACAGTTTACTCTGGACCTAACTAATACTTTGTTGCCTACTGGGTTTATGAAGACATACTTTTAATTTTTGCATAGTGCACTTGGTTTCAGCCTCCTTTCTATCTGCCTGTTACGTGACTTTAGGGAATTTCGGAGTAGATTTCCCTGAAACTTTTGTGGGTGCTTGAATGTGCAAGGCACAGAGACCAGTTCCTGATAAAGGACATCAAGCTTGGTAAACTTGAGGGTCATCAGTGTAAAAACGACTCTCAAGAAGATGGATTGACACAGGGGCTGCAAGGATGGACTCAAACATCATAATTGTCAAGCTGGTGTCGGCCCAGGCAGTGTGTCACCCTCTTGTAGGTGGTGTCTCTAGGGGTCGGAGCCGACTCAGCGGCAACAACAACACAGACCTTCAAGGTCTAGGTTAATTCTATAGGGTAGCATGTGAGTAAAATAGGGAAGAGGTTTTTTAACTTTCAAAGAAAAGAAAAGAAAAAACCCACTGCCATCCAGTTGACGCCGACTCCTAGTAACCTGAAGCACAGGGCAGAACGGCCCCTGTGAGTTTTATAGACTAGAACTGACTCGTCAATGGAGTAGAAAGTCCTGGTTTTCTCCCTGGGAGGGCTGCTGGCTTCACACAGTGTGCCACCCGAGCTCCTTCCCTTTCTCTAGTGAGAGAGTACATTGGCTTAGGTCGTTTTGATGGAAGTATGTATGTAGGTTTTATTTAATCAATAGGTTTTGTTAAAAATTTGCATGGCTTTTAATTAAAATGATCCTGAGGCTACATAAAAAATACTACCAATATATCTGTTACTTTCTATGATTCCAGACACAGGCAGGGGCACATGTGTTTTTAAAAGCTCTTTTATTTGAGCAGTTCAATCAAAGGTATCTTTGGCCTGCCACACTCAGGTTTATGTAGTTAATTATTTTTATCAGCTTCCTGAAAATGACAAAATCAATGGGAACTTTGTCTTCTTAATAATGTATGACATTGTGACTCCAATTTGCAAAGCAACAAAACCACATGTGTAAAAGGTGTGGATCATAAGTCAGTTATTTAAAAAGATAAAAGGTCACAGATTAACATCATGAAAGCAAATCAATGCATGTTAAGGGCAAAGAGAACCCTGCAGTTTTGCAGAAACCTGAAAGTTAAAAAAAAAGATAAAATTTCCTGGTCTTCATTATTTTATGCCTTTTTAAAAAAAAAATTTTATTGGGGGCTTGTACAATTCTCATCACAATCCATACATACATCCATTGTGTCAAGCACATATGTACATTTGCTGCCCTCATCATTCTCAAAACATTTGCCCTCCACCTCAGCCCTTAATATCAGTTGCTCATTTTTCCCCTCCCTCATGAACCCTTCATAATTCACAACTTATTATAGTTTTGTCATAAGTTACACTGTCCGACATGTCCCCCCGCCCTCTTCTCTGCTGTCCCTCCCCCAGGGAGGAGGCAATACCTAGATTCTTGTAATCGGTTCCCCCTTTCCACCCCACTTTCCCTTCACCCTCCAGGCCTCGTCCCTTTCACACCTGGTCCTGAAGGAGTCATCTGTCCTGGATCCCCTGTGTTTCCAGTTGTTATCTGTACCAATGTACATCCTCCGTTTTGTAAGATAGAATTGGGATCATGGTAATAGTTGGGGGGGGGCAGTATTTAAGAACTAGAGGAAAGTTATATGTTTCATCGTTGCTACCCTGCACCCTGCCTGACTGGCTCATCTCTTCCCCACAACCCTTCAGTAAGGGGGTGTCCAGTTGTCTGTCGATGGACTTTGAGTCTCCACTCTGCACTCACCCACCTTCACAATGGTATTTAAAATCTCAGGTATCAAGCATCCTCTATGCCTTTTAAAACCAACTCTAAACTCCTTATTGCAGTTTCCCTGATTAGTTCATGTGGCTGTGCTTTCTATGGCATCAGTAGCCAACACAGAGAGTTGGATATTTAGGTATAATCATCTTGTGAAGAATTAAAATGTGGGTGTAAAATAGTAGCGTATTCTAAATGAATGCTCTCATTTCACTGAAGTAAAATTTTATTCTGATGCTTTATATATAACACATTTGACATTGTTTGTAGATATTAGCCAACTGTTAATAGCCTCAGAAACTCTGAAAATGAAGATAGATTACGGTGGCCCGATATAATCAAGCACTTATTTTCAGTTCCTGTTTTTCTTTCATTGCTCTTATATATTTTCCTAATGTTTACATTTTTAAATATCAATCCGTAGTCCATCAGTTATCAAAGGACCGACTTTTTATCTAAATCAGTGAATCTTGTGATTGAATTCAAGTGTATCGTTGGTTCCAAAACCCAACAAACCACATTCACTGTCATAGAGTCTCTGCCGCCTCAGGAGACAGGACCCTGTGAGACAGGGTAGAACTGCCCTGGGCTTTTCTACGACGTAGTCTTTATGGGAGTAGAAAACCCTGTCTGTCTCCCATGGAGTGGCTGGTGGCTTTGAACTGCTGACCGTGTGTAATCAGCAGCCCAACTCGTAACCACTGCACAATGAAGCCTCCTTGGAGTTGGCATAGAATTTGTTAAAACCATACTTACTTGGCAGAGAGATACCGTGATCACGAAGGTGGTTTTCCCAGGGCGAGGCTTATCCATTGCACTCCGGATGTGCTGACCCCTGCGATTTCCCCAAATGTGGGAAACTCGACTGCATAATTTGTGGTAGTGGGGGACTGCGTTTGCGCTCTCCCCTGATCTAAAAAAAAAAAAAAAAAAGAAAAAAAAAAGAATTTGTTAAAACCCTGGAAATATATCAATGACTGTTTACATTGGATGTTATTTCCCATAAAATTTTATTTTTCCCTGAAGACATCACCATGTAAAGACTTGGTTTTGTTCTATGGTAATGACTATGCATAACTTGGTTTACTCAGTGCAATATAGTATTTTAACTTTATTTGATAGTCATAGATCTTAAATACATTTATAAAATGTGTTTTTTTGAAAATGTCTTTAAACTTCACCATTCACAGATAGCTTCTTTCTTCCTGCGTGGGCATAGACATAGCTTGATTTGGAAAACAAAACAAACAGAAACACACAAAAATTAGGTAAGAGATGGAAAACTGATCCACATGCTAAAAATGGTTCTTTTCAATGTCTGCTAAAGGCAGCAAATGCACAGGTTGACCCGAGCTCTTTTACCAGTGACGGGACACAGACTCTTAAGGGGAAGAAGGCCTGAGAAGAAGCTCAAGGAATAAGCTACAGTGAACCTGAGAAGCCAGCCTTATAAAGTGGGGGGGTCATGAAATCTGTGCTTATGGGTAGCAAACTCAAAATGGGGACCCGTGGAAAGCTGTGGGTGATGTGGCTAGTATGGGCCACTCACACTCTGGCTCTGACTGGCAGAAAATGGGGGTTACTAGTGACCGGACGAGGGCGAAAGCCAGCCCCTCTTT
Organism: Echinops telfairi; assembly: GCF_000313985.2. Classification (NCBI taxonomy): domain Eukaryota; kingdom Metazoa; phylum Chordata; class Mammalia; order Afrosoricida; family Tenrecidae; genus Echinops; species Echinops telfairi. The sequence goes on along the minus strand of NW_022107431.1, from coordinate 24,635,660 downwards.
AAAGAAATATATGTCAAAATTGTGCTCAGTGGTTCGTCACATTTCATCAGCACATCCTTATTGAAAGCTTATTGCTTAGTTCACGCCGTGGGGTGCATCTCGCTTATTCTCTGAACTTGAAAACCATTTCCTGCTGATCTTTAATATGGGGTCACTGTGCAGGGTCAGCTGATTAAAGAAGGGGTTACAAGTCTGGGCCTTTTTCTCTTATCTCACTGTACCCCATAGCAGAGCATTCTGGGAGACTTCCAGTCCTTCTGCAAGATTAAGACAATTAGTGACTACAGTATAACTCACCTGATTTAATTTGAAACGTTCTTGAGCCCCATGCTCTCCACCCTTTTATATTTTCATTTATTTGTTAAAATTTCCCTTAGTGCAGGATGCTTCCACATTTTATGTGTTTTTTTCCCCTCAAATTCTTAAGAGTTGATTAAAAACAATGCTATGAGTCACGTGCACATTGACTTACTTTACCACAATAACATTCAGTCGGAGACTCTTCCTTACTGACTCACCAAAACGTCACTGGGTTCCTGTGTGGCTCTTTGCTGTTGAGCAGAGAAGCAACGAACCAGGAAAACAGGACAGCCGCCTTGTCATTCATGCATTTTCACAGTTTAATTTTGAAAATATTTTTAAGAACCTGTGTTAAACATGTACAATATAAATGTATATATTGCTAATGCATGTTTTACCCCTGTTTTAATTATGCCATTTAGGTATTATATCACCATTGAAAGAAAATACAAAATTGGGGGTTTATTTTGCCTTAGGTAAAGGTTTTTCGAGCCGATCATCAATTTAACATTCAACGAGTCCTACATACGACGTTTGTTTTAGCTCATCATTGCAATCCCTCAGTGGACTGTCATTTTTGCCACTTTCCCCCTGCGTTTCCTATTTCCATTTCTCTGTTTTTTAATAACCTTTCTTAACTTGGTCCTTGGATAAGTGCTGCCCCTTTAGTCTCAAGTGGTTCATTATTCTGAGGCGTGCTTACTTCCCTAACGTTATTATTTCTCCTCTAGACCTGTCTATTGTTCGGCTGAAAAATGAGCTGGGGCAAGGTGGGCAGGGGTGTTCAGTTCAAGAGCTGAAGGGTGACTAAGGGGCTTATGCTTGAGGGTCCTGCCAGCCTCTGTCTGACCGGTAACACCTCCCCCGCCCCCCAAATCTAGGACCTTCTAATATGATCCCATTCAGAGTAGTTGGTAGTGGTAACTTTGGGGCTCAGCATCTCAGAGACATGTTGGCATGATCCATGAGAGCACTGGGCTAACTAATTGCTTCAGCTAGACTGGGAGAGGCCAATGGTTGCACCTTTGATGGCTGCTCACTTTTGCAGAGCCCAGTTGTCCCTAAGCGCTTTCAGCCGTCCTATCCCCACCCTGTTGTTTTCTCTCATAATACCAGTCCCAAAATGTGATGTTTTCCAAAGTTAAGATAACTTCTCAATCCATCCAAATTTAAGTTAGCAACACAAAAAAATATCAGGGGGTTACTTTTCATTTGGCAAAAGATATTCTACATTACAAAATAATTTATGGAAGATTACTTTAAATAGACAATTCCCTGGTGTACCAGAGGAGAATCAAATTAAAAGAATGCTCTAAATGTTAAACACTTTTTGTGGGCACACCTGTTACTAGCATTCAGATGCAAATAATTCTATTTACATAATGGATTCCTGGGTAGTGGGTAAATGAAAACCGGTGTGTGAATTCCTCATGTTTGCTCATGTTAGGGCACCTTTGCTGGGTGCACAGAATGGACGCTCTGGACTGCTAACCAAAAAGGATGAACGTTTAAGTCCACACAGAGGGTCCTTAGACGCAACGCTGGGTGGCCTACATTGGGAAGGTTTAACTATTAAAACTGTTGTAGAGCATAATTGTGCTCTGAAACACCTGGGGTTTTCTTGAGTTAAAATGAACTCAATGACTTGCACTAGTGTTAGAAACATAATTCTGATTTCTAAGTCTATGAGCCTGTTTTGCCTGGCCAGCTTCTCCTCTTCCCCCATCTCAGAGCCTAGTAGAAATTGGAGAGAAGCGTAAATCTCTAAGAAGCACACATTCTACAAAGAGAGGACAGTTATGTTCGGGATTTTTCCTTTTTCTATTCCCGTTTTAGAAACTTAGAATTGCCCTATTTATTATTAGTCACTAAAGAAGATTTTGTTTAAACTGCATGTTTAATTAATTAGACCCGTCAAGCCTGAAAGATAGAACAATCATTTCTTCAACTTGTGAATCTGTTTACATTTATTTTCCAGAAAGCACAACCTCATTTGTCATGTCTTTTCACAGTTCAGAATGGAGGCTCCCGTAGAATAATGTCTTAGTACCTGTCCCACATAATAGGTGCTGAAATAAAGGACAATATTCGTTACAATTGTTAGGCTATTTTTTAAGGGCTGTATTTTTTTATTTGCCTGCAATGAATGAAATATAGTCTTCTTGATGGTAATGTTATTATAGGGGTTCGATAATGTTTAATGAGCAATTAATATGTGATAAGTACTGTGCTAATTATTTTACCTATGCTAACTCTCTTAATCTCAGCACAACTCTGCAATTGGAGTGCTATTAAAAGTTTCGCTTTATTGTAAATGAGTAAGGCGAAGAGAGGTTAAAGTCTTGCCTAAAGTCCTCCGGTGAATTAAGTGAAGAATCCAAGCCAGATCTGTATGCACGGATGGCACACATCTGCCCCGTTGTTGTCCTGTTAGTCCTCCCTGCCTAGTGTGATAGTTTCTTAGAAAGTAGTGACTATGAGGCTATATTTCAGCTAATACTTTTCTTACACATGTTAAGGCATTATAAAGAATCCCACTGCTGTCAAGACAATTCAACTCATAGTGGCTCTAAAGAGAAGTTTCTAAGGCTGTAAATCTTTATGGACGCACACAAACTCATCTTTCTCCCATGGAATGGCTGGGTAGTTTTGAACTGCCGACCTTTTGGTTAGTAGTCCAGTTAACTACCAGGACCACCCGACATTGAAAAGGACTCATGAGGCATTAAAAGTTACTGATCTGGAAAAATAGCAGGATGCACTGATCGTGTAAGCAGCCTTAAAGATGGTTACTTTATCCATCTCTCTTCCTACCTGGCTGACAATGTGTTGAAAATGTATCGCCTGCATGCTTATTTTGTGGAGGTAGTGATGGTGGGTGGGTGTTTTTACTTTAATTACGGTCCTCCAATTATTTCTAAAGCATTTTAACTTGCAATATTAGTATCACGGCTTCCTGGATTATAACT
>NW_022107431.1:24629610-24631467 GCF_000313985.2 Echinops telfairi | reverse complement strand
GTGAGTTGGAATGCCTCAATGACAGTGAGTTTGTTTGGATTTTTGGAATGGTTTCACAGAGGTACACGTGTGGCTTTACTTCTGTGTAGAAAGTCTAGCTTAGCAGGGTAGGCAGAGATATTATTCCAGTAATAGGAATTCCTGTGAGAGTAGTCCTTTGAAAATGCAGAGGGCATGGTACCCCTTGGGAACTTGCAGTCCTTGGGCACACAGGGTTAGAAGTGATCGTGATAAGCTGTAAAATGGTAGTACCAGAAGGAAGAAATGCCAGGTAACCATCTGAACCCATGAGTTTGGTGGGTGGTGGGTGGGGAGGACTTGTTCAGAAATCCAAGGCGAAATGCCTGAGGTATTTGACAAACGACCATCTACAAAGCTGGGAGAGTGTTTTGTCTCAACACCTTAGAGGTTAAAAAACAGAAAACAACCAGCCATTGAAAAACCTGAAGCACACAATTTTTGGACTCCAATGGAAATCACCATGAGTTTAGGTCAACTCAAAGGCAACCGATTGATTGATTGATTGATTAGAGGTCCTGCAAGAGGTCTGAGTCAGCCAGAGAGTTTGGTGGCTCTCTTGAAAGTACTGGGTTGGTGTGTTCTAGAGCACTGTAAATTTCAGGAGAAATACTACAGACTTGGCCCCTGTGGGGCTTGAGGCTTCCTTTATTGCCATTGGCCCAGCAGCTCCTCTCAGAATCCTGCTTGCTCCCTCCGCCATCCAGCCTGTCATTCCTGGTGTAGTGCGGAGTCCTGGAGCACAATGGGGAAGCATTCGGCCACTAGCAGCTACGTTCATGGGTCCCTCCTGCTCCCTGCCCTTCATGAGAAATGTATGGCAGCCTGTGTCTGTGTTGATTTACATCCTGAAAACCTGATGGGGCTGGTCTTCACATTCCCCTATAAAACCACTGTGAGTGAGAATCAAATCGACAGTAGTCACTTTTTAATTTCCTTTTAACCTCATCTTTCAAGTGTAGTTCAAGTGTGAGCAGTTCACCCCAATGATGTATTCCTCATTCAGATGAAAAATTAACCAAGAGCAAGAGGGAGGGTCTTCAGGGGAAGCACAGATATGTGGAAGACAAACTCTATTTTGTTGTCATGTTAAAATGTAACTTTGAATTCCTCTGCAATATTTACCCAACTGTCAGTGAAGTGATAAATCGTCTACCTCACTTCACAAGAGGGCAGCACTTTCTTTCAAAATTTAAAACATGACTTAAAAATACAGTCAAATTAATTTTTTCCTGTCTTGAAGTTAAACTTGAGTGGTTAACAAAAGAAGGACTGGAATCTTTCTCTGTAGAAATTTGGGAGTAGCTACAAGCAAATCTTTAACATCAGTGGGAATCCTACTAAAAAATGAAAAAAAATGGATTGTTAGCAGTAAGAATTTGTGACTTGGAAATTGGATTAGATGTACTCCTTTGGTAACTGTGTAATATAAACACCTTTCAAGATCATGGCTTTTTCTTCAATGATACAATCACATCAATGATGTGTAATTTTAATAAATTCTGATATTTTATTCTTAGCCATCAAAAGATTCTTAGCAAAATGTGGTTTTATGTTCAGCATTCTACTGGGTCTTCTGAGGAACAAATAGATCTAACTTATTTTTCTCAATGAGCATCCTTCCTATTGCAATTGGGGGAAAGGTCACGTAAGTGGTCATAATAGCCTGCGAGCATAACAGACATCTAAGTACAGCACAAGAGTGTAACGTACTGTAGATGACTTACTTGGACAGGAAATTGCTGAATTAACATGTTTAGTGAAGGCTTTTCAATAGAGAGTGCACATGGAAGTGGACCTTGAATGAATAGCGAGAAAGGGGAAGGGGAGGCTAGTATT
>NW_022107431.1:24627257-24629351 GCF_000313985.2 Echinops telfairi | reverse complement strand
TTAGTGCTACCTTACAGTTTAGATATTTTGAAGTAAAGATCTATTGGATAGCGCTCCATAAAAGTTTGGATAATTTTTGGGATATAAGAAAACCATTAAAGGTAAAGGGGAAGATATATCATCAAGATGGAGTGAATTTTAAAGCTCTAAACAGGAAACAATCTTTTAAAAGAACTTTCTGTGAACCAAACACAGCTAACCAGGTAGTTTGTAGAAATAGTCTAAAAAAGTCCTAGTTAAATTTGTAGCTTAAATTAGAAATTATTATATGAGTTTTATATAAGGAAATGGAGTGACACAATAAAAAAGAGGGTGAGATTAAACAAACAAACAAACTCTACTTAGTAACACTCATTTTTTCATGCTAATCAGACAGAGAAGATAATTTTTGAATCTAGAGAGATCAGAATGAAGCAGGATGATTTACAGGCATCCTTTTAGGTGGTAAGAGCAAGAACGGAAGTCTATGTTTGAATTTTTGAAGGTAAAACCAATGATCTTTACTTAACAAAAAAATGTAATGTTTATATAGTCACTAATTTATTTGCCTTTATTGGTGTTTCCAAGTTGTGTAATTGTTCCATGTTTTATGAGCTTTTGTTTAGAAAGTATTTGCCATTGTTTCAGAAATTAAAAATGTTTTAAATCAAAAACCAAAAACTCTGTTAAGTGTTAGGGACTGATAAGCTCTAAGGCTACATGAGCTATATGTAGAGTATTGTTTTCTGAATGGTGAGGTGTTTTTACAGTTATGACACCAACCAGCCCCTCCACCCCCCACTTACCGTGTCATCCAGTTCATTCCAACTCATGATAACCCAGCAGAACGGGGTAGAACCATTCCTGTGAATTCCTGAGATACAACTTTTTCGATGAGTAGAAATCCCTATTTCTCCTTCCCTGTGATAAATGTTATAACATTTGACAGTGATTTTTAAATAATTAGCAAATAATGATGAACTTTTATATTCTACTTATAATTGTTTACAAGTGTTACTAATAATAGTCAGTGTTAGTCAATAGTCAGTCATCATCATGGTGAAACTATGTAGACATGTGAAAAAAAGTACATACATGCTTCTCTAAATAATGCATTTTAATCATATATTTTCAGAGTTTAGACGAATGTGTAGAAATTCTGATGTGAAGACTTAGCATAACTACCACCGTTGCCACTCTAAAACCTAACGTAAGTGCTCCAGCCATTGTATGTGAAAACCCAAATCCACTGCCACTGAGTCAATTCTGACTCGTTGCCTTCCTGTAGGATAGAATTGGAACTGCCCCTGTGGCCTTCTGAGCCTGGAAATCTTTAGAGAAAGCCTGGTTTTTCTCCCTGGGGGCACTGGAGGTTTCAAACTGCTAACCTTGAGGTTAGCTTTCCAACACATAACCCACTGGGCCACCAAGGGTCATTGTTATTGTATTTAGTTATAGGAAAGCCGTAATTGTCTTAAAAATGAAATCATCTCAGTGGAGTTTTGTTGAATCCAATGATCAATCAGTAATATGGAATGAGAAGACAGTGCAATTTTTCCGCATCTCTTTGAAGGCCTCTCCTGTAATATTAGTAAGTGCCCGCATTTGCTGCATTCGCTGAGGCTTGTTTTACCGTGGAAAAATCACGATCTACATGAGGGATCACTCCCTTTGCCCAGGGTCCAGCGGCTAGTTGAGTGCCAAAGACAAATCACAGCCCGTCTTGGCCTCATTACCCCACTAAAGTATAATATCCTAGGGCCTGAAATAACACAAAAAAGTTATCTCATCCATAATAATCTCATATAATATGGAAAGATTTTTTTCCGCATTATATGTCCAATAACTTGGTATTTGACTTACCTGATTTATAGTTGCTACTGAAAAGAATGATTCTAATCATTGAAGTTCGTATCACTCTGAACTATAATGTTTCATATAAGGATGTGCACTATTGACCGTAGAGTAAATAAGAGGCATATTTTACAGATGAATATGCCAGTGCTAGCCTTTGGGAAATAGAGACAGGGTAGGATGACATAATCTACATCCAAGATATTGCTCTTCAAAAAATGTTCTGGCAAGATTCAGGTTGCCTGTAAGTTTTCTTAATTG
>NW_022107431.1:24605484-24625529 GCF_000313985.2 Echinops telfairi | reverse complement strand
TGTATTGATTAGAGTCGTGTGAGTCAAGGCATAACACCTGCACTTGCTTTTGTGCAAAAGTGTTCACTGTATACAAGGCTTAAAATTTAACTAAAGCACCCTCATATTCTGAATGGTGGGGGCTGCTGCTCTTGCTTCAGCTCTGACTCAGGGCGGCCCCAATATGTTACAACTCTATAGAATAGTGAGCTACTCTATAGACTTTCCTTGGCTCTGCTAGACAGATCATAATCCCACTCTTAGAGGTAACTATTGTTGGTACCTTTTTATATTTCTCTCTAGAAATACCAGCTGTATTTCATAACTAAGTGGAGACTTACTTAGCTATAACTATATAACCCTTTCTCCCTTTGTGCATAAACCTAAGTGAAGGGGTTTCATAAAGTCGTGGACAATGCCCATTATCTTTTCATTTACGTAATCCCTCCCCCCCCCATACATTTTTTGAAAGCTACCTGGTATATCCTGTATTCATACATATCTATTTGAAATAGTTCCTCATCAGCACACAAAAATCACCTCTTTTCTGCAGCTGTGCAGCATTCCATTTTGCAAATCTGTCATGATTTATTTACACAGTTACCTAGTGATGGACGCTTAAATTGTTTTCAGCTTTTGTGATGTCAAATTGGATTCATCAGGCATCCATGTCCGGTGTTCTGGGTACATGTTTGCAAATTAAACTCCTAGGGATAAGCTTGGAGTCAAAGGGGATGTGCATTTTCATGTTTGATGGATTTTGCTCAATTGCAGCCTCCACCCCAAAATTTGGCAGAGTTTTAAAAGTGAGTCCTGCTGTTTCTAATAATCTCCAGGAAATGTAATGGTTTAACATAATTCTATCAAACATGAATTCTTCACTCTGCAATCAGTCTATAGGTTTTATTAGGAGCTGCATAATTCATTGTTTGAGTTCATTGTCTACACTGCATCTCATTGGAAACTTTTGGGGAAGCCACACTCTTCGTGCAAAGCAAATAAATAAAAGAAGTGAGCTAAAAACACAATGTAAAAATAAAGACATGCAGGTTAAAAGAGGGATCGTTGACTGCGTTGGGGATCCATATTTGTGAATATAAGTGGTTCAAATGGTCGGTGTCTTGACTAGTATTTGGTGAGATTAACCAGCTGACACCTAGTTGGTTCTAGTTGCTGGTGACTGACTCCCTGTGTGTCAGAGTTGAGCTGTAGGGCATAGACAGGTGTTTTGGAAGTGAATCACCAGGGCTTTCTTCCGAGGCACTTTTGGGTGAACCTAACCAACCAACCGACCGACCGACCGACAGACAGACCGACCGACCAGTCAGGAGCTGAATGTGATAACTTTTGCACCACCCAACGACTTGGTGAGGTTATTGCAGGTGTATCATTATCAGGGGTTTAGGAGGGTTTAGGGTGTGTTTTTGTGGAGAATTCAAATGGGTGCTCAGTAGGCAAATAGTAGGCAGGTGTTTCTGATTTGGAGTAGAAACTCAGCTCTCAGTGAATTCGCCTCTGGTCATCAGGGCAACCCTGCTTCTCCGTAGTACATGAGAGCAGTAAGTACAGGTGAACTCAGCAGGCTATTCGGAACCTCCTCCAGGTTCACCCAATGTCCAGTTCCTTAGCTACAGATTCGGATGATAGGGACAGTGACGTCCTGGGGAGAGGTACAGAGGTTTGCTGTGAATGGGAACAGGCCCTTCAATGTGGGTTCACCTTGGCCTTTCCATTGTCCTGATTACAATTTGTATTTCAATTGAGACTCCATCGTTGTGGATCAGGTAGCTGAGGAAGTTGGAAAGCTCTTTAGTGAAACTTCGGGGACCCTTGCAGAGCCAGCTGTGCTGAGTAGGGTGTGCTGTCCCACAGGCCTGTTCTGCTCGTAGACATCTGGGATTCTTGGGGTCACTGGCTGCCTGAGCCAGTTTCATTCTTGGCTGATGCTGCATAGTTTTCTGGTTTTGTTTTTTTCAGGAAGGAGATGGTTTTGAAACATTAACTTGCCCTGACTTTATTTTTAGTCACTTAATAAAGTGCTTTCCCAATCATTATTTTGAAGGCTCCTAAGGGTCGACCCCCACACCTGGCTGGTAGATTCAGAAGCAGGTCAGCTGACATTTCTCTTTCTCCAGGCCCCGCCCCCCCTCCGCCTCCCATCCGCCCACTCCCCTTAAGAAGAAAAGACTCTTTGTGCCTTTAAAAAATGCCTGCTCTATTGAACCTTTTGGGGGTGTAGGTTATGGGAATACATTATGGAATTGAATCACCTTCTTATGAATTATCATGTTTATTGCTCCACTACCACCCGAACCCTGAGAAAATAGAAGACATGGCTAAAGAGTTCAACATTCCAGAATATTTCTTTGTGTGCACAGCAGATTGCCCGAGCTCCCTGGGATAAAAGCTGAGCCACCTCCCACTCCACCCCTTTCATCAGGGGTCTCAGGCCTCCATCTTCGGGTTGAACCCCCTGCCCTTTAGGCTGTATATTACTTTAAATAGCTCCCAGCTGACAGACGGGGCTGCAGCTGATGCTCCCTAGAAAGCTGGGAGGCATTGAGTAGCTGCCCCTTCATGGGAACGAGAGTGGCAGCAGACAATGAATTGCCGTCTCTGATCTTGATGGTTAGGATCTTGGAGCGATCTGTCTTGGGCTTATTAACCTAAGGTCCAAGGGGTTTTGAAAAGGAGAATGGTTTCCGTTTCTTGCACAGGCTTCATCCCCAAATCTTTCCTGGAGCCAGAACGGCTCTCCCAGCACGAATGTGTCTCCTCCTGCCTGAAGCTCCCTTTGAGCACAGCCCAGGATTCCCGATTTTATTTGTGGCCACCGACTGACCTCCCTTTGCTTTCCTGAGGCTCCCGGGTCCTCTTTTCCCTTCCTCCTCTCCCCTGTTCTTTTTGTGCGTTGTTTTGGCCAGTATAAGGGGACACCTTGTCAGACTTTGCATAGAAAGCATTCTTTATCTTCCTAATTTGCCAAAATGTGAACTTAGTGTTCAGTGGAAAGGGTGGTTTAAGATTCGCTACCAGAGGTAAGACATCAAATCCGGTTGTTTTTGCCTCTATTTGACCGAATCCTAAAGCATATCTTACTGCCTTGATGAATTCGTCACCTTTGAACAAATCATAGGAAAATTAGTGTTTCAGCTTAAACAGCTTTTTAAATTAGCCCAATATTTAGAACGTTTTTCTTGTTTGCCATAGCCATGTAAATATTTAGCCCCCTTCCTTTCAGCCATAAGATGGGGGGTTGATTAAGTATTTTAGGTTTTATTAATTCTGTGGTTGAGTGTCCCTCTGCTTCTCTGCAGTTCTACGATCACTTTCTCATGAAAATGAGAAATTTAGTTATTTAGCTAAGGGTTCCTGGGCAGCCACTGTCCGGATCAATCTGGTGCAGGCTTGGTAGGAGTGGATTTATTCTACTTCTGGAGGGTTAGGGCACAGTTTGTTTTACCCACGAGTTGAAGTTGGTAAAATGTCAACGACTTCAGGTTTCATCATTCAATTTATGAAGGTCTCACGGGGGATGTATCACTTTCACTGGAGGCCTCTGGTTTTTGTTTCAAGGATTACAAAAGAGAATGCATCAAAAAGTGCTTGGTCCCAAAAAGGAAAGGCTGTGGAACCAGGTGGCCATCACCAAGACAGTGTTTTGTGCACAGCGTGTCAACTGAGGAAGTATCCCTCTTTGTAGATACGAAGCCCAAACTCAGAATAAAATGTTACAACAGTAATTCATACTTAAGTTTACAAGTTTCACTTCGAATGCATCAGCCAGTTATCAAAGGGCATGCTAACTTTGAGTAGCGCTGAATTTAGCTAGTTACATTTATAGTTTCTTTGCATTTTTACATAAAAGATTAACCTATTTGTTGATTAATTAACCTATATTAACACTTTATAGATAGCATTATTTTCTAGTTGATTTCCAGTTAAAATATAGTTACCCTAGTAGTATCCCTGGGTGGTGTAAATGTTGAGCACTCAGCTTCTAACAGAAAGTTGGCAATTCACACTCACCCACAGGTACCTTGGAAGAAAGGCCTGGTGGTCTGCTTCAGAGATCTCCAGTATGAAAACACTATGGACACACACACACCACCTTCCAAACCAAAACTCCCTGTCCTTGAGTCGAGTCTGACCCATAGCAACCCAAACAGAAAAATGGCAACCCCAAAAAAGCAAAAAGCAAACAAAAAACTTACCACGAAGCACTGTTCTCTGACTTTTGGGGTTGTCATAAGTCAGAATGGACTTGTGACAACTGTTGTTTTAATTTATTACTTCGCTACCTTATTGCTAAAGAGCCTAGGGCCACAGTGGTCAGTCCCTCATCTGCTGGCCAAGAGGCTCAAACCACCCTGCAGGAGAAAGACCTGACTGCCTGATGCCAAAAATCACAAGCCCCAACCCCTGTAGGGCAGTTCCACTTTAATACACTGGCTTGCTCTTATCAGTCAAAAATGGACTTGACACCACGTAACAACAACAGAGACAACCCTGTGTAATAATATTAGGTGATAATTTAAAAATAAATTATTTTGAATAGCTCCACCGACCCTTTCTTCCTTCCTCCCCTCCTCCCCTCCTCCCCTCCTTCCCCTATCCTTTTCCATCTACAGAGATTATCATCCCAGCTAGGTTTGCCAGGACCCCCATTTTGGGATTCACAGCTGTAATTATGGGAACTGCTAATTGTACCTGCAGCTGGTGTCAGTTCTGATGGTGGGAATCTGGCATTTTCAGGGAAAGCTAGGGGAATTAGTTGTCTGTCCCCTTTGGACTTTCAGCCTAGGTTTCCATACCTGAACTCGCTCTTTCCCCCTCCTCCTCCCTGGTCATTTCCAATTCCATCCTGTAATAGGAAGGATCCTGCTTGCTCCTCATAGCCACGGGCCTTGTGATGTCAGAACTCTCATACCGAACATGCTTCTTAGCACCAGAATCCCTTATTTAAAAAAAAAAACATCACCAGCGACTTTAGAGCTAGACGGTGGCATTCTCTGTTGTTCCACCTAGTTTTCTGTTTACTTCGCCCGTCAGATGCATGCATGGGGTATTGCTTGTTTGCACACGTCTCTGATCATAGGGTAATTCAACACTATGGGTGGTAGTTGGAAGTTTGCCCAGCTGAGAAAGATTGTTCTCTCCCTCTCTTATTTATTTATTTTGTAGGTGGTGGTGGTTCTTTGTGTCTTGTATTTGTGTAAAAAGTTTATTTGCTGCTGCTGACAAGGCTCAGCATGGGCCCAGAGCCCACCCTCTCAGGTTGAATGTGGCCATTTGCTGATGTCAAATCTTTTGTTTCCTTTTTAATCTAAATGGTGCAGATTATTTTTACTGTTGCATTTCTGAATACCCATTCCATGCCCTCATTTGTTCTTGAAATCAATAGTGCCTGTGCATAAATCTGAATGAGCCACTTTGAGGTGGAACACATTTGGTTAGAAAGCCCATAAAGCCATTTTTGCCTCTGGGGATGTGTAGAGTTTTATGAATAAATAATGAAAATATTTTAAAAGCTTATTAAATCTTGTTTTCAGAAGGGCATATGGTAAAACACATGGCATTTGAACCTGATCTGAAAATATGTTGATGAAATGTAAGGGGTAAAACTAGTTTGCAATCCCCGCCCCCACCCCACCCCAAGTAATAACCATATTATGTACTGAAAGTGGATAGGTTTGGGAGTAGTTTTGTGGTTTATTTTTTCTGTTATTAATTGGAGTCTTACTACATATGACTGGCTACTAACAATTTCACGATGAAAGGAATTCAAATAGCCTTTCAGGGGATGAATATTCTAATTTCAGTGTCTCTTACCCCCTCCCCCACTCCTCCATGCCCTGATGCAAGAAATAAACTTCATCATATGAAGATTGAGCTTCCCCATTTTGTGGTAGTGTCACCTTAGAAGGCACTATAAACTTACGATACAATTCAGTAGAGCATTAGAAGAGTGGGTGAGGGGTGACAGAGAATGATATAAGATATCAAAATAATAATCTATAACTTATCAAGGGTTCACAAGGGAGGGAGGGCGAGAGAGGGAGGGGGAAAATGAGCTGATACCAGGGAAGTAGAAAGAAAATGCTTTGAAAATGATGATGGCAGTGTATGTACAAATGTTCTTGGCACAATGGATGAATGGATGGCTTGTGATGGGAGATGTAAGAGCCCCCAATAAAAGTTTTTAATTAAAAAAATTCAGTATAGAACTAAAAGAGGAATGCTTTATATGGTCCTACCAGAACTCCCCACCCCCACCCCCCAAAAAAACTCTCCTGTAAATCCCAGCCCCTCCCCAACACAAAGAGCACAGGAAACTTAACTCATGAAGAGGGCGTGTGGCCTGCCAAAAACACACTGTATAATGCATCTCTTGGGGTAAAAAATATCGTGCCCGTCATTCTAAACTCTTATTGATATACTAAACAGCTGTAATGCAAAAGGCAAAAATCACGCTTTTGCCTCAGACTGGCCTCCGTTCAAAAGGCACCCCTTTAGGAATGAGCGTTTTCAAACTCTGCAGTCCTTAGTTACTCTGACCACTTGTCAGAAGACACTGCTTTCCTGGATGCCTCAGTGCAACTGGTGCTTGTGACTCACATCTTTTGTAGTTTTACCAATCAAGTTTTGTGTTTGAAATACACCCCCCCGCCTAGCAGGAAACCATCCGAATGGCTTTCAGGGCACCAATAAGATCAAAGAGCTTTCCTTTGGGCGCCCTTTCCAGGACCCGCAGCCGAAACCGCTTTAGAAGACTCAGAGGAGCCACCAGCGTGTTGTCTGTTGTGATTTGCCTGGCGCTGGGCACGCCCTCTCTCCTCGATTCCTGGGTGGGCTCCCGCGAGCACTGCACGGGGACCCCGGGGCTCCCCGGGGCTAGAGACGCTGAAAGAGCCCCTGCGCTGGAGTGTGCTCCCTGGAGGCCACCAGGAAGTGGGAGTGAGACTCCCTTCCAACCTCGTGAGGGGTGGTGGCCAGGAGGATGCTGATTAAAACCAACACACAACTGCTGGGAAGAGAAGTGGATTGCCACACTGCTGTCAGATCAACCGGAGGAGCTGCCCAGAGCTGGCCGGGCTCCCCTGGCTGCGAGCCCCGAGGGGGTGACCAAGAGATCTGCTGCTAGAACTTTCGACAGACAGATGAAGCAACTTTTAAACAACTCGGTTCTGTTGTGCCTACAGCATCCCTGAGGCCAGGCTGACCTGGGGGACTGGACTGAAAGTAGCTTGGTGGTTACTATAGCAACCCGGGCTGCTGGTGTCTGGCAGGAGTGAGAAGGGGTGGCCCCTTGTCCCATGTTTTGGTGTTTCATCAGAAGAGAGTGCCCTGGTCGCTGTTCTCAGCTCCACATAAGCAATGCTCTTTGAAAACTGGCTCTTTCCCCAGGAGTTACTTCGAGTTTTTTTTTTTTCCTCCTTCGGTTTCTTTCTGAAACCAGTCGGAGTGGAGGAAGTTGGTAATACTTGGTTCATTTTTATTCCCCCTCCATCCCTCCTGCGACTTTCCAGGATCTAGCTCCTTTTTGTCCCTCCCCCGGTGTGTAATTGAGAACAAACTTTCAGCTGGAGGCCCGGGAGCGCGCAGTTGTGGCCTGCTGGTCATTAGGGAGGTGAGCCGGGGGGACAGCAGCCTTCCAGAGGGAGAGGAGACCATGCCAGCCGCGTGGAATGCAGCTCCCCGAAAGCACAGATGCAGGTCTCTTGGCCGTGAACCCCGAAGCCCATGAGAGGACCGAGACACGGTGGGGTGACTAAGATGCCCGGATGGACCCGGCCGCCAGGGCAAAGCTTGTGGGAAAGGATTGTGCCCAGGATTCGAAGGTATAGCCGGGACAGGTAACAGTCGGTGGAAGTGGAACGCTGTTTGTCTGAAGGAAGTTTGCCGGGAAGATGTAGGCTTCCCGGGATATCGGACGATGATTGGTCTGAACTTCAGCTTACGGGAATTGCTGACCAAATTTGAAAAGGTATGCAGAAAACCGACTTTTCGAATGTACCCTCTTCTTCACTTCTCTCTCTCTCTCTCTCTCTCCTTTTAATGATGCTTTTAGATGGCAGATGTGCTATTGACTCTAGTTATGTCATGATTGAAGCATTTGCTTCGTTGAAAAATCTTTAAAAAACCCAAAACAAAACTCTTTCAAGTGGAAGGCAGATCAACTAGCCATTCTTCTGTCCTGGAGCGCTCTCATGACACCTGTCGCCTGTTAGGCTTCCCCCTGCAGAAAGGAGATCCTTTGTGCCCAAGGCGGCTGGTAATTTAACTCAAACGTCAACGTGGGAAGGAAACAGAAGAAAACCGGGGCAGCCGCAAACACTGGCTTCTCCTGCTGGAGTCTGACGTCCCAGGCAGGGGCTGGCCGCCCGCCCCCATCGGGGCTGGACAGCCCCGTCCACCCTCTTTCTCAGCGTGAGCCCTGAGCCAGGGAAGGTGCCTGCCAGGGGCGTTGGCCAGCGGGTCTCAAACTTTCCTTTTCATCCGAGTGTGGCTGGTTTAAATGCTGGGTGCTTGTCTGCACAGGTGGGGAGCGAGGGGGTGGGTGAGGAGTGGGTTTTACTACTTGGATGAATTTTTCGTGGGGCTCCTTTTTCCATAGGAAGGGTATCTATAGCATGCTCTTGCCTGGAGTCTCACCCGCCAAATGCTACAGTCCAAATCTGCTTTCCACCTCCAATCTTTAGAGAGAAAAGAGGGGAGAGAGAGAGAGAGAGAGAGAGAGAGAGAGAGAGAGACCCCGACCGACCGAGACCCACCCCCTTAAGTCCTCTCTCCCCACGTGTGTGCCTCTCACCAGGCATTAAAGATGGATGCAGTGGCTTTCTCCGCCTTGAATACCCAATGGCTCATTACTAACATAAATACTGTAAGCAAGACTTTATGGCGTCATTAAGAGAATAATGGCCTTTTTCTTACAGATCACAAAAGACTAAGACCTTGCCTTCAGAAGAGTCTGAAAGCTTTTCCAAAACAGTTGGAGCCTTTGCTAACCTGATGATGGGAATGTTGTGTCGGAAAGTGTGTAGAAAAGAGAATTTCGTGTCCGTCCCCCCCCTTGGATCTTGTGTTCCCTCCTCTCTTCTGCCCTGTTACTCCCCAAGTGTTTTAGTAAGGATGGAGTGCGCCTGTAGCATGGGTGGACTCTGACCTCTTGCAATGAATACTTTAAGTCTCGACATTCCGGGGGCTAAAAGCTGGTTCCTCCTCAGCCTGGGCACCAGTTCCAAGGGGCCCGGGAGGAAAAGAATGGCCTCCTAATGGCAGCTGGGAACAGCAGGTGACAAACTTTATGGCCGTAAAGGATCCTGTTGGCTTGTTTTATATCCATTTGCCTTTTTCTTCTTTTTCTTTCTCAAAAAGGTGTAGGGCATGTTTTGCATGAATAATTCATTACCCAGCCCCCCTGAGAGGCATCAGTTGTGGACTTTTGTATGGTAATTGCTGCTATTAGTCTGAAGAGCCCAGTCAGGTGCCAGAGGCTGCTAAGTGACCTCAGCCAAGATGTTCTACCCATGGTGGTAGTCTGTTTTCCTTGTAACTCCCAGCGTCTTCTTTGGTACACGTTTTCCATCTTACTTGAGTGGTTGACTTGATAGTAAAAGAAGGCCTTGTGTTCCTTGATTTGGGATTTTGGGGGTGTACATGTGTGGGAGCAAATAAGGGCCAAATCCAGAGAAGACACCGGTCCCGTTTCACAGCCTGAAGCCCCCCAGGTAGGTTTAACTTCCTTTATAGAAATCGGTGTGAAAGTTCATCTCTTTGTCACCTTTCAGTTTTACAAAGTTGTCACAGCTGAATGTTTTTTTCCAACTCGGATTTTTTTTAAAAAAATTAAGTCCCTTGTGTAATTTTTATAAAAAACTGTCTCACATGCTTAGCCTGTGGGCACGGATTCATTACCAGATAATCTGGTACTGTGGAAAGGTATCGCTACCTCATACCTCTTAAATGAAACCACCGACCTGCCCTCTGACGAGCCCTGGTGGCACACCGGCTTAGGCATTGAGCTACTAACCACAAGGGCAGCAGTTTGAAGTGACCAGTTCCTCCCACGAGAGAAAGAGGAGGCTCTCTACTCCAATAAAGGGCTACAGTCCTGGAAACCCGCAGGGCCGGTTCTGTCCAGTCTGTGCAGGCATCCAGTCCCTGTAGGGTGGCTACGAGTTAGGATGGACTCCCTGGTGGCGAGCCCTTCCCCTCGGATGCTTTCAGTCCTCAGAAGAGACCTAGACTTCTCTCTGCAAAGCAAAATCCAGGTGATGCCTGCGTTAGTGGAATAACAGGCTTTCAATGTGCAGGGAGAATTCGCTTCAGGTTCTGTGATGCCTAATTGCTTTTTTCTCTTTATTTAGTGATCTGTTTCTAGAGCAGTGGTTCTCAACCTTCCTAATGCCGTGACCCTTTAATACAGCTCCTCATGTTGTGGTGACCCCCCCAACCATAAAATTATTTTCATTGCTACTTCATAACTGTAATTTTGCTACTGTTATGAATCAGGTGACCCCAATAGGGGCCACGACCTGAAGCACTGTTCACTAGAGACTACAAAGCTTAGTAATTTTACAGTGTTGAATCTTCATGCGAGCTGTTGTTTTTATTCACTCTGATTTACTATTATGATTATTATTATTCACTATATCTTTTTCAAATACAGCATGTGTGTAATTTCGCCATGTTGCCACTGTAGGCTCTCTGCAAAGTAGACTCCATCACTGGGATAGTGGGCCCAAATATTAATGTGTTGAAGGTCAACATCTGAGAAGGAAGCTCCGGTGATGGCTGGTCTGGAAAGTCGTGGGCTGGTCACATACTTGAATTTCCAAGGTGAAGGGAGAGCTTTGGCCTAAGTTAAAGGTTGCAGTTTGGGTACAGAAGTAAAAAGTATTTTCTGGTTTTGTTTTGTTTTGTTTTTGAGGAAATCATTTGGTTTTATAATTTTACTAGTATCCATTCATACAGGAGTGATATGTGTAATTCAGTCATCGCAATTCTGGATTGCGGGATTTTAGTTTCTCAACACAAGGTCCAATTGCAGTCATTCCTCATTTCTATTCTTATGTAGAAGCAATTCTGGGAGTCTCTGGTAATCTTGGATTTCTCTCTGATTCCAAAAGGTGATCATTTACCAAGGATCAGGAAACCCCAACTGGTGTGAAGTATGTGTACTTCAGAGTGCTGTCTAGAGAGGAGACTTGGGAGACTTATGGGGAAGGGGAGGGAGTGTCTGACCTCACTGCATGGGATGTCTGTCATCAGGCAGGTTCTTAGCACCCAGCCCAGGGATGTGTAGCAAGCAGCTGTGACCAGGTGCTCAGGACGCATGAGAGTTCATGCTCATAGTTGACTGGCAATACAAGGTTCATCTACTGCCATTTTCAATAAATTATATTTATATATGTATTTTGGTGAAAATAGACATAGCAAAACATACACCAACAATCTCCACTTGTACTCTTCAGGATCCACAGAAGGTTGGTTCATTGGATCACTTCTCCCCAATCCAACCTGTGATTTAATTTTATTACCACCCTGAATTTAGTTAAGGAGCCCTTAACTAAAGCTGTGGTTGTGTAGTGGATTATATGTTGGGCTACTGACCACAAAGTCAGCAGTTTGAACTTCTCTGCAGGAGAAAGATGAGGCTTTCTGCTCCCATAAAGATCTACAACCGATAGGGTTCCTGTGAGTCAGGATTGACCCCATGCAGTGAGTTTGGTTTGCGTTTGACTTACTGTAATTTTCTCCTTGAAAATACTTCATAAAGAAAGTATCGGATGACTTTAGTGTCAACCCCCATATGATCACAACCGGGCCATTTCTGATTGTGTATTGTCTGGGTCTGTTTATCTCATACAGAGGACGGAGTCCTGCACAATGGTAGCTCAGTGGCATTTTGAGTGACTTGCCTTTTACTTATGTATGTAGTTATTATTCTATAATTCCTTATGTCATTATATTACCAGATGATCAAGGATGACAGTAATTGTGTGAGGGGTGTGTGTCCGTGTGTGTGTTTGTGTGTGTGTGCATAGTGCCATTTTCTTGGTGAATCTTCTGGAAAGATTTTACTCATAGTGACAACATAAAGGGAAACCATTTAAGGTTAGATTTCCTTTACTTCCCTCAAACCCTCCCCCCTTAGGATGACTGAGGTTTTTAAAATTACAATTTTAAGTTGTGCTTTACCACTCAATCTACAATATCTAATTTTAAAACAAATGTGTCTTGGGAGAGAACACAGTTAACTTCCAATATCAATGTCTCCCTATTTAGTTGAGTGCTGGGGTGGAGAGAAATTGAGATAGACTCTCCCCCATGGAATCGCTTGATGTATACATTTTGTCCCAGATGAGATGATGCTAATTCCTATTGTCTACTGAAATTTGATTCCACAGTTGCTTGTAGGTTAAAATCTATTAGATTCGTTGCTGAGAGGGGGGGCACTTACAGAATAATTCATTAAAGAATTGAAATGAATAAATTGAATAACTAATCAAATAATTGCAGTTCCTCACTGTGCGTGACGCCTCACAAAATGCCTCAGAAGCACATGACATAAATGAAGACCCAGTGGACTCTGATGATGTCATTGAATTCTTCTGTCATTCCTTAAAGGAGCCCTGGTGGTCCTGCAAAGTCAGCAGTTCAAACCCACAGTACCTCCAGAGGAAAGAGAGAAGGCTGATGCTTCTGTAAAGATTTACAGCCTCAGAAGCCCTAGAAAGGGTCACTATGAGTAGCTATAAGTGATTTGCTGTCAGTGGCTTTGGCTTAGTTTGGCTTGGGTTTTATTGCTATTACTCAAGTAATATTCATTTGGCTGTTTCTTTTTTGAAAAAAAGATTTCTTACCTTCCAAACCTACAACTCGGGTAGAAATCCAACTGAACTCCTAGAATCAATTCTGAACTGTCTAGGAAATTTGGCCAAACTTTTGAAAAGACAGTGGATTTATTTTCCCCTAATGGTTAGCTTTGTTTATTTAACCTGCACCTGGGGGCACGGTCGGGAAAGCTGTGTCTAACGTTCTTCCCCATCAGCAAAGGAGTCAGAGAAAACATGGCTGTGGCCACGTGGGTTAGGTAAATATGTGCTACAAAGATAAACCACAATATATCAACAGCCCAAAGAAGGGGAATCAATACTTGTTGAAGTCTTCCTGGTGGTAGTCTCTGAGTTCTGCATCCGAATCTGAAGAAACATTTCTACTTATACCTAACATCATTAATAGATTATAGAACATAATAAAAAAGGAATGAAGTATATTCTAGTGATGGCACATACCAGCTCTATGGGTTATATCATTAAAGAAGCATCCGATTAAGACCAAACTTGGTATTTAAAAGCACCATTAAGAAAATAAGTAAGCAAGTAATCAAATAGATCAATTGATAAAAATTTCTCTTTGTGAAAAAAAAAATTTCCCTTTGGGAATTTTATTTTGAACTTGGTTCAAAAAACCCCAAAACACCTCCCTGCCATCCCGTCGTTACTTTATAGGACAGGGTAGAACTGCCCCTGTGCATGTCTGAGGCTATAGCTCTTTATGGGACAAAAAGACTTGGGGAGAAAGTATTACCGGATATACTCATATATAAGCCGAGTTTTTCAGCACATTTCTAATGCAGTTTTTGTGGTAAAATTAGGTGTCTCGACTGATATTTGGGTCAGCTTATGCTCAAGTATATATGGTACTTCCCCCCCAAAAGAGTAATGGTTTATCAGGACCATCTGCGAGATCTTGTTGTCATTTTTTGGAAAACTGTTCCAAATATTGGAATACTGATGGTGGTCTGGCTTATGCATCTGGCTGCTGACCACAAAATCAACAGTTTGAACCCACCAGAGGAACATGAGGCTTTCTGAACCCCCAAAGATGTACACCCTCCTCATACATTAACAGGAGCAGTTCCACTCAGTCTTAGAGGGCCGCTGAGTCAGAATTGCCCCCTGGCAGTGAGAGGATAAATAGCTGCACATTTTTCTATCAGTGATGTTTTCAGAGGGAGAGAAATGAATGTAGCCCTAGCTTTTA
This sequence comes from Echinops telfairi, assembly GCF_000313985.2. NCBI lineage: Eukaryota > Metazoa > Chordata > Mammalia > Afrosoricida > Tenrecidae > Echinops > Echinops telfairi. The sequence continues at coordinate 24,611,498 of NW_022107431.1, read as the reverse complement.
AAAACATTCTACTTTAAGTGTATATTGCTGGAAGGTACATTGTAGTGAAACCTTTAGCCCTGTTTTTAAAGGCCAGTTCAGCTGCTGGAATACCTTGCTATGTATGGCCTTACTCTGCATCCGGCTGGTTTCTGTTAACTACTGGGAAGATCATTGCTTTGTGCTTCTGGTTGGGATTCTATTTCAATAACTGGTGACAAGCTGCCATTTTGTGCCGTTTAATGTCCAGCAGGGCTTGTAGGGGATAGAGGTGAGCATTACTAGGGCCAGCTCTCCAAGCTGTATGGTAAATGAGCAAGAGTGCAGCCTTGTGCGTGGAACTCTAATGTATTCTAGCATTTGGTGCTTCACCAGGGTCCTAATCAAACAGCCTCTCATGCTGGCATCTTGATTTCGAAGCCAGGACATCATTTCACAATGACCTGTGAAGGAGGAGAATTCATTCACTGTCTTTAATTCTCAATTTCTAGTTGCAGGTGGGATGGACGTGAAGCGTAGCCTGGACTTTGCAGTCCAGACTTCTAAAGATCATAGGTTCACATATGAAATGTTTTTATTATTAAAAAATTTTTTTTCAATCCTTTTATTAGGGGCTCATACAACCACATATGAAATGTTTTTAAATGAAAGAGATTGAACAAAAATAATTACTATGTCTTGGCAGTTTTTTCAAAAGAATTGACTCGATGTCAACCAGTTTGTAAGTATCTGCATATTAGGCTATCAGTGATATTAGATATTAGTGTAAATATCTGCATATTAGGCTATCAGTGATATTAGGTATTAGTGTAAATATCTGAATATTAGGCTATCAGTGATGTTTTGAGACCCAGAGAGACAGACAGATAACTGAATGTAGCCCTATGTCCTCAGCCCTGTCTTTTTAAAACTTTCTACTTGAAGTGTGTATTGCTGGAAGGTGGTTCCAAGAGAATCCTTTTGAGAAAAATTCAGTGGATTCCCCCCTTCCCCATAGTACATTGGCTAATAATCAGTTAACCAAGATGTACTTATTCATACATTCATCTGTGCATTTAATCACCTAGCTGTGTCTATTTTCCATTAGACTCATTCATATAATGGGCTATGGAGGATACAGAAGTAATTCTAAGGTCATTTTTTTTGGTCTTCAGGATTTCCTGCTTTGCTTGGCAAAATAAGTACTGTGCTACATAAGCCCATCATCTGTAACGCGCTCCTTGTCCTTCATCACCTGCTGCTTGTGGATGTTCTTCCTAACTTTTGATGATGTTCAAACCTGATGGAATGAAATGTATATTCTGATGTACATGTATGATCAGTGGCAAAGCCCTTAAAACTTTTTAGAAATGCTTGTAATCATTGGCTCTCCAGGTGAGCAGCCCCGATGTGCCCATGGGTCATGAAAACTGGGTTGTGATCGCTTCGTCTGACATGAGACGAACCACATTGACTTCGTACGCATGGTATCCAAATTTTGTGATTTCATTGTGGAAGGCTTTTGGGATATGAAAACTCTTTCTGGGTCTTTGTAGATTTCAGGCTTTCTGTTTACCTTGGCTATAAAAGGATGCTTTGAGTTGAAGTTGCCTTGGGATGCCTTGTGATTTTAGGTGTGGTTCATGGTACTGATATTTGGGACTCTACACAGGAAATTTGAGGCCAAGTCCTTGAAACAAGTCATTTATATGTTGTGGAGCTTCTTGGGAAGAGGGCTATTTTATTTATATATCGCATAAGTTGTAAAACGTTGCAAATATCATCTGTTGACTTTTTAATACATCCCTTTGGATGGCCTACAATGAATTTCAGGATATAAAAATAAGACTATTTCTCCCCCAAAGAATGCCCTGTTTGTGAACTTGATACTAAAGATCCTTGCAGCCAAACATTTCTCTGTACCTTGAAGACTTCTTTTTGAATGATCCCATACTGAGATGACAGTGAGAGCCCTGTTTTCTGAGTAGAATGTCACCCAACGTGAGAACATTATGTCGATACCTGACTTCGATCTACTGTCCTGTTAATGTCCATTTGGTGCCGTCTGAGGGTGGAGCAGCTTCTGAAATGCAAACAGATTGAAGAATCTCAGAGTTGTTTGTTCAGTGAGAAAACCTAATTCTTTGATTATCCAGATTGTACTTTGCAGATAGGCCCAACTTGGCTGTATCAGTAGAGTCAGACGAATAGGCTTGTAAATTTGGAGCATACACTTTACAAGCACTGTTCATTAAGCTCTGCATGTATGTCTTCCTGTCTTTAAGACTTGGCCCTGTGAGTGCTGCCAGTCTCATCAGAACTAGAAAACAGGAACTCTGCACCTTAACCTCCTATGAGTGACACCTTTTTACAGGATGATTGGAGTTGTGAGATGCAAAATAGCCTTCCAATGGGTTCTTCTGATTAGTATGGGCCCATGGGTAATGGAAGAAAGATCACTTTAGGTCTCTAAATCTTGGTTTCAGAAGGAATGCAACAGCAGTGAATTTTTGATGAAGATGGATATTCTGAATATCTAAACAATTTGTATGATTATCCATTTAGAATTCAAGAAATGAAAGAAGAGGCAAACTTGACATGGATTAAAAATATATTTATCCAGGTCAGATAAACCCCTCAGGAACAGAAATGGGAGGAGTGATACCAGGAGGGTAGGGGGAAGGCTGGGGGAGGAGGGGAAGAAAAGGCAACCAATCACAATCATCCACCCATAATCCACCCCGCCCCCCCCCACGCCCTCATGGAGATGAACAACAGAAAGGTGGGTGAAGGGAGACAGTGGTCTGAGTCAGATATGAAAACAATAATAATTTATAATTTATTAAGGAGTCACGAGAGTGTGGAGGGAGGTTGTAAAAGAGCTGATAACAAGGGCTCAAATAGAAAGTAAATGTTCAGAAAATAATGATGGCAACATATGTACAAATATGTGTGATATGATTGATGTATGGAATGGTATAAGAACTATAAGAGCCCCCAATGATTTAAGAAATCATATTTAATGTTCTCTTACTAAAGATTCATTGTTAGAAATATAAATATATATGTGTGTGTATGTTTTTGTCTGCAACAAATCAATGTCCATTACCAATTTAAGCTTTGGAAGCTCATATTGTACTTTCATGACCTCTGATGTCTGTGTTTCTATTTGTAAATAAATTTAGAGGTAGTGTTTGTGGCTGGCATGCTTTCTGTTGCTTTCATTTCATTCAAAAAGCGATTATGAGCGTCAAATCAGTATAGGCCATTGGCTTGACAATCTCAATGTGTATCAGTAGTTTAAAATAACCTACACAATCTCCTTGTTTTCACTCGTTCAGTGTATGACATTTATCTTGTAAATATCATAAGAGTTTTTTAAATACACCAGAATGTGAAAAGAAGAAAAGTAAAATAATTAAAAGTTCCTTTATATAAAAATTGCATTGTTGTGTTTTTGTGTGTGCCCTTATAGATGAATACACAAGCCCATTTAAACAGGTGCTTTAAAAAGTTAACACCTTCCTCTTTAGTTTTGTATTCTCCTTTTGTAACGTTCATGTTACTTGATGCTGACATAGTATCATAATTTCTACTTTTTCACATTTAAAACAAGCAGTGTGGTCAGCGTAATTATGCAGAAATATTTCTAGGGGAGATAGCACCAACAGTCGTAAGGCTTTTGCTACAGATTGCTATAATGTATCCTCAAGATATCTGAACCACTTTTTAGTATTAATTTTTAATAATTCTCATTTATTCTTTGCCCAAATTTATTTTATAAAAAGACAGGATTTTTCTGTTACATGGGAGAAAATGAAGTGCTAGGATTCAACTAGCTAATACATGAAATTTAGATTATAACCCATCACAAGGTTGAAAATATAGGCCTTCCCTCGGGGATGAAATGTGGGTGAAGGGAGACAACGGACAATGTATGACGTGAAATAACAAAAATAATATATAACTGAGCAAGGATTCACAAGGGTTGGAGAGTGGGGGATGGAGGGGTTCAAGAGGAGCTGATACCAAGGGCTCAAGTAGAAAGAAAATGTTTTGAAAATATTCATGGCAACATATGTACGAGTGTGCTTAATACAATTGAATAATGGATTGTTATAAGATTTGTAAGAGCTCCTCAATGAAATGATTAATAAAAAAAGAAATTAGATGATAATGCATTCCATTTTTAAGAACTAGAAGATCTAAATTTTTTTTACAAAGAACTGGAAGATGAATATATAGAAGACTGTATTGTTGCTATTGTTGTTGTTATGTTTTGTTCATTCGATTCCAACTCATAGAGTTGCTTGTAGGACTTCTCAGGGAATCTTTTTTCTTTTAATCATTTTATTGGGGGTTGTAAAACTCTTATCACAATCCATACATCCAGTCATTGTGTCAAGCACATTTGTCTATTTGTTGCCTTCATCGTTCTCAAAACATTTGCTTTCTACTTTAGCCCTTCATATCAGCTCCTCATTTTCCCCTCCCTCCCCATTCCCCCTCCCTCATGAGCCTTTGATAATTTATGTTATTATTTTGTCATATCTGACACTGTCCGACATCTCCCTTCACCCACTTTTCTGTTGTCCATCCCCAGGTCTTTTCTCCCAGAGAACCACTTGTGGGTTTGAACCAATGGCCTTTTAGTTTCCACTGCATACCTGGGCTTCTTACTGAAAACGTAAGGACTATTGGTCTCAGTATAAAATAATTGTAGAAAGGCATAAGTGTGTTTTTGCCAGAAACAACTCATCTGTGGGATTTGAACCCATTAAGCGGTGTATTGAAATCCCAAGTAACACTGCTGACACTGATGTAACTAACACGTGCCTTGTCTCCTTGCTCTTTTAATGGTTAGGACATCCAGGCGGAAATTGATGCCCACAATGACATATTTAAAAGCGTTGATGGAAACCGGCAGAAGATGGTAAAAGCTTTGGGAAACTCTGAAGAAGCTACTATGCTTCAACACCGACTCGATGATATGAACCAAAGATGGAACGATTTAAAAGCAAAGTCTGCTAGCATCAGGTAAGACTAGTCAGTTTCCTAACACAAATAATGGGATGTGGGGTGGTGGTGGTCATAGGGGGATATCTGTGACTGTAGGGGAAAAATATCCCCAACAATTTTTAAAATGATAGTTTTAGTCTTGAGCCCCCCTATTGTAGTAGTTAAATATATGGTTGCTAACCAGAAGGTTGAAGGTTCAAACCCACCAGCTGGTCATTGAGAGAAGACTGTGGTTTTCTGCTCCTCTAAAGATCCTAGACTTGGAGACCATATGGAGAGTTCCCTGAGTTGAAATTTACTCAATGGCGGTCTCTCCATGTTATTCTAGCTGTTTGAGTACTCACAATCATAAACATTTTACACCTGATAATCATAATATTACCAGCATGTGTTAATTATTGAGCACATATCCTGTGAGGATCCTTCTGTATGCTACTGTATTTAATACTCAGACAATCTTGGTAGGATGGGAGGCAAAATCTTTCTCTTCTATGAGGAGAGGGGGGCTTACCAACCATAAGGAGCTTGGCAAGTTTGTGAGCTAATAAGAGCCAAGCTGAGATTTGAATTCCGGTCTTTTTGACCTCTGACAACAAACAAGTTTTGCTTTGTCATGCTGCTTTATGTCCAATTCGAAGATGTATGTAGAAATTAAATATCTATTATGGACACCAAGAAGGGAAAGGGCTGATTCCTGCATATTTGGAGAGGGTAAAGTACAAGAAGGAAGAGCTGATGCAAACATGGCCCAGAAGTGGCAAAATGAGTAGTGTTCTTGTGTCATGTTTATCAGGTGGTGGATGTAGTTCCATATTGCATACTGAGTTAGGGAAACAGAGTAAAAAGAAGAGCGTGTAACTGAGCAAAGGTCCAAAAGAGAACTGTTGGTAGGAAGATCTAGAACTTGTTCCTATGTCAGCGCCTTTTAATGTTCAGAAGCCTCCCACTACCATGACTTGAATTCGACCTTGCAAGGCTGGCTAGACCAGAGGATGTAAACTGGTACAGATAAGAACTGAAAATCCAGGGAATCCAGG
>NW_022107431.1:24599387-24604228 GCF_000313985.2 Echinops telfairi | reverse complement strand
ACATCTGTAGAAAATCCTTGTTTGGAACTTTTAAACCCCTGACCCAACTATTCTCTCTTACTGATAACGGAGGAAAATTAGGAAATTTTGTGCTGGGAGAGAATATTTTTATATTTGTTTAAAACTTGGCATTTCAATTGGCTTGATCCCATTGTGTTGGGACTTTCTGTTTCCTGTAAGCATAAATAAATTACAAGATTGAAAATGTTAACACAATGAAAAGCATTTACTGAGTGAGGCAAAGCCAACAATCTGGGAAGCTAACAGCCACCAGGTTGGCTCTGGTGAAGACTGTACACATGCTTCTAGGGTTCTGGGTGGGAGTTTAGATGATATGTGTTTTACAAAGTAGAATTCAATGAAGGCCTATATTATAAACAGATCATTCCAGATGGAAAATTACATACACACAGACAACATCTTTTGCCTCTTCTTTGAAGTTATTGCCTAAGCCCATCAAGTCCTACTTTTCTGGAAACCTCAGAAATAAACTGTAGCAGGCATATTGCTTAATTGATCAATTAATTTCTGTTTAGAGGATGACACAATAAGCTTGTGCCAGTAGGCTTCTGCATCAAGATACAAGTCAGGTCAGACTGTCCCCCTAAAATGTGATAATTAATTCATTGCAATGGTTTTTGTGCTCGTTACCCACCTCATGAGATGCAGGCACTTAATCGAACATTCAGTGAGAACGTACTTCCGTGCTTCAGGTGTTGCTCATCATACCTGAAGGGGTTCATAGTTCTTTTCAGGTTAAGGTAGGGCTAAAAGGAAGGCATAATTAATTGAGAAGGTCATCAAGGGCTTCATCAAAGGTGGTCTTTAAAGCTGAGTCTTTTTCCCACCAGGGACTGGATAGGGGTGGAGACGGGCATCTGAGCTGGAGAGTTGAGATAGCACTGTGTTTCTAGGGAATATTTAAAAGTAGCAAAGTGGTGTGGCTGCTGGGTAAAGCAGTTTGGCAGTTCCCCAATAAGTTAAGCATGGGCGGAATAAAAATAAAATTTGCTCGTGGTGGAAAGGGGGAAAGATGGCGTCTCCAGAGAGGGGTGAGTGATGGCTTATGGAGCATCTGGTATAGCTGACTCCATTCCTCTGGTCCTAGAGAGACTACCGAAATCTTTTCGGTATCTCCATTAAGGCTGATCTCTGGAAATGTCTTTCCTACCGAACTGTGGTGAACATGTCATATGAGCATACTTCGGAAGGCAAGGAGACCTGTTAGGAGAACCTTTCAAATGCTAGCGAAGATGAGGTACTTAGTTTGCTTTGTTGAGGTCCAGGTGAAACATCCGGGAGCAGAGAACCAGAACCGAACCATAGGATGGAGACGTGCTCTTTAAAAGGAGGCTGCAGGTGGAATAGACCGATGCAGGGAGGAGTGGTCCAGTTTGAAGTAGCAGCTAAACAAGAGTTGAAAAGTTAGAAGAGGGCAAAGTAAAGAACCCTGGACAGCCCTTATTCCTAAGGAACAAGCAGAGTCGGCAGAAGAGCCTGGAAAGGGACCTGCTGCCTTTGCAGAAGGAAGAGACCCGGGGGAAGGGAGTACTGATGAGAGGCAAGGGCAGAGAGCATTTCAAAAACAGAAGAAATACAAGCCCACGAAAGGATGCTCATCCTCATATGATTAGGGAACTGCAGTGTGATGTCACAGTGTTATGTCACTTCACACTTAGAACGGTCACACTTGATGGGGGCGGGGCGGAATAACAAGTGTTGGTGAGGATGTGGAAAAATCGGAACCCACTTACGTTGCCGCTGGGAGTGTAAAATGGTGCAGCTGCTGTGTAAAGCAGTTCGGCAGTTCCCCAATAAGTTAGGCATAGAATTACCATATGACCCAACTATTCCACTCCAAGGTATATACTGGCCCCAAATTGAAAACAGATGTTCAAGCCAAAAACCATACACAAATGTTCATGCAGCCACTGTTCAGTAACAGGCAAAGGATGGAAACAAATGCCCATCAACAGAATGAATGAACATATGTGGTACAGGATCTGCACACAGTGAAATAGTATTCAGCTGTCAACAAGAATGGAACACAGAAACACACAGCAGCACGATTGAACCTTAAAAACCATCTTTCTTACGTCAGACAAAAGGGCTTGTGTGAGCTCTTGCCTTATGAAATATTCATAAGAGTTAAATCCATGGAGATGGAATATTGGTTACTAGGGACAAGGGAAGGGAGAGATGGAGAACTACTTAATGGGTAAGGGATTTCCATGTAGTGGATGAAATGTAGTGGCCCTAGTTACCGTTGATAGTTGCATAGCATGATGAATGCCCTTCACACAACTGTGCTATACACATGATAATGGCTAATGTGGGAAGCGGTATGTTTTGTGGCTTTTAGCCGAAGAAATAAAATTTGAAACACCAAAGGGTGTAGTTCAGTCCAGTTATTATTATTATTTATGCCTGATCCATAGTTTTTAGTTGAGGCAAAAATGTGAGAAGGTTGAAGGGATTGAAATTTGATAGGCTTGAGGAGAGAATGGTAAACAAGGGAGTGGGCCTGGTGAATCCACAGGGGCCAATTTCCCAAAGAAACTCTGCTGTGGAAGGAGTTAAGATCAATGTATTATTATCCATGCCATGCCATGAGCTGGAAGGCCGTGTCTCTGTATTGACTTGTGGGTCTGTTCTTCCGCATAGACTGGCTTTGTTTGACCAAAGACACGAGTGCTACAGTCTTACTCCTCACCTCTGTTGTTACAACGTGGACAACACAAATGACGTCAAAGTGTTCATTATTCTTTGGATATTTAAAAAAGAAAACGGTGTATGATTCCTTTGTTATAAGGCTACGTGTAGGAAGTACACCCAGAAAGACGTGGTATAATGTGACATTCAGTACTGTTACACTCAAGCAAGACTGCCTCGGTTTACATACCGACCCTGCCCCTTAGCAGTGATGTCACTTTGTGCAAGTTATTTAATCTATGTGTGCCTCCATTTCCTCATCTATAAGTTCGGGATACTAAGAGTAATTTCTTATTTAAAGTTGTGATATGAAATGTTTAAAACAGTGTCTCATGATAAACGCTCAAGAAACTAAACCAAGACCAAGCCAGTGCCCATTAGGCCAACTCTGACATATGGATGACAGATTAGATTTTCTGGGCTGTAATCTTTATGGAAACAGATCATGAGGGTTTTGGGGTTTGTTTTTTTATTGCCTTTAGGGTTGCTGTGTGGCTTCAAACTGCTGACCATTAGGTTAATAATAGTTGATCAAAACTGTTAGCTATCACCAAGGGTTCAAGGCACTCCACAATTGTTAACTACTATTGTTCTGATTGATCATTGTTGTGTTTATTACCACTTAACTTGGATATACATGAAAATTCTGCCTACGCCATTGTTTTCTAGTTTAGTGACTACTATTTGGGGGAATTTTTGAGATTCTGGTGATGGTGGTAAGTACCATCCAGGTAGAGCTAATACACAACTCCACTTACTGGCATCCATAGTAGATCCTCTACGAAACTATGCTTTTCTGCATTGTTCTCACTCTGGGTCCTGTGCTTCAGCACATTGACCCATCCATTGTGTCAATCTGTCTCACTGAGAGTGCTCTTCTTATTTTTTGGATCCTTTACTGGACCTGTGTAAGATATGAAAGTGTGGAAAACAGAGCCAAATATCATGTTAGTTGTAACTATCATGATAAAATCCAGGTTGGTGGATGGAGCTTAGAGTGAGATCTTACAGGATCAAAGTCTGGAATGAGGCATGATCACTGGGAGTCACTGGGCAGGGTGGCCTCCAAAGTGGGAAACCCGATGGAATGGCAGAAAAGAATGCAGTCTCTGCAGACCTGTTCTCAACAGGAAAGGGTGGACTGAACTTTATCAATGAGATTCATACGCCACTTCCACAGGCAGTGAGTCAGTAAGAGGGAAGAGGAGGAGCCAGTGATATGCTTAATAAGAAAATTCCTATGTGCAGTGTAAAGGAATATCTCTCACTAAAAATAATGAAGTCCTCCGTCTGCTGTTAACTGCTGGTCAGATTGTTAGTCTCTGTGCCTCTGTTCTTTCTCCTCATTCCTTTAAAACACAGTTGTCCCTTGTACTGGCATCTATTGTGAACACATTTTCCTGTCTTTAGTATTTCCAAAAACCCTTCCAATGCTCTTCTCTGTAATTGACACTTGGTTTTCCCTCTCACTACCCACTCCCCTTGAGGCACTGTAATAGAGGCTCATTTTTCCCATTTTCCTCACCTGTTCCAGTGAGGATATTTGGAATATTTAACAACTGGCATGAAAACCACTCAATGAGAATGCTAGCCATAAAAATTAATAAGGCTCCTGCAGACTCTGGCTCAACTGCTGCCTCGGGTTGTGGGAGGACTTGGCTGTCACTGCTCCTGAAGCATAACTTCTCCAGTCCTTGATCAATCTCTCCTTAGGACGTACAGCCATCCTCTGCCCGTTCACCATCTTTCTGCTGCTGCTTGGTCTGGAGGACACGCTTAGACTCCACTCCTCGGGTTAAGCATGTGCCTTACCGTTATTTCTCTATCTTTTCTTCATCTTAATGTCAGTAGCCATACTTATAACTTCTATATTTTAATTTCCCAGGTTTCTTTTTACTCTCTCTGCAAGTATCTGAGTCCCATAGGCCTGACCATACTCCTACCTGGTTGTTGTTGTTTTTTTTTTCATTTTAATAGTTTCATTGACATACTTCACATACCATGAAATGCAATGGTTTAAACCTTTTTAAAAGAATTGTACAATGATCACAACAATTTTTAAACATTTTCTTCATTTTGTACTTATTATTATGAGCTCCTCATTTCTCTCCAACCTGCCCTACCCTAAG
>NW_022107431.1:24583511-24599090 GCF_000313985.2 Echinops telfairi | reverse complement strand
TCCACATGGGGATGCAGCCATGAGATGGTCAAGGTCCAGGAAGCTTCCATTGTCCTCTTCCCGTGAACTTTCTCCAACCTGTGTTTCTACTCTGACACTTGGATGATAACACCTTTCTGCCCTTTCTTTTAAAAACCGTTTTAAGGATATAGACTTCACCCATCATACAATTCAGCAGTTTAATCACATCAAGAAGGGGTGTACAATCATCACCCCAATCAGTTTTAGAACATTTTCTATCTTCTGATACTCATTGTTTTTAGCTCCCCATTTCCCCCCTGCCTCCCCTGCCATACCCTCAAGGAACAATGAATCCCGTTACTGACTTGACAGATTTGCCTTCCTTAGATTTCATATACAGAAAAACATTAACATCTAACAAGAATAATGATGGAAAACAGCTAAGACTCTCAATCAAAAAGGAAGCAGGAAATGTTAAAAACTGAAACAAATTCAAGTGAATCAAAAGGGAGACCGATTAGGTGTTAAATTTTAACCCAACTCCATCTTCAGTAATCCACTTTTTAATGTGTTCTGTGTGATAGCAAGGCTGTTCACACCCCTGGTCTATGGTCAGAGGGGAGTCACCAGTGGCTTAGTCCACCGGCGGCTTCCCTTCACCTGGCTGTGTGCATCAGAACATGATTAGTTTTTACCCTGTTAGTTGGAAATGAGACTGTTGTCTTGAGTCAGAATTGTTTACATCATCAATATAACTGCTCCCCTTGCATCCACAAAGTTATGGACCTCACCCAAAGAGATGCCTTCCTGTTAGTCTACTATATTGCAGAATGTTCTTATCCTACTAGCAAACCAATTGTTAGAAAAGAACATCATGTTTGGAAGAGAGCCAATGAACTGAGGAAAACCCTCCACAAGATAATGGACACAGTGGACTCAAACACACAAAGAACTTTGTAGATGGCTTGGGACTGAACATTGCATACATACATGCGTACAGACATGCATATGTACATACATAATCATCCAGGAGTTGGTGCTGACCCACTGGAAAATAAAACTAGAGACCTTGTACTTTTATCCATTTTTAGAGAATGGAGCTGTAGCATCTACCTTCCAACTAGGTTGCTCTCTTAAAAAGCACCCCCTTCAATCATTTCAACTGTGGAATTCTTAGCTTTCTCCCTATTTTTTTCTTCTTCTGGATTTTTCTCCTAACCTTTAGTTGCTTAAACTCTTCCTGCTTTCAGATGTCCTGCAGTCCTTTGGCAAAGCTTAGAGTCTACAGTAAACCATGCCAGGAATCTCGGGACCTTCACGTCCCCCTGCCCCGTGCGTTTCCTCGGTCTTCTTTCTCAGGGTCTGGTCCCTGACACACACACACACTTTCCTGCCCGCTTCTTAATCCTGGGCTGTCTCATGTTGCTCCAGAAAGTGGGAGGGGAAAAAGGTAACATTTCTTCCATCGTTTGACATTTTTCCTTTTCCCTTGGTGCTGCAATTCCTAGGCCTAGTTCCAAACATTCTGTTGTTCTTTAGCTCTAGATTCTGCAGCCCTGCCTTTCTGCATGGCTGCATTCTTTCTAAGAATGCGTCTATCTGATAGAGGCCCCTCTGCTCCTGGGAGTATACAATATTCATGTGGTCTGTGCTTCAAGTTCTGCTTTAATTGCACTAAAGTCGATATTGGCATGGCAGGGAGTATTGACTATAATTTATGATTATTTTTTAGAAAAGAGAATGTCTGCCAAAGATCCCAATAGAAGGTAATATCTATTGTGCATTCACCGGCCAGCCCTTGCGCTAAGTGCTTTACAAGCATTGCCTGACTTGGCCAGGATGTGATTATAGGTTAGCACCTTCAATATTGAAATCTTTCAGATAATCATGATTAAACCTTTTTAGAAGTAAAATCCAATGTACCACAGACTTCATTTGCAATCTAAAGAACATACATACAACTAGACATTTCAGTAACATCCGTGTAAGAATGGATAGCTGATGATTTAAAACTTGACTTAGAAACATAGCTTCGAGCAAAACTTGTTATTTTATAATCCAAGTTGCGGGGGGAAGGGAATTAAATCATTGTATGATCTGTTTATTATTAGGAATGACATGGCTTGCATTTTTGCATTGAGTGTGTTTAATTTAGGATTGTATTCATGGAAGATCTATTTATCAGCCTTATGGTGTTTAATATAGATCCTTATTAATATATGGTTTCAAAGTCCAGTGAAATTGTCTGATCTAATGAAAACAGTTAAAAGAAAATTCTATCTACCCTTCCATTTATGAGTCTCTGAAATATGCAGGGAACCTTTTTAAAAAGCCTTTAGAGAAGATTAACCTTTAACACAATCATTTGCATCTAATGTTATCACATTTTACAATGTCCTTGACACCACTTCAACTGTAGCTAGCTGGTTTGTTAGCTGTATTATAAAACCGCAGAAATCCCCTTCCCCCAGCTCCGATAAAGGAGCCCACCGTGTCCCTCTGTCGCTGCGCTGGTGTCATGCTTTCCACTGGATCTTTATTTGCTGGGAGAAATGCTGCCATGTTATTGCTCTCAGTACAGGACTCCTGCGGCAAGTGTGATTGTTGAGAGTGAAACTGAAGTTGGAATTACCTCACGCAATTGAAATGAGAATGGAAGTAGCAGGTGGTAGGCACCATTTTGGTAGTACATCTCTGGCACTCATCAGAAAGCCTGGCATCTGACATCTGTTGCCCGCTGCCTGGAGGGGATTCCGGCTCATAGCGACCCTGAGAGAAGAGCGGAACTAACGGCTGCACTGGGGGTTTTAAGCTGCAGTGTTCTTTTACTATATCTTTATTGGGATCCACGGCCCGTATTGTGCAATTTCATCATTCAGTGATATTTAGAGGATTGGTGCCACCATCACCACCATCAATTTCAGAATATTTTCTTCATGGGCTCGTTGGTAGCTCCTCATTTCCCTCCCTTGCTGTGCTTCCTCTGGGCAATTACCAATCCAGTTACTGTCTCTATAGATCTAGCTAAACTGCATTTTTTATGAGAGCAGAGTGTCAGGTCTCCCTAGGCTTCTGCTAGACCTTACTACCCTTCCTGGGAGTAGCAGTAATGCCCTTTTAAGACTACCTGTCATTCTTGAATTCGTCGCATTTGCTTTCCTTGTAACCCAAATCGCAATTTTAGAAAGCCTGGTTTATCTCCCATGGAGCAGCCGGTGGTTTCGAACTGCGGACTTTGTAGATCGGAACCTAACGCATAACCACTACACCATCAGTGCATAAGCTATATCCTAATAAGAATATAAGAAATTCTATCCTTCCACTCTTCAAATACAAAACCAGACTTCTGATCCTGTGTGGTCCTTAAGGTGGAAGGGGTGGGGGAGGGGAGACTTCCTGGCTTCACTGGGGTGATGACCTGCTGTGTGTCTTGAGGAGAACTGGGCACTATCGAATTTTCAGTGCCTGGCTTTTGGGGAAGTAGATCGACAGGCATTTTGTCCCAGGTGCCTCAGGTAGACTCCAAATTCCAGCCATTTGGGTAGCCTGCTTGAATTACTAGACTCCTTGGTAGATCTGCTTTCCAGCAGTATCTTTGTTGCTGCTGTGTGCTGCTGTGTGCTGCTGTCCAGTTTGTTCCCACTCACAGTAAGCCCGTGCACAACAGACCGAAACACCATGCCAGCCCCGTGGCATCGTTAGCAGTGGCCACTGTGGTCGAGCCCACTGTTGCAGCCACACTGTCACTCTGCTCCAGTTCACTGAGCGGATTCCTCTTTTATGCTGACCCTTTTCCAAGAGCTGGTCCCTCTTGAGAACAGGCCAACAGCGATCTACTTCCCTACAAAGAAATAGACCTGGGCAGTTTCTATTTACCTGAACTGCTGCCCACGAGGGAAGCTATGGAGTAGGAGTAGAAAGTTCAGGTTCCAAATTCTCACTTTGGCAACCTGAACAAGTGTCTCCCTTTTCCGAGCCCGGGTTTCCCGCAGGACTGTTGTCAGGTTGGCTGGGGGGGTACTTATCTTTCTCCAGGAGCCCTGGTGGCCTTAGTGGATTACCCACTGGGCTACTAACCCCCAAGGTCAGCAGTTGTAAACCACCAGGCGCCACAATGGAGAAAGATGATGCTGTCTGTCTTGTAAAGATTTACAGTCTCAGAAACCCAACTCTACTCTGGCCTTACAGAGTCCCGGGAATCGGCATCGATTTCATGGCAGTGAGTTTAGTCTTGGGAGTGGTCTTCCTTCACACTTGATGCGGGAATTGTTGAACTCATATATTTCCTTCTGTGCACTAGTCCGGGGCCTGGTATCAGAGTGGGTGTTCAATAAATGTCCATCTGTACTGAACAAGTGAGAAAATGTTGGACTAGATCATGTGCTTTCTTCTCGTTTTCCTATCTGTGCACTAAGAGAAGCCATGATCACTAGTTTGAAAAAACACTTTCCTGAAAGGTAGAAGCTGTGATACTGTGTTCTTCAGAGTTCATTGTCTACTATATTCAAATGATGTTGTACCCTTCCTTTATGTACGTTTTTAAAAAGAAAGACATACCAATTTAAACAGCGCTCGCAGCTGTCTCTTCATCATATACTTTATGATAGGGAGGGACATCTCTTTTCCTTGGTCTTGGCAAGCCAGAGCCCTGGTGGTGCAGTAGGTTAAGCATCAAGCTACTGATCAGAAAGTCAGCAGACCACACCCACCAGCTGCTCTCTGGGAGACACATGAGGCAGGCTGCTTTTGTAAACATGTGGAGCTTCAGAAAACCCTTCCAGGGGGTCTCCCCAAATCAGTAGCAACTTGTTGTCAGTGAAATTGGGACCCTGGTTTTCTTGGCGCATTATCATATTCCTTTCCAGGTTTGAATCGGCCCCTTCATGTGAATATTTGGGTCAGTGTCCCTTCCGCTGGGGCCATCCTCGTCATCACCACCACAGTGTCACCACTGCCCATTGAGTTCACCTTTACGAAGTCTCTCTAGCTACGCAGCCCCAGAAACTGACAAACCAAACTCACCGGGATCAAGTTGATTCTGACTTACGGCGAAATTGAACCCTTTTTGTCTCTATTTCTTCTTTATTTAAAAATTATTTTATTGGGGGCTTGTACAATTCTCATCACAATCCATACATCCATCCATTATGTCAAGCCCATATGTACATTCGCTGCCCTCATCATTCTCAAAACGTTTGCCCTCCACCTCAGCCCTTAAAATCAGTTGCTCATTTTCCCCCTCCCTCCACACCCCCATCCCTCATGAACCCTTCATAATTCATAACTTATTATAGTTTTGTCATAAGTTACACTGTCCTACGTCTCCCCCCGCCCTCTTCTCTGCTGTCCCTCCCCCAGGGAGGAGGCAATACCTAGATTCTTGTAATCGGTTCCCCCTTTCCACCTCACGTTCCCTTCACCCTTCAGGCCTCGCCCCTTTCATCAGTGGTCCTGAAGGAGTCATCTGTCCTGGATTCCCTGTGTTTCCAGTTGCTATCTGTACCAATGTACATCCTCTGGTCTAGCCAAATTTGTAAGGTAGAATTGGGATAGTGGGGGGGGGGAGCATTTATCATATCAGTGGGTGTCCGCTTTACTGATACAATCACTGAAGACAAATGTGTACATAAGCAAATGTGGGGAAGAGAGCTAATGGTGCCCGGCTATCAAGTGACATAGCGTCTGGGGTCTTAAAGGCTTGAAGATAAACAAGTGGCCATCTAGCTCAGAAGCATCAAAGCCCACATGGAAGTAGCACACCAGCCTGTCTGACCACAAGGTGCAGAAGGGACCAGTTATCAGACATCAAAGAACTAAAATTCAGATCAGTAGGTAAGACAATCGTGTTTATAAGCAAAGGTGGTGAAGTAAGCAGATGGTGCCAGGCTATCAAAAGATATAGCATCTGGGGTCTTAAAGGCTTGAAGATACACAAGCGGCCAACTAGCTCAGAAGCAACAAAGTCCACATGGAAGAAGCACAACAGCATGCATGACCATGAGCTGTCGAAGGGATCAGGTATCAAGCATCCAAGAACAAAAAATATCATTATAAAGGTGGGTGAGTGCAGAGTGGAGACTCAAAGCCCATCGGTAGGCAACTGGACACCCCCTCGCTGAAGGGTTGAGGGGAGGAGACGAGCCAATCAGGGTGCAGGGTAGCAATGATGAAGCATATCTTCTAATGTCTCTGTGCAATACATTTCTCAAAATCACAGAGTTACAAAAGAAATGATTGCATCTAAGCAGCTTAATTGTTTAGTCTGTACTAGATGCCAGCCTTAGTTTTTAATCTGTCTGTTGAGAGGACTATGACTCTGTGCCCATGAAGTAGCGTAGGAGTGAACTAGAAGTATTGAGAAGGTAGGGTAATCGATCATGTTTACATGAATGCCGGGGGGCGGGGGTTAGCTAAATCAATGTTTTAAGTAAAGATTCCAAAAACATGACTGGTTATGTATCAGTAGTCTTGGGGGAATTTTAAACTCGAAAATGTTTGTAGTCAAATTGAGAGAGTACAACTACATCAAACACAAATTTCAGGTGTTTTCTTAACAAAGCATTCACCCATTGCCTCCACCCCACCCCACCCTGTTCATGCCCCCAAAGGGGGCTTTCATCTTATGAGATGAAAGAATTAAATTGAAAGTAGAACACTGAAGGTTACTACGGAAGCGTGCCTTTATTCTGCCATATGGGAGTAATCCACTGAATTGGTAGTTATGAGGTATTAGAGAATAACCAGAACAGATTCACCAGACAAAGACTGCCAGACCAGCTTGCTCTTTTTATGACAGGGAAAGAAAGATGCAGAGAAACATCTATATCAATGCTACCTTTATATATATATATATATATATAAATAATTTCAAAGTCACCTTAGTATTCTCTTAAACCATTTTGCTTTCATCTTTGTAGATCAGGCTTACGGTGCTGACTTCTTCAAGATAACTTGTACTTCTTATGCCTGAAGTTGAAGTGGTCAGGTTCATTATTTCTGTGCAGTCAATGGAGTTAATTGCATTGAACAAGATATTTGCACGCTCTTCAGTACAAAAAGTGTGTGTAACTGGATTTCAAAGAATATAACGCATGGTTTATTTATTGATTAAAGAGTTAAGCTCAGAGCCGGAAGAAACAGGATCTGATCATCTGAAGCACGGGGTCAAGGTGCATGCATGCGCACTTTGCGCACAGAGACACCCGGCCCTGAAGTGGCTGAGGAGCTCTGCTGTCCAGCAGTCCTTCCCTTGAACCTCTGGACACGTGGGAAAGGATTTGCAACAGCTCCGTTCAGTGCGTGCTGCAGAATGCTTTGTAACTGCACAGCAAGGAGAATTTTCAGTGAGTACCACTGAAATTATTTAGTTCTGCGCTGTGACAGTAAAATTATTGTTTATCAGAGAAAGGTAATTACAGACTTGGCCTGAAATCAATCACTATGAACACAGAAAACCTAGGGCTTAAGCAGGATCAAAACCCAGTTAAAGCATTATTTTGTCAAGTGAGGGGATGAGCCATCCCAATCATAGTGCAAGAGAGAAGTGTCGATTTTTTAATCAGACAGTTTTCAGGGAGTTATAAAATGCTTTGAACTTTGTCCTATACGTAGAAGTTTTGTATTACTTTGCACCTAGCTTTTTTTTGAGTTAAACATAGAAGCTTGGTGTTTGAATAGTTTATCCTGGGTGGCTCACCCATCCCAGCAGTTGGACGGATGGCACAGGCAGGGAGTCTTCTTGTACTTCGGGTCTTTGTAAGTCGGAATCCAATTGATAGCACCCAGCAACAACGAAACCGTAAGTTGATGGAGAAAGAATTGGACTTTTGTATGTGGCAGTGGATGCTGGGCCAGGCTGTTTAAGTATGCAGAACTCCAGCTTCTATTTTCAGCCAAAATACTGGTTGTTACATTCTAGTTGTTATTTTGTAGATTAGAGGTGAGCAGATTATAGTTGTTCTTCTGAAAACACAATGCACTTTGGAGCCGTGACATGATATTAGTGAATTCACCTTGTTAGGAATCGCATCTAACATGACCCAGGAGCGAACAGTTGTTCACATTAACCACAGGGAAGCTAGCACCATTGAGACAAAGTGGAAGAAGATCAGGTTTTCAAAGAGGAAATTACTGATAGGTCTAAGAGGCAGCAGTGGCTTTGCCTGGTTGGACGAACCGTGGTTCCCCTAGCTGTCCAGAAAGACAGATTTATGGAGGTCCTGCGAGAGTTATATCAGAGGATATGAAGCTTGGTAAACAGAGATTTCGGGCATACCAATGAGGGTTTTGAGAAGGACGGCCATGATACATGGAAAATTATAACTCCGTCTCAGGAGAATATGCACCGTGTATAGGTACACCCACTTCATTCCTGTGCACTGAAAGACAGCTAGAGGGGAAGTCTTTACTCTTGGAAAGCTGTCATACAATAAAGCTCTGTGTTTGTGTCTGTCAGCTTTGCTTCTTTGAGTCTTAAAGGGCATGGGCAGTCAAGGTAATTCCAGGTCACCTGGGTTAGCACTGAAATCCACATTCACAGTCTCACTGCTGGGCTCCAGGGTGGACTAAAGGC
Organism: Echinops telfairi; assembly: GCF_000313985.2. NCBI lineage: Eukaryota > Metazoa > Chordata > Mammalia > Afrosoricida > Tenrecidae > Echinops > Echinops telfairi. Next base: position 24,590,557 of record NW_022107431.1, on the reverse strand, counting down.
CTAGAGTCTCTGGAATTTTTTGTGTCTGATCCATCTTTTCAAATCAAGCCCGCAGAGAGGGTTGATGCCAGATAACTGGGTTTTCTTCAGAGCCCTAAGAAAAGCCACTAGCAAGTTTGTGCTTTTAATTCACACTTCTATTCCCCTGGGCATTTGCTTTGATTGGAAATTTGAACCGATAAAACTGTACTTATTCAAAGCGGTGCCCTGATTATAAAGTTCATAATTTTAGAATCACAAAGCTAATTTTCTATGCTAAAACCCAGAATTATAATCGCAACAAAGCACTCACCTTTACATCAAGGTATAAAGTACTACAGTCACTAACTCAGCACAGTTAGTCTCTGATCACAGTGAATATCTGTCACAGGACATCCATCAGCTTTAAGCTGAGTATTCTTCAGTTTAGGCCATGTGTTCTTGTTTTCCAGTCTCGTGAGGCCATTGTTGGTGGCGATTGTTTTTAGTACTGTATTTGCTTAAAAGAGAAAGTGAGATGCTATAAATGCATTTCCTAAAACATTTTTTTAAAGAATGTACTTTAAATGTTTAAGTAAGGCAAAATAAATACAAATTATGTGTTTCCTATGCTTTCAGTTGTAACCACATCTGGTATGTCGTTCTAAATATTTTATTTACATATAATTTTTCTCTCTCTCCATGTACCAGGGGACTTGAGAAAGTTTGTGGGATATTGGAATCAAAAGATACTGAACATTTTCCACATTTTTTGGGGAAATCTTATTGTATATAGTTGAAATTAAAGAATATATATATTACACATAAGGTACTAAAACTTGCTCTTATCATTTTATTTCCTAGCTTTACTTTTTTGAAAAAATCACTCTATTGAGAGCTCTTACAGCTATTATAACAATAATTCAATTAGATCAAGTTTAATTGCACAATTTTTGCCACCATCATTTTCAAAACATTTTCTTTCTTCTTGAACACTTTGATATCAGCTCCCCTTTCTCCTCTCTCTTCTCCACTTACCCTTCTGGAACCATTATTATTATTATTGCTATATTTTACACCATCCAACATATCTGTTCACCTACAATTCTGTTATTCGTTCCGCTTGGGGTGTGGGTGGGGGATTACACAGTCATCATTGCTACATAGCTGCCCTTCTTGAAAGCTTCAGAAGAATGCATTTGTGGTATGAGGGTGTATGGTTTAGAGTTTTTATAGATAATAATATATCCTTTCATTCTCTCAAACACACATGCACATATACACACCAACATTTTTAGATCTATCTTCCTGTATAAATATCTTCACACACACACACACTCACACAAATAAAAACCCAATTCTAACTCATAACAGCCCTGGGTGGAATTGCCCCTTCGGGTTTCTGAGGTGGTAAATCTTTACAGGTGCAGAAAACCTCATCTCTCTTCCAAGGAACTGCTGGTAGGTTTGAACTGCTGACCTTGTAGTTAATGGGTCAATGTATCATCCACTGTGCCACCAGTTCAATCTTATAGCTTGCATAAAGCAGATTTTTCTTGTCAGAAATCTTTTCTTGTTGCTTTATTTGTCTTAATCAGTCATCATCTTTATTGGAAATTGGCTGTTTAGTAATGCTAGACTAAAGGAAGGTAATTTTGTGAGTGCAAATCGAATTTCTAACGGGGATCTCTGTCCTTTGTTAATAGGGCCCATTTGGAGGCCAGTGCTGAGAAGTGGAACAGGCTGCTGACGTCTTTAGAAGAGCTGGTCAGATGGCTGACCATGAAGGATGAGGAGCTTAAGAAGCAAATGCCCATCGGGGGGGATGTTCCAGCGCTGCAGCTCCAGCACGATCAGTGTAGAGTAAGTGGACCGCATGTAGTGGGGCCCTTTTAATGATCATGACATTGGGGAAATAAGTACTCTGATATAAAATGAAGGTCGATTATCTAAAAATCAAACAGGTACCTTAGTGCTTTCTTTTTATCTTATTTGTCCTGCTTTTAATTATTAGTGTTCAGACATTTTATTTAAATTGCATCCATTGCTTTCATTTTTTTAACTGAAATAAATAAGAAAAGATAACTAACTTTCTCCCAAACATTTAAAGCTAATTAAGGCATACTGTTGCTTCTAACTCACAAAATCTCCTAACTTCCAATAGATTTTAATATATTAGGAAATTTCTTTTCTTTTAAACTTCAAATGAACTTATCTTTAATAATGTTAGAGCCATAAAAATGATAAACTTTCCTGATTATATTAAACAAAAATCAAAAAGGAAATGAGATAATAGAGTGCATTTCAGTCTTAAAGCAAATGAAAACCATAGTAGTTGAGATCATTCATGTTTTATTTTCTGGCCTTAAACATTTTTGAATGATATTTTTTATTCTGCTTAAATTCACGTATGTAGATTTCTGCTTTCACACTGAAGATCACACAGATATCTTGAAATATTATTAGCAAAAGTTTAAAATTCTTAAATCTCTGTAATATAACTTATTTGCCAAACTCACTCTATTTGTTTACTGTCTCTTTTTGCCCATTTTCTTGTGTTTGTTATATGTCTTGATTTTGCTAGTCACACTCAATGCAAGTCCTCTTTCTTTTTTTTTTCTTTTTCGTGATCGAAGTGGGTTTTAGCAAGTCCTCTTTCTAAAGCAGTAAATTTTATATTTTTTAACTTTAGTGTGATTTGGGTGAACATTTACAGAGAAAATCAATTTTCCATTCACAATTTTCCATTCAATAATTCCTATACAGTTTGTCCCATGTCATTGATTGCAAGCCCTACAATGTAAAACAATCTTCCCGCTTCCTTTCTGTGCTTACGGTTTCTGTTGCCTTTCTGTTTTGTCTCTTCCTTTTTAGAACTTTGTTTTCGGGCCAATGCTGCCCTTCTGTTCTTGAATCTTTTCTTTTCATTGGAAGTGCATAGACTGTTCACATGATAGACTGGTCTATTGTTTGGCTGAAAATTGAGTTCCCTTCCAGACAAAAACGATGCTTAAGGAACTTAGTCTTGGGAGTTCTACTAATATCTATCTGACCAGTAGAAGTCTTTTTCTTCCTGGTAAATCTGTATGTTTTAATTTGATGCTGAAATTCTATTTGCATTTTTAAAATGACAAACACATGCACTCTCCTAAAAGAAGTTATCATCTATGTAATCTATGTAGTAAATTGCTGTAATACAGAGTGGTAAGATCTGAAATATATTTTGTTTTGAACTTTTTTGGCTAGGTTATTAAAATTTACTATTTGTATCAATTTTCTCTTCATGCTTGAGAAGAGGATATGAAGCGGAATTAGCTGTGAGATGAGAAAAATAAACCATTCTTTTGTGCCTTCTCTCTATTTATCATCTCTATATATCTCTATATATACACATATAATATATGCACACACATGTACACATATGAGGGAGTTTCAAAAAGTTCATGGAAAATGGGATTAGAAGATAGTAGTGGAATTTTTCCAGGAACTTCTTGAAACCCCCTCAAATATATATTTATGTCCAATAAATATGCACCAGGCACTGTTCTAGTCACTGGAAAACCAACCAGTTAGCAAAACACAATTTGTATCGTGTTTCTAGAAGTAAGAAACAAACATTAGGCAGATCTGCAATAAATGTCGACCATGTTCTGTTAGCACCATGAACAGGATACAGCAGGGTCCAGGGAGCAAGCGGAAGGGGAGTGCACAGTGAGAGGTACTAGTTGGTGTGGAGAAGATCAGGAAAATTGCCACAAATGGAGTGGTTTTGAACAGAGAAGTAAGTGAGGGGCTTGTAAAGAATGCTAATCGTTGGGGAAGAAAGATTTAAGAAAAGGGACAGCAAGCACAAAGATCGTGAAGATGCGATGTCCTTGGGTTTCCGGGGAAGAGTGTGGTTGAAGTAGTTCAGCGGAATAGAGGTAGGGGATGAGCTCAGAAGGGTTGGGTGGCTACTGGTGGAAGGCTAGTGGTAAAGTCAGATCTCGTGGGTCCTTTAAAGTCCTTTGTACTTTGGGTGGGATGGGAAGACATGGAAAATTTTGAGAAGTACAGTGCTGTGATCTGACTGACAATATATATTCAAAACCAAACTCACGGCCATGGCATCGATGCTGACTCATAGAGATCCTTTAGGACAGGGTAGAACTGCCCCTCTGAGTTTCTGAGCATGTAACTCTTTATGGGAGTAGAAACCCCATCTTTCCTTTGAGGAGCGCCTGGTGGTTTGAAGAGGACAATGGAGATCCCAGCCCGCTATGCAACCAGAGCTTCAACAGAGGAGATCGGACAGAGTAATTAGTTTCTATGGATATTAAAAAAGAGGAACTGCTGATGGATTGGATATGGAGAAGAATCAAGGATGTCAGGAGTTCAAGGTTTCTGGATGCAACAAATGGAAGAATGGAAGAAGCATTTAGAGAAACGAGGACAACTGATGGAGGAATAACCTGAGAAGGAAATTTGAGAGTTTGGTTTTGACATTCAAGAGTTGTGGTAGTTGGCTATATCGCTGATGTTGAGGGGAAAGGTCATGGTTAGAGATAACAAGTACCAACATGTTGATGGCAGTTGAAGCTACCAGATTGGATGAGATCACCTGGAGAATGATTCCTTGGCATTACTTTCCTGACCTTTTTCTCACCAATGCAGTTTTCAGTTTTCTTAAAATGTCCCTGTGGTCCTCCATGAACCTTAAGAAAATGTATCAAGATTATCACTTTGGAATCTCAAACTTCAGTTTCCATAATCTTCTGAGCTGACCTCATTGTAGGTTGTTATGCTGATTCTATAAAGAGGAAGACATCGGTGATGTAGGAAGTTGGTGTTTGTGGAAGTGTGAGAGGACGGGATCCAAGTGGAAGGATTAGTCTTCATAGGAAAGAGTACATTTGCTTGAGAGATGTGGACTATACGAGCATATAAGAAGGTAAGATGGTAAAATTGCATATAGAAACATGAATTAAATTGGCTCAGGAAATCCCATTACAAGATAAAGTTTGGGTTGCAATTTTATTTTTGATAGGGCTCTCTAATGAGATTAGAAGTTTATTACTGAGAGAGCTTGCCAGCAGCAACTCACTGATTGCATTGACGTACTTAAATATATTTTGTTTGGAATGTGAACTGGAACCATAGTAGCAATATTTTTTTACCTACTCTGTTAGGTTTCTCCAAAGAAACAAAACCAGGACACTTATGGATTTTATATATGGATATGCTTATATAGCAAGAAGGAATACAACAGCTAATTAGTCCACACAGCAGTGCAGAGGGCTCAGTTCAACTCACTTTCATGGAACAGTTCATATACTGAAGATTCTTCAACTCAACAACCAGCTGCTGGTCCAAGTCAACGAAGCAGACAGCGGAATCTGCCCTCAGGCAAGACAAGCAGAGTAGGCCACAGGCAGCAGGCCTAGCAGAGTGGGGTGGCAACAGCAGGAAGATGAGAAGTTGAGGCATAGCAGAGGCCAGTATCTCGGGAGCTTAGCAAAGCAGGTCTCGATGGAGCCTGTAGTGATGCATGCATGGCAACACAATCCATAAGTTGGCTCAGCCCCCAGGTAGCACAGCACACAGTTGAGGCAAAAGACTAGCTTATGCAGCAGCACACTGGTCCACTCACCAAGAAGGAAAAAAGGAAGAATTCAGCCTCAGAGAGCCATTTATCTTGGTTGCCCTCCAATCAAGCTGCATCCTGATGAATACAGGAGCATAGTTGACACAATAAACCTATCAAACTTACCCTTGTTTATTAAAACTATAGGTCCCTGAGGTCCATCATCATGAATTTAAAGTGAGGACTGCTATGTTTTTAAGTATGTTTCATAAAGTGAACTTGTATGTCTTTCTACAGTCAAGTTTCGTTGTTTTACTGATGGCTATGAGCCAGTTGGAGAATTGTATTTCATCAAGCAAATGTGATAGAAGAAAGGGGGTGGGGGTTGGTGGCAAAGAAGATATGGGATTATACCAAATGGAGTTATGCTAACTGGATGAATTTGGAGTTTAGGCTGGGTAAGGAGAACTCTGAGGACAGATGAGGGACAATTAGTGTTACAGTCAATGAATTGAAGACTCCATGGGCCTGAATCATTGTTGGCATTGGGGCAAGGGGAGAGCAAGCTGTAAAGAAACCAGGCGGTGGTATGAGAAGAGATGCTAGAAACTGTGTTAGTGGAGGGATCCATTTATTTCCAATGACAGTTCTTAGAGGAGAGCAGGTAGAGGAGCGGAGAGGGCAGGGTGGTGGACAGATACTCTACATAAAGCGTGGATGACCACGGCCAGAAGAGAGATGCTGATTCTAGGGAGAGAGAATTTATTCATGGATTTGAACGTAAAAATTAAGTTTCCAGATTCATTTTCTTATTTATTTTATTCTTTGAGTCTTGCCCCAATACTTAATCACAATACCCTTGACGGTCTGAGGAAAGGAATCAGGTGAGTTGGAAGTAGTTTAACTTTACTTTGTAAATGACATAACACATTTGGAGGTACACCCAAGAGCAGTAGTGGGGCTATATCTTAAAACTTTTTGGAGCTTAGTTCAGAACTTTATTTTATTTTTCAGGTTGCTACTACTTTATCCCAATTGCTCTCACTTAGCTTGCACTGCATGGTCCAGGCTACTGTTGAGGGTTGTTTCTGGTCAGTAAGTGGGTCATACCTGGATTTTCCATGGAACATTCTGTAACTCTCAAGCTTTTCTATGATACCGATCAGGCTTTAGCAGAATGGTCTAGCTCTGAAAATTAGTCAATTAAAATCGTATGGATAATAATGGTTCTCTTTGCAGCTGATTATAGGGCTGGCTCGGGACAGTGGTTTGCTCCATTGTGCATGGAGTCACGTGAGCCTGGGGCTGACTTGAGGGAAGTTCATGGCAGTATGATTCTTTAGCTTTGTGATCTTGTCTTAGATGTATATTCTATGGTTATTCTCAATAGCATTGTTGAGTTTATGAGTATGGGCTGGATTATTTCTTTTCTCATTCATATCTTCAGTGAAAATGATGCTTTGTAGAAGTTCATGGTGGTCTAGATCGGGTGTCAAACTGGGGGCCTGTGGGCCGCATGCGGCCC
>NW_022107431.1:24579272-24582817 GCF_000313985.2 Echinops telfairi | reverse complement strand
GTGAATCTTGCCTGTTGTACCAAATGGCCCACGTTTTAATTGAGTTTGACACCCGTGGTCTAGATTATTGAATGTATTTTATTGTGGACATACTCTGCCTATTTATCAACGATCTAAAACCCTAAGTTTTTAAAGTAGTTCATATAATTAATGTTTGGTAAAGCTTTTTACTTAACCTTTGAGAATGAAGTGACCCAAGATCCTAGCAGAAATAAATTATGGACTAGATTTTAGAGCAGAGTGTGTGAGGCTATACTAATGGAGAGCTAATCATTCTTACGAGTTTTAAACTCATATGATACACCAAGTACATCAATAAGTATTAGTTCATTTTACCATTAAGAGATTTTAAATGGTTTTTGTGTCTGAATTTTACATTGAGTAGACGTTAAGCAATCTATGTGCCATTAATTAAACAAGCAGTGCACAGTGTCAGGATTCAGAGCCAGCTTGTGTGACTCCAAATACACTGACTATTCGTTCAGAACACATTTACTGACCAGCTTCGAAGTGCTGGATTCCTTGTGCATCTTTTTGTTAGCAGCAATCAAGCAATGGTAGAGAAACTAGACAGTACTGTGAACTTTCAACTCAAGACCCTTCTAGTTTGTCTCTTTTGACAATATAGCTCAACCTATTGGAGAGGGCAGTGTTGGAATTCAGCGGTTTATCTGTGTCTTCTTTTTAGGTCTCAAGTTTCTTTCCTGGCTTGTTGTTTGCTGCCATCCAGTCACTTCTAACTCAGAGTGACCCTGTGCACAGCAGAATGAAGCACTGCTGTGTTAGTCCAGGTAGACTAGAGAAACAAATTCATAGACACTCTTATGTATATAAGAAAGAGGCTCATATACAATAGCAATTGAATATTGTGAAAACAATCCAGCCCAGTTCAGATCAAGTCCTTAAGTCCAATATTAGCCCATATGTTTGATATAAATCGATACAGTCTTCTTCAGACTCACGAAGTACATGCAATGATGCTGAATGCAGGAGGATCACAGGCCAGTGGGTTGGATCCAGTGGCGTTGTAAACAGCTCAGAGCTGGCAGGGATCTCTACATGGTTTCTCCGGCTCCAGAGATCTGGTTGCATTAGGGTAGGTCCATGTGGCTTCTTCAGCTCCCAGGGTGTGGGGCCATGTGTCTTGTCAGTAGAGTGTCTCTAAGGGAGTGAGTTGAGAGAGAGATTGTCTCCCATCTCCAAGGAGAAAATACAGGAGTTCCCATAATTCTCAGGAGAAGGCCATGCCCACACAGAGACCCAATTGACAGACTCCACCCCTTCATTAGTAATCCTTTGAAGTCCCAAATTGACACCAGATTATGTAACTGCCACAACTGCCCAGTCAATCCTGTGTCATCCACACAAATTATGTTTGAGCCCATTATTAGAGCCACTGTGTCAACTGGTCTCCTGACTTAGTAAGGGAACAGTCTGATGCCTCCTTTTACCCTACTAAATTAGCACTCATGATGCATTAGTTAGGAGTCCTTGCAGGGGTGTAAATGGTTGATAAGCCTGACTCCTCACCAAAGCCTGGCTGCCTGAGTCTACTCAGGAGCACCATGAAAGAGGCTTGGCAATTTACCATTAAAGAAGAGCAGCCACTGGAAGTCCTGTGAAACACAGTTCTACTAGCACGCACTTGTGATCACATTGAGTTGAGGGCCCCTGGGTTGTAACCAGTTATGTATTAGAAGTACATGTTAGAAGTTGAACCAGTTACTTCATGGGGCTTATAGGGGGAAAAGCTGGTGAACTTGTCTATTTTCCGGTAAAGCACAATCCAGTGCAGAAAAGTATACTTGACTTTGAGTAAGCATTCTAAATAGGTCACTGACGAAGCACCTGGTCTTGATGGTTCTGTGGTCCTCTCTAGGGTGACCATCACATATTCATAAGTTTATTAATTGGCCTCATGTCTGACTTCACCTGTATGAATTATACAGAAAGGAAAATGCCCAAGGGAAGAAAGAAAGCTTAAAGCCTGATTTCCCCATGTTTTCTTTTTCAGGTTAGAACATTTGCTGTTACTATCTGAGTAGAGGCTTTAAAATCTAGTGTTCATGAGTTCTGTTTGCATGTCAGCCATACTAGGTCTATAATGAAGTTTGCTGACTGTAAATTCTGTGTGGCGGGAGGTGGGTTTTAGGTGCCCTGAAAAGAGGGTTAAGGAGAGTGATGGTTGGCTCTTCACACATGTGACAACTTGGGTTTAAAAAAGGACACTTGGAGTGTTGTTATTGAAGGATGAAGACATGGAAGAGGCATGGATGGAATAAGAATGCATTGTTTAAGAGCTGACTCTGCTACTGACTAGTTCTGTAGCCCTGAACAAACGATTTGACTTACCTAAGCTTTTGTTTCCATGTCTGTAAAATGGGAGTAATAACTCATTTCATCTACCTACAGAGTTATTCTGAGGCTCAACCGAAATAATGTAATTGGAAACATTTTTTTAAATGTGAGTTGCTATGGGGTAACATATTATTTTACCCAATTATGAGTTCTGTGAAAAGCACCCTTCTTCCCCAGCAGCCAAGAATAATATTTGCTAATCACTAGATATTATGAAAATTAGGGCTAATCACTAGATATTATTACAACGAGGGGGCTCTTTAAAAGAAATGTGATATCTACCTGCTCTTATTTACTTTTGTTACTGAACATTGCCGTTAATCACTCAAGAGTCTAATTGTAGTTTAACCTCAGCCCTTGAACATAGTACTTCTCTTCCTGGAAATTCACTTACCCAGTTCTCTGACCCAAAGGTGATTCTCTAATTTTTCGGAATGTTTTCTCAAAATCTCTATGTATGTGGTTGTGCTGTATTTCAAGGCAGCTTCTCCTCCCACCCCACCCTAATTGATGATGTTCTTTTTGACTTCAGGTTCTTTATTAAGAGACTTAACAGTTTTGGATGCATGTACAGTTTTGAATTATTGATTATTATAACTGAAAGTGATTGAGAAATACTCTAGTTCAACCCACTCTCAGTGTGGTTTGATGAAATCTTTAATTTTCCCTCCCTCCCTGACTCCGTCCCTTTATTCTTTCTAACAAATACTTATCATTTGCCTGTTGTGTCGTGTGCCAAGGAGACACTAGTACAGACAATAGACACTCAGCCTGCCTGCATTGAAAGTACAACTGGGGAGAGCCTGGGCTCCCTCTTGTGAAATGTACATTTCCTTTTATCTGTGTTTCGAGAAATCCTTTGCAGAAAGGTTTGTGGCAGTAAACTGCATATTGTCAGCTTGCCTTTCCTGAATTATCCATTTCTATACCTCAAATTTTTATCCCTGTTTGTAATTCAGACAGAACTCCTAGTTCACATGCACACATATTCCTCAACTTTTTTTTTTTTTTTTACAGAATCCTGGCACTCTCTGCCATCTTAACCCTATGATGTGGCTTTAAACAAATCTTTTGTTCAACTAAGATTTTTCTCACACTTAAATTTTTTTTAACATAGTACAATAAAATGACCCTTTTTTTTAGTTTTGTCTGTTATAGGCCGTGCATTTTTCTCTAATTTCCTACTA
>NW_022107431.1:24573797-24578382 GCF_000313985.2 Echinops telfairi | reverse complement strand
GGGAGTCTGAATTATTTATTTTGAGCAACAGAGTAATGGTCAGGGAAGTCAAATTAGTTTAACAAAACCTCTCCTTGCTAATTTAGAAAGTCTAGAGATGACCAAGTAGATTCTCGTGTCCAGCTCCCACCCCAAGGAAGCAAAGAAATTTAACACCAATGTATTAGTTATTCCAAGAGATGCAATCTCGTCACTTCTAGAAGGGACTGTCTTGGGCACAAGTCATGTAAAGAGCAACTTAAAGACAATGCCATGTGACCCTCTGTTGTGGACAAGACAAATAGCATCACCAGGATGCATGGTAAAACCAACTGTGTGCATGTTGCTTGAATAAGCACGTTCATCTTGAGTAAGCCTTTCTGGTGACATCATCCTATACAAAGCCTAGACAAAAATGTCTCTCTCAGCCCCAGCCCCAGGGGTCGATGTGGAATTGCTGCACACTGGGCACCCACTTAACTTGGTCACTGATGTTGTTGTTGTGTGCCATCGAGTTGGTTCTGACTTGTGGCCACACTGTGTACAACAGATCGCTGTCAAGCCCTGCGTCATCCTCACCATCCTTGCTATTTGAACCCAACCTTGCAGCCCTGAGTTTGGGCACATATCATAAACTCTGTTTATCATTGCATCTTATTTGTGACTTACAGGATAACTTAGCGTTGTCAGGAAATTGGATGAGGTTATTAAAACAATCTCTGAGACTTTACAGAGGATCAAATTGAGTCTCCAGAAATGAAGAAGATAATTTATTTGTATTCTTAGAAGAAAGCAGCTTATTACAGAAAGGCCATGCCCGTGAAACATATCTGCATGCATTGCCTTTAGTAAATTATCAAAGGTTAATAGGGAACTTATAAATGCTTACCCTTGACTAGAATTACCTTTAAAGACGGTCGTTATTTGGATGTTACCTTAATTTTCCAAGGAACAACATAAAGAAGAGAATGTTAGCATCTCTGATGTACGTTTGCCGGGCTTCACCCTGGAGCCGAGTGCTTTCGCAGTTACAGAGAAGTGTCCTCCGGCGGGGGTATCTGAGGTTTCTGCTGCAACCACTCCAGGTCTTGGGTGCGTTTAATAGAAACTCACGAATCCCAAGTCTGGGTCCCACATTCTTTTATCTATTCTGGTGGTCCTTCCAATGTGCATATAGGGTTTATTGACATTCTTTGTGACATTTCTTTGTTAATGGCAGTGCCAATCACTTCATTGATTGATTTGTTCATCGACTGTTGATTGATTGAGTCATGCATTCACCCACTCTCTTTCTGGATTGCTTTGTGTGTGCCAAACGTTGACATGCGTGCTGAAGTTACAAAAGGCAGTAAGGCCTGAGACTCTGTACCTCAGTGTCTTATTTTAAGAATTCCGGTTTGGGAGAGTTCTGTTTGGGTGCTTTGTTGGCTGCATCCAGAAGGAATCTTATACAATTAAAGTTTTAAGTGATGACTTGGAGATTTCCATTGGAATGAGACAGGCAAGGCCTCACTGCAGAGTAGCATGTCTTCAAATACTTACCAAGTATAGATACAATATAAAACAAACAAACAGTGTCCCTAGAAAACCAAGAATGGAACAATTTCACCTCATAGGAAGACACACATTTATAAAACCAGAAACAAACCAGAAAAGTAGAGTTGTTAGTAAGGCTGATGCTGGCAGAAAATATGTAATCATCCCTGGGGCCTAGAGGACTTGGCAAAAGCCAGACAGAGCCATGGCTCAGAGCTTCACTCTTGCACACAGAACTGAGTGATTAATTCATAGTCTGGCACCCTTCCTTCACTAGTGTGAATGTCCCAGGACCTGATGTTATGCAACATCAGTGTCTTGTGAACCTTTAATTAAAGGCCTTTCCTTTCTCAGATGATTTAACAGTGACCCAGAACAATGGCACATTGTCAGCCATAGCAATAATAACTTTTGTGTTCAGTACTTCAACAACATAGATCCCGAGTAATTGTGAGACATGTGGAATGGTGGGAAGAAGACTCAATAACAAAATGAAGTCACAGAGCGAGGTGGCATTCTGGAGAGATCATGAATGGCAAGAGTGTGGTATGGGTCTGTTTTAAATCACAGACCAGAGTAAACTGTGCTGTTATCATGCCCCATAATGGCTGAGATTCTGTCTCGATAATTTTGATCATTTTAGTTTTGCTTAAAACTGTCTATGCTACATTGATAAATAAAAATATGAACTGTTTACATTTTATGAGACACTGTTACACCCATTAATTTACCATTTACTGTACGGTACCAAAATGAGCCCCCGTTTGCTCATCTAGGAGTTAAGCAGTGGTCTCTGTCTATTCTTTTTAGCTCTCAGCGAGGTGACGAACACAGTCTTCCTGCGTTCCCGTAGTAGTCACATGTTTAACTCCTTCGCATGTCAAAATAGACCACTGCCCTCAAAGGGATAATATTTTTCTGTGTATCATAGAATAAATGGATGTGGTTCAGTTTTCCGTCCTAGTAACTTAAATCTAGTTCCTCTTTTTAAAGTTTGGCAGAAGGTGAGGTCACAGATGGTCAACTCCAATTTCAAGCATGAGAAACGATCAACAGATTGTATGCTTGTTGTGTACGATGTATACAGGTGAAAACTATGCATCTAACACTCGTTGATGTGCTTATGAATTTACTCCTGCCCAATACTTTGATTGGGTAAAATCATACTTGTGGTTTTTACAGTTTCATGTGGATTTTCCTATAACATGGCAAATATTAAGTCACGTAAGGGCTGTTCTCTGAGCTCCGGCACCATTTCTCCAATAAAATGCAAGCTTGATTTTAGATAAAAACAAAACAGACCACCACTAATAATTGCAAGTACATGAGTCAGGTATCATTTCTTGTATGTTTGTCCATTCCCTCAGGGCTACTCTGCCCTTTGCTTAACCCGCTAAATTCAATCTTCATTATGTAAGAGTCAGGAACTCTGGGTCTAAAACTGAATCAGCAAGCCACATTTACCAACTTCTTTATTAAAATAACAAATGCTAACAGTCTTTAAAACAACACCCCAGTATAACACGTGTGTGTTGTGTGTATGGTGTATATTCATTTCCTGGCCCCACTCATCTAAAGTAATCCAAGACTCGGTCCACCAGATGTGTCATTTTGATGTTATGAGATAATCGAAGGTGGGAAATTCATCTTTTTCTAAAACTGATCAAAATTAATTTCCAAATTCTCATCCAACCTTTGCCTTCTTGGTTGACTTTTTAAAAATCACAGTTTCAGTCCAGCTTGCTTTGAGGGACCTGAGTAGGCATGCTAAAATTTAGGGGACTCCTCCAGCTTGTTGGTGTAAAAAAATATAATTTTCCCAAATTAAATAAAATACATGTACACAGAAGCATGTTCCTTTATCTAGCAAGTCTGTTCTGTATCTACTGTCAGGCACTGTAATAGGCACAGAGCATGCAGACACCGGTGTAATTATGCATACAGTGGGCTTGTAAGTAAAGTTCTGCTTTGTGCCTGAAACAACAGTTGTCTGAGTGAGCCTTCTCTATGTGACCCACTCTAACTTATTGTCTGCACAATCAATTGTGCTTGTCTTCTAAGCCTGATAGAAATCATTGGAACCTTATCCAACAGGGCCCTGGGCCGCCCATATATAGAAGGAGAGAGGAAGCAACCTGGTACCTCTTGCTCTCTGGCTGTGTCTTTACCAGTGGATGGCAAACCTAGGCAAGACATTAAAAATGTAAAACCAATCAAGACAGTTCACTCCTTTATTCCACCGCTCCCCATGAATTGCCTCTGAAAATTCGTAGTCCAGAAGATAATTTTACCTACTTAGCCCTTACTCATGTTTTCAGGGAAGACACTTGTGTTGCATCTGATGGTTGTCGCACACTTGGCTGCTGCTGTTTGCTGCAGTTGGATAGGGCCCTGATGCGTGGCAGCCTCCCACTCGGGAGAATGAAACACAGCCGGTTCGTGTGCCATCCCTAGGACTGTTGCAGGATAGTTTTGTTCCATGGGATTTTCATTGGCTGGTTTTTGGAAGTAGATTCCCAGATCTTTCTGTCTAGACGATCTTAGTTTGGAGCCCCACTGAAACCGCTTCCAGTAATCACTGGAATGTACTGTAATGTGAAATCACGGTAGCACATAAGCCTGTCGACAGATCAATGTTCACAGCGAGTAGGAATCGAACCCAGGTTGCCCACATGGAAAGCAAGAATTCCACCGCTGGATCGCCAGTACGTAGGTGGTGGAAACCCATTGGTTCCTAAGATGATTTTTACTGTCACAGAGCTCACAGTCTAGCAAAGGAGATGAGCCAGAAAGCAGGTAGCTACAGTGATGATAATGAAAGTCCCGTAATGTGACCCGAGGAGCCAGCCCGGAGGCACGGGTGCATCGCGATCATTTGTGTTTGGGGGGAGCGGTAGGAAAGGCGCAACGAAGCGATTCGAAGACTGGACTGAAAGACACCCTGACGTGGGTGAGAACTGAACAGGTAGTGTTCTCAAAACTCCCAGCAGAAGAAACCCATCCTCCAGAAGACCCATGGCACCACTTGACGTGGGTGACAGATGCAGGGTGGCCGCCAACTTCCCTTTCG
>NW_022107431.1:24571415-24572963 GCF_000313985.2 Echinops telfairi | reverse complement strand
GAGCTGGCTCCCAGGCATCCTGGCCCTACTTGGACTGAAGATAATTTTTCACTGGACCCGGAAAATTTTGTAGCTAGCCTTGCTGGCTTGTTTTTTCTACTGTATCCATCATTAAAACTTGTTTCTGTCCATAGATCCATTTTTACTTGCTCATGTTCTAAAGAGAATTACATTAAAAGATCTTTCTGCATTAAATAACTGGATCTCTAATATAGTTAATAGCTGGCTTAGAAATATAAGCAACCCTTTTTTTTAATTGCCAGAAATAATTTGAATTGCATGAAATACTTGAAGAAAATTAATCAACAATTACACATTATGCTTTAATATTGTAATTACTTAAGAGGTCACCTTTTAAATAAAAACTCCTTTGTCTTAATACTACCTTAATTATTCAAACTGAGACCTGGAAAAATCTTTGTATGAGGGAAAATGAATGGGCATATCTTTGATTACTGAGATTATTTTTAAAGTACAGTTTATTGTTTTTTTCCTTCTTTTCTGGAAACTACCAGCTTCCTCCAGTGTTTGTGTGAGGCACAGCATGCACTTGGACGCTGCTCTGGGGTCCTGAGTGCTAGAGTACACTGGAGGTTAATGAGGTAGGGAGTGACCACACCAAGAAGTGCCCCATGGCATCTGATGTCGTCTTGCAGCACTCTCTCTGAGTGTCCTCAGCTAGAGCTGGGTCAGAGCTGACAAATTAGGACACTGTCCTTCAGACCAGCAGGATCAGGTGAGCCTCATGCTCAGGGAGTTCTTGGGAAACCCCAGCTCTCTGCTCTGCTGGCCACAGGTCCAGGGTTAGCTTCTCACATGGGAGTTCATCCTTACTCTCTACCTGCTGGCTCCTGGCTGCTGGCTTCTTTAGGCGATAGCCATCATTTGCTGCAACAATGCACCGACCCTCCCAGAGAGCACAGCACACTTGTAATTAAAGGTTTAGTATAGCCAAACCGAACCTACGCTAGGAGAGAGCAGAGGGGGAGGGCTTGGAAGGACCCAACTTGAAACTTCCATTTCTGCAGGGGACATGCTACCCTTCTGAGGACAGAAGGTCTCACCAACCAGAATGTCCCAGGAGCTTCTGTGCGCAGGGTCTTAACTGACCTCACTTTGTGGTCACTGTAGATTATATCATGATTCCTGAGGGGATGCCCCATTGTCTACATATGGGCTTTGGGTCTTTGTTCTGACTGCCCTCTTTCTCAACAACAGTGTCGTTTGTTTGTTTTGTGTGTTAATTAGCGAAGTGTTTTATTTGCTGGGTACAATCTGTTCATTTACTCTTACGCTTTATTTTTTTAATCATTGTATTGGCTCATACAGCTCTTATCACAGTCCATTGTGTCAAGCACATTTGTACGTGTTGTCATCGTCATTTTCAAAACATTTTCTTTCTACTTGAGTCCTTGGTATCAGCTTATGTTCCTCCACCCGCATTCTCCCTCCCTCATGAACCCTGGATAATTTCTATTTTTTTTCATGTCTTACACTGATTGATGTCTCCCTTCACCCACTTTTCTGTTGTCCATCCCCCTGGGAGGG
>NW_022107431.1:24564030-24570696 GCF_000313985.2 Echinops telfairi | reverse complement strand
CACAACCTCAGTGTATTGCCATATAGATATGTGTACATGGACCAATACCTCTATTTTTATGAATTAATGTATTAGCATATGTACACACTTATGCTAATACCTCCATTCATGTCTTTGCTTCCTAGATCGTTCTTCTGTTTCCTTTTACCTTCCTCCTGCCCCACCATCATCCTTGCCTTCCTTCTGCCCCTTAGTATTTCCTGTCAGCTAGATTGCTGTTGCTCCAACATCCCCAGTATCTCTACATTCTTGTTGTTGTTGATTTTAATTCCCTGGTTGTTCCCTGTCTTTGGCATTGTTTGCTCACCGCTCCCTTCCCTCACCTCCTTCTCCCCCCAAGTCTCTCCAGGATGTCTGTCCCATTTCTTTCTCCTGGAGTTTGTTTCCCAGGTGTTCCTTGACGTGTGAGAGCATTACTTCCATATCTGCCTCCATCTTCACACAGCTGCCTTCTGCTTGTGTATGTCCGACTGTTCATTCTCATCTCTCTATGATACTAAGCATACTGGATGAGAGTTTCCAACCTCGTTATCTCATTTTAACTGATTACATCTCAATGAACCTATTTGTAGATAAAGTTCTAGTCACAAATACAGAGGCCTAGGGTTTGAACAAGTATTTTGGGAGGAGACGATTTGACACATGCCAGCATCTTTGGAAGTGGTTGGGCAAAGATTCCTAACAGACATAGGCAGTAGCTTTAAAATAATGAGTCTGTTGTTCAGGGATGACATTGGCATGTAGTCCATTTTATAAATAAATCTAACCTCATAG
This sequence comes from Echinops telfairi, assembly GCF_000313985.2. Taxonomy (NCBI): domain Eukaryota; kingdom Metazoa; phylum Chordata; class Mammalia; order Afrosoricida; family Tenrecidae; genus Echinops; species Echinops telfairi. The sequence goes on along the minus strand of NW_022107431.1, from coordinate 24,569,922 downwards.
AGGTCATTGAAGTAAAACATAATGGAGTGGTTCTTATGATGATTAGAGATATGGGAAATATGCTTCTAAAACACATTTGTAGTTCTTAATGTTGCTGTTTTTTAAAAGTAATTTGTCCAGTAATAAATGGGCTGGGTTCCATTAGGCTCTTCTTTCTTAGAAGTATAATTTTTAATTTCATTAATAATATGTTACATAGTTTATAAAATAAAGAATAAAGGCTCAGCCATAATTCCACCAATGTGATACGACCATTTCCACAGTACGTTATATGTATGTATATATATATTTTTCCATGTTTTGTACAGTTTCGCATTGTTTTTAGCCTTTTTGTTTAGTTATACATAATGCCAATTTCTTCACCTTGTTACAGAGTCATTATCACAATACTTCCTTAAGGTTACGTAATGTCCCCTTGTGGGGCCCTCGGGCAGTGCACCCACCTAACTGTTTTCCAGGTTCTGCACAGTGAGGTGGTTTTCAATTTTTTTCTTAATCATAAATAATGTTATAATGAGCATCTTTGTGTTTATAGCTTTTTTTGGAATCATTTTCTTAAGATGTCCTCCCAAAGGTGAAATTCTTGTTTTCCACAATCTGAGCATAGTAATGATGCTTGATGTATTGCCAGCCTACTTTCCCCAAATGAATGTACTAATTTTCTGCTGCCAGTAGTGTATGAAAGTGCTATTTCATTGCCCCTTCGCCTCTGGCTTCTCATTCTCCCTTATCTTTTTGTTTTTTTCCCTTCTCTCTTTTCTGTGAACCTTGTATTGCTCATCTTAAAATTCTGGGGATTTAGAAAGCAGTTTTACGGTATTAGAGTCCCTAACTCAAGTTGTTCTTCATTGTTGAATTTATTGATGCCTGGCTAGAAAGAGTAGAACATGAAAAAGAAAAACCTGTCCACTGATTGTGCAGACATTGTCCATACATGTCAAATTAGTAGAGAGACGTGGTCAAGCTGGGCACCCTGGACACCACAGAGCTTTGCTCTTTTACTCTGCAGCAGTGTGGTTCATGAAAAGACACTACATTTGTTGTTGGTTTTCTAAGAATCCTAAGTGTTGAGTCTAGCAACAAGTTTTCAGTTTCCCGCACCTTTTGACTTAGTCTAGGAGACTCCCCTAATCCCTTTATTAGGATGAAATGATTTGTCCTTTCAAAGAATTAAGTTCACCCTGAGTGTTCCTGCTAATGGACGGATAGAGCTACTCGTATTAAGTGGCCAAAGCTGTAGAAACAATAGGTAGAATTTTCTTTCTTAAGTCAGAATGCATAGAGGCAGAGGAGCTGACAATGATGTCAAGACTTTAGATTAGTTCAGTGTCAGAATAACGAAAGCCCTGGGGGCATGGATTGCACTACTAGTTTCAAGGGGGTTCAAATATACTAGCTGCTTCTCAGGAGAAAAATGGGGCTGCCTACTCCCATAATGATTCTGAACGTCTCAAAAACACTATAGAGGGCTGTAGTCTACAAAGTCAGCCATCCGAAACCACCAGCCACTCTGTGGGAGAAAGGGGCTTTCAGTCTCTGAAACCCACAAGCACAGTTCAGCCCTACCCTCTAGGGTCACCATGAGTTGGCACTGACTCGATGGCAGTAAGTTATGGCAGTGGGTTTTGGGTTTAGTTAGTTCTTAGCACGAAATTGTTTCAAAAACACCGATTCACCTGTGAAGTTCGTAGCATGGAAAAGAGGGTAAGGGACTGACTGACTCAATTGCTGATGTGTAAGGGGCAACACTGAACCTGTAATATGAGGGCTTCGGGCTTTAATTTTTCACTATGCTATAAAACCATTTTTAAAGTCTCATATTTATATAAAAATTGTCCACTGTGCCTTCCGGGTCCCAGGAATGAGACCTCAGTAAGGGGCTCAGGGTGGCACAAGAGGCCAGGCAAGAGTGGTGTGAGGGCTTCAACCAAGAGAAGGCCAACCTGGAGGCGGACAGGAGAGGGAGGACACCTGCAGTGGAAGCAGGTGAAGTTTGGGCTGTTGATCAGATGCCTTGGAGCTGAATCCCTAATGGATTAGGGATGGTGACCTGGGGAATCTCTTTTACTTTGACCAGTGAGGGTCAGTGAGATTGCTAAGCAAGCCCAGAGATACTGTGTCTTGAGAGATATGTGAGGCCAGGTTGACTAGAGAAACAAATCCAGTGACACTCGTGTGTAAGAGAGAGCTTTATGTCAAGAAGTAATTATATATCAAGCAAACAACCCAATCCATATGGCCGATATTATCCCATAAGTCCCTCTTCAGATTCATGCAGCTGCGTTTAATGATGCAGAATGCGGGAAGCTCACAGGCCGGTCGGTGCAGAGTTGTGTGGATCCCATGGTGGTGGAAGTATCACAGGGCTCTGGCAGGTCTCAGCTATGTGACTCACCAAAAGGAAGGTGAAGCAGAGAGAGGGGCTCACAGGGCTCTCAGCAAGTCTCTGTGTGGCTTGTCAATAGGAAGGTGAAGAGAAGGGGGAGGTTCCCAGGATCCTCCTTATGAGACAGTCACACCCACAAGGAAGTACCATCAGCCTGTGACCCCATTGATAGTCTAGACTCCACCCCTTTACTCTATTTATCAAGTTGACAGGAGAGGAAGTAACTACCACAGAGAGAACTTTTTCTTTCAAGAGCTGTTAACAGATGGCCTGCTACTTGCTGGTCAGTCACTGCTGTGGTGGCTTATAACTTGCCGTGATCCTGGAAGCAATCAATGCCTTTAGTATTGCACACACCAGCATAGTCGCCCACACTGGGCCACTTTTAGCAGTGCTTTCAGACTAAGGTAGAAAGAGAGGTTTAGTGATCTTCTGAAAGTCAGCCAAGGAAAACCTTATGGATTGCAACAGGATACTGTTTGCGCATCTTGCCTTGGACTTCATCAGAAGGGCTCAATTGCTCATGGAGGGCAGCATGTTTGCTGAATTAAAGGGCCAATGTGGGGCACAGGAGGCCCTCTGGGAGATGACAAGCACAGTGTGTCCCAACGTGGATGATAACTCCCCCTGGAGGATGCTGGGTGCTGCAGAGGGAGCGCAAAAGCAATGCCTACATTTTATCCTGGGTTATGGGCCCGAGCACAAAAGTGTTTATTGTCCAGGGCGGGGGCCAGGGGCACTGAGTGTGTTTGTTTTCCGACAAGAGGGTGATAGGCCAAGCAAACTGAGGAGCCTAGTGGCTAGACTGTGCTAGCCATGGGGAGGACGGTGCAGATCAGATAGCACTTCATCCTGTTGTCCACAGGGTCACCATGAGTCTGAGGTGACTCGGCAGCAGCTAGCAACAGCAAGAGGTGCCGGGTAGCTCCGCTGCTGCCTTGCATGAGCTGCTCCCATTTCCGAGGAGTTGACCTTCCTGATGGTATTCTGAGACTTTCAGAAGGCTCCCATTCTTCTTCATGCCAATGCGTTCATTCTTTGTTCATTGACTGACAGGCTGTACCAAGTGCTGAGAACTAACTGATGACAAAGTGCTAGATATTGAAGATGTAAAATAAAAGCCTCCCAGGTTGCAAAGGCCATGAAGAGAAGAAAAGGCTTCACAGAATCTAGGAACCGAAACAAGGGCAGTGAGGCTGAATTAAAGGGCATTTGGAAATGAAATTGGGGAGCAGGCTGGGTCAGAAGTTTAGATTTCCTCCTAAGTATAGCAGGAAGCCATTGGAGCGTTTTAAGCAGGAGACGAACAGGATCTGATGTATCTATACTTTTTCATATAACTATTTAAAAGGTATTTGAAAAAGTGGATATCGGCAATCCTTGGAACTTGATACACAGACAGTGTGGACGATGGCTGTAAACTGAAGAAAGGAGAGCGTTGTTACTAAAGAAAACAGATGAGAATAACACCCAGGTTTTACTCCAATATGGCAAGCTGCCAGTCTAGAACGAAAAGGGAGAGTAGGGGCCCCTCCCGACCTCCAGCCCACCTCTCCCAGCTTCTCTCGGGTCCTGTGCTCTTCCGGAGAGATGGTAGCTCCCTGGACACACCAGTGGTGCCTGGTGGGCAACCAGTGGGCAACTGATAGTTGTATGGTCTTCCTGGCAGCAGCTCCGCAGTGACAGCAAGCCGGTGCCACATTCATACCGATGAAAATGAAGAGCCGCTGATTGATTTGCTAGTCTTTCTGAGTTAAGCCAGGCCAATCACTTCTTTATACCATTTTATCCCTTAATCCCCAACCCTTCCCACTAAGTTCGAGCAGGTGTGGAGAGATGCCTGCAGCCTATTAAAGGAGGGTAATTGAGCATCTCTCTTCAGGCAAGTTTAAGAAGAACACTTTATCCCACTGCCGTCTGCTCAGAACACCAGTGCTACCAAGGAGCTCCTCCAGTGGAGAAAGTTGCAGAGGAGGGATAGGGGGCAGGGGGCAGCATGGTCCTGCTACAGGGGTGATGGGCTCCTGGAAATTCTGTTGAGAATGAAAACCTGGTGATTTCTGTAGCTAAATTCTGATACCATGCGTTAGGTCATCATCATTCTGACTTTATAGGTTTTCATTTAGCTTAAGTGAGCAGGTAGAAGCTGCCCAACAGGGAAAACAATGAGAAATTAGATTGCCTTCCTTTTGTTTAGTCTGTTTTCTGGAATGGCCACTCCCCTAATTACCTTTCATCTAATTCCTATTTATTTTGCAGCACACAGTTCATGTTTTCTTTGTGATGTTGTCTCTTGTGTTGTTGTTGTTGAGATGGTCGCTTAAAATTCACTCCACTTCCCTCATCTGTGTGCTTCTATGTATGCCCCATTTCACCCTCTTTTTAAAATTTTTAAAACAACATATTTTTAATGTTTCTTACAACATATGGTTTTCTTTCCAGTTTCGTTGTGAACATTGTCCTTTGTCTTATATAACATAGTACTGCATAGTATGGAGAAAATGTAAATTAACCAGCTTAGTTGGGAACATTTAAATATAATTTTTTCCCAAAGAGACTTCATATTTTTTTAAATCATTTTATTGGGGGCTCGTACAATTCTTATCACAATCCATACATATATCCATTGTGACAAGCACCCTCTCTTAAACATTTTAACAGGATCAGATTTTTGACCTATGAGTTTTAAGGTCACGCTTTAAATACCATCAGCAAATGTGAAATACCTCTATCGATTTTTTCTGTTCATAATTTCTTTCTATATGTAGTGTGTTATTAGACACTAAGTATTACTATCACAAAAAACAACAACTCTATAAAGAATTGAAATGAATACCCTTCCAAAATTAATGCATGATAAGGTCAAGAGTGAGCAAAATAAAGATGAACAAGTTCTCACATCTTCATCTTCATACCGAAGACAAGTTACTAATTTTATTTTTTTTTAAGGAATCATTAAAATGCGTTGATAAGTTTTGGCCACATTTTAAGCTAATGTATGAAATCAAACACAATATTTTTAAAGATATAATAATTGTACATTAATTTAGAATATGAATGTGTACCACAAATTTAAATATAAGAAGAGGAGCATAATTACTCTCATCTCTTTAATTGTTGCAATCTATATAAAATTACCTTCTTGAAATGGAAAAAAAAACAAAAACAAAACATTGAAGGCACTTACTACATTCTGAATGACCGAGTGATAAGCTATGCAATATGTACCTCCCTTTTAGATGATATAGTCCTTAACAATTGGGACCAAAATAGATAAAACAATCCCATTGCTGTAGAGTTGATTTCGGCCAATAGGAGCCCCCTGGGACAGAGCAGGAATGCTCATCGGGTTTCTAAGGCTGTAAGTCTGTATGGGCGCAGATGGCAGACTGCCACACTGTGTCCTCCTGTTGAGTGGCTGGTGGTTCAAACTACCCACCTTTCAGGTAACAGTCAAGTGCTTTAATGACTGTGCCACTTGGGAGTTACTAATAGTTATTTCCTCA
>NW_022107431.1:24557998-24563592 GCF_000313985.2 Echinops telfairi | reverse complement strand
CACTGTGTCAAACTATCTCATTGAGGGGCTTTCTCTTTTTCTCCGGTCCTCCACCAAGCAGGATGTCTATCCTGATGACCAGTCCAAAATAACATGAGATGAAGTCTTGCCATCCTTGCTTCTAAGCAACAGCATGGCTGTACTACTTCTAACGCAGATTTTTTTTGTACTTCACGGTACCATTCTTTGCCAGTACCGGAACTCACATGCATCAATTGATACCTGCATTTCCCATTGGTCTTAGGCCATCACAAGTATGGAAGCTTGGATTAGGTGTACTGTAGTCTGTAACATGACATCTTTCCTCTTTAACCGTTCAAGAGGTCTTGGGCAGTGGGTTTGCCCAGTGTCATACCTCATTTGATTTCTTGACTGCTGCCTCCATCAAGGTTGATTGTGGATTCGAGTAAAGTGAAATCTGTGGCAGCTCCAGGCATTTCTCCCTTTATCTCGATGTTGTCGACCGACGATTATTACGAGGAATTTTGTTTTCTTTACATTGTGTTGATTCGGATAGGAGAAAGGTTGAACTTCCTCGGTGGACACAGAATGATCACTGTTCTCCCTGCTTACGACTCTTGACTCTTGAGCGACCTGGGCTTGAAACTTGTAAAGTACAGTTTTGTTTGCCTTTTAGAAAATAGCTGCTGCTTTCTTGTTACAACTGATGCTGCCGTCCTACTTGTAGGTAAAACCTCACTTTATCCACATTTGTATGGGTCTTCCTACTGATGAATGAAAAGAGAAAGTGAATAAGCTTTGTGACATCTTGCCACAGAGCACTTCCAGGATGAATGCCAAACCTAGGGTCCTTGATGTGGCCAGGTATTTGCATAAGAAGTAGTAGGTGATCACCAGGGGAACTATCCTGTCAACTACAGATTCCCAACTCTTCATTTGCACTCCATAAGGTATTTTTGCAGAAGTGATCGCTCCTGTCCACTGTGCACTCATTTCTGACAACACCTTTCGGCTGGCTGACCGTTTCTGCCCAACTTTATCTGAATGTTGGTTACCTCCACCTAGATTACTCTTGGCTAGATATTCATTCTCACGGCCTATTTCCTCACTTCCTTCATATCTGTATTCAACTGTTGCTGCCTCTGAGATACCTGGCCTGACCACTGTGAATATTATTAACCATACAGCCAACCATGCCTTTCCTCTGCCCCTTCCCTTGTGTGGCATGCTGCTACAAGAAGGAAGCTTGCCTCTCTCTATCCAAGGCCCGTCACAAAGGGATGCGGAAGCTCCTCCCATCTGTGCTAGTGTGATGACCTGCTTTGAAGAGTAGGATGTGGCGGGAGCAATGTGCACATTCTAGAGCTTCACTGTCCAATATGGTAGCCACTAACCACAGATGTCTATTCATATTTATATTTAAGCAAATTAAAATGAAATACAGTTCAAAATTCACTTCTCCAGTTGCACTAGCTGCATTTCAAGTTCTCAATGGCCTCGGTGGCTAGGGTGGACCATATTGGATAGCTTAGCTCGGGAGTATTTTCATTGTTGCAGAAAGTTCTGTTGGGCGGAGTTATTTAGAGCCAATAGGCCTGAAAAGCCCTGGCCAGTTCTTTCTCCTGTTCTCTGGGAACATGATGACTATTTGAAGACAGCCAGGGCAGCTTACTGGGCAAGAAGGGACCACACAGAGGAAAACCAAAGCACCCAAGGTCCTGATCCCCAATAATTGCCCGCTGGATGGAGGAGGACAGCTTGGACCTCCAGCCCCGTTCAACTCACATTGGACTTCAGTGTCGGCGTAATCTCAGGCAGCACAGGCAGCATCGGAGATTCATTTTCCAGTCCCCAGAATCAGGAGACCTAGATTGCTGCTGTTGGAAGACATGTTTTGTGTAACCACCCTGGAGAGGGGCTGCAAGAGCAGATGCCTGCACTTTCTCCTGCGTTATGAGCAATGCTACACAAGTTTTCCATCGCCAGGGCAGCGTGGAGCAGTTTCTTTTGTTTGTTCTTTTCCCTTCCTGAGAAGGGGTTAAGCCAAACGTGTTAGGAATCTATGATCTAGGCAGAGGAAGGAACATCTCTAGGAATTAAAATAATGATAATAATGGGCTGAAGTATTACAGCTCATAGTTAGGTTATAAGAGAAAGCTAACTTTACATCATTTGCAAAATAGCTTCAAAATCCCAAACCAACTAGAACTCATTGATTTCTAAATTCAGGACAATCAGCTCTTGGCACTTTGTTAATCTTTTGCTCTGCTATGTTTTAAAATCTTAACTAGGATTTCATTCTAAAATGACTCTTTGATTTATGAGCTCATTTCTCCCAAACCTTTCTCGAGAACTTTGTTTAGGCAGGTGCTGAGAAGAATTTCAAATAAGTAAGTTTTGAACCTCAGCCTAGAAGAACTCCCTTTCTCTAATGCCCTCACAGATGCCCCTCACAGCATAATAGTCTGGGCTGGATTGAGGAGTCAGGAGTGGTCTGGAACCACAACCGGGGAAGCAATCATTGCCTTACTGATGGACATGCTGACTATGGCGGATGAGCTGTGACTCTGAAGGGGGACCGGGTAGGAATTTAACAATATTCGCGGGATGTGGTGCTGCTGAGTAAGATTTGGAATACTAACCACAAGGTTGGTGTTTGAAGCCCATTAGCTACTCTGTGGGAGAAAAGAGTAGCTCTCTTAAATATTTACAGCCTCCGGGATCCCATCCCTCGGTCCGCGCTAATCTACTTTCTATCTCTGTGTTTACCTCTCCTGGGCATCTCATATAAATAGAATCATACACTGTGTCGTACTCTTTTACTCAGCATGATGTCTTCAAAGTTCACCCATATGATAACATCTATAAAAACGTCACCACTTCTCATGGGTTAATAATGGTTCATTGTATGTAAATACCACATTTTGTTGATTCAGTCATCTCTTGATGGATACATGGGCTTAGCTGTTATAGTGCTGCCAGAACTCCCATATGTGTTCAAGTGTTTATGTGGATTTATGTTTACATTCATCTAGGACAGTGATTCTCAACCTTCCTAATGCCATGACCCCTTAATACAGTTCCGCATGTTGTGGTGATACCCCCCCAACCATAAAATTATTTTTGTTGCTACTTCCTAACTGAAATTTTGCTACTGTTATGAATTGGGCAACCCCTGTGATAGGGTCGTTCGACCACCACCGGGGTCGTGATGCATAGGTTGATGACGGAGTTGAATTGAGGAGCCCTGGTGGCATTATCCATTGGGCTGCTAACCTCAAGCTCAGCAGTTCACAACAACCAGCCTGCAGGAGAAAGACCAGGCTTTCTACTCCTGTGAAGAATTACCGTCTCAAAAACCCACAGGGCAGTTCTACTATGTGCAATAGAGTTGCTGTGACTTGGAATGAAATTGATGTGATGGCAATGAATTCAGTTTTTAGAGGAGTTGAATTACTGTTTGGCCTGCCTTGGTGGCTCAGTGAGTTAAAGACCGGGATGCTAACCACCAAGTTGGCAGTTCAAACCAACCATTTGCACCCGAGGGAGATTGGTGAAACTTTCACCGTTCTACTCTCTAGGGTACTCTGCATCAGAATTGACTCCATGGCAGTGGGTGGGTGGGTTTAGGGAGACTCCTCATTTAATGTCTCACTGCTAAAGGGCTTCCCCAATGGCTGCACCCTTTTATATACCCAGCTGCAATGTAAGAGGGTTACAGTCTCTTCATGCCCTTGCCAATACTTGTTAATGTTTTGGGACAGAATTGTTTTGAATGAAAATACAAAGTGATTAAAATAGAAAAATTCCAATTAGGTTATGTTATGCTCATTTAAGGCAGCCCATATATAAGCCATGTGATATTCAAACTTACAGCTAAGTGCCACTTTGTAGCTTTGTATACTAAACAACTCTGTTGGAGTTTAATTATCTTATAATTAATGTTCACCAGGTGGTTATGAAATGCTAGGTTTCTTTTATGTGTAATTGAGAGGTACAGGGTGGTGAGATGATTATATTTATATATATAAAATACTGTTGACAGTTAAATCAATTTCTGATGAGTAATTAAATATAATTGAGATAGGACAAGTTGAATAATAAAATCAGATTTGCAAAATAGAATATGAACAGATAGCTTTCATTAGTTGCATATTCTTCTTAGGATATTTGGGTAATGAAGTGGCATGAGGGCCAGATGCCTATGTTATCACATGGCCAGGTTCCTGCTACTTGTACCTGCTGCCCACTACCCTTTCTTGGGTTGGTACAGAAAGGGGACCCATGAGACATTCCCTAGGCAGCACCCTGTGTAGAGTGGATTATTTAAAATGGAAGTCCTGGTGTTTATTGTGGTCAACAACACACATTCTCCAGTTCTGTGGTGCTCTATCAGCCCAGACTTGTCTCCCTCGTGAATCAAGGAAGTCTACCAATGGATTTATTGAAACAGAAAATAGAATGTACATCTTTGTGTCACCTTGTCCCCCTCACCTTCTGGTCCAGTTCTTCCCTGGCTTCTCACGACCTGTTACTGGCTAAATCTCGAGTGTGTTGTAGGAGACAAGCCAAAAAAACTCACTGCTGCCGAGTCCATGGGGACTCATAGGGATCCTCTAAGACGGGGTAGAACTGCCCCTGTGAGTTTCTGAGACTGTAATTCCTAAGGGAGTAGAAAGCCTTCTCTTTCTCCTGAGGAGCAACAGCCCAATTCGTAACCACTGTGCCACCTGGGCTCTGTTGTAGGCTACAAAAGAGATTCTGTATCTCAAATATAACTTAAGGAACACATTTGTTTAGTCTTAAACAGACAGGGACAAGATCAAGAACAGGACAAAGACACATCATCCAGATACCAGACACCAACCCGAACTTGCTGCCATTGAGTCAGTGCTGACTCATAGCAACTGCCTTTGGGCTTCTGATATCGTAGCTGTTTTCAGTTGTGTTCCCGTGGAGCTGCGCTGGTTATGAATGGCCAGCCATTCAGACAGCAGCCCAACGTGTAACCTCTATGCCACCAGGGCTCCTTAGGAGATCCTTGTATGAGACTAGGTCATAATGGCATCCAAGGGTTTGCTGAGATTGTTCAGAGACCTTAAAAAGGATGTTAGAGGGCACAGGAAACTGTCACGAAAACATGACCGGTGGCAGATCAAGTACATCGCAGTGAAGGTGGGAACAGGACCATGATTTGGACACAGTTAAGTTAGAGAGAAGAGTTGACAAGATTGGTCCAGGGCCTTCCACTCATGGCATTCAGGGTATGACTCAGGACTATGAGTTCCCAGTTTGTCACTTTCCATCAAGGACACACCCAGGCAAGTCTTCCTGGGTTGGTCAAGGGAATAGAAGTAATCCACATTTTTCTTGCCTGTGTGAGATTTTTTTTAAATCATTTTATTGGGGGCTTGTAAAACTCTTATCACAATCCATACATCCAGCCACTGTGTCAAGCACATTTGTTGCCATCATCATTCTCTAAACATTTGCTTTCTACTTGAGCCCTTGGTATCAGCTCCTCATTTTCCCCGCTCCCCCCTCCTTCATGAACCCTTGATGATTTATAATTATTATTATTTTGTCATATCTTACACTGTCCGACATTTCCCATCACCCATTTTTCTGTTGTC
>NW_022107431.1:24554695-24556696 GCF_000313985.2 Echinops telfairi | reverse complement strand
CATATGTTGCCATCATTTCCAACACATTTTCTTCCTACATGGGTCCTTGGTATCAGCTCCTCTTTTTTCTCCTCCCCCACCCTCCCACCCTTGTGAATCCTTCCTCAATTATATATCATTATTGTTATTTCATATCTTACACCATTCATTGTTTCCCTTCACCCACATTTTATTATTTGTCGCCCCCCCTCGGGGTGGGTATATATAGCCAACCTTGTGATCAGTACCTCTATTCTATCCCTTCCCCCTCACCTCCCAACACCCTCTTGGTATGGGTACTTCCACTACTTTTCCTGAGGGGTTTATCTGTCCTGGATTTCATGTGTTGAGAGCTTTTATCTGTACCAATGTACATACTCCGGTCTAGCTGGATTTGTAAGGTAGAACTGGGTCATGATAGTGGGGGAAAGGAAGCATTCAGGAAGTAATACACTTTCCAATGCTGAGGCACTAACTGCCTGAGGGCAAGGCTGTTCCTGTTCTTGGATAATGGAGGCTTAATCCACAAGGGAACTTTGCAAATTGGACCTTGGCTCTCACCTAAAATTTGACTAAGTAAATGAGCTTTCCTTAAACTTTGGCCCCCACATTTATAAGGTACATTTTTAAATTAAGTAGCCTGTTATTTCTCTTTGTAGCTCATAGCTTCATGTCCTAGATCTTTTTTGTTGATGCAATCTGCATGTTGCACTCTCTTTCCAATATTGACTTACTTGGAAGAAACATGTTAGATACCATGATGCCCAAAGTATTTCATTGCCCCGACCCCCCCAAAAAATACTAGTTTACAGGAATCCAGCAACAGTTGACAGGAAAACCTGATAGTCTGTTCTGTCACATTCCAAAAATATACTTGCATTAAAGATATTGTACTCTGCTTTGAACCGTGTTCAAGTTTCCAGAATGAATACCTCCCCTCCTCCGAGACTACTACCATGGGTGTGCTTCCCCAGAGACCTTCATGAGGCCACCTTCAAAGGAGTTCTCACCTGTTTCACTGTGGGGACCTTTTAAATCAATGCACAGTGCTCCCTGGGTTTTACCCGTTGCTCCCTGGTCACTCACTTCTTTCTTTTCTTCCCTCTGTCCTCCCTCAAACTCAGCTTGAGCAAACATGCCAGACTGCCTTCTCTCTCCCTCTCCCCACACACAGCACACTCACAGGTCCACCTCACCTTGATCCACATCATCGTGCAAAATGGAGAAAATGTCCGCCACCAAGGACATTGCAAGGTTAGTGCCCCCCCCCCACCTCCCTCCCACTCCCGCTCCTCGTCTTCTTTCTGTAGACAAACGTAAATTTGGTTTTGGCTTTCTAAAAGTAGTACCAAACTAACCCCAAAGTTGTAGGGTTCTTATTCTCCCCTCTTTTCATCCAAAAATCTGGATTCGCACTCTGTGGACCTTATGCCCCACCCCCTTCATTAGATTCCCAGAGGACAGTTCTGTTGCTTCTCATCCTCCTTTGAGTCGAATTCTTTTTGTGCTGCCCTGTGGTTTGAGTTTGTAATCTTCCATAGGCTCACCTACTAGTGCTTCCCGGTTGTGGTTTCTTTCTCCAGTGGAATCCACCTAAAGGTGGAGGCCTTTTGTTCCCACCATCTCTTCTCCAGCAGCGTGCGTTCACGAGGTACATTCCTGGTAGTTTTCTTTCAAAGAGAAGACGTCTAGTCTAGCCACTGCGCATCATGGTAAGAATATTTTCCTCTTCTGTATGTCCTGGTGTTTCATTGACAATGCCAAGTTACTCAGCTGTGTGGACCATAACTAATTGTGGCTAGATAGCTTTGAGAAGAATGGGAATTTCAGAGCATTTCATTGTGCGCCTGAGGAACTTGTACATGGATCAAGAGGCAGTTGTGCAAACAGACCAAAGGTACACTGCATGGTTAAAACCAGGACAGGTGTATGACAGGGTTGTATCCTCTCACCATACTCGTTCAATCTGAGCAAATTCCCAGAGAAGCTGGTTTATGAGGAAGAATGTGGCATCGGGATTGG
>NW_022107431.1:24551664-24553448 GCF_000313985.2 Echinops telfairi | reverse complement strand
CCATACACCCCTCTACAGGGGGAAGAACAACAGAAAACATGGGGGAAGGGAGACAGTGGTCGGTGTGAGAGATGAAAATAGTAACAATGTACATACTATCAAGGGGTTATAAGGGGTGGGGTGGGGGGAGGAAAAGAGGAGCTGATACCAAGGGTTCAATAGAAAGTAAATGTGTAGAAAAGAATGAAGGCAACATATGTACAAACATACCTGACTCAATTGATGTATGAATTGTGATAAGAGTTGTACGAGCCCCTAATAAAATGATTTAAAAAAACATTTGCATTTGAGTCGTGGCGCTGGAGAAGAATATTGAAAGTACCATGGTCTGCCCAAAGGACAGACTGATCTGTTTTGAAGTACGGCCAGAGTGCTTCTTAGAGGGAAGGATGTTGCCTTACAAACTTTGGACATGTTAGTAGGAGAGACCAGTCCCTGAAGAAGGACATCATGTTTGGTAAAGCAGAGGGGCAGTGGAAAACAGGCAGGCCCTCAAGGAGATGTATTGACACCATGGCTGCAACAATGGGTTCAAATATCGGAACAATTGTGACTATGCAGTGTTTCGTTCTGCCATGTTTAAAGTCGCTACGGGTAGGAACTGACTTAACGGCACCTAACAATAACAACAACCACAGCACATTTTCTGGTTGAAGAGTCCTGGTGGTATAGTGCGCTATTCATTGGGCTGTTCACCACAAGGTCAGCAGTTAGAAACCACCAGCTGGTTCATAGGAGAACAAATGAGGCTTTCTACTCCTGTAATGATTTAGTCTCAGAAACCCACAGGGGCAGTTCTACTCTGCCCAGTAGAGAATGCTCAGGGTTGGAATCGATTCAGTGGCAGTGAGTTTATTTACTGGTTAGATTTAGATTTGGGTAATATTTCTCCTGACCGCTAAAACAATTAGAAAACAATTCTATTACCTACCCTTTAATACTGCTATCTATTAAATCACCTGATTACTCAAGTCTTTTTAGAATTTATGTTTCACTCATTTTTGAAGTAAATCCTAAGAGTATTTAGATTTGTCTGGAGCTCTGAGTCTTTTAACAACTATCTAAGTTAAAAGAATTAACTCAAAGCTTGTAAATGTATATATGTAGCTGTAGATTTAAAATGTATTTCCCTTTTTCTTTTTTTTCTTAAGTGTGTATAATATTTCCATAAATCCAAGGTTTACATGTGAGAAAATAATTTTGTGTTCCTAGGATGTGCAATCCTGGGATTTCTTCAACAGCTGGGTTTTTTGTTTTGTTTTGTTTTTTAAATGTGTTGAAAAGACAGCCACCACCCCCTGCTCCCATTCCAGTTTCTAGACATACGATGAATGACACTGATTACCTTTTTGCCTTATGTCGATTTTCTCATGATCTCTACGCTACTTGGTTCCCTTGTATTAACGTACACTCCCTGTCCCCACCAAAGCTATGTGCCTTAAGTAGAGATGATGGGAATTGTGTTGCTTTCCCCTCATACTCATGCAATGATCACAAGTAGTAGTTCACCTGGACATTTTTGCTTACGTGTGCTTGCTTTACCTGCAGTGCAAACTTAACTAGGGTTTCCAAGGCTATAAATCTGTACCGAAGCAGATAGCCTGATTTTTCTCCTGTGGAGTGGCTGGTAGATTTGAACAGCCCATCTTGTATGTAGCAATCCAACACTCACCTGACATCACCACCAGGGCTCCTTATTTTGACTATTTTTTAATTTTTTAAAAATCATTTTATTGGGGCTCATACAATTCATCACAATACATAGATCAATTGTGTAAAGCACA
>NW_022107431.1:24548895-24550801 GCF_000313985.2 Echinops telfairi | reverse complement strand
CAAAGGAAGGAGGAGGAAAGGAGCGGAGCACAACTGGGCCCACCAAACTCAGAAGATGATGGCCTAGCTCGGGGGTGGGGGGAGCAGTGTACAGAGAGGACCGTGTGGCTGCCCCCATGCGAGATGCGGCATCCTGCACTGACCCATGGTCCTGCATGGGACAGCACCGGAGACACAGTGTGGGATGGGCGACTGAGCTGACCCCACCACACTGAGGCAAAACACTGGGGGCATGCAATGGAGCGGCAGGGAAGCCGAGCAAGGAGGTCCCGAGGAAAGACAAACAATGGACTCTGGGGCCAGGACATGGCACCCCATTAGACTCGTCCAGAAAACGCTCCTAAAGGTCAGCAAACAGACCTTGATCTATTTAGACTATTTAAATGCTTGTAAATCCACTGCTGTTGAGTCAGCTCGAACTCAGTGACTCTATAGGATGGAATCAGATGGCTTTGTAGGGCTTCTGAGACTGAATAGGAGCACACAGTCTCATCCTTCTTCTGTGGAGCAACCAGTGGGTTCAAACCTCTGACCTTCTGGTTACCAGTCTAATGCTTATTCCAGTACACCATTAGGGCCCTTTATGGATGTCTGCATGAACCCATAAGTGGACCTGGATTGTAGTGACAGTTTTATCTCATCTCATACCTGATGACAATCTTTATTACTTGTGGATTATGGTTTTTCACTTTTTAAAATTGAAAAAAAAGTTGGTAAATCAGATCTTTTTACAAGGTTTATCTCTAAATAAACAAACTAACAAAGTTCTACATTCTCATTACTCTTTCACACCCTGTTCTCATACTCGCCATCCATGGTGATCTCTTTTAAATCATTACCCGTGTTTTATTGGGTTTTGGGCATAAAACAAGAAACTACATGCTGTAGAACTGGCGACAACTCCATGTGCGTCAGAATAAGAGCTGTGCTCTCTCAGGTCAGTGTCAGCGTTTTCCAAATTAGAGTGCCAGGTCTTTATTGTGACACACCATGGGGCGAACTCAAACGCTTAATGTTCGGGTTAGCGTTTATATGCGTTTGTCCCTTAGCTCGATGGTTTTACTTAAGGTGGTTATTCTTACATTTCTAAAATTTACTAGTTTTCACGCACTATCCACTGTTGGGGATGAGACTGCAAATAATATTGTTAGCTCAGGAGGGTTGGAACAGGTTGTATCAGAGTGCCATCTTTGAGGGGGGAAAACTCAGTTTTCGTAATGCATTGCTCAAGAATTACACTAAAAGCAAACACCAGCGCCAGTAGGTTTTACATGTACAATTCTAAGAGGCCACCAAAGTTAGCAGTTTGATTTAGCTCACACACTGTAACAGTGCCTAAGAAGACCGCAGCATCATTTGCTCTTACCCTATAACAGCCACGGAGTGAGTTCCGTCGTTTTTTCACCCCTGACCATTTAGAGTCTTAATCACCAAATACTTTGTCGAAGGGGTGAAACCTGAACCCCACTTAAAAGAATGAAGGTGCAAAAGATGTATTGTTCTGAAAGTCGCCATTTCCTCTGAACACGCTCACAAGGAAAAAAACCAGTAATTGCCTCAGCGTGAGGCATGGGACATATTTTAAAATCATCGGAGACTGCTTTCATATGTTCTCTTTGGCTTGCTTTTGATGTCACGTTCTTTAATTTGTTTCTATCTCTTTTTTTCCTTCTTAATGTACTCTGAAGAATGTAAAACACTTCAGAGGACCCTATTATCACTCGTGAAATTGCCTTCTTTTGTACCCTTGGAAGTAATCTTTTTGTCAATCAGTCTCACAAGAAGACAGTATCTGAGGACCTAATGTCGGGGGTTTAAATGGAGAGAAAATGTTCTGAGAAACGATGTACAAATGCGCTTTACACAATTGATGTGTGTATGGATTGGGATAACAGTTGTATGAGCC
>NW_022107431.1:24546126-24548755 GCF_000313985.2 Echinops telfairi | reverse complement strand
CGAGTGAATATTTTAAGGAGAATTCTTTAAAAACATATTTAAGTTCTACAGGCAGGATCCTTTTTTGGTCTATACTCATATTCCTTCATCATTCTTACCCATGGGATTTACAGTTTCACTTACAAGCTAACGTGCAGGCTGGTGATTCGTCATTCCTTTGACAAGTGTGGTCAGAGGTGGAAGAACTGAGCATATGCCATTCTTTGGCGAACACATCACGTTACAAATCCAACTTTTGCTTCTTGTTACACAGGCTCTGAGGCGTGAATTAAAGGAGAAGGAGTACTCTGTCCTGAATGCTGTCGACCAAGCCCGAGTGTTCCTTGCTGATCAGCCTATCGAGGCCCCAGAAGAACCCAGAAGAAACCTCCAATCAAAAGCAGGTGAGGCTGATTTCTTCCGTGCATCACCAAAAATACGTGTTAGAGGAAGACAAACTCTCCTCTAGTGTGTCCGGATCTGCTGGTTAGCATTGTGTCCAAAACATCACTTCATCATCTGTGTCACTGTTTAACAACTATCTAGATTTTTAAAGAAAAACTGTCCTTTACACCTCAGTAATCTTTTAAAAGCCAACTAGAGGGGAAATGATTTGTTTAGAATCCCTCGAAAAACTTAAAATACCTTTCTGATTCTTAAATTAGATAAGTATTTGCAAAAGGAAGATTAGGATGAAAACACAGAGTAAAGTTTAACATCTTTAAATATGAAGCAATTTTTTTTAACTTCTGGGTTATTTTTCAAGATGATTTTTTCAAATTGATTTTGTTAAGTTTGTGGTGAAAGCTTACCATGTAAGTCAGGTGGCCCTTTGCCATCGGTTACGGGTCTCCCAGTGTACCAGCCTTCTGTTTGTTCCCTTCCCAGCTCTTACCATCTCATCTTTGCTTTTGAGGAATGGTTGGTCTTTAGGCCTCATACGTAAGGTTTTTAAGGAAGGAAGTGATCGTAAGCGGCAATGACCTTTATTTTGTGTGTCACTGTTACTCACTAGGAGGCAGGTGGGCTGGGCGTGCACAAACCTTGTTCTGTGGTTTGATGACTGAGTGGCTCAGAGTGACAGGCCAGTGATAGCCTCTATACTTGACTTTTCAGTCTCTGCCTTTTTGAAAATTATAATTTGAGTCACATTGGTTTTAAAAATTAGACCTGCAAGTACCCCTTGTTTTCATCCAAGCATTATTATTATTTTCATTTAAACATAACTGGTGGTGTAGTCCTAGTTATGCATTGGGCTGCAATCTGAAAGGTCAGCAGTTCAAATTCCCCACTGGGTCCTCGGGAGAAAGTCGAGACTTTGTGCTCCATGAAGAAGTACCGTCTTGGGAACTCGCAGGGCAGTTACACTCAGTCCTGTAGGGTTGCTGTCAGTCAGCCTTGACTCAGAAGTGAGTTCAGTATCATTTGGGGGAGAAAGACGGTGCTTTCTGCCCCTTAAACAAATTACGGTCTCAGAACCTCACAGGGGCAGTTGTACCTGGTCTGATGGGGTCGCTGTGAGTCGGTATTGACTCAGTGGCAATGCGTTTGAGTTGAATTTTGAGTAGCATTTTATGAGTATGTACTTAGGTTTAAAATGGAAACTTGATCTTACGATAGCAATTAGGCCTATATTTCATAGTAAATTTCGAGAGAAACTGCAGTGAATTTGGAGACTATCCTCTCTTTCTACTGTAATTTCTCACTGGAGATAATAAAATCATTGATGCATTAAAAACACACCTGTCATTCCCCATTGTTTCCATCATTCCCTTCACCTTGTTAAGCGGAGCTGAAAGACCGCCCCATGCTCCCCTGCTGGGCTTAGCAGTAATTCATGAGCATTGATTACTTGTAAGGAACCTATTGTTGGGAAAGGTTTTCTTTGACCCAAACTGGAACTGGATCAGGCATTTGGACAGGTAGCCATTTTCCAATTGAGTCTTTTTCACGGGAGCCTAAATGACTTCCAGGAAGGCTCCAGACGACACCTAACAGGTGATGCTAATAAGATTCCACTTGTTTGGTGGCTGCCCAGAAAGCCCACCTTCGGTATCAGCTGCCCTGAGCTGGTTCACTCAGTCATGCCTGGGTCCTGAGGCCCCCAATAAATGCTCTGGGCATGGAAGTTTCTTGGATTTCCTGGTTGGTGAAAGACTCACGGAGAAGGGAGGTTGTCACAACTTTAATATGGAATGTTCATGAGGATGATAGGTTGTTTGTTCTTTGCTCCTGTGGTTTGTAATATCTGGAATACTTTGTGGCATACACTAGGTCTTTACTGTGCCCTTCAATGAATGGTGCCAGGTGCAGAACACTATGAGGACAAACAGCTGTGAGACACATAGTCCCGAGAAGGCTTCCGTTTATTTAGGGGGGAAAAACTAGGGGGCAGGGGTGAGCAAGCAATAATACGGAATGGTCCGTATTATTGTCCGATCTCGGTTGTATTCTACAAGTTCCAGTGACTTTGGCATTCCGAGAGAGAATGGTTTTCAGTCAAAGCAGAGAAGGTAGGAAATGATGGGGTTCACTGGAGAGTCCTGACCACTTAGAAGGACTGGATAGTCAACAGTAACCAAGATCACTAAAGAGCCCAACTGAGCGCAGGGGGGAGCCAGAACACAGCAGGCTGCCGTTTTTTTTTTTT
>NW_022107431.1:24536592-24544910 GCF_000313985.2 Echinops telfairi | reverse complement strand
TTAACACCTCTTCCCTTCCCCCCACCTCCCCCTCTCCTATGTTCCCCCTGGAACTGTAAGTCCTGTTGTTTTCTCCTCCAGATTGTTCATCCAGCCTGTCCTATCCAGACAGGCAGCAGGGTGCCTTTTAACTTAATGCAGCAAGAAATAAGATGATAGTACAGTTTTATTTTTTTAAGTTTGGGAGATGACTACGTTTGATTACTTGTCTCTTTGTATCCAATTTAAAGTCTGCTTTTATTCTTCTTTTCTCTATTTTTTTGTACTTTTTGGAAAACCGAGGCAACATTTTTTATGTTAAGCTCCTTTACGTCAATAAAAGTTTGATGTTTCACTAAAGCTTCACCTTGCTAATGCAGTCTGGTAGTCATTTTGTTCCAGACTTGAAAAAAATATTGCTTCCCCTAAGTCATATTCTATATCTAAGATGTGTCTACACTTGATTTTCAAATATGGAATTTGGAGTGCAAGGCAAAAGTACTTCCAATTTAGCTTCATAGTATTCTTTCTTTCTTTTTTTTAACTATTAGTAATTTTCTTCTCTTCTGTCATGTTGATTGATTTCACCGGCTACTAAAAATAAATGTTAGAAAATTAGCCTAATAGCTATTATACTTGGGTTGTACACTATGACCTGCATATGGTTGCTACCAGAAAAAGCATTTAAACGTGAGTCATCTTGTGGGATGCGATGGCTCTTCACGTGCCCAAAGTGGCAGGGGACAGAGCAGGAAGCATCATGTGATGGTGAGCTCTGTTGGGTTCATGCGTATTTATTGAGCCGTGCTACATAGACTGTCTTATAGGAACTCACCAAACTGGATTGATCCATTGTTTTCTTCTTTTTTAAAAAATGTTTATTTATTTTTAAAAATCATTTTATCGGGGGCTCTTACAGCTCTTATAACATTCCATCCATCAGTTGTATCAAGCATATTTGTACATTTGTTGCCATCATCATTTTCTAAACATTCACTTTCTATTTGAGCCCTTGGTATCAGCTCCTCTTTTTCCCCCTCCCTTCTTTTTTCTACTTTTCAGTAACTATTCCAGAAAATATATACCTCTCTCTAATGCGTTTTATTTCTCTTGACTCTCCTTTCCCCGCCTCTTTTCTACTATAATCTCCTTTAATGTTGTATGCTTTTAAGAATATTTTAATATCAGTTTAATATCCCTTGCCATCTTTTTACTAGAACAGTTTGAAAGCTTCCGTAGTTTGTATCCCTGCATAAGTATAGAACAGAACATGGCATGTCTAAAACACAAAACCGGTACTAACTCCCCTGGTTTGAAAACCTGCCAGTACCTGGAATGGAATTCTAGCCCCTTCACTTGGCCTTGAACAGGTGTCGGCAAACTGCAGCTCCCAAGCCAGATGAGACTCTTTTAGTACATACATGTGGTCCTGAAATGAAAGTGAAAATGAGGATAAAACTATTGTAGTTTCATTTAAAGAACATTATTTAGATAACAGTGATGTCACTTGTTTGTAAAAACATAGTTAGGGCTCTTGAACAATTTTTAAATTGTTGTGAAGGATAGGATTGGCTCTTCTATCTCAAAAGTTTGCTGACCCTGACTTAGAAGATGCACAAAAAGTATGATGCCTTCACCTTCCAGCCCAGCAGCATCTCGTGCCACTGTCTGCTGTGAGCCTGCTACTCTTCTGACACCTAACTTCTCGTGACACAGGTAGTACCTGTTCTCTTTCTGTCTACAGGTTACATTCTGCTAGTTCCCACCTCTTTCCTCCTTCACCCGTCACCTTCTGCTCCTCCTGCCCAACTCTTCTCCGGCTTCCTCCAAGAAGGCTTTCCCTTCTCAAGGTGTGCTCTCCTCCCAGCTCCATGCTTACCTCGGTGTGCCCTTCCCTGCGATCCCAGCATCTGCGCCTCATCCTACCCCCTCTCCTGCACTGAGACTGTGGGAGTCGATGGGAAGCAATCTGAGCCGGAGAAATACTCTGTAGGAAATTTGGAGGAGATCTCATCCTCACTCTTAAGAAAGCTCCTCAGGGGTTTTCTTAGAGGTTCTGGCTCTTATTACAGACACTGTAGTAGCTCATTTAGCTTGTTTCTCAGTGAATTATGGGTAAGCAGTCAACTGGAAGTACCAAGACCTCAGAAGGTGGATGGTGAGAAATGGCTGGGCATCTCATGGAATGAGGAGCTTGAAAAGGATCAAAAGGAGATCTAACTCAAATCACAGCATCGAGTGGATTCCGACAAATAGTGATCCCATAGGATGGGGTCCAACTCCTCTTGTGACTTTCTGAAATTATAATTCTCTACAGGAGTAGAAATCTTGATCTTTCACCCTCAGAGCTGCTAGTGGTTTCAAACTACTGCTCTTGTAGTTACCAGCCCAACTGGTAAGCCACTATGCTATTAGGGCTCCCTAAACGAAGATGGAATTCAAACATAATATAAAACACAGTTGTCTTGGGGGCTTTTAACAATAGAAGAGAAGCTCAAGATATGAATTATGGTTTATTTTTTAAAACAGTATAAATTACTTTAGAAAGGCAGCGAATTTATGTTACATTTTAGAATATTGCCTTTCAAATGATAATCATTAAAAAGAAGAAGAAAAGATCAGCCTACAGGAGTTGAATGTGGCTGTGCAGAAAACTCAGCTACCCGCAATGATTCATTCTGCTTGCAAATGGCTACTAAGTAAGTGTAATTTGTAATTGAACTGCAATTACCTCTGTAGTTATAGAAACTTTAAAAGGTTTGCAACTCTCAATAGCCACCCTTCCTGTTTAAGTCGTACAGAAATGTGTAAATTCATACTGTTTTGGCCATTTTGATGCATCATTGTTTTCTTCAGTGCACTATACAAGTATATCTCACCCAGGTTATACAAGGGGGCTTCAAAAATGCGTGGAAAAATACTGTTGTGTTTTCCATTTTCCCGCAAACTTTTTGAAGCCCTCTTGTATTAGTTAACTAGTAGAACAATCCTCAGATTCTCTCACCAAACTCTATTGCCATTGAGTTCTTTCCAACTCACAGTGACCTATGAGGCCTATGAATTTCCAAGGATGTAACTCTTTATGGGAGTTGAAAACCTCCCCTTTCTCCTGAGAACAATACGATTTGCTGTACTTACTCATCATTTCACTGATCTTTGTGCTCTTTAAACTATTTTCATAGTGATTCACCAGCTGTCCTTGGAGTTGGCAAGGGCTAACTTAACAAAATAAAAGTAACGACACAAAAGCAAAGAAGATATTGTAGTACCAGCAAAGAACACTCAGCCAATTAAGGATGAATCCAGGGCCCGCACATTGAGGGTCTATGGCCTGCCCTAGTCCCCAGTTTCTGCCTGGCTCTTGACTCATCCCTCCCATGCCATGTCCCTCTGTCTTTCTCTATTCACTGGCAGGCCTCCTTGTGTTAGTTGGGTCGACTAGAGAAACAAATCCATAGGAATTCATATGTGTATAAGACAGAATTTTATATAAAGGGTAGTTGTACATTAAAACATCCCACCCAGTCCAGTCCAAGCCCATAAGTCCGATATTAGCCCATATGTCCAATGCCAATCTATAAAGTCCTCTTCAGACTCACGAAACACATGCAATGATACCAAATGCAGGAAGATCACAGGCCAGTGGGTGGAAAGTCTTTGAATCTTGTGGCGTTGTAAGCATCGCAGCTCTGTCAGGGGTCTCCACATGGTTTCTCCAGTTCCCAGGGCACGGGGTCTATCAGCTAAGTGCCATGTGTCTTGTCAGTAGAGTATCTCCAAGGGAGTGAGCTGAGAGAGAGAGAGAGAGAGAATCTAGAGAGAGTCTCCTGTCTCCAAGGAGGAATACCAGAGTTCCCAGAATTCTCACGAGAAGGCCATGCCCACATAGAGGTCTCATTGGCTGTCTCTGGATTGACAGGCTAGATTCCACCCCTCCACTCTTTATGTAACTACCACAGACCTCTAGCTCCTCCACTCTCATGTTGGGGAGCCTCTTATCCCTGGTTTCTTCCTTGGCCTCCCAGCCACCGCTTGCTGTTCTGAGCCTCAGAGTGGAATCCCTGTGAGAACCACAGTGCTGTGGAACCTGAGAGATTTGAGGAGCTTCAGCCATGGGCAGCCCTAGCTGAAGGCTGTTCTCCTTGCCCGCTTCTGTGCCCACATCTATCCCCAGAGGTAGTCAGGGAATGTATTTGCCTTCTCATCGGTTCATTTCCTTCTGTTCACGTTAAAGTCAGGTTTACACAGGAGAAGGATAGACTCGGCACACTAAACACAGGTGCACAGGTGCACATGAACACACACCTTTTTCTTGATTTGAATACATGCCACTCAAGAAATCAAACTTCTAACAATTCTATGGGACATTTCACCCCTGAAAGTATATAGGGAATTAGAGAAGTTGTTGGCTATGTGGACATAACTCTTAATCTTCTGCCCAGCCTTTGATATACTTTTTAAATAAAAAGATAACATCACTGTGTTCATAATTGAGGTTTTCTTAAAAAGCATTCCAATCAAGGCATTTCTAGCAATGCAGTTCTCATTTTATTCAAGTGGCCAGCCTTTTCTGTGTGACTTTAGTATAGTAGATTTTGCCTCACTTAAATGATCATGTTTATTGTTCATAGCAGAAACCCCAGCTGTTTAGTTACTGTGTTCACACATTTATCACATAAAAAAAAACCGACTGCCCTCAAGTGGACTCTGACGCATAGTGACCCCACGTAGGGTTTCCACCCACAGGGGCAGTTGCTGCGACTGAGAATCAACGCGATGGCCGTGAGTTTAGTTCTTGGATAAGGTTTTCCGGGCTATAAATCTTTACAGCAGATGGCCTCATCTTTCTAGCAAAGGAATGACTGATGCTTTGAACCACTGACCTTGAGGTTAGCAGTCCAATGCTTAGCCGCCAATGCCACCAGGGCTTCTTTATCACGTATATAGTTATGTAGTGATGTACCTGTGGTGGTGGCTGTGGGTACCACTGAGTCTATTATGACTCATACTCATGGTCTGCTCTATGCTATGTGAGAGAGTAGACTGCCTGTGGGGTATCCTAGGCTGAAATCTTTGGGGGAGCAGGTCACCAGTTCTTTCCTCCTGTGGAACCTCTGGGTGGGCTTAAACTACCAACCTTTGGTTAGAACCAGAGCACTTACTGGTTACTTCACTGAAGCCCTTAATGATAACCATTTTTTTTAAATAAAAAAAGTACATCTTGATTCGTAGTTGTCCTTTTTTTAACCTTTGACAGATGGCAGTGTGTAGTTAGTATTTGAATCTAAGACTGTACTGTTGCAATCATGAAAGGTTTCAGAATACTTTGTCAGCCCACCTCTTGGCCAGTTCAGCACACATGTGCAAATAAAATCTAATAATTATTGAATGAAGATGTGTCATAATAACTTACTAAAGTTTAGTGGAATATACCTTGATATTGATTCTTGATGTGATTAAGGTCGCAGTGAATAATGTGAGTCCAAATGAAATATTGCCTGGCACAAGCAACTGGGCTATGAAAACGAATGGCTGTTTCTATCAGGGCTTTCCCTCTTTTGTAACGACAGCATGATTCATTTGGATCACCACTACACCCAACTTCCTGTAAATGACAAACACCCGGCTTCCATAAACATAGACACAAAGTGGAATTTATTGGGAAACCAAACCAAACCACAGCAAGGCAGGGTCACAGCTGGTAGCAGGGACTGGAATGCCACCCATTTCTCCTTTGCTTCCTCTGTGCCTCTCTCAGCCTCTTGGCTTTGTCTCCCTAGTGTTCCTCTGACCTATACATCCCAACCTCACACCAGTGATAGTCCTTTGTAACATTCAGAAGCTATCTGCAGAGAGTTCTGATGGATTCAGCGTGAGCAACCTGGGGCTCAGGGTCTATTGGAATTTACTACCTTCTTTGTCAACATAATGCTACATGAGGGAGAGCCAATTCCCAAAATCGAAAGGGGGACGTTAGAAAAGTCAGTAGACAAACTTAGATCCTCACGAAAGGCTACCATTTGTCAGGGCACTATGCCAAGCACCTCTCAAACCGGCTTTCATTTCATTCTCATAACAACGTTTGGAAGTGTGAGTGCATGACCACCCATCAGAGGAATGGGAAAGGTGAGCCTTGGAGCTGGGAGGAAGTGCCATGGGAACACTGTGTCACAGAACCAAAGCAAACCAGAAGGATTTCAGGTGTATGTTACTAAATATGAGCCCTTAACCACTGTAGGGGAACCTAATTACTTCAAGCATCGCAAGTACAGGCAGACCTCAGAGATAGTGGTGGTTCAGTTCCAGAACACCACAGTAAAGTGAATATGACAATAAAGTGGGCCATGTGATTTTGGGGGGGGGGCCGCAGGGTCCGCCAGTACATAAATTATGTTTACACTGTAGTCTACTAAGTATACCATAACATTATTAAAAGATTTGAAGTACTGTGAGAATGACCAAAATGTGGCACAGAAATACAATATAAGCGCATGCTGTTTGTGGTAGTTACATAATGTCCTGTCAACTTGTGAAGGGGTGGAGTCTAGTCTGTCAGTCAGGTCGCAGCTGCAGCTCCATGACCTCATATGAAGGTACGAAGGAGCTAAATCGCTCACTGGAGGGCAGACACTCTGCTCCGTCTTCCTGCTGACAAGCCACATGGAGCTATGCTGATTACAGCCAGAGCCCTGGAGCTGGAGGACCCATGTGGAGACCCATGCCAATGCTGAGATCCTTTCACCGCCACTGGATCCACAAGACTTTCCACTGCTGGCCTGTGATCTTCCTGCCTTCACCATCATTGCATTGTTGCGTGAGTCTAAAGAGGAATTTATGGACTAGTTTTAACAGTTGAGCTCATATCATAATTTTGGACTTGATGTGGACCGAATAGGCATGTTTTCTTAATGTACAATTTCTCTTTGATATAAAGTTCTCTGTTACACGCATGAGTATTTCTGGATTTGGCTCTGTGCAAGGCTGCCGCAAACCTTCAAATCATAAAAAATGCAGCATCTGCAAAGCATGAGAAAGTGAAGTGCAGTGAAACCAGTCATGCTTGTAAATCGAGGTATTTAGTAGACAAGCTTGTATGTCTGTACTGCCCTACTACTTTTTAAAAAATCAAAAGAGAAACCATATAGTAATGAAATATATTTCAAGCCCTTTGCTTTTCCTCTCACTGCTGGTGTTTTGCTGCTTGTTATTGTGGCCCTTATTGAAATATCAGGCTGCTTAATAGGATGGTATACCAGTTCACTGATTCTCTAGCACCCAGGGAGAAGGCAGTATTAGATTTTGCCTTTTTAATTTTCATATGAAAATTTGAAGTCTAAGTAATTGCTTTCAGGCCTACAGACCAAGGCAATAATTTAATTAGCTTCCCAAGAACAAATTTGATTAGTAATATTGTAATGTGTGTATGGGGAAGGGGGAAGCACAGAAAGTATCCTGTGACGTTTCTTTTCTGGTGTTTCTAACTATAGAGCAACACTGTCATCCTGCCCACATTCAAATTCTATTATATGTGTATATAGGTATTTCTGCAATGAAATCTAATCGTCAATGTTCTGAAAAAGTTATGGGTTAAACCCACTCCTTGGGCAAATTTAAAACACTTTTTAATACTAATTTATCCTACAGTGCCAAAACCCCATTTAAGTCAACAGATCAACACTCCAAAGGAAGAAATATCTAGTAACAAAGGTTAGGCTGATGAATACAACATTTTAAATTAATTGTCTTCCATCTGTGCTGTTCTCTAATCACTGTTATTGCCACCCATAAATCACATTTGCCTCATAAAAAAAGAGATGGCAGTAATTTACATGTATGTATTTTATTGTCAACATCTGGGATGTCACTTCCCTATTTAAACAAAGATTAGAGGGACATTAAACTCTCCTGATGTTGTGATGCACTTAGTTTATTGTCACCTCTCAGAATGAAGCAGGAATCTTCCAACAGGGAACAGGAGAGCTTGCCTTTCAAAAGGTGTAGTCCTCACGCAGGCATAAATTCCTCTTCTCGCTTCTTTGGTAAATGTATAACCCTGAGACTTTTCTACGTCTGCTTGTGTAAGAATGACTTACCATCTATAGAAAGTTCCTAATTTCTTTTCCATGGTGTGTTATTACCAGTAAACCAACTGCCTTCAAGGTGATTGTGAAGCATGTTGACCCCATGTATGTCAAGAGGTGAACAGTGCTCGTTAGGGTCTACGATTGCTGGGTTTTCTAAAGTTAAACCATCAGAGCTTTCTTTCAAGTCAGCTCGCCAGAAAACCAAACCAAACCAAACTCACTGCCACCGAGCTGATTCTGATACTTAGAGAAGCT
>NW_022107431.1:24534587-24535884 GCF_000313985.2 Echinops telfairi | reverse complement strand
GCACCGTGACTGGCTCATCTCCTCCCTGAGACCCCTCTGCAAGGGGATCTCCAAAACCTCATCTTCTTAAGAGTGGCTGGTGGTTTGGGACAATTGACCTTGCACTTTGCAGACCAACATGTAACCACCATTGCCACCAGGGCTCCTCTGGGTGGGCTCAAATCTCCTCTGTTTTCATTACTAGCCAAGCACAGTGAACTTTTATACTACACAGAGACATTACAACCAATTAAGCTCTATTATGATTAGTAAGGGAGCAGCTTGGGACAGATGGACCACAGTGTGACAAGAAATAGAAGACTTTAATCCCGAGACACCAATTCTTTGGTTCTTTAAGGGCTACAGAGAAAGTAGAGTTATTTTTGTTGTTTGTTTTAAGCACAGATGCAGTGCAGAGAGTCATCCATTTGATGTGTTTATCGAGTGCTTACTATGTGTGTTAGGCTAGGTTGACAAGAGAAACATATCCAGGACCACTCATGTATGTGTAAGAGAGAGCTTTATATCATAGAGCAATTGCATATTGAGAAAACATCCCAGCTCAGTCCAGATCAAGTCCTTAAGTCCAATATTAGCCCATATGTCCAATAAGAGTCTAGAAATTCTTCTTCAGACTCATGCAACACTTGCAATGAAGCCGAAAGCAGGAAGATGACAGGCTGGTGGGTGAAAAGTCCTGTGGATCCAGTGGTGGTGGAAGCATCTCAGTGCTGGCACAGGTCTCCACATGGCACTCTGAGTGTGGCTTCTCTGAGAGTGACTTCTCAACCAGAAGGTACAGCAGAGAGAGAGAGAGCTCTTGGAAAGAGAGAGGGGAAGTTCCCAGAATCCTCATGGGAAGCCACGCCCACAAGGAGGCATCATCAGGGTATGACTTGATTGACAGGCTGTACCTCTGCTCCTACACCTATTTATCAAATTGACATGAAAGTATGTAACTACCACTCTATGTGACAGGTGGTAAGGACACAGTGGTGAACATGATAGGTATCACTACCTTTCTAGGACGTCCATTCCCAGCTGCGGTTTCCCACTCCCCAATCCCTACTTATCTCTGGGCTAGCATGCAGCACATAATCAACTTGAGCACATCACAGAATCCCCTGTGATGTGAGGAATTTAGGGAATATCGAGGGAAAGAAAAGTGGAAGTTGGTTAGCGAGGTCTGGCGGTCTATTCAGAGGTCCAGGCCCTCTCTGTGGTGTTGCTGCTTTCCCCGGAGGAGGATCTTCATTCTGGAAGGCCTGGCTTCTTCCTCAGCTCAGCACTCCCTTTATTTGAGTTTGCCCATTTTACA
>NW_022107431.1:24531929-24533185 GCF_000313985.2 Echinops telfairi | reverse complement strand
AAAAGCTGATGGCACTTACAATCTTGTACTTAATGAATTGTTGTCACCAGGCAGCACACAGAACAGAAAAAGGGCAGAGCCCGCTTACTAGCGAACATTAAAGAGGGATGAAATCCAGCATAATCATCTAATCAGAAAAATTCAGAAGAATCTGTTTTTCTGATTCAAAGAAGTTTTGGCCACACGGTTGTTAGAGTCCGTGTAAAGAAGAGAGGGAAATGAGGAGCAGAGGGGCCAGGGGCTGCTTTCAGGTAAGTCCAGGCAAACGCAGTCTCTGGAGGTCTGGGTCCCATTGCATTTTCTCTTGGATTCTTGCTGCCAATTCACTTGTCCTGCACAGGTGGAATTCTCTGTGAAAAGCAAACCACATGGGAGGGGTGAAGCCGGGGGTGGGGGTGGGGGGAGAAGAAGGGGGAACTGATGGACACACAACCACACACACCCCTCCAGAGGAAAGAACAACGGAAATCATAGGGGAAGGGAGACAGTGGTTGGTGTGAGACATGAAAATAATAATAACTTATAATCTATCAAGTGGACACAAAGGTGGGGGTGAGGGGGGAAAAGAGCTGATATCAAGGGCTTAATAGAAAGTAACTGTCTAGAAAAGAATGATGGCAACATATGTACAAAAATGCCTGATATAGTTGATGTATGGGTTGTAATAAAATTGTAAGCGCTCTCAATAAAGTGATTAAAAAAAACAAAACAAGGAACAGCAGAAGCAGTGGATCGCCTCCAACCCTGGCATCCCCATGTGCGTCAGAGTAGACTTGGGCTCCGTAGGGTTTTAGTGGTTTCCTCCAAAGCATCTCTAGATAGACTGGACCCTCCACTCTCAGTTAGCCGACCAGCACACTGTGTCTACCACCCAGAGATGCTGTGTGAAAAGCCTCTAGAGATATCTCTGTCTCTCTGGCTCATGATTAAGGAATGAATCTTTGTGGAGGACCTACTTGTGCCAGGCATGAGCCAGTAGCCTTTGAGACATTAACGGGGATTTGAAGAACTTAGCTATAATGATATAACTCGTTAATATTGGAACTGACATAGGAGGATACTTTTAAAAAGTTCATGGAAAAATGGAATGAAGAGAGAAGGGGAATTTTCCACTAGCTTTTTGAAGCACTTTCTTTTTTCTTTAAAATCATTTTATTGGGGGTTCATACAACTCTTATCACAATCCATACATACATCAATTGTGTAAAGCATATCTGTACATTCATTACCCTCATCATTCTCAAAACATTTGCTCT
>NW_022107431.1:24525418-24526803 GCF_000313985.2 Echinops telfairi | reverse complement strand
CCCCAAGCAATGCTATTTTCATTTGCTTCCTATGCATGGGAAATCTAAACAATGAACAAGACCAAAGAAGAATTATATGTGTGTATGTTGGCAAGGAATGTTTAATAAACCATGAGCTGCCAGAAAAAGAAGCAAATGTGTTTTGGAAGAATTACAATCAGATTGTTCCTTAGAAGCAAGGATGTTAAGACTTCTTATGTACTTTGCACTTGCTATCAGGAGTGCTAGTGCCTGGAAATTACCATCATACATGGTAAAGTGGAGGCACGGTCAAAAAGAGAATGACCCACAAGATGTATTGATAGAGTTTGCACCAATGGGGCTCAGATAGTGCAACAGTTGTGACAATGACTCAGGACCCGGCAATATTCTTCCTTAGGAGTTGTTACCCACTCAGTGGCAACGAACAAGGTGAATAAATGAAAGATCATTGGGCAAGAGAAAAAGAAAAGCCTTGGTTGGTGGCGGTAGTTGCAGTATCTAACTGCTAACTGAAGGCTCAGTGGTTCAAACCCATCAGCCACCTTTCAGGAGGAAGATCTGGCTGTAGGCTTCTATACAATTTTTACAACCTTGGGAATCCTCTGGGGCAGATCCCCTGTGCCCTGTAGGGAAGGTGTGCATTGGAGTGGGCTGATGACAGTGGGTTGGGTCTGGGAGTGGATCGGCAGGAAAAGTTGACGGTTGCTCTTTCCCTTCTCATCTTCCTCTTTCTTCTTCCCTGTGTGCCAGCACCCCACACGACAGCATATACGTGCTTCCCTAAATGTTTCTGTAACACAGCGAGCGATGGCTATTTATTATAACACTACAGTGTAATGCAACTCCTGAAGTTGGCTAATTAAATGCAGCGGTTGAAAGGGAGATGAACGTGAAATAGTACTGTTCTCATTTTCTGCACAAAACACGCACACAAAAGAGCTACAACAAGTGTAAGAAATCTTTATTGAAAAGACCCTAGTGAATTTTTATTATATCATGGATAAAAAATACCTCCTTCCTTCCTTCTCTCTATCCCTCCTTCTCCTCCTCCCTTTCTTTCTTTGGTTTCTGCTGTTGAGATTTCTTTATTGATACCTACCTTTTTCATACATGCAACATAGAGGTATGAAGACGACAGAAGGTTTTCCCAGGCCAAGAAAACCCAGTTCCCATGGAATGAAACAGGGATGAGCTCTGGCCAAGTAGCTTGTCTAGAAAGGGCAAGAAGAAAAGGAGACCGATTCAAAATCAGACCCCACTTTGGTTTTCATACCTGGCTTCCCGAGAGCCATCTGGTGGCTGTAGAGTAATGGGAGGGCACGGCGGCAGTGCCAAGTATGACAGGACAGGGGCTTAGGAACAGTGCTCTGGTGTGGCCGCCTCTGTCTCTAGGAATGACCTTC
>NW_022107431.1:24518905-24524325 GCF_000313985.2 Echinops telfairi | reverse complement strand
TACTTTATAAATAAATATATGTACATAGCTCTATTCCCCTGCCACTGTATAAAAATGTGTTTACATATATACATGCCTGAATTTAGACCTCTGTAAATGTCCTGTGACTCTGAGTTCTTTCCTCTATTTCCTTTTACTGACCTCCCATCCTACTAGCATGTTCAGCCTTCATTCAGGTTTTGGAAATTCCTCTTGGCTACACTGCCCTTCATTGAGCCCGCCCAAGCATCCTATGCCCTCCTCACCATCAATTTTAGATCACTTATTCTTCCCTTGTCTCACTCCAGGGAGCTTCTAAAGGAGCCCAGGGACGATATTAGTTAGGCCCTGGGGCTGCTAACCACTGCGTCAGCAGTTCCAACCGACCAGATGTTCCCATAAAGATTCGGAGCCTTGAAAAGCCTATGATGGGTCACTGTGCTTTGGAACTGACTCCATGGTAATGGGGTTCCATTTTTCAAAATCCTTAAGAAAAGAGCAGCTGATTGGTTCAAACCACCTTTCAAGAGGTAGCACCAAGTCCACTGGGAGGGCAATGCTCTGTGAGCTCCAGCAGCAGGGACCTGAGAATTCACATTCTTTGCCCCTGGGCTTACCATGCTCCCTCCAGGCAGCGCATTATAATCACACATCACATGTCTTCTGACATATCCATGCCTACTCTCACCCCTTGATCAACTAAATAAAACTCTATACAGGTGGGACTTCATTTGATAAAGGGCATCAGTTTTGAATAGGTCACTGGAGTTCAGAATAATAGGTCAAGGAGACTCCCCACTGCTACATGTGGGTCTTAGAATTTGCCACAAAATCTCTCTTCTGGAAACTTGAAGAAAACTTTGCCCTTAAATATTCCCATTATTATGAGAGTTGTTTTAAGTGATCCGGGTTCCCTAAAGAGCTCTCATCTGCTCTGCTCTGCTCTTTTGGTGTTCTGATAGGTCGTTTTCTTTTCCCAAAGTGTTATTTCCCATGTAGCTCCCCGTGATACGTCCTGCGCAGTTTTTATCTTGTTTTGCACTTCTCTCTGTTCTCAGTGAGCAGCCTTTAATTGGGTGGTGGCTGCAGTTGGAAGCCCTCTTCTCCTGACTCCGTGATCCGTGAATATGTTTCCTTTCTGGCAAACAGATGGGGAGATTGAAACGCATAGCCTGTCTTCTGAATTAGCTGCTTGTGTGGGGATTATATAATAAATACTACAAAAGGAGGACTCTCCCTCAAAAGATGTTACTGACATCATGTGCAGACAAAAGAAGTCACAAGCAGCGCACTGTGCTTTGTCCCAGGACAAAGCAGTTGCGTGTCTTGGTGCCAGGTTTTAATGCCTGACTCAAAAAGAGTCTTAAGTTCACCCGAGGAAAACCATCATCGTTCACTTGTCTATTCTGCAGGGAGTACTGCAGTTTTTTCCTTTTTCTTTTAAACAATAGTGCTTAAAATATATCTTTGAGAAGCCAGGTGACTTATTAGCAAACGCAGGTGTCGCTAGCAAACATTATCAAGCCCATCTCTAGCCCATTTCAGGCATACAGCAAGCTTCCTCTTATAACAAGGTATATGACTATAAATAAGGTGTGCATTTCTAAGACCATTTTCAATGGAAAGTTGTTGTTCTCTTTTTGTGGAAACTTTGAGGTCTTGACTCCAGGTGCCTTGGAAGCCTTGGAGACGTCAACAGGCTCCTGGGCTTCTTTCCCTGGCGGCTATACCGCCCTGCCTCCCAGCGTAGCCATTTCTTGAACTGAGTTCTCTAATTAATTTGTTTCCCTCTGTGTCTTCTACTGCGGCATGTGGCCTCTGACTGATCCCCGTGCTTTTCTTCTCTTACTCAAGTCCTTTGCCAAGGGGTGGGAACTTGCGTGCCTGTCACCTCACCACACCGAAAGAGCCCCTCACAATAATCGCTTGTGTGATTCTTGGGCTTTTCCTGGTCCACCTGGTTTCCAGAGGTTGATTACAGGGAAGCTGTCTTGAGGTCTAAATAATGAAGCCTAGAAGATCCTGGAAAGTAAATGTTGACACAAATATTACACGTTCTGCCTGCCCTTTTAACTTGACTTTCAAATACTATCTAAATAGACTTGTATTGGGCGGCAAATGTCTGTGGGTTATGCAAATTACAGTGTAGTGGCTTCACGTTGGGCTGCTAACTGCAAGGTTGGCAGTTTGCAGCCACCAGTCGCTCTGCTGGGAAAAGATGTGGCTTTCTACTCCCGTGAAGAGTTGCAGTCTCAGAAGCCCGCAAGGTGGTTCCACCCGGCCCTCTAGCGCTGCCCTGGGTCAGCATGAACTCGATGGTAGTGAGTCGGTTTGCTCTGTTCTGTTTGTCGGTGTGGAAGTTAGGGTTAGGAGAGTGGATTTCATTTCGGTTCATCTTGTTCAAGGCATGATTCAGAGGGGAAGTGGAAATAGCTAATGCGATGTACACCAAAAGATGTGTCATTATCGCAAGAGAAAGCTTTCTTTCAGGTTAATTGACATTTATTTCACTTGGTTGTGTATCTCTGAATCACCTCTCTTCTTCAGTGGAGAGAAAGAAGTCAGCTGTGAAACCTGTTAGGTAGGGAAAGATACACCCTCAGGGGCAGGTGGTAGTGAGGTTCTGGGAGCAGGTGGCTGGTCTACTTTGAGTGCCTGTTCTGGGTCCACTTAAACCATTTCTCTGACCTTGTCTGCCCACCTGCTTCTCCTCGGGTTCTGACCCTTCACTTGGCACTTGACTTCGATTCTCATCTGCATCCTTTGTTTTTCTTTGATGCTTATCCTCCTGCGCTTGTCCTGTGACCTGGCCTTGGGTAATGCCTCCCTTGTCTGCTCACAAGTATAACTCTATTTCAGACATTTTGGGTGCCTTGACTCTCCATTATGTCTTTCAAATAGTGCTCAAAATCTTGCGATCCTCCCAACCGAAGTGCTGTGCCTGCATTGCCCTTCCAAGACTGCTGAAAATGCCCTTCCTGTGAGGAGAACTGCCCAACAGGTGCAGACATGATGAAGTAGCCCCGGTGCACTGTTTCCCTTCAGATATATTTTGAGTATAAAAAAGGATAATAAGATAAATTAATCTTCTTTTTGAGAGTTTTTCTTCATAACTCACAGCTATTCTCTCGTAATTATGCTTCCCATTTCTCTTGAGGACCAAGAAATGAAAAACTGTCTTTGGATTTTATTAACTGAATTTATGTTAAACAAAAATGGTTTTATATCGTTACCTTGTTATATTTCAGGATTCGCTATAGATTAAAAATTTTAAATCATCAAAACTCAGGACCATGTATTAATCTAAGCAGCTCTTTTCTTTTCCTCCTGTGTGCATAACTAAGTGTAGCAGGACGTTGGTAGCAGAGTAAGGAATTTTTCCTACCCTGGCCAGTGTAACTGGGTCCTCCTCGAAGTCTTTGAGTGCACTGCTAGCAAGCATTCAAAAGGTGGTATTCCTTGTTGGCTATAAAGAGTGCAGAGCTCCTGAAGCATACAAACTAGTCTTTTTTGTTTTGTTTTGTTTTTCTAAATCACAGAATTGACCCCTGAAGAGAGAGCCCAAAAGATTGCCAAAGCCATGCGCAAACAGTCTTCTGAAGTCAAAGAGAAATGGGAAAGTCTCAATGCGGTTACGAACAATTGGCAGAAGCAAGTCGACAAGGCGCTGGAGAAGCTCCGCGACCTGCAGGGAGCTATGGATGACCTGGACGCAGACCTGAAGGAGGCGGAGGCAGTGCGGAATGGCTGGAAGCCCGTGGGAGACTTGCTCATTGACTCGCTCCAGGAGCACATTGAGAAAACCATGGTTAGCATCACCCCCTTCGAGAAAGGACTTCAGCCAAGGTTTTATTCTTATGTACATCACAAATCACGAAAGCCAGGAAATCTCCACATTGTAGTAGGAGATTGTTATAAAGCTAGTGTCTTTGCAACTCCTTCCAACACAGGAGGTAGAACATTCCCTGGCACAAAAGAGGCTTCCATACTCTCCCAATATAATCACCTAGGTGATGTTTACAATCGTTTCCTTCCCTTTTTCTTATACCTGTATTCACCCAACCATGCATCCCTAAGAATTGTAATAGACCTGCTTTTTAAACACATTTAAAAGTTCCCTTTAATCTCCAAACCACCCCTCTCCCTTCTTCATTTCCTTGCCTGTTTTATAAATGCTGTAGCCCACACGACTGATAAGTTGTAGAGTTGGCATGATTTTTTCCCCCCATGCTTTTTTTCATCACGAAGACCTCTTTCCTATGAATGTAATTAAACATAGCCTTGATGAACTACTTATGTTCAGTTTGAAAAGTGATGTTTTGTGGTTTTATTGCTGAAAGAATACTGATTTCTGCCCCCTTTCAATGTGAATATGCATGAGTTAAGTTTCCAACTACATTATGAATTTAGTAGGATTTTCCTTACAGCAATAATGACTTAAAAACTATTTCCATGGATGGATCTGGGTTTAAACTTACCAACTGGAAACAAAATCTTTCAGCACAGCTTCTTTGGAAGTTATGTTTCTTCCATTTTGTAATAAATGGTTTGCAAACTGAAAAAATTTAAATCAGTGGTTTATAAAAAGTTGACTATTGAAATTCCACAGTGCCTTGAGTTAGAGCAGACATTTGCCCATTTGAAGAAGAAGTTCTCCATTTAGAGTAGAGGATAAAAGTGTTGTATCTAGGATTATTAAAGGCTTACATTTGGGAGTTGTTAATCCCCTTTGATTAAAGGAATTGCATGCCTCTTCTTTCAATTGAGAAATACCTTTTGTTCAGATACCTGCTTAAGTGGAAAGCTAGGAAAAACACAGTTAATAGTTTAAGAGGAAAGAATAAACTGTGGATTAAAGTATTTTAAGATTTTATTAGGAAAAAAAGAAAACAATAGCACAAGTCTCTGTAATTTAAATAAAATGGATCCAAAGTTGAACGTGTTTTATTTGTGCTTTAAAGTATACCTTGAATTCCACTGAAGATACTTAAACAAGCAAGCCACAGAAACCAACCAAGCTCATTGCCCCTGAGCTGCTTCCAGCTCAAGCTAACCCCCGTGTGTCCATAGAGTAGAACTGCTCTGTCGGTTTGCTGGGCCATCGTCTGGTGGAAGCAGGTCACCAGACCTTTCTTCACAGTGCACAGTGGCCCACAGTGGAGTTCATACCAACAACCACAAGCACAAGCTCAGGACCTTAACTTATATATTTTGTTCCTTAAAAGTATAAGCAGGTGAAAAGGCATTGGATGTTGTCAAGTAGTCATAAGCAAGTCAGAGCAACTAGCAAGCAAAAGCCTTGGGGTAATTAGGCAATCCTGAGTCACTCTTATTTGCAGAATAGATATCTTCAGGCAGGAGAGGGTTGAGGAGCTGCCTCTGCCAACAGGCAGCCAATCAACAGCTTTGCTGCTGGCAGATGCCTCTGGTTTTCTTGTGTA
>NW_022107431.1:24515717-24518317 GCF_000313985.2 Echinops telfairi | reverse complement strand
ATTAGAAGTTTAAGACCATTAGTAACTCCTCAGAAGAAAATCCTGGGGATCTATGTGCAGAAAAGCCAACTTTGGAAACCCCTTGAAGCACAGTTCGACTCTGACCCACATGAGGTTGCGCTAAATCAGCTCCACGGGGACCAGAATTTGGCTTGAGTAGGCAAACATAGTTGGTTGCTCGGCAACTAGCCTTGCTGTTTTCTTGGAAGGAAAGTTGTACACAGTAACTTTCATTATATGTGTATGTGTGTATTTCAGAAGATATATATATATTCTATGATGTATTGCCTCCCCACTTTTCCCCAGGCATTTAGAGAAGAAATTGCACCTATCAACCTAAAAGTTAAGACAGTGAACGATTTATCCAGCCAGCTGTCTCCACTTGACCTGCATCCATCTTTAAAGATGTCTCGTCAGCTGGATGACCTTAATATGCGGTGGAAACTTTTGCAGGTATTGGTTTACCCCTCTTCAGATACACCCTTCCTCCTGGGTTGGTCTTTAAGCTTTACCTTCAGTATTCTATCATCATTTTGCTCTTTCCTTCTTGATAGCATGTGTTAATGAATTTAACATGTGACAGCATCAGGTCTTTAGCTCTCAGTATCTCGCGTTCAGGGGCAACATAGATTTTAATCTAATATTTTGTATATTCTCGTTATGCATAAAGTTACAAAAAATCAAGTTAGTTATAGTAAAACTTGGTAGTTGTTATAGAAACTTTTTTTTTTTCAAATGGCTCATAAAGAAATCACTTTTCTTAATGATTTTTTTTCCTGTTTCCCTCTAAAATTAAGGAATACCCCATTTTCCTCCTTGCAGCTGGTTCCTTACTTACAGGGCTTGATCCCCTGTTGCCCCGCCCTCCCACCAGATAGCACGTTTATGTATTGTGCTCGGTACTTGTAGCTATTAGCTCCTATTCTGGTGGTTGTTAGTTGTCTTTGAGTTGCTACAGAATCATGGTGACCTGTTGTCTAAGAGAACGAAGCCTTGCTTAGTCCTGTGCCATCTTCATGACCTTCGACGTCCTTGAGCTCCTTGTTGGGGCTGTTGTGTCAGGGCACCCCACCAAACATTCCCCTCCTTGCTGAGCCCCCACTTTTCCAACCATGATGTCCTTTTGTAGTAATTAGGCTTTTTTGATGATGTGTCCGAAGTACGAGAGTCAGAGTCTCAAGATCCTCACTGCTAAGGACTATGCCCAGTTGTACTTCCTCTAAGACTGGTTTGTTTTTCCTCTGGAAGTCCAGGGTATCTTCCATAGGCTTGACCAACACCCTAGTTGGAGTGCTTTGGTTTTCTGTTGTCTTTCTTCCCTTTTTCATGCCCACGAGACGATTGAAAAGCCCAAGGCTGGGGTCAGGTGCACATTAGTCATCAAAGAGGTCTTAGCAACTGTAGCTTAGTTATTAAGATGATTCTGGACCTTACTCACTTCTCTTAGATTTACTAGCATCAAACTAAGAGTTACCTTCTGGAGCATAGCTAGGTATCAGTATTTGTAGGCCACCGATTAGGAGCATTTGGCTTAATCTTTGTGGAGCTGTGACCACATTCAGTGGCCCGTTCTAAGTTTTATCATAATAAAACAAACAAAAACAAACCCTAAATGCTATCATGAAAACTTGACTGGAAGATTGAAAAATCAAGTCTTATTAATTTCATTTTGGGTTAAAATGTGCTATTTAATACATACTCAATTTTGATGCAGTATGTAACACATTTTCCACAGAAACCAACCAAGCTCATTGCCCCTGAGCTGCTTCCAGCTCAAGCTAACCCCCGTGTGTCCATAGAGTAGAACTGCTCTGTCGGTTTGCTGGGCCATCGTCTGGTGGAAGCAGGTCACCAGACCTTTCTTCACAGTGCACAGTGGCCCACAGTGGAGTTCATACCAACAACCACAAGCACAAGCTCAGGACCTTAACTTATATATTTTGTTCCTTAAAAGTATAAGCAGGTGAAAAGGCATTGGATGTTGTCAAGTAGTCATAAGCAAGTCAGAGCAACTAGCAAGCAAAAGCCTTGGGGTAATTAGGCAATCCTGAGTCACTCTTATTTGCAGAATAGATATCTTCAGGCAGGAGAGGGTTGAGGAGCTGCCTCTGCCAACAGGCAGCCAATCAACAGCTTTGCTGCTGGCAGATGCCTCTGGTTTTCTTGTGTAAAGAAGACTTCCCAGACTCATTCTCTCTTAGGAAAGTCCAGCCCAAATGCGACACGGTGATTCTTTATATTAGGACCTATAGCAGCCCTAGATCCACTTGAAAACTGAATGCAAGCCTGTTAACAACCCGGGCCCTCCGCACCTCGTGGCTGTGTAAGAGCCAGTTGCTTTGCCAGTCACTTTCCAACTTTAAGTGCAAACATGTTCCTATCAAGTGGTTGCCTCAGATGAAACAGTAAAATGGAGATTCAAATGACAAAAAACTGAATCAAGGCTAGAAATGGGTATGGTAACATTTTTCAGATATCGCATATAATTAAAAGATGCCTAATCATTTAAGTTGCTGTGCATTCTACTTATTCTCTTCATTTACTTATTTAGATTCTCTGGGTTACAAATGATCTGACTTACTGTATATACTCGAGTCTAA
>NW_022107431.1:24453761-24511829 GCF_000313985.2 Echinops telfairi | reverse complement strand
ATAATATATATATAATATATATACATACGTGTATATATATTTATCTCTCTATATATAATTTTTGCTTCCTTCATGGTTTTGAAAGTAAATGATTCCATGTGTGTCTGTGTTTGTGTGTCTTCAGGTATCTGTGGATGATCGCCTTAAACAGCTTCAAGAAGCCCATCGAGATTTTGGACCTTCCTCTCAGCATTTTCTCTCTAGTAAGTGCTAATAAGCTTGTTTGTTTGAGCCCATTAACTGAAC
Organism: Echinops telfairi; assembly: GCF_000313985.2. Lineage (NCBI taxonomy): Eukaryota > Metazoa > Chordata > Mammalia > Afrosoricida > Tenrecidae > Echinops > Echinops telfairi. Next base: position 24,511,583 of record NW_022107431.1, on the reverse strand, counting down.
AAATTAGCAGCTTCTTTCATTTGCCTTCAGAGGCCATCTTCTTCCTTATCAGTGTAATTACTTATCTGAACTAAAATGTGTCAGAGGGGACCTTGACCACAATGACCCCCCTGTTGGTTACTCTTCCTCCTGTGGTCCTAATCTTCAGTGGGGGCCAGAAGTGAAGTGTAGCTTCAGTCGTGGTTTTCCACTGAACCTTTTGCATTGTTGCTTTAACACAGGAGAAAGATTACACGTTTCTAAACAGCAAAAACAAGTTTATATTTAAAATGTTAATATCCATGTGTCCCTTTTAAAAATGCACCTGCCTTTTAAATGCACCTGAAGTGTGAAGAGTCCAAAATTTCATTCCCCAGAAATCTGAAAATGAGAAGATTTGGGTTCATTAGGTTTAGGGCAATCATATGTAGTTTTCCTTCTAGTCAAGTAATGCAGATTTAGCCAAAGCACAGAGTAGATTTTTATCGAATATTCTCCCTCTGGGATTTTTTCATCTATGGACTGTTCAGGAGCTCTTGAGTAAGTCATTTGAGGTCCTTGAATTTCACCTAAAGAAAACTGAAGTCACATATTGTCCTTCAGTAAATTCCTTACATTTGTATTTCCCCTTAACCTTTTCCTCGCTGTTGACATTGGACTTCACCTCCATCAAAGTTCAGGCTTTTCTTACTTTTACAATTCCTTACATCCAAATGAGTCATTTCTCCCTGAACTTTTTCTTTTATGTCCCACACTCACCCATCTCTAGTCTGCTTCTCTTCTTCTTCCTCCTTCTCCTCTACCTCCTCCTCCCCTCTCTTCCTTCCTCCCCTTCCTCCTGTCATCTTTCCTGGAAGGTAATTGTCAACCTATGTGGTGAGGTACATCTTAAAACTGGACACTATCAGCTTTTGGTATACCCATTAGCTATGAGTAGCTCAGGTTTCTTAATCTAAATGTTATCAAATATAAAACTATCTACTGAAATCAAACTAAGGAGACATTTTGTAAAACATCAATGAGATTCTATTTACAGTACTAGGAACCCATCATTTATTAGTATGGAGAAAACACTGCACTTTCTCTCCTCGTGGGAAACAAAATAATGCTTTCTGAAATGAAGTGTTGCCAGAGTCATGCACACGGTGTGCCTCTTGTCTAGCACTGGCAGTCCACGGAGGTGAGGTTATTCAAATCATAACCATAATTAACATGAGTGCAAAAGTGAAACAAAATCCCCATTAATAGATTTAACAATTATCATCCTTTTGTGCTTGGAATCTGCATGTTATTGCTTGGACTTCAGCCATGGTTATCAAAGGAGCCTGTTTAGTTAGGCACCAAGTAACACTGATCGACGAGCCGGGTGCCAAGAATGAAATGAGGTTAGCGCTCATCAGAAATAGGATATAGCTGGTTCCTCAGGTTCTTGCCCCTTTTATACTCTACGTGGACACAGCTGGAGAAAGTGCTTACCTTTCTGTCGAGTAGATTGGCGCTCCGAATCCGGAGACGCAGCCCAGCACAGCCCATGTCTGACCTGGCTACCAGTGCTTGGGCAAGCCCGTTCACCGGCAGGCATTGAGTTCTCGGTCTCTCAAATGCAATTGGAATGTGTTGCTTCCTTCTCTAAAGATATATTAGAAAATTTTTTGCTTAGCTTCGAGTGTTGTATTTTTATGTGAGATTAATATGATGGCGTGACATTTATTGGCTCGTTGGGAATTTGAGATGTAAAGATACTTGCTCAGCCTTACTTGAATTTAGTTGTGTATGACTTTATTTAGAAAAATGTTTGGTGCTCTAGATCTTGTATATGATACTGGGAAACACCGGTTTCATGTGAGAATTATATATGTATTTTATAAATAACGAATAACTGAAGTTAAAAATTTGAGTACTTCAGTAAACATTGAATTATGGTTATAATGTAGTGTAAAATCAGGAAAAATCTACTTTCTGTATATTTCTGATAAAAAAAACATGCGTCTAGGATAAGGTGACCAGATTTTAACATTGCTAAAGCGGGACACCATTGATAAAACTCGTATCCTGGCAAAATAGCCACATGGCAGCCGAAAACTGTATACCCTAACTTGTCGGGCATTCTTTCCAAAAATCGGGACTGCCCCTCCGCAACCAGGACATCTGGTCACCTTAGTCTAGGATGCTTCTCTCTAGATCAGTGTTTCTCAAAGAGGTGACACTGCCTCTCTGGGGGACACTGAAATGATCCCATGGGGCTGCAATAGCAGATACCGATGCTTTATCCTCGGAGATGGGTGTAGTACAAAAGTTTGTAATTGCCATGGGTGAGCTGATTATTTTCTTTTTCCTGAAAAGGGGGTGGTAAGCCAAATAAATCTGGGAACTGAGGCTCAATAATTGCCTCTGCTCTTTACAATGTGTAGTCTCTTTTCATTAGCCTTTCTTATTTTATGTATTTGAATGTATGTAACTGATTGTCCTCTCTACTGAATAGCTACTCACCGTGAATATGTTGCAAAATTAGGAATACCTATTAGTGGTCTGGAAACTTACATCTTTAGAAATCTAGATGTTAATCTGGATCAAGCAGGCCAAAATTCACTTTGGCTTTGGGGATGTCCAAAAATAAGCACAGGTTCGGTTTCCAGATGGGATTGGTTTTAAGTTTTAAGTCATGATGTTTTAAAAAGAACAACTTAATTTTCTTAAAGTATTTTAAAATATTAGTGATCAAGACATTAGGAACTGACTGTTTTGTTTCATTCCTTGCTTCAAATGAATCTTTAAAGCCAGTCTTTGTTTGGCCTCGCTGATTTCATAATTAAAGGAATGCAGCTCGAAACCCAGAGCTGTTCTCATTGAATTTGCTGTAAAACGTGTCCAGTTGGTTTGCATTAAGGTGGAAAGCTTTTTGGTTCACAGTGTTTCCAATAACCTTCCTTTGTTTCCTCAGCGTCGGTGCAGCTGCCGTGGCAAAGATCCATTTCACATAATAAAGTTCCCTATTACATCAAGTAAGTTGATTTTAATTCTCCTTTATAATACCACAAAAATAAAGTTATAGTGATAACTTAAAAAGGTCCCCTGCCATAGCTTTATTTAATAAAAAAATAGAATTCAGTCATATTATCTAAAGGAAATGTGTGTTTAAACTTTGGAAGAAATTAGCTTAGGAATCAGTGTGCTATTTGTAATGTATTATGTTAGAAGTGTATGTTCAGCTGGTGTGTTGGAGATGAAAAAGTCTTTGGAAAATGACATAATTTCTAAGTACTCCTGATGTTGCTCAAATTATACCAAGTCTAAGAACACTTGTAACTCATGTCTCCAGGAAAATTCATGTAAAAATTGCTTACATTCCTCTTACCTTCAGCCACCAAGAGTCAACTCTGGATTTAAGAAACATTTCCATCATATAAAAGCTAACCTATCTTCAGATTTTTCTCTGATTTTTCACAATTACCAATAGCATTCATTTAGACCCGTCCTGCCCCCTTTTGCTGTCCATTTTAGACGATCATTCCTTTTAGCACACAGCTGCTCTTTATTATTTGACATTTTTTTAAGTTTTGTAAAATTTAAAATGGGCTTAGTTCATTGTCATAGGACAGGATGATCAAATACAGTTTCTACAATCCCACCAAGTGCAGATAAATTAGACTATTGATTACAAAGTGATGAATTGATGAGAGCCACTGTTGACGATTTTAGGTCTGAGGTGAGCATTGTTACAATGGTCAGAGGACAAGTCACTTCTTATCAGGAGATAGTAGTGCTGTGTGGATTAGCTGTGTGGCCTCAGGCAGGCCAAGTAAAGTCTGAGTCTTCTTTCTGTCGTTTCTAGACTAGGTGAGAAGTGGTTCACTGGTAAACTTCTCACCTTCTGTGGGGAAGGACCCAGGTTCTAGTCCCAGTGAAGGCACCTCTTGGGCAGCCATCATCTATGTGTCCCTGGAAGCTATCATGTTCTATAAAGCTGAGCAGATTTCAGCAAAGCTTCCAGAATAAGACTGCCTATGGAAATGGTCTGACTACATCCTTCCCAAAGTCAGTTGATGCAAATGATGAATCTCAATGATCTGATCCATAGTCAATTCTGAGTTAATACAGAAGTGGAAAGTGTTTCATTCTGTTGTGCATTATCACCATGAGTCGGGCCAACTTTCCAGAATTGATGTCAATACTAAGAATCTACTCCCCTGCTATTACTCTTCCTAAAAAATGCCTTTGTGAAATGTATATGTGTAGAACAGTATTTTCTTAACCAGTTTTTAAAAATTATATTATGAGATGAACCTTCAGGGTAAAAATAAGAAAAGAAATATTTTGCCATAACATTAAGCAAATATAATAAGCAATATATGTTAACTTTCAACTGCATTGCCCTTAAGTGTAGCATAATTCGATACACAGTTGATTGTTCATTGATAGAAGTATTAACACTTACAAAACTCCCTAGTAGAATCAGTAGTCTGCTAAGCTTAAGGACAAAGCCATAAAGCACTTAACAGCCAGAATGGAAAGAAGTTGAGGCCAGGGAAAATTGGCATGACTTTATTAAACAAAGATGTGACTGTGATCCAAATATATAATATTTTACAATTTTAAAAGTTTCCAGTCCACAATACAATAATACTAATAGTAGAAGGAGCCCCGGTGCTGCAAAGGTGAAGTGCTTGGCTGCCAACTGCAAGCTTGCTTAGCAGTTTTAATGCACCCAGTCGCTCCACAGAAGAAAAGACCTAGCGTTCTGCTTCCATAAATATTACAACCTATCACATAGGGTCCCTGCGAGTCTGAATTGACTCAGGGAGACACAATAGCATCAACATTATTTAGCTTTCATTTTGGGAGTGGTTGGATATTGATTTGAGTTGAATATTATAGATTTAGGGAGGCAGCTCAGGTACTATGATAGGTAGAAGACTGATGTACCAGAAATATCCACATCCTAATCCCTAAACCTGTAAATTTGTTATGGTAACTGGCAAGAGGGGACTGGGGTTGCAGATGGAATGAAGTTTGCTAATCATCTGACCTTAAACTAGAGAGATTATTTTAGATGAGCCAGATGGGCTCAATGCACTGACAAGGGTCTTCAAAAGTGGAAAGCGAAGGTGAAGAAGTGTCTGTCAGAAAGAAATTGGAAGATGCTGCCTACTGGCTTTGTGACAAGGGACCAGATGCCCATGCGGGTAGGCGTGCAGACAGCTGCAGAGGCTAGAAATGACAAGAGAATGAATTCTTTCCTGCAGCCTCCAGACAGGAACATGGCTTCACCGCCACCTTCACTGTCGTCCAAGAGTGTTATTAACCTTAAGAACTCTAAGAGAAAAATTGTGTGGCACTTTAAGGCACTACATTTGCGGTAGTTTGTCATAATGCTAATTGAAAACTAATAGAGGCGCTGTGTTTAAAAACTCTATAAAAATTCATTTTAATTTACTGACTTGGCCTTGAAGCCCAGTCTGATTTTTTTTTAATACAGACTTTTAACTGGTCTGTAAGGCAGATTTAAAAGCAATTAAGTTAATAATGCATTAACTCTATTGCTTGATTATGGTACGCAGTGGCTATACATCCATACCCTTGATTTGGGTATTTTAAATCCAGCTTTAATTTTCAGCCTTGCTATTAAAAGGTATTTCTGTATGTTAGGGTCGTCGTCGTCGTTAGCTGGCATTGAGTTGGTTCCAACTGGTAGCGACCTGTTGTACAACAAAGCGAGACACTGCCTGGTCCTACGCTACCCTTACAATTGTTCTGTTTAAGCCCATTGTTTCAGCCACTATGTCAATCCATCTTGTTGAAGGCTCCCTCTTTTATGCCGCCCTCCACTTTATCACATGTGATGGGACTGGTCTTTTCTGACAACATGTCCAAAGTATGTAAGAAGAAGTCTCGCCATCCTCGCTTCTACGGAGCATTCTGAATGGCTGTATTTCCAAGACCGATTTGTTTGTTGTTTTGTTAGGCTTAGGCATTTCTTAAGTTGTCTAAAACATTAACTAATTATGAAGTATAATGTAGGAAGAGTCTTTTGAGCACAGTGGGTTAAGCATTGGGCTACCAAATGCAAAGTAGGCACTTCAATCCACTAAGTGCTCCCCGGGACAAAGATGAGTCGGGATGCTTCTGTGGAGGTTGACAGCCTTGGAAAGCTACACCATATTTCCATGCCGACCAAGCGTGTCACGTGGGGTTAAAACCAACTTGCAATGGGTTAGTTTGGGTTTGGTTAGGGAAGAGTCGGACAGAATTCCATCTTTGCTCAGAATATGCATATTTACAGTTCAGATGGGTAGAGCGAAAGTTCGATTAGAGCAATATACCATGGTGACATTGTGGTTACACATAGAGCTGCGGTCAACAAGGTTCACAGTTTGAAACCGCCAGCCGCTCCTCAGGAGAATGACAGGGCTTTCTACTCTCGTAAAGAGTTACTGTCTCAGAAACTCACAGGGGCCACTTCTACTCTGCCCTGCGGGGTCGCTGTGCATCGCGATCGACTTGATAGGACAGTGAGTTTGATTTCGAGTTTGGCAAGATACTTGTATATGTTTAGGGCAATGGTGGCCAAATTCTTAATAAAGACCTCTAGGACTAGCATCCTACACTATCTTCCATTTCTTCAGTGAAAGTTTGAAGTTTCCTAAATATATGTAGGCTTTGTGCTAAATACATTATATATATATTGTCTTTCAAATGTTTAGGAATTTGCATGCCCATCTACAATGAATTCTCTGGTTTTCAGAAAACTTGTTCATTCAGATTTTTTTCGTTACTTGCTTTGTTAGGTCACTTAATGCTTTATCTCCTCATAATGAGAATAACAAGCTCTGGAGGGAGGGTGTTAGAAGTGAGTATTTCTAGCTGAAAATGTGTTATAAAAACAAAAGGTAATTGTCAAATGATAAAGCAAGTTTATGATGAATATATAAAAATTTTTAGTATATGTTTCCCTGTGCTTTGCTGCACAAATAAATTTAGAATGCTTGTCAGGCAACTGGAGTTTCCTGGGGCATTATAGAATATATTAATTAGGCCAACAAGACTATAGCTCTTAGGTAGAAATATGAGATGTTTTAACATTTAGATATGAAGTTTTATTGTACTCTAATGACATAGCATGAAACTTGAAAGGAGAATGGAATGGACAAATTATTTTATTCCACATTTTAAATGTATAGATTAGCTAAAACTGTCACAGCTCCCCAATGTTGGATTTCTGACACTCTAGGTAAATCTTTATTAACATTTTTGAAGTACAGTTTAGGATCCCACGATTCATTTGTTTCTATAAAATGATCAAATGTAGGTCTTAACTGTAAGTATAACTCCCGCTTTTTAACTATCTTTCATTGAAATTCTTATCTTGGCATTTAATTTGTTGCCTCTACCACAGACTTTCTGAAATGGATCGAGTTCTTTTTGTCTTCTCCAGTGGAGTCCATTGAATGCTCACTGGACCCTGGCTTTAAGGAAATACGAAGTGATCCTGCTGCCAGCAAAATACAGAGAGAGAGAAAATAAAACACGGCTATAAAAGCCAGATCTCGTGCTTTACGAATTTTAGGTCATGTGTTTGTGTTTGCGCAAGTCATTCATTTTCTTCACTCAGAACCAATCCCCAGGGCGCTTCATGGGTGAAAGGAATGAGGGCTATGAACTTTGGGTTGAACCGAAGAACGCTGCAAACGCACCAGGAAAGGAGTCCCGGTGGTGCTGCGGTCAAGCAACTCAGCCGCTGACCCACCGGGCCGCTCACTAGCTGCTCCCTGGGAGAGAGATGTGGCGGTCCCCTGCCATGAAGATGGATAGCCTGGAAGCCCCATGGGATAGTTCTAGGCTGAGTCAAATCTAGTCAACAGCAGCATCCGGTTCGGGGTTATGTACCAGCCACTGAGCTCAGAACTGTCCAAGGACCAAAGCCATGCTGCTTTGTTTTTTCCTATTTTTTCCCACACCTTCGCCTTGCCTTTTCCATAGGCTAATTTCTATAGGCGAATCTAACTATCATGTGTAAGGAAATGTGTCCTTCTAATGCACAAAGGTGCTTTTGTATAGATTGAATGGTTGCCTTCGCCGCAGTCCCGACAGTTGGACTTCAGCAGGAGTTCAGAAAGGGCAAGGAACTGAGCGACCTTCTGTTGCTTTCCCCAGTCACATGTTCACCTGTCTGTCAGTGTGTGGGTTTCCCTCCGTGAGCAAGTTGCCAGGTCCCCTGGGGCTTTTCATCTCGATGACTCCACCTTTCCAACTTGTGGGGAAGCGATACTATCTGATAGAACTGAGTAGGGCATAGTTTAGGAAACATGGTTTCCATTCTTCACCGTGTTTTCACCAATGGGTGTTGACTAGGATGTCTTTACCTAGTGCGAACGAGTCTGACTTGTGATAGGACTTCCCTGTCACATCTTAATGCTTCTAAAGCTCCAGCTTGCCCACTGAATCTGAGGTGCGAATGATCGTTATTTATCGAGCTGCAAGGATAGTGTTCAAGCTGACACATGCACACCCAGCCTTAGAGTCGGCCTTTCCAGTGTGCCTGTGTGGTGATGCTGTACGGATCACAGTCCCCCAAACTCAGTCTTCTCCATAGTGGATGCCTTCCCTAGAATACGTTTTATCTACTGACTCATTGCCTTGCATTCTTGGTCTTCACTTAGAGTGGCTAAATCAAGATATACCTCTTCTCCTTGTAGCTCCCTTTAGACTTTCCTTTTTTGTACCCATTATGAAATGCTCTTATTCAGGCTCGTTTAGACTTCCTCCAAACGCTGCTTCATCCTCTCCTGCCATAACCCATCAGTTGGTGAACATTAAAAACAAAACAAAACAAAAACCTAATGAAGTGACTCTTCTTTATAGCCACCGTACAGTCAGTTCATTTGAATGTACTGCAGGTACTTATCACATTGTGGTAGCGTGTAAAGGAGAGAAGTAGTGCTTATTTCTTTAGAGGATTTGTGAACCTAGCTTAAGAGAGGGAGTTGAATCTCGCTCTCCAATAAGAACAGGAGGAGCTGCAGCTGGCGGTGCAGTGGTTAGGCACTTGGCCACGTGATAGGCGGTTTGCAGCTGCTCTGCTGGAGAAAGATGTGGCAGTCTCGTTCCTTGAAGACTTAAAGCCTTAGAAACCTTATAGGGCAGTTCTGTTCTGTTTGTAAGGCCTCTATGAGTCACAATTGATTTGACAGTAGTGGGTTTTGGTTTCTTTAAATAAGTTCAAAGAGTAATAGCAACAATAAAGACATTCAGCTCTGTGGCCCAATAGGAAAGTCAAAGCCAAGAAAGGTATTCAAAACAAAACAAAAAAACAGCGTGCCATCAAGTTGATTCCAAGTCATGGTGACCTTATGGGACCTCGAGTCGATGTGTGCTTTAGGGTTTCGGAGACTGTAAATGTTGATGGGAGCAGACAGCCTTGTCCTCCCCCTCAGACTGGTCGGTGGGTTTGAATCACCGGCCTTCTGGTTAGCAGCCCAATGCCTAACCCACAGTGCCAGCAAAAGTACACACGTGACAAAACCAAGAATGAACAGTTCAAGTTACAGGAAAGGTATTCACTAGGATATTTTATCTGTAAATAAGGTACAGAAAATTCAGAACCACAAAAATATCCACGACAAGCAAGACAAGGGACGTTCTGCATTTCCCTGTACCTCCGTGGTCACCGTGAGGAGTGGCTGCCTTGGCGTTCCCGGCTTCTGGGCGCAGAGCCCTTGGGACAGCCAGTGAGTTTCTTTCCAGAAGAGAAGCTTGTGTTTTGAGTCTTACTAGACCACTGAGACTGTTTTTCCACAAAAGCGTCTGTGACTCTATCTTTATTGAAAATAAATATTTAAAACTCCCTGGGCCAACTCTGCTGATGAGGAGGTAAGAAGGAAATTGCTTTAAGGAAAGAACGCAAGCACCGGGGGCCAATGAACTCCTCCTGGGCTTAAAGGCAGCTTTAGGCAAATGAGCAGGCTTTGGCTACTGCAAACTGAGCGGCAGACAGCCTGCTCTGAAGCAGCCAGATATCAGGAAACTGGAAATGGCTACCTTCTAGCAGACTCACCAGCACCCTGGTTAATTGAGGTCTCTGTAGCTGACATTGTTTTCGGAGGACATTGGCTAGTTCAAAACTCAAAATTTCACCCTGGTCACTCAGAGGCTGCGTGGGCCCTAGTTATGGTGGGCCCTAATTTTGGTCTGGAATCTACTGGATTATTCAGCCCCATTCCATGTCTTATAGGCTGTCAGTCTTACTGTACAGTTTGGTGTTTAGGGCCAGGGTAGAGGTAATAATGTTCTTCCATTTGGCATAAGAAGGATTTGGGGGGCCATTGGGGAAGGAAAAAAATCCATCAGTGCTTTACTTGGTCAAGATTGCGTTTTTAAAATAGTCATTATAATTGGCAAAAGTGCAGAAGTAATGCTGGAATGAATTGTGCAGCAAGTAGAGTATCTTTTTCTGTACTGGTTATAAAATTGACAATATATAGTAAAAGTTTCATGAGAGCCAGATAGAAGAAACTGGAAGTGAATCTTGCTTTAAAGAACATAAGAAAGAGAAAAAGTTAAAAATTGAATGGTATAAATTTAACATTAAAAGCCAAATAAAAAGAGACAATGATAAATGTAGCTCTGTTAGGGATGTACTCCTAGCAGATAGGGACCCACAGGACTCCCCAGGGCCAGTACAACAGCAGATGGCCTGCAAGCATGTGGATTTGTGGTCGATTTCTGGTGGGAGGGCCGCTGTAGGGTAGGAGCTGGAGTTAGAAGAGGGCTTCTCTGTCAGTTCTGGTCCCAGGCAGAGTGTGCACCACAGTGGATGCCAAACTGGAGTTTATGGAGCATACCCATGTTCATACTTCCGGGCAACCTGCCAGTACTTGCCAGCAAGGATCATCAGCTCTGCCCTCATTTCCAGGCACAAGCCATTTTGGTCATTAATTCTATTACCACATTGTTTAAAAACAAACCTTGTCTCCTTCTTTTGTAAGGAATGTTCTATCATTCTGCCAACTATGCCTGAAATAATAGGCATTTTGTATTTTCAAGGTATACTGAACCTCTGTTTTGTGGCTCCTTTATATATGTACTTGAGTCTTTGAACTTACACCAGAAGGTCACATTATCTTAAGTGCATTTTATATTCGAATCCAACAGATTTGGTGTTGTCTGCTTTTAACAATTTAGACTTTCTGCCGTATGTCTTGAGATCATGAAGGTCTAATGGCGTTCCTCTAGGAGGATGCTATACTTTTCCAGTATCCATTATGAAGTGCAGGAAGCAGAATGGCGGCGTGGTTAAGCTCTTGGCTGCTGTCCAGCGGATTGGCTTCCATAAAGACCACTGCCTGGGAAGCTCCGTGGCCTGGTTCTTCTACGCCTTACAGGGCTGCTGTGAGCTAAAATCGATTCCCCAGAATGTAATGGCAGTGGTATAGTGGAAGCAGTTGTATGTTCTACATGAGGTCACCATGAGTCACTATTTTCTGGGGAATCATCCATCTTATTTGGCTTTTAGAGCAGAAAGCTCTGTTCTTAACATTGGGCATTGAAACTCTTTTTAGTCCTAGGTTACTAAAAATGTAGCCGTGATTCTGTCTTCAGAAGTCTAGTTAGCCACACAAGAGACAGATCTTTAAAGAGAACAAAAGCAGCAGGGGGGTATGCATACCTTAGGAGAATCAACTGTTCAAAATCACAAGGGCAGCATTTCCCCAGGAGACCGTTCAGAAGGGAAGCAGGGTGAATGGAATTGGGAAATACATGGGGGCAGGAGGACACCTGACTTCCATGTTGTTTATTGCAGTCAGTGGCACGAAGTAAAATATCTATGAGTCATGTGGTGGCAAACTGATTTTCTCTTTATAGCATTAGCTAGTTCACAATAACAAAGTTCTCTTAAAAAATCTAGAGGACAGTAGATGTTTGTTGGGGGAGGGGTGGTGCTTACAATGTTCTCTGTAATCCGGAACTCACAAGTAGACTCTATACACCCTTGGTTCTCCACCTTCCTCAGGCCTCGACCCTTTCAGACAGTTCCTCCTGTTGTGGCGACCCCCAACCATAACATTATTTTCATTGCTACTTCGTCACTGTAATTTTGTTACTGTTATGAATTATCATGTAAATATCTGATAGGCAGGATTTATTTTCATTATAACAAATTGAACATAATTAAAGCATAGTGATTAATCACAAAAACAACATGTGCTTATATATTGTGAAATATTTATTCCTAAGTACAAATAAATGAAATTTTGTCTTGAAGCATGGTATAGCATGGGTAACTATCTTCACTCCGGGTACTCTTATGTGGGCCTATCTGCATGTGGGTGGATCCACCTAGAGATGGATAGAGGAGCGGTGTCTCGGTTCCTAAGACCCTCGGAAATATGTGTTTTCCGAGGGTCTTAGATGAGCCCTTGAAAGGGTCATTCATCTTCGCCCACTTTTATCTTCCTTTACCATCCCTTTGTCACAGACGTGTGCACAGACACACAGAGAGGATGAGAGTTACATTCCAGGAGGGAACACCCCACCTTTGTTATGTATTCTGGTCTTAACACAAACCCTGAAGGAAGGATACATTCTGAAATGCGAGTGTTGTTTTCTTGGATCTTTAAGAGGAAATGATGCAGGAAAATTACATCAAACCGAATTGCCAAAATGTGTCTTCACTCTGTACTGTAGTCACCGGAACGCAGAATGATTGGTTGGAAGCTCTTGGTTGATTCTGGTATATTACTGTAAAAGCACGCGTAAAGTAGGTGTAAGCATTTGGCACCCACATTTGCCTGTGAGTGTCAAACTTCATTTTCTTGAGGCTTTTTTTTTTTCTTTCTTAGCTCTTCTCACCGTATAATACGTAATGTAAGAAAGTGATTGTTTCTTAGTTAGGGTCCCCTATCCTTCACTACAGCATGGATGCTATTACATCTCAAAGCCTGGAAGACAATTTGACAAGAGCTGAATAGTGTGTGGAATTCAGGAATAGTGCACGCCGCTCATTTGAGAATGTTCTCCGTGAAGGAGAGGAAGATGGTGGTACCTGGTAGACATGTAGATTAAGGATAGGGGCGAGTGAGTGTTCAAGCATCTCAGGTCCTTAACAGTTTATAATGAGAAGGGTCAGTCATTCAGAACAAAGTTGGGTTTTTTTTATTTGTTTTTCTAAAGAAATCTTTGGGAAGGTTTGACCTTTGATAGGAGGGTGAATAATTCTTCCGTTAAAGGTGGAGAAAGAAAGGTCTGGCAGATGGAGGAGGAGTTTATGGATATGGTGGTGGCAGGGTAGTTAGAGTGTGGATATTTTTAGTTTGTCACTGAAGTGTGAGATTGAATCCAATGAGTCGAAGGCAGCTGGGGAACTTACCCTGGTTTGAGAAATGGGCCAGGGGTAGGAGCTTACTGTCTTGTCTCAGAGAGGAGGAATGAGTTCCAGAATGTAGGACACTTGGACACTTGTGCCTTAAAAATTTTTTTTGAGGTAAAACCAGTCTTCTGAGTGATTTTTTTCCCCCAAGCAGGAACTATTCACAACTATTCAGTTCAAGGCAGGAAAAAGATGATTTTATCTACTCCTGTAAAGAGTTACTGTCTCGGAAACAGAAAGGGGCAATTCTACCCTGTTCTATAGGGAGCTATGGGTCAGCATCAAATTGATGGCAGCAAATTTGGTTTGTTTTTTTTCAGTTCAGGTTCAGAGAGGGTATATAGTTAATTTGATAAAGGTTTGGTGAATAAGAGAGAGGAGGAGCAGGGATGATGGGATGGTGTCGCAATTGTAACGATGTAAAGTGAACGCAAAATTGAGAGAAATTAAGAAATATTTTATAGCCTTGGTTACGGAGTTATAAGTACATATTAAAAGCTCAGGCTTGCAATCAGGCCATCTGGGTTCACATCACATTTTCTGCCTCTTTCTAATGAGTGAGGGACCATAGACAACTATTCTAAGCATCCTTTTCGTCCCACTGTTCTCCCTCTGTAAAGTGGGGGGGATGTTAGCTCATGGAGTTGTCCTGCTGATTGCATTTATATTTAGGATAGATTAGTGCCTGATACGAATTTAACACTCAAATATTAGGCAAGTACAATACTTAATAGAAATGTGGGTGAAGAGAAGTCTGTGTATTGTTCTGGGGTAACACAGTCACAAAAAAAATAGAAGTATATCTTATTTGCTATGCAAAGTTAAAGATGACACATTTGGTCAGGATGTATATATAAAGTATTGTACTTGCCTAATATTTGAGTGTTAAATTCGTATCAGGCATAGCAAATAAGATATACTTCTATTTTTTTGTGTGACTGTGTTACCCCAGAACAATACACAGACTTCTCTTCACCCACATTTCTAATTTTTGTTAATTAACTCACCCTTTTTGTTAATTCTCTTATATACCTTAATATGTACAATTGGAATAGAATAAAAGTGGTAAAACTCAAAAATCCAATCTGAACCCTGAAATTGAGTAGCAAAGTCTTGAGTAAGTATACTTGTCTAGTGGCCAGTTTTCAGACTATCAGAATGTCTGCTACTCATTTTTAAAAGATTTGTCAGAAATAATGAGACTAATAAGGATAAGTGGATGAAAAAATTGATCCTCTCCAGAGCATTCATTTGCTCGAAATCAGTACTTATCAAACTAACAAATTTATATATCCTTTGCTAATTTTTATTGTTTCTCATAGTGCGACAACACATTTTTGCATCTGATTTTTCATCTACTACTTTATATTATTTGCACTTCATCTTCTGTGGCATATCAAAGTACATTATGTGAATAGCACTGTTGCTGGTAGGTACCCTCACATGGATACAAAATTCTGCCCCATCCTGCGCCATCCTCACAGTCTTTGCTATGTGTGAGCCCAGAGCAATAGCCACTGTGTCATTCCATCTCGCTGAGGACATTCTCTTGTCCACGGACCCTTTTCTGTACCAAGCACGATGTCCTTTTACAGGGACTGATCTCTATGGTATCATGTCCAAAGTATGTGAGACTAAGGGTCAGCATCCTTGCTGCTCAGCATCATTGTGGCTGCACTCCTGCCATGACGTTGGTTTGCTTTTTCTGTATCACAGGCCATGGTATGTTCAGTATTCTTCTGTCTTCTTTATTCAGTCTACCTCTCACATGCATGTGAGATCATTTAAAATGCCATGAGCTGGGTAAGGCTCACCTTTTATCCTTACAGTGAGATCTTTGCTTCTTAACATTTGAAAAGAGGTCTTTTGCAAGTTTACCAAATGCAACATTGCTAGTCATACGATTTTCACTAGTCTTTATTTATTGATTTTATTTAGAAGTAGGTGGCTACGTCTTTCTTCCGAACCTGTCTTAGCTCCAGTGAAGCCTGTCCACCATGCGTGACTCTGCTGGTATTTGAAATACCAAATACCACACAACATAGCTCCCCGATCACAGCAGCATGAAGTCAATACAGTGGGACAGACTGACAGGCATGACAGACGGTGGATGAGTAATGTAGGTAGGGTTAGATGTTGTTATTATTAGGGGCCACTGAGTTGATTCCGACCCCTAGGGACCCGATGCATGACAGAAGCAAACACTGCCTGGTCTTGTGCCAGTCTCACAGTTGTTCTGTGCTCAATCCCATTGTGGCAACCATTGTGCCAATCCATCTCCCAAGAGCCTTCCAAACATGATGTCCTTTCCCAGACATACACGATGTCCTTCTCTCGGGAATGGTCTCTCCTGACAACGCATCCCAAGTCTGTAACACAAAGGCTCACCATCCTTACCTCTGAGAAGCACTCTGGCTGCACTTCTTCGAGACAGCTAGCTCACTCTGTCCTCTTAGCAGTCCATGGCACGTTCCCCATGCTTGTCCAGCGCTACCGTTCCAGTGCATCCCTTCTTAGGTCCTCCTCATTTACTGTCCAATGTTCGCATGCCTAGGGGGCGATTGAAAATACCATGGCTGGGGTTAAGTATTTGACCGTTTGGATCAAGTATTTGAACCACGAGGCTATCAGTTTGTTGCACCGGGGTGGCTTGTGGCTTGTGGCTATGTCACTGGCTTTTCAGATGCCAGCAGGGTCCTGAGGTATGTGTGGCAGGTGACCTTGAGTTTAACAAAGAAACTCTGCCTGGTCCTGTGGCGTCTTCACAATTACTGGTATGTTCGAGAGGCATTTGCAATGTTGCTGGTATAATATTTCATTAAAATAGATAAAATATAGGGACTGTATACCATCTTAACTGGGACACAAAAAATTAATAATCACATTAATAGATTATTTGAGTTAATGATAAGAAACATAATAAAGTGTAGATGATTCATAAACTTCATAATTATAACATTAGGATAATGGATGCAAACCTGGGCTGTCACAGGTATTAATGAATTTTCCACTATTGACATGACTCATCGATGAATAAGAAACCCAGTCAGAAGGTACCACAGGTTCAAGGACTAAGCAAAGGGATGATCAAATGAATTGGCAAATCAGTAACAATGCTGACAAGCTGGGCAGTAGCTACAGGATAACAACCAATTGCATTCTGGTGGTAATTATTTACATTTTTTACAAATTGAAAATTACATTTATGTACATATGTCTCTTGCATGACTTAATCGTTTTATGTATACACACACACATAGACAGAGTTTAGAAATGCTCCAAGATGACATACGATTTAATAGAACAGCAAGTCCATTTTTGCACCCACGTTCAAGGCTTGCACAATTTTTCCTTGCACGGGCACACTGAGGCAGGCCGTGCTTCCTTTAGCTGTGGGTTTGCAGTTAAAGTCCTAGCAACCCTGGTTGGCAGTAGGTTGCACACTGGGCTGCTAAATCCCAAGATCAGTATTTTGGACCCACCAGCCCTTCAACCAGAGAAGGATGAGGCTTTGTGCTCTCGCGAAGACTTGCAGCCTCGGGAACCTCCGGGGGCAGTTCTGCTCCGCCCGGTAGTGTCACTGTGTGTCAGAATCGGCTCATAGGCAGTGTACTCTGGTTAGATTTTTAATTTTTCACTTTATCTGTGGGCAAATTCTTGTGTCTCAGGCAATGCCTTTTTAAAAAAAAGCATTTTTATTTACAGTGTGATAGTTTTAAGTTTTTCAAACAGCATACTACTAAGCCCCACTCCCCTTTCATATGTGAGCTTGTTCTGAACCGCCATCGTTCCTATTTCACGGGCCAGTGGTGGAAAGTGCTACTTTTATCACGTTCTGGTTGCCTGCCCTAAGAGGCTGGGAGCATTTATTTGGAGCCTTTAGGTTGATTGTGAATTTTCCTTTAACAACCCCTTCTCCTTACCAGAAAGAAAGAAAATCCAACAAGAGCCAACTGGACTTTTTTTTTTTAAGCCATTGTTTGGTAAGCTGTAGCTCTGCTCTTGTAACCAGAGGCTGTGTTTATTTTCAGTGCTGGCAGTTCCACCTAACAAATCAACTGGTATTGAATTCACCGAGGGAGATGCCCTTTCCCTTTCTTCATCTGTTTGCCAAATGTGTGTGGTCCCTCTGCTGCTCCTCTGGGTTGCACTAAAGTGGGGGCCGTTAGCAGAGGCATGTTTCTGTTCTGAATCCTCAGTCTCTGGTAGGCTGGGTTGTCGAATTGACCCCTACCCTGGTGGTCCACAGGGGTTGTATGGGGTCAAAGTCCCCCACCAGTGATTCTAGGTGTTTAGGAGCAGTGTGAATCCTGGTGGACTAGTGGTTATGTGTTGGGCTGCTAAGCCCAAGCAAGGTCAGCAGTTCAAAACCACCAGCTGCTCCAAGAGAGAAAGATGAGGCTTTCTACTCCTGTGGAAATTACAGGCTCAGAACCTCACAAAGGCAGTTCTACCGTGACCTCGAGGGTGGCCATGAGTCAGAATCAACTCGATGGCAGTGAATCTTGTTTGGGTTTTGGTGTAGAAGCTCTGAGACAGTAGGGTGGCTCTTGGTTTGGTTCTTAAGGACAGGATATCTGTCCTTGGAAAATGGTGTCGCCATAGTAATCAAAATTATCTCAGAGAAGGGTTGAGATCAGTTGTATCCTAGTGGACTAATATTTTTTGACTAAGATTTATTTCAGATATTGCCTGCAAATTCTTCTTTCATTCAACCCTATGAACAGCAGAGTGAAACACAATCATTCCGATGCCTGAGCCCATTGATACAGCCACTGTGTCAATCCATCTCATCAAGGGCCTCTCTTTTTGATCACCCTTCCCCCTTACCACACATGACATCCTTCTCCAGTGACTGGACTCTGCTAACAACACATCCAAAGTATGTAAGATGAAATCTTGCCATCTTTGCCTCTAAGGAGCACTTTGGCTTTATTCCTCCAATATGGATCGATTTGTACTTTTATCAGTCCATGATACTTCGAATATTCTTCTCCAGCACCAAAATTCAGGCGTGTTGATTCTTCTGCGATCTTCCTCAGTCAGCGTCCAACTCTCACAAGCATGAGACCGTGGAGAGTACAATACCATGGGCTGGGTCAGGCACACCTTAGACCTTACCGCAACGTCCTTGCTCCTCAAAACGCTGAAGAATTCTTGTGCAGCAGGTTTACCTCATGCAATATGCCTCTGGATCCCTTGACTTTTGCTTTCATGAGCATCGATTGTGGATCCAAGTGAGACAAAGTCCTTGACAATTCCACCTTTTCTCCGTTTATCATGATGTCACCTCTTGGTCCAATTGTGAGGATTTGGGTCTTCCTGACATTGACATTGAGTTGTAATCCTTACTGAAGGCTACAATCCTTGATCTTCACCAGCAAGTGCTTCTGCTCCTCCTCACAGCAAACGAGGTTGTGTCATCTGCATACTGCCTTCCTCCACTCCTGATGCCACACTCTTCCTCATATAATCCACTCCTGATGCCACACTCTTCCTCATATAATCCACTCCTGATGCCACACTCTTCCTCATATAATCCACTCCTGATGCTGCGCTCTTCTTCATAAGTCCCCACTTTTTAAAACTTTTGTTCACATATTTTAAAAGTCCAGCCGCTTTGCTGTCTCGTCAGTTCTCACTCAGGACAACCCTGGGGGTGTGTAGTACACCTGCGCCCTATGGGGTGTTCATGGCGGTCAGCTCCCAAAGCAGACCGTAAGTCCTGTCCTTCTGAGGGACTGGGAGGAGCCACATGCGGCCCACCGAGGACATTTATTTGGCCCGCCAGGTGTTTGTGCCCTGTTTGGTTTTTTTTTACTTCAAAATAAGATATGTGCAGTGTGCATAGGAATTTGTTCATAGTTGTTTTTTTTTTAAACTATAGTCCGGCCCTCCAACAGGTCCGAGGGACAGTGAACTGACCCCCTGTTTAAAAAGTTTGAGGCCCCCTGGACTACTGGATAGGTTTAAATAGCCAACCTCTTAGTTAGTAGCTGAGTGCTATTTGTACAACCCAGAAATTTCTATTCTTGTATTAAAACAACAACAACAAAAACCAGGTTCAATGGCGTCCCATGGTCTCTGGGTGACTGAGTAGGGTTTTCTGGGCTAATATTTATGGAAGCTGATTGCCAGACCTTTCTTCCAAGTGTCCTTTCTTTCTACTGGGTAGTTATGAATCCCTAAACTGTAGGTTACTAGTGGAGTGTAGCCCATGCAGGGACTGATACATGCCTTTGTTAGTGTTGCTCAAACTCTGATATATACAAGAATCTCCTGGGGATTTTAAAATGAAGATTCTAACTCAATAAACTTGGGGAAGGACCCAAGATTCCTTATGCTAACAAGCTGTGAACCGCATCGTGGTATTAACAGTCCCAAGGACTGCCAGAAGAGCAAACAAATTTGTCTTGGTAGAAGTACAGCCAGAACGCTTCTCAGAAGTGAGGATGGTGAGACTTCGTCTCGCGTGTTTTAGACATGTCATCAGGAGCACCCAGCCCTGGAGAAAGACATCATGCGTGGTCAAGTGGAAGCGGCGTGAAAAGGGGGAAGACACTCAGGGGGATGACTTGGCCAGCAGCTGCCACACTGAGCTCAGACTCAATTGTGAGGATGGTGCAGGACCAGGCCGCCTGGTGGTTTGGTACATCGGGCCACTGTGAGTTGGAACCCACTGGACAGCACCTACCACCACTGTGAATAGCAGAACGCCAGTACTTTCTCCACAGCCGTGGGAGCAAAGCATAGAAAGTCTTCATTGGACGTTAGCTCTAGATGGTAGACCTTCCACGCTTGCTTCACCATTAGAGGCCCGGACCAGGGAGGAGAGTCAGCTAACTTCTCCGCTCCTGAGTCAGCGAGTAAGCGCTTCACAGTCTGGTTCTGCTACTTTGTTTCGGAGTTTGGCATTTCCCAGACATTTTACTTACCCCATTGAAGACGATGTAAATCAGTTTTCAAAGCAAATTGTGAGTTCTTTGGAGATTCTGTTACCTATGTTTATAAATGGTGATCGTGTTCAATTTCTAGTGACGTGCCCTACTTTTTGATATATTACATAGATGTTTTTAAGAAGGTAATTTCTCCTGAATTTGTTTGTATGAATATTGTAATACCATCCTCTCTTGGGTACTGTGCCATTTCTCTTTGCTTACCAAACAGTTTTGTAAGAACCGAGTGACATCCAAGAAGTCTGTTGAGTACTATTAAATGTTATTACTCTATTCTGACCTAGATAAGGGACAGTAAACTATTTTTAAATATAAGGCCACTGATCCATTGAGATTATGAGCTGTTCAACACACACACACACACACACACACACACACACACACACACACACAAGAACTTATTTTAAACACCACATTTCTCCATCTCTTTTACCCAAGTCTTGGTCCTAAACCAAAAAAACACCTAACTAGATTGTGAAGATCTTGGAAAACAGGAAACTTGCTTTTTTACACGAAGAATAACGATCATGAGAAAGACATTTCAGTAGATACGTTTTTTTTAATGTTAGTAGCGGGAAAGAGAAACTGACGAGGGAAAGGGGCATTCCTATGTGGGTGAAATGCAGAGAAACGTGAGGAGAAAGGGGTGGCTGTGCATGGCTAAAGTGAAGAAAGGACCCAGGTGGACTTGGCGGGAGTTAGTAGATTGTGAGGCCGGGAGGTTTCCAGAGTGACGCTCTTCCTCTCCTCATTGGAAATTTGATCAGGACTTCTCAGGTTCAGCAGCTGTTTCCAGCATTTCTGCTGTCAGAGAATTTGTAGTCAAGGAGAACATCTTGCATCTACTCCACAGAGTGGAATTGGGCTGATGCCCTGACTGTGGTCTGACCACTTCCATCCTAGAGCATCAGAAGCCATGACCAAACACACCACAAGTGTTGCGTGGCTTCTGACTCATAGTGTACCTATAGGACAGTGGAACTGCCCCATAGGGTTTCCATGGCGACGAGTCTTCACAGGCCCAGACAATCACACCTTTCTCCTGCAGAGCCATGGACCTTTTGTGAGCAGCTGGTGCTCAATCGCTATGCCAAGAGGCCATGGGTGTCACACATGATACCTAGGTCTTATATCTTACTTGCAATTCAGTTTTCTATCCTAAATGCTCTGTGGGTGAAAGATGAGGCTTGCTTCTCCCATAAAGATGTATCGCTTTGGATTCCCTCTCTAAGGTCGCTGTGAGTCAGAATTTACTAGAAGGCCCCGGACTTGGAATTTCTTTGCACAATATAATTGCTTACAGAAAACGTCCTGCTATTTCCAGGTATCAAGCGGCCATTGGTTCTTTGGTTACTGATACATGGTGGACATATTTTTAGATAAGGGTTTAAAAGTATGGAAATCAAATTCTTCTTCTTCTTTGAATTTTACCTCTTTCTCCCCCTGCAGTCATCAAACACAAACCACCTGTTGGGATCATCCAAAAATGACCGAACTCTTTCAATCCCTTGGTGAGTATATATTTTTTAATATCAAGGAAATAACCTGAAAGTTAAGAATCAACCGTATATTCTTAACTGGAAACAACTAACCAGCTAGCTTGGTTTGTTTAAAGTCATGTCCCTGACATCTAAAAGCAGTTTAGCTTCCAAGGAAATGCGTGCTTTGAGGTAGTGTGAGCCAAAGAGAATGGATTTACAAGGCGAATTGTAACTGGAGGTCTTGGCCCCCTGTGATGGAGGAGTCAGCTTATGCTTCACATTACCTGGAAAAGGGAAAGGGGGTGGGGTGGGGATTGATAGCACAGCACTGTCCTACCCACTGCTTTAAGTTTCCTTTTAGTTCACTTTTAATTTAGTAAGTGTTACAAAATTAGCTCCCTTCGTTTTATTTTGGCCTAGTCATTACGAACTTGATTCATTTTGGGAGAAAAATGCAGGAAAAGGCTTTAGATGAGAATTCTCCTTTTAATTTCCCCTAGACCATGACCTTGAACTGATGGGTTCCAGTGGTTCTTTTAAGAGTTTCCTGTTTGGGTAGCTCAGGACCGGCTGGAGACAGGGAACAGCACCCTAAGGCTCCCCATTTCCATTCGATGGGCACCATTTTTATCTCCTTATGTAGTAAACTTCTTTGGGTGGGTGAAGGAGGGGCTTCAAAGGTTAAACAACCAGGAAGGCGACCACAATGGTTTGCTTACTTGGTAAAATTTCTTGATGTCTGAGTTTCCTCCACACTCTTCCCATGTCTGATACTCTGTTGTTAGTCGGCAGAAAAATAAACGGCAATATCCATTGTTTCCCCAACTGTAACTGTTGATTAGAGGATTATTTTATTTGGATCTGTTAAAGGGGAAAGAAGCAGATCCGGTGGATGGAATGTACAGATACAACTAGCTTCGTGAATAGTGAGACTGGTGGACAGAAAAGTAGTGTCCTTGGGAAGATTTCCCCTGGAGAAGAGCCCGAGTCAGCAGTGGGGCAGGTAGTGCATTCAGCCTTTAGTATGAGGTGCTCACTAAGCAACCCAAATCCAAGAAGCTGTGTTTTTCCCACTCTGCTTTTTGAAATTAACTTTCTTGAAATCATCTTTGCACCAGTGCTTTTACCTGTGCCTCAACCTGGTGCTAAGGTGCATTGAAGTGCTTTCTCAAATAAGTGCTGGGGCACCTAGGAGGGGACTTTTTAATGCCTGAAGACATACGAGAAGGCTTCAAAAAGTTCATGGAAAAAGCCCATTATATTTTCGTTCTGTTTGTCCATGAACTTTGTGAAGGCCCCACATCTTTTTCCATCATCGAGTAGGTAGATGTATTCTTGGCACTTGATGTAAGTTCCGTAAGAAGCGTGCTTTTGAGTTGTTGCCCTTGCCATTTCAGCTGACCTGAACAACGTACGTTTCTCTGCCTACCGGACGGCCATCAAAATCCGAAGGCTACAAAAAGCACTATGCCGTAAGTTATTCCACCAAATTTAATCATTCTGCACGTTGGATTGCCTGAGGGAGCGGGGAGGGCAGAGATAAATGAAGAGGGTGATGTATTCTAGAGCTAATCTGATTTCCTTATATCTTACTCATGGAGTTGGCCATGTTTCTATAGATGTTTTCATGTTTGCCCTAATAGCATGCAAGAGTGAAACAGGGCTAAGTGTCTCTCTCTGCTGTGGAACAAAAAGTAACCAAAGCACACGAGCAAAATTGTTTTCAAAAGCCACACTGCCACTGATTTAGAAAGATTGAATTGAAAAATGCAAAGTAGCTGGTCATTGCTTGTTTAGTACTTTGTTGCCATCTGCAAGTGGCGGGTTCCAAATATTGACACAGGACAACCATCCAGGTCAGTTCCAACTCCCGGCAACCCCACAGGGCAGAGCAGATCTGCTCTAATGTTCCTGACGATGCACCTTGATGGAAGCACAGCCTCATCTGTCTTCCATGGAGCAACTGGTCGGCTTCGAACCCCTTGCCTTGTGGTTAGCAGCGCATATGCTTAACCCTCCGTGCCATTAGGACTTCTTTCATATCCTGTATCGTGTAATGAGAAATCACTCAAAATCATCTTGTTGATCCAGCTTTGAACTGGCACCCAAGAAAACCTGGTAAAAGGAACTATGCTTCACTAAATATCTCTTGAGACAGTTAATATTATCAACATGAATTTTCTGAGGAGAGCATGTTCAGAGTGATCATCTGTCATCATCATTTACCCAAAGGTGAACTTTTCTAATCCCCCATCCCCACTCCCCCGAAAGTAACCTAAAATTAAGTAGAAATACAAATGCCTGTCAAAGAGCGTAGTTGTCACCGCTTTAATGACCGTGCAAAGAGCGTGCAGGTCTTGCCAGATAGTTAATAGGGAAGGTGATTTTTGCCTACACTCTGAAAATAAGGGTAATTGGAATAATTCCATCTTGCATCCGTGCTTGCCACCTTCCCCCTAACATTTGTTATATATAAGTCTAGGCAATTCAGTGAAACTTTGAAGATTACACTTTGAAGGATGTGTGAGGTTGAAGAATCAGCTCCTTAGAATTCCATGGAAATGGCGGTCGATTCCAAGCTGGCTACACCAAGAGTTGAGTAGAAGAGAAGCGCAGCGTGAGAAAACAGCCGCGAGAACTTGAAAATAAGCTTGGGCTTCGTGCGCTAGCGAAGTCTGAAGGATGGACAGACATCTCCAGATGAGGTCCTAGAAGGAGGAGAGGCCGTCCTGCACAGTTGACCATCAGCAGAGCCCCAGCCAATAGGTTGTGGGAGTTGGAGCAGGTGGTTTGCCGTGACCAGCACCAAGCGTGAAAGCCCACGCACACTGGCCAGAGATCGGCGTGCCGAGCCAGAAGGGTCTAGGAAGTGAATTCGAAACACACAGTCAGGGTGTTTAGTTTGTGTGGGGTGACAGCACGCTTGAAGGAGGCTCAGCTGCGTGCCCTTTACCCAGCTGATGAACCTGAGAAGGTCTTCCGGGGCCCCATGAGCTTTAAAATGAGGACAGATGACCTAGCCACGCACTCTCCCATGCAGGAGGCAGCTTTGCCTTGATACCAACATGGTCTCAGTTGTCAGTAAAAACTTCTGGATGGATAGACAGACGAGTCCATTCGGCACTTTTTTTGGTTGGTTCTTTTGACCCCCAAGAGGGTGAGCATGAGCCCTTGATGCTGTTGTTTCATCTTTTCAAACTTGAGAGGAGCATGAGACAAGCCCCTCCACCCCCTGAAGGTGATGGGGTTTAGGAGTGCACAGGTGCAGCGTGCTGATTATATCTGGGTTTGCGCCTGCCAGGTGATGTTCTTAGAACCACACCTGCTCTCTCCTCTTCCAGCTGCCTTCTGCCCCCACCGACTTTCCAACTGGGGGCCTTGGCGCCACTCACCAAGCTCATCTGTTGATGATTAAGCTACTCCTTCCGTCTAGTCTTTTGTATTGACTTGAAATGCCTTGACCCTCCCTCTGCGATTGTCTGTCTCCCAGTAGTGTTAAACATTTACTTTTTGTGGAACTGTTCACAAGCTAATTCCACCTGCCTCAACTTTTCCCCAGATTTTTACGATCGCTTGTTAACGGCCGTTTCTCTCATTGAGTGGAATGTGCTTGTCGGTGGGTGATAGGTGGATGTCGGAAGGGTTGCCTTGTCTCTATTGGGAAATGACTTAGGACAGAGGTTGCCGCTCCCTTTGTGAAAATCCCACGCAGCACAGTGCCCCGCTGTCCTTGTTCCATCACTGTCCATTCATATAGATCGTGCACAACATGAAATAGTATGAAGGGCCTTGTTTGTGCACGGAAAACCTTACATTCATAAAAGGGACACAAAGAGGTTTCCTGTTTACAGCAGATCCCCCTTGCGCAGAGAATGGAGTGGGCTTTGTCTCTGGGAATCCCTGCCTCCAAGCACCAGAGCCCACAATGTCCACCACCCTCCCCGGAGACTACAGAGCTCTAGCCTGACGGGGCAAGCCCTGTATGCTGCTTTTCTGCGCAGAGAGCTCTCGTCCTCGCTCTTCTTGCTGACATGCCTCCCACAGGTGGCACTTTCTCCTCCTGAGGCCTCAAGTTAATGCTGCCCACTTCTAGACTCTAGGCTTCTGTGGCTGCTCTAAAACCCAGCACTACTGATGTTCCATGTCTTCGTGCCCAGCCTTTTTTTTTTTTAACGTACCACTTAACATAATTTTTAAATTTTTCAGTGTGAAGATCGATACAGCAAAGCAGAGGTCCGCCCAACAATTTCTGCATGCACAGTTCATGGGTAGTGTTGACATCCCAATGTGCTACCATGCTCTCATTGCTGCCCATATTGTGTTCTCCCAATAACTTACTCTCCACCCACTTGGAGGTCTCATCTGTGTTTTTGTTACAGTTGTTTATTTGGTCTCCTACAGACAGTTCTTTAAAAGAGCCCAGTGCTTAAAGTAAACAGTTGTAATTTGTGGTTTAGTTTAAGGTGACCAGACATCCTGCTTTTGGCGGGACAGTCCCTATTTTTAACAATTTTTACCGTGTCCCGCGGCGTTTTTAAAAAGTCCCGATTTTTGGAAAGAATGCACGACAAGCTAGGGTATACGGTTTTCGGCTGCCATGTGGTTATTTTGCCATAAAACTCATTATGAGTTTTATCAATGGTATCCCACTTTACCAATGTTAAAATCTGGTCACCTTCTAAGCAATGCATCATTTTTAATGGTATCTTTATGATTTATTATCTGGGTTCAT
The DNA here is from genome assembly GCF_000313985.2 of Echinops telfairi. Classification (NCBI taxonomy): domain Eukaryota; kingdom Metazoa; phylum Chordata; class Mammalia; order Afrosoricida; family Tenrecidae; genus Echinops; species Echinops telfairi. The sequence continues at coordinate 24,485,072 of NW_022107431.1, read as the reverse complement.
AAATAAGGACACTTGGTGGTGGTGTGAGTCAGGCATTGGGCTACTAACTGCAAAATTGATTGTTCAAACCCACCAACTGCTCTTTGGGGGAAAGATGAGGCGATCTGCTCTTATAAAGATTTACTAAGAAACCCTATATAGCGGCAGTTCTCATCCTGTGGGTCACTACCCCTTTGGGGGTTGAATGGCCCTTTTATAGGGGTTTTCCGATTCCTAACAGTAGCAAAATGACAGTTATGAAGTAGCAACGAAAATAATTTTAAGGTCGCGGCATAAGGAACGTTGAGAACCCCTGCTCTATAGGGTTAGTGGAAGTCAAAATGACTTGGTGGCACTGATTTGGTCTGGTCTCCCAAATGGTCTCCCAAAAGCTATATGGGAAAGGAGCATTGATGGCATAGTGAAATACATGTAGAGCTGCTAACCCCAAAGTCAGCAGTTCAAACTCACCACCTGCTCTGTGGGAGAAAGATGAGACTTTCTTCTCCTGTGTGGATGTACAGCCTTGGAAAGATGCATACACCAACATATGTGTATAAGAAGGCATCCAGCAGCATTATCAACAAAAGTGATTTTGTTTTGGAATATTTATAAATGTGATTTGCAGTAGCAGGACAACTAAATGGCTGAATCTTAGAGTTATAAGGTTGAAGTATAAACACCAAATTCAGCAGTGAATTTATATAGTTCAATTTAATTGATTTATAGTTCAAACACATGAGGAATTTTTATTATCTAGGATTCTTTTTTTTTTTCACTTTTAAAGGTCATTTAAATATAGAGGTTAAGGTTACCTCGGTGACTGAAAGGGGTATAATTAAAGAGGTTTTACAAGTGTGACTTTAAAGGAATTGGCAGTGTTTTATTTCTTTATGTAATAGATTAGGAGGTACTTTTTCTATTATTCTTTGAATTACATATATAGTATACATATTTATTGTCCTGTAGTTCACTGTTGCCGTGTGATAGAAGTAAAAGAAAGGCAAAAAGAAACACTTTCAGAGCAGGGAGAGATTCTTTGTATCTAAAGCTTTTTCACAAGAAGGCAGACTGGTCAGCCCTTCACAGCCCTTTCAGGCACACAGGATTAGTCACATGACGAATCAGGCAGGAAAAGAATGACTTGGCTTAGTAAGAAGTCAGGGAACAGCCAGTAATGTTGTCTGAGTGGAGGACTTGTGAACTGTTTGCCGGGTGTCTAAGTCTTGGGACCAGTTGTGAAGATTGTGGTCTTCCTTACATTGTCGTAATCCATACTGAAGGCTGTAATGCTTGATCTTCATCAGCAAGTGCTTCAAGTCCTGCTCTTTTTCAGCACGGTTGTGTCATCCATCTGCATATCACGGGTTGCAATAAGCCTCCTTGCAAAAATCACAACTGGAGAAAATATTGACGTTGTTGAGGTTTTTGTTTAGCTGGGATCCACAAGCAGTGCTTACGGAAGCAGCAGTCAGGAGATCCAAAGATGCATGGCATTAGGTAAATCTGCTACACAGACTGCTTTAGAGTGGTGAAAAGCAAGGGTGCTACTTTGAGGTCCGTGCTGAGCCTGACCCAAGCCATGTGCTTTCAATGGCTTCATATGCATGTGAAACTTGGATTTTGAATAAGGAAGACCCAAGAAGAACCGGTGCATTTGAATTGTGCTGGAGAACAATCCTGAAAGTACCATGGACTGCTAAAAGGACAAACCAATTTGTCTTCCAAGAAGTATGTCCAGAGTGCTCCTTAGAGGCAAGGATGGCAAAACCCCTTCTTGCGTACTTTGAACATGTTGACAGGAGAGACCAGTCCTTGTGGAAAGACACCATGCTTGGGAGAGGAGCGGGGACGAAGAAGACCCTCAAGGAGATGGACGGATGGACACAGTGGCTGCAGCAGTGGGCCCAGGTATGGGAACTCTTGTGAAGATAGGACAGGCCTGGGCAGTGCTTTGTTCTGTTGGACGGGATCACGATGGGGCGGAACCAAGTTGATGGTACCTAACAACAACAGTATAGCATAGGTTTCTAAACTTACTTTACCTCCTTCCCCCTTTTAAGAAAAAAGTTACTCAGTGTCCCAGGGCTTCAGTACGTTAGCCACATACTCCAGGATAAAGTATACAAGGGGTACACCCCCTGCCCCCCAAGAAAAAAGGAAACAGCTCTGCTGGGCTGAGCCTTTGTAGTACCCATTTTTCCTGCTAGGAGAGCATTGAGCAGCCTGCTCTGAGTTAGTGCAGCCAGTGGTGTCAGCTGGAAAGGGTCTCTCTGGTCCCAGTGAGTTTTTTTAACAAAAACAGTTTCACTGGACCCCTGATGGCTGATATTTAAGAGCACAGTGTGCAGCTGTGAAATGTTGTTTCCTACTCAGGAAAAATGCCCCAGAAACTGTTGTGATGCTGAACACAGCTTACAAGGACAGTGCTATGGGAAAAACTCAAGTGCAGAAGTGGGTTTTTTTGGTTCAAAAAAACTGAAATATCGATTGATGACAAACCTTGTTCTGGATGTCTGTCAATTTCCCAAATGGATGATAATGTCGACTTGAAGTACATTGGGAGTTGATTCCATCAAGTCAGACTGTTAATCAAGCTTTTTATTTAGAGGTTCTGAAAAGATTGCATTAACAGTGTGTGATTTAAAAAAGGCCTGACTTGTGGCAGACGGGACTGGTTTTGGCACCATGACAATGCACCTGCTCTGCAACCCATCTCAGTGCACCAGTGTTTGGCAAAAAACAGCATGCCTCTCTTGCCCCACGTACCTTACTCACCTGAATCTGCTCTGTGTGACTTCTTTTTGTTTCCACGAATGAAGAGGGACATGAAAGGATAGTGATTTGAAAGGACCGTGATTTGACGACATAGAAGAGGTGAAGAAAAAAACAAGGAAGGTGCTGTCAGCCATCCAACATGAGTTTGAAAAATGTTTCCAAGAATGGAATTGCAGATTTGACAAATATATTAAGTGTAATGGAGAGTACTTTAAAGGCAATTAGGTTGATTTATTAAAAAAAAGTAAATACATAGCTTGGGGGCGCAGTGGAGAATTCCAGGGGTTTTTCTGGGGGGTGTGCCCCCAATAGGTATCTGCTTTTGCAACTCCCCTGTATCAACTACTTAGGGAAACATTGGCTAGGTACTGACTGACACAGTCATTTTGGGTACAGTTCACAGATCTTTTTTCATAAACTATTTCTGATTCCATATGCCCCTTTTCCTGATGCTGGTATAGTGTTATTTTTAATGTTTGATACTATTTTGTGTAGGATGGGGGGGCTTACTGTTTTCTGTTTCATGGAAGTGTAGAGATCAAGACAGATATATGCTTTAGATAATATCCAAGGCAGATTGAAGATCAGTGGGAAGTGCGGAAGGTAACCCAGGCTGGGCTGCAGAGGTAGGAGAGGAGGTGAGTTAGGGATGTGTGCAGGTCTGCCTGGAGCCGGAGGGACGGCTGTGGGTTATATGAAGGCGAAAAAGAGAGACGTTGGCTATCTCAGGATTTCAGACTCGTAGCCTGTCGAATATTGTAATATAATCGCCCTATCTTAGCTTAACAAGAAACTATGCTACTTATTTGTGATGTATTAAGGCAGAGGTTCCTAAAAGATATTGCCCTAATTAGGACCTAGGCAACAGGCATGTGGATCAGAATAGAGCAAATAGAATTTAGAGTTAACATCATGAAGGTGAACACAGGCTTGTGGTGTGGAAGATCAGATAGAAAGCCTTGAGTACCACTGATACAATGTTGGGGGGGGGGGCACATCATCTTTCTATTGCATTCTGTCTGTGATACCCGGCGAAGATGAGTTAGGACAGATGCTGAGGTGGAATGGCCAAACAGATAAACAATCGGGAGGGGAGTGGCAGACTTGGAAGGTGTTCACTGCTGCAGAACAGGAGCACGGCGATGCGTTGCCAGGTGACTCCCTCTGCCTCTCGTGTGGATGAAAGAAAAAGACTGAACGGCAGTTAGAAAATGATCCTGTGGGTTGTTTCTTGTACCCCGACGACTGAGCTGTCATTTGTCTTCCTTTTGAACAGAGAAAACGATCATTTCCTGCAGTGTAAGTGTAGTCAGTTCTTTAAAGGTGCCTACATGTGACACCTTTCACGAAGATGGATGCCTGGCTCAGGCGTCGAGACAAAGTGTCAGAGTGAATCACTAAGAACCGAAGGCATGAGTCCTCCGTGAGATGCGGCAAATCCTGGTCACAGCCCCCCCACCCCCGTATTTAGCACAGGAGACTTCTCTGGGAGAAAGGCAAAGACAGCCTGATCCAGGAAATAGTCGTTCCTGGCACAATTAACATTACGATTCAGACAGCTGAGAGCAAGTGTAGCATGTTTGGCAGGTTGTTTGTGTCTGTGGGGGAATTGTGGCCTTTCCTTTGTCAGACCCCGTGAAGGAGGAATTCGTTGAGCGCCCCTGCGCCCTAGAAGCTTGAAAGGAAAGCTGAGTGAAGTTCCAAGGAACAAGGTGAAAACCCACAGCTGCCGGAGAGGCAGTAGCCACTCCTCTGTGTCCCCGTAGAACTGTGCTTCAGAACATTTTCAGTGGCTGGTTTTACATAGGCAAGTGTGAGAGTTACATAAACTATTGTCAATTTGAGAGGATTAAGAGTGAAGGGGTGGAGTTCAGCCTGTCAATCAGGTCACAGTTTGATGACCTCATTTGGAGGCACTAAGGAGATAAATAGCTCACTGGAGGCGGGACACAGGCTCACTCCCTGCGAGACATTGCAGCTGTCAAGACACATGGAGCTAGGCTAGTGCCCTGAGCTGGAAGAGCTACGTGGAGACCCCTGCCAGCACTGAGATGCTTACAACACCAGTGGATCCACAAGACATCCCATCCACTGGCCTGTGATCGTCCTGTATATGGCATCATTGCTTGTGTTTTATGAGTCTGAAGAGGAATTTATAGATGGGTATCGGACATATGGGCTAATATCAGACTTAGGAACTTGATCTGGACTGGGCTGGGATGTTTTCTCAATATTCACTTGCTCTTGTGTATAAGCTCTTTCTTCTACACCTGTGAGTGTCTATGAATTTGTTTCTCTAGTCTACCCGGACTAACACAGTGAGATAGCCAGGCCTTTCTCTCACCCTCGAACCTCCAGCTGTTGGCGTAGCAGTTGGTTGAGCCAGTTGACCCTCTGCCCTGTCCAGCGTCAACAGAGGCTTGTGACACAATGAAACTTCTAGGTGGTTCTTAGATTTTTTCCCCCCCTTCAGATTCATTTGAAGCATGCACAGGTTAATTTTGCTCTAAGCCTAAATTTTGCCAACTAGAGAAATCAACATCTCTAGGAAATGGACTAGATTTTTATCCCGACCTATGTGGAGCCTCCTCCCACCCCACCCCCCACCCCAGGTCTCTTTCCCTCTCTTATCTTTTTTAAAATATATTTTCTCTGTTGAGAAATTGTTTAAACCACTTTAGTGCATATAATTTTAAAGCAGTTCTGTTTCATTGTAGATAATTTGGCGGGGGGGACCAATCATTATTTGGTGTGGAAAGCTGCTGGTGTGGACGTGTTCCATAAACAGTTTTTTAAATGCAAAATGAATGATTAGTCAGTGGTTACAATGAAAAAACAAAGCTATTTGTTCATTTCATTTTAACTGTCAAATTTGTCACATTCATTATGAAACATCTTTCATCAGGCGAAGAAGTAGTAGTCGGTTTTATTAGAAATAACATGTTCTCCTCAACTTTTGGCCCCTCAACCTTACTCTGTTGTGGGCACGTGGATGTGCTAGCACCTGGTCATGCTACTACTGCATTGGGAGTCAGGATGGGGACAGATAGCAAGACCCCCGAAGGCTGTGGGTGGAGCCTGCACTGTGAGCCTCTGGTCGTCCAGCGTAGTCAGATATGGTCTGTCTGCTGAAGCATCATGGGAAATAACCCAGGGCAAAGCCAGACGGTGAGGGCCTCAAGAATCGGATCTGGCTCAGTAGACACTAGAGAACTGTTGATTTTTGCAAAGACCCATTGTTTTCACCAAACATCTTGCAGGAACGTCGCATCTCAGGGTGTACACATGGCATTCGGCTGAAGAACCAGTCATTTGTAGCAATATCATGGATGAATTGGGAGGTCGGGTTGGGTCCAGGAACCCCCCAGAATTACCTGTCATCGAGTCACTTCTGACTCATGGCAACGTTGGAGGACAGAGTAGCCCCACCTCAGTGGGTTTCCGAGATTAAATCTTTACGAGGGTACAAAACCTCATCTTTCTCCCCAAAGGCAGTTTCAATAACTGTTGACCTGTGGTGAGCAGCCAACACGTAACCCATGAAGCCACCAGAGTGCCTACAAAGGAGAGATTCTTGAGTCGAAGAATCACAATAACTGCTTGAGACTGGAAATGGCTTTGTTCTCATGTAATGAATGTGTGTGTTCTTTTTCTCCCCCTCCGCCTGATTAGTGGATCTCTTAGAGCTCAATACGACAGACGAAGTTTTCAAACAGCATAAGCTGACCCAGAACGAGCAGCTCCTCAGTGTCCCGGATGTCATCAACTGTCTGACCACAACGTACGACGGGCTGGAGCAAATACATAAGGACCTGGTCAACGTGCCCCTCTGTGTGGATATGTGCCTGAACTGGCTGCTCAATGTGTATGACACGTAAGTGTTGGCTTTGCCCTTTCAAATGCAATCGTTGAATGGAATGGGATGGCAACAGAAAATGCCTGATCTTAAAAGTGAATTTTAAAAAATGGTTCTTTACATTCAAAATAGCTTTTCCACTGTAAATATTTATGTAAATTGTTTAAAAGGAATGATTTTTCCAATTCGTCGAGTTCTTACCCAGCAAAGGAATGAAAAAGGATCGTGTGTGTATTATTTTAAGATTTTGCTTCAGCTTATAAAGGCTGCTATGATTGTTAAAGTGGTGCTTTAACCCCTCTCTTTGGTAAGCGATGACATACATGGGCATACCCAGACGTCACAGTTTCTAGTATTTTTCCGTAAGAAAGCAAAGCCCAGTTTCCTTTGTCTTCTTCCAGGATGACTTACACTATTCCTTCTTCTACTGGACAAAATGGTGTATTTCTGGTTGTAACGTCAAAAAATCAATTTGGCTCCACATATTTTGCTCTTCAGTGTCTGGATGACAACTTGATAGTGATTTTAACTGGCATTTAACGGGATTTAATGTGATGTAGTTGTTGGTTGTATTTATTGCAATGGTGGTTAGATGCATACATGACGTTTTCAATAATTTATGCTATCAAATAGTCTCATATCTAGAATTGAATTAGGTGCTCACTGACCGTGTTACATATAGCACTCTCATCTTTTCTGTAAAACTCAGTTGCCATTAATTTGGACAATGCCTTTTGTGAAGTAATCAATTCTCGAAAGACCTGCTGTGAGCTGATATTTCTGCAACAGTAGGAATTATTCATTTTTTAGTAGGGGGCTAAAATATGTGAAGATGGAATTTAAAAAAATGTAGAGCCATTGCTTTTTTTCACACTGAAAGTTATTTTCTCTGAATTATCTGTATGAAGTTGTGTCGACCAGCCTTTTATTTGCTGAAGAGAAAAAGGAGAGAGACGATAGTTTATAAATGCCCACATTTAGCAGCGAGTTGATTCTGAATTTGAAGTCAATGATGATTGAATTGCTTTACAGATAGTTCAGCTAAAACTTTACTTGTTTTTATTAGGAAAATATTTTTCCACATTGACAAATAGAACAAAAAAATCAGTAAGTATTGTGTGCTGAGGGCTCTTAAAAACTCACAAAACAGGTAGTTTGAGTGTTTCTTTTACTACAATGAATATTGGACCTACTGCTTACATGGAGAGGAAGCAGTTTGGGAGCGGTTGTGATCCTTGTTCTAGGTAATTGGTTAAATGGTGGCATTTTCCCACTTTCCGCCATCAGACATGGACACATGGGGAATGCTATTCTTAGATACTTTCTTATTTAGAAAGACAATATCTTGAAATGTCTCCTTCATTAAAAAAAAGAACAATTGAAGCTATATTTCTTATTTAGAAAGATAATATCTTGAAATGCCTCCTCAATGAAAGCCGTAATTCTTGACTCAAAGGAATGCAGCAAGACACGCTGGCTCAGAGGGGTGTGCGGTCATTCTGGCTCTTAGTCTCAGATCCTGGCGGTGGTGCTGTCAGCTTCCATGAGGTTGGTTCTGAGTGGTGGCTGTCTTGTGAGTAACACAATGACATGTTGCCCAGCTCCAGGATAGCCTCATGATCGTTGGCATGTTTAAACCTATTCTTTGAGGCTTGTATCCATCCTGGATGGCTTTTCTCATTTTCATCGACACTCTATTTTACCAAAACAATGTTTTTTCTAAAAATTAGTCCTTCATGGTGACGTGCTATCAGATACTGTTAGACAGTAATCTCAGCTGGGCAGAGTACAAATCAGCCCAGCTTTGTCAAATATCTCTGATGACTTTGGCATATGCATTTATCTGACCAAAGTTATTGACTCCTTTCAAGCCACACTTCCCTTTGAGAATCTGATGGAGACCGATCCTCCCTCCAAAGCCCCAGGAAGCGTATGGACCTTCCTGAAATCTGGAGACCTTGAGAATGACACAGATCTAACACTTCCTCTCATCAGCTATTCTGACACTCAGTCATTAACTGTTTTTTTTTTATTGCCTTATTTTTTGTAGTGTGATGCAGCCCAGTACTTCTATTTTCAGCTTCGACCTCTCTTAGAATAGTGAATGACACACTCTCTACATCATAGACATCTAGCACTAGAAGGGCTTTGGATATTGTCCATTCTGCCCTCCTTGTTTTATTGATTGAGATACCGATTCACTGAGACAAGAGAGTGTACCGAGAGGCACCCATTGCATGTTAGTAGTAGATAGAGAATGACGATTGAGGAGTTTGGATAATCACTTGATTATTCCCAGCATGTTTCCATATCTAGGAAATAGAGTACTATATCGACTCTTTTAAACAGACTGTTTACTTCTTCAGCTGGTTTCACTGTAGTGGCTTATGTGTTGCTGTAGGATTGGAAGCTTTGCTGCTGGCATTTCGAATACCAACAGGGTCACCCACAATGAACAGGTTTTAGTGTAACTTCCAGACTAAGACAGACTAGGAAGAAGATGTGGCAGTCGACTTGTAAAACATTTGACCTCTGAAAAACCTTATGAATAGCAGTGAAACATTTATGATAATAATGCCAGGAGATGAGCCCCTTAGGTGGGAAGGCACTCAAAGTATGATCAAGGGGTTGGTTGTTGGGCTGAGCTGCTTCATTAAAGTAGAAACTCCAAACCCAGACCTCCTGCTCTTGAGTCGGTTCTGATTCACAGTGACCCACCCTGTACAGCGTTTCCAAGACAACAGATCTTCACAGTTGTAGTGTAGTCGCCCTTACTGACTTGGATGCAAGTAAAACCATCAGGATCTTCATTTGCTGATGGGGCACAGTTCATAATGAGAAGAAATCGCTGCAAGCACTCGTGAAGAATTGGAATGTGGCTTATCTGAAGTGTGACGCTAGGAAGTGGACGTCACCCTGAGTCAAGTAGAAGGTCAATGAAAAAGAGGTGTCAAACGCATCACTGAAGACAAATGGGTGCATAGGCAAATGTGGCGAAGAAAGCTGATGGTGCCCGGCTATCAAAAAGTATAGCGTCTGGGGTCTTAAAGGCTTGAAGGTAATCAAGCGGCCATCAAGCTCAGAAGCAACAAAGCCCACATGGAAGAAGCACACCAGCCTATGCAACCACGAGGTGTCGAAGGGATCAGGTATAAGGCATCATCAGAACAAAAAATCTTACCATAGTGAATGATGGGGGGAGTGCGGAGTGGAGATCCAAAGCCCATTAGTAGGCCACTGGAGATCCCCTTGCAGAGGGGTTCGGGGAGGAGATGAGCCAGTCAGGGTGCGATGTAACAACGATGAGAAATACAACTTTCCTGTAATTCCTAAATGTTTCCTCCCTGCTCCCACTACCATGACTCGAATTCGACCTTGCAAGTCTGGCTAGACCAGAGGATGTACACTGGTACAGATAGGAATTGAAAATACAGGGAAGCCAGGGCGGATGAGCCCTACAAGACCAGTGGTGTGAGTGGCAAAACAGGGAGGGTAGAGGGAGAATGGGTAGGAAAGAGGGAACCGATTACATGGAACTGTGTGTGACCTCCTCCCTCGGGGACAGACAACCGAAAAGTGGGTGAAGGGAGACGTCGGACAGGGCAAGATATGACAAAATACCCATTTATAAACTATCAAGGGCTCATGTGGAAGGGGGGAGCGGGGAGGGAGGGGAAAAATGAGGACCTAATGTCGGAGGTTTAAGTGGAGAGAAAATGTTTTGAGAATGATGTACAAATATGCTTTACACAATTGATGTGTGTATGGATTGTGATAAGAGTTGTATGAGCCTCTAATAAAATGTTAAAAAAAAAAAAAAGAGAAAACACTAGAAAGGACTTCAGTTGAAAGCAGAAGAATGGAGCCATCAGGGTGGGGGGAGAAAATAAAGAAGGACCTTGCTTTGAACAAGGTTCTATTTTTCAGAGAAAAAAAAAAGAAAAAGAGGAAGACCCTCGACAGGAAGGACGGACACCGAGTACAACAGTGGGATAAGCCTGACAACCCCTGTAGCACCAGGCAGCATTTCCTTCTGTTCTACATGGAATCACTAGGGGGCAGAACCCACTTTTGGGCACCTAACATCAACAACAGCAAACTGTGTGCTCTTTTTCTTGTGGAAATTTTATTTTCACGTGTACGTCCCCACTGCCGCCAAGTCGATTCCGATTCACAGGATCAGGTGAAACTGCCTTGTGAGTTTTTGTGGTGGTGAACCACTGCGGGAGCAGAAAACCTTTGCATTCTCCCAAGGAGCGACTGGTGGTTTTGAACTGCTGATCTTGCAGTTTGCAGCCCACCCTGTAATCCTCTACACCACCCGGGCCACTAAGGACCTCCTCCTAATGCCCTACACTTTGTTGGGGCCTGGGACTCTGTTTTCACCTGCTGTGGGTGACAAGGCGTCAGAGCCCCACTGCTGGCCGCTGGGTGACTTGGCAGCAACTTCTTACCTTTTGGCATCTCAGTTTCTCATCTGAAAAATTGAGATAAAAATATTTCATCTGCCTGCCACATAAAAGGTGACCGGGAAGGGTAAATGCACTAATATATGTATAAAAAAGAGTTCGTGTGCTATAAAGATAGAGGTGGTTCCCTTTTTGAATTCACAGCTCTGCTCAGTTGTCATCTTCCAAGGTTAAACATGTCTTCATTTCCCAATACTCCTTCTAGATTTCATGGAACTTATGTACTTAAATCATGATTTGAAGGAATAGTCTGGAGCAATCAGATTAAATATTTTGTCCCCCCGGAAAATTGTAACCTTGTTTACTGCTGTGTTAAATCGTGTTCTTTTCCCGTATTCCACGATGCATATAATTTCAATTTTATAACTTGCATATCTTTCCAGTTAAATGGTTTCAAGTGTCCCTTACATAAACTATCAGGGAATTACAGTCATACGATACTTTAGTGCCCCCTGATTGTCTCTCTCATACAGACATGTTACTTAGGAGGCAAGCCCCCATCACTCGACGTCATATAACTCGTACACCTTTATCAGCCCCCTAACCTTGATGAGCCTGGTCCCAGGTGCTTGCACACCTGCCTCTGTGCCCGTGCTTGGGCTTTCCCTTTGACACTCAGATTGCTGCCTGGAGCATTGCAGCCGGGGCCTGCTTTCAAGATCCAGTGTTAGGCTTCTCTCTTTTATTACCTGTTGTGAAACTAATGACATCCCAGCCCCTGCGATCTTGCACTTGATTCTTTATTTCCATGAAAATTGGTCTTGTGTTTTTCAACGATTCTCTGGTTTTCTGTCTTGTCTTACCTCCCCAGCTAGTTTGTGGGCTGCTTACTTGCAGGCACAACGGTAAGATCAGAATGAGCCTTTACAAACGTTGACCGGGCGGTGAACGGTGACGGCCACATTCAATAGTCTTCCTGATGATGGTCCTTTCTTGCTCTGTTGCAATAGACTGCGATCACGGTCTATAATGCATATTCCTGGGATAGTTCTCCCTTCCATCATTGCTTTGTCCTGAGCCACGTTCAGCTTCAAGTCTTAATCCATCGACACAACCTTTCGTTATATTCTGCGGATCCACTGGTTGTGCTTTGAGAATAAAAATTTGAGTTTTGAAGGGAAGAAAACAGATCGTCTGTGTACATTTGATCATTAGAAAAGGTCTCATGACATAAAATAGAAATGTATAGCCTGCTTGTTAAGTTTAGGGTTATTTTGAAGCTAGTGCTTCTACAATTATGGGAAACTAAGCTGTATATTAATTTAGAAATTTTTATTATAATGACTATTCACCTATTTAGGAATTATTTTTCAGGTCAATCTGCATACATAGTAAGGACGTTCAAGAAATTGGTTGGAAGTGATTGTGTCTAGATTGTAAACTCTGTGTTATGAAGAGACTGTTTAGACAGTATATTTTACCAACGCCTAAGCAAGTTTTTCATATATATTTCACACTTTATGTGTCATAGCACTTAGACAGACATTTACTTCCATATCTATAATTTGAGAATGTAAGAATGTATATTAGTATTAATACTACTACTACTAAAAACTCAAAATCACCCGCACTGCCATTGAGTCAGTACTGACCTATGTTGAAGTTTAGCCCCCTGGATGTTGCACATCGTTAAGTGCTCAACCACTATCTGACACGTTGGCATCTCAAATTCTCCAAGAGATGCCTTTGAAGAAATGACTGCTGGTGTGCTTCTGAACGAGAGAACCTTGAAAATCCCCATGGGGTGACCATCAATTTAACCACAACTCATTACAACACAGGCATCCAGAAATATTTGGCCTACTGCCCCCTATTCAGGGGGAAATAATTACTCATTGCCCCCCTGGCAAAGGAGAACTTTTAGACTATAGCCTATAATCCAGGATAAAGTGTAGGTATCTGCTTTTACAGCCCTCTTGAATTGTTCCAGTGCCTGCAAGGGGCAGTATTGCCCAGATTGAGAAACAGTGAACTACACCCAATAATAAGAGTGTAGTTACATGTTCTTTTGAATGGCATACATGAGTAAGCATGATGTACCAGGTTGCTTCAAATGGTTTGTGGAAAAATTCCATTATCTCTCCATTCTATTTTCCACAAACATTTTGAAACTCTTTCATATTGATTTAGTTTGGTATACTTTTACTGGTAGGTTTTAAGCGTATCATTGTATTGAGAAACTGTGTTGTAAGCAAATAATAGTAACTATCTAGACTGGAAAAGGAATCTGAATTTCAAACAGCTAGGATACCAATAAAGGCCTGTTGGGCCCCCTCCCCCCCGACTCACTGCTCTTCTATAATAAGGATTAATTTTTACTAATTTTTTTGGTAGCTTCTGCATTCCCTTTTCTCCATTCCCAGGGTCTTGTACAGTGACAGTCTTTGGGTCGACAATTCATATAATTCCTTTTAACTGATGGAATTTAAAAAAACCTCTCTGTTTATAAAAACAGGCTTGTTTGTTTGTTTGTTTGTTTGTTTGTTTTTTCCCAGTCAACTTATATGTAGAATTGAAATGCTCTCTCCTGTGCATAGTATGAAACTATTCCCTAGTGTTCATTAATTAATATATTTTGTATTTAGTTAAAATTTTATGTTTCCCCAAATAGAATTCTACACCTGTCTCTTTGAGAACATTGAATCTTAATTTATGAAATAGTCATTTATTCAAACTGTTTTGACAGAGACCAAAATAAATGGTGACAGTACATTTTAAGTATTTCGCAAGCTTCAAAGGCTCAATACGCTTTGATATTTGGTTGGTATCTAATCAATTGTCTTACATTTGTTTTTAGATGTGTCATTGCTACTTTAGGAAATCACATGTGTGTTTATATATAGTAGCTATTTTAGGTCTTGCATTTATCATTTACAGACAACTTTTAGCTATAATATTTATAAATTAAAATATTTTCAGTTCTATAACTATAGTTTCTATCTTGCATAATTCATTCTCAACACCTGTGTTTTTGTGTGACTTCAGACTATGTATTCTTTCATAATAGATGAAACACATCACTAAAATGTCATGAAATTACAGAATTGAGTTTCATAACAACTAATTGTCAAATGTATAGATAAGGTAAAGGTAAATAGTGAAATTTAGTGATTTCTTTAAAAGATGTGACTGTTTTTAATGACTTCCTTTCAAGAAAATGAATATTAAGAAATAACTCATATACTTCTATGAGTTTGAACTATGTCTGACATTGAAATGCTTATAATTTCAGGGGACGGACTGGAAAAATAAGAGTGCAGAGTCTGAAGATTGGATTGATGTCACTTTCCAAAGGTCTCTTAGAAGAAAAATACCGATGTAAGACCATGCCCTACACTAGTAGTATTTTTATCTATAATAAGGCTAAAGATTTGTTGGGGATTGCCTTTGTAGGATTTGTGTATCATGATCATTTTCATCTTTTAACCTTTATTAGGCATGCACCAAGCCAGACAAACAGTGCTGGTGCCAGCAGTTTGGGAACTCTGTGATGATGGGCTCCAGAGTAGAGTTGCCTCGTTAGGGTGACGACCCACTACTAGTTGTATTGTATGTAATTCTTAGTATGATCTCCCCACAGCGTAGGTATTAGAGTTTCCATATTCCAGCCAAGAAAGTTTATGCTGTGCTGGGTGAAGAATCTACCTAGCTAGTAAGTGGTTGGGCTAGCACTAGATTTTTCTGACTGAAGGCCAAGACATTTTCTGTTTCTGTATGCTTAAAAATAATAATAACGAGGTCGATTAGAACCTTTTCCGCATTATTCTTGCCATCCACCATGCCATCAGCCCTGACTCACAAGACCCCACGGAGAACACAAAGAAACGGTGCCAGATTTTGTACCACTTCCTGATTGTTGGTCTGTGTGAGACCTTTGTTGAAACCATCCATCTTATTGAAGACTTTCCTAGGCTTGGTAGTTCTACACTGAACATGAAGTCCCCTCCAATAACCTGTCTCTTCATAGTAAGCAAATGGAGTTCTCAGACTATTCCACTGCTTACATTTTAGAAGTAAAGTTCCAGGCCTTTCTGCTGGTCTGGAAGCTCCCCCAAACCTGCCCAGCATGTGAGACTGTACTGGTATCTTAAATACCAGTAGCTAGCTTCCAGCATCACCACAGCACACAAGCTACCGCTGTACGGAAACCTGACAGGGTAGTATAAAACCCCAAACCAAAGTCACTACCACTGAGTTCATGCCAATTCATGGCGACCCTCTAGGACAAGGTAGAACCGCCCCTGTGAGTTTCCAAGACTGTAACTCATTATAGGCGTAGAGAATTGGGCTTCATAGCAGTTAGCAGTTTGATGCTTAACCACTATGCCACCGGGGCACCTTAGTAACGACAATATATAAAAAATGGTAACGATTTTGGAACTCCCATCTACCACATAAATCAGTAGTGCCCTATTAATTGCCAGTTTATGAAGAGCGTTAGTCTCCCAGAATGGGCACAGGGAGCTAGGTGTTCTAATTTCAGTTCCACCACCTGATGGCAGTTTGCTTTAGGGCAGGGTGATGTGACTTCTTTAATGCTGGGAGGCCAGAGGTTTAGGAAGCGGAAATTTTCAACTCAGAAATGAAGCTGACCATTCCTGTTTTGCAGACATTTAGAGATACATGCTGAAAAAGAGTCAAGAGATAGCCCTTGTTGCATAAATTATAGCAGTGCTGCTATGTCCCTAAATGCTTCACTACTATGAAATATCTTTTGACTTAATTTGGCCCATGAACTGTGAGTAATTTTACCCCACCATGCATATTCCTGAGTGATTCTTTCCAGATCAAAATGAACCAGTTGCCATTAATTGATTCTGTTCCATTGCAACTCCATGTGTGTCACAAAACTATGCGAAGTAGAATCTTCAGTGGCTGCTGTTTTGAAAGTAAAGCATCAGGTGTTTCCCTTGAGTCACCTTTGGATGGTCTTGAACCTCCAGCCTTTTGATTAGCAGCCAAGAACAGTAATCGCTTGCATCACCTGGCACCTCCTCTTTACAGATATGCCCATCTCCGTGGGGAGAACAACAGAGGTCATTATGAACAGAAAGATACCAAACAACCTCAACAAACTGATCTGTCTGCCTTGTAAACTAGGAGCTCTCATGGAGTAGTGGGTTATGAACGTTGGGCTTTAACCACAAATTTAGCAGTTCAGGTACTCCAGCCTCTCCTAGGGATAAAGATGAGGCTTACTGCTTCCTTAAAGATTTACAGCCTCAGAAACCACAGAGGCAGTTCTGCTAGTCCTATTGAGCCATTGGGAGTCAATATCGACTTGAAGACAGTGAGTTTTACCCTGTTCACTTCGTATGTTTTCTGTCCGACATGAGCGTGTTCTTGTGGGTGGGTGCTGGAGAGTCTATTCCAACTTAGGTTAGCAAGTGATTGCTTAGACCTGGCACCAACAGAATTTTTAGAATAGTTGTGTCGGCTTTACTTCACATATCATCCGATTTAATTGTTCGATCTTGTTGAGATTTGGGCCATCATCACCACAGTCGATTTCAGAGCCTTTTCTTCTCGTGCTCGTTGTTGTTAGCTCCCCGTTTCCTTCATCCTCCCCTGCCGTGCCCCTATCCAGTGACTGTCTGTAGAGCTACCTCTCCTGAATTCATAGACCGAAAGTCATACAAAACACACACAGGAAGCAAGCCAAAACCAAAAACAGTAACAATGGCTAGGCAAAGCATAGAAAAACCTCAGTCAAAAAGAAAGTAGAAAATATTAACAATGGAAACAACTTTAAAAATGGGTCAAAAGGGAGATCAAATAATAAGGTATTACATTGTAACCTAACTACATCTACCATATTCGATGTTACAATGTTCTCTTGCTGATACCAAGGGTATTCACATCCCTTGAATATGGTCAGAGCGGATTCTTCATAGACTTAATCTAATCTGCGTGGGGACTCTGCAGGTAGATTTTGGGTTTCCACCGCCATCTATAGCCTTCTGCAAACCAGGCGCTCACAATTTAAGCTCTGATGTGAGCATACATACTTTAAAAGAGTACACACACACTTTTAAAGTATATCTATAAAATAGTGTTATTTTGCTGAGGCTATTTGATTTTGAATTCTGGTCTCGAGTGTCCCTTCTATAGTCTGACAGATGTATCGGTGAGGAGGGATGTGGATTTGTGTGAAATGAAAAGCTGATTGTGGGATCAGGAGGTGAGCTTCCTTAATGGACTGTGGGCTGAGCAAGCCGGGCCACAGCAGCTTTGCACGCGGCTGTTTTGTCTTGTGGGGCTGCTTTTATCCCGGAGCGAAGGGGCTCCACCAGCAGAGTTATCAGTAGATTGAGTTTCCAAAGCCAAAAAAAAAAGTGTTTTACAAATAAGAGATGAAAATTTAATGAGAGCATCAGTATACCAAAATTGACAGCATTTGTTTGTTTGTTTTGTTTCTAGTGACTTGAGTTTGGGTCTCCTGGGCTCTGGGCAGCATGTAGAATTTGGGTTCTCTGACAGAAACAGTTGTATCAGAATATGGCATCTATTCTGAAACGAAGGCAGTTCAGCTTCTAGTTCAGAAGCTTTAAAAAAAATGCTTCATTTACTTTTCCAGATTAGTGATTTCCTCCTCCCTCTCTTTTTAAAACAGTGAGCAGGGAATAACCCGAGGCCAAAAAAATGTTTTTTAAAAGGAGCAATAGAGTGTAGCAGCGGAGGGAAAAAAGAAAGAAAAAAGAATTCTACACCAGGTGACAGCTAAACAGCAACTTGCCCGTTAGTCCACGCACACTTGTGCTCCTGCAGCTCGGAAACACAGGCTTTCCCAGGAAGTGTGCTGCGGCCCACGCAAGGGCAGTTTATTCCTTTTCTGTAATGGAAATGCTTTCTACTAATGCCAGGAAGCGTAATACGTAATAAAATTCAATGTTAATCTTTCAGATGGTGGAAGAAGAAGCAAACATTCCTGCACTGAGAATTTCTGATATTTTCATCTAATCCGTTAAACATGCCATTTTAGGACTTAATTAAATAACAACTCTCTGGGGTTGAAATCTTTAATCCAGTTTTTTTTTTTTCCTGAGAGGGCTGAGAAGCGAGAGATGCTCTGAGGTCGGGTTTGTTTTCAGTTGGAGGTCCTCGGCAGCTCTGATTCCAGTCTTGATTTCCCCAGTGAGATTAAAACACTTCCTCATTATTATTTGCTTCGTTAGAATGAATATTCAAGGTAATTTGCTCTCTAAACCCAACGATAGAGGTGCCTTCGGGTCAGCTGGCATCCACCTGAGTATTGATTTTGACCATGGCCAACATCACCCCTGTGACCCTTCCTTTGCTCTTCATGCCTTTATGAGAATATCCCTTGATTAAGTTTGAACAGTATCCTGGCTGTCCTGGTCAGCTCCCTGCCCTCATCAAACAGACATTCATATGCCATCCTTTTCACTGGCCAATTACATCTCATGGGCCCTGACTGATTGGGATGCAAGTCTTAGACAATGACTTTCCTCGGACCCAGTCTCCATGTCTAACACCTGCTTCTTAACTCTATCTGCAGCATCAAAGCACAGTTTCCAGAAGAATTCAGGCCTATGCCAAACTGTTAAGGCTCTTTTTTCCCCCTTATGCCGTGTGAGTGATTTTGTCTTCATAGATTGTAATCTAGTTCTCTACCTCGAAAAACAAAACAAAAACAAAACTTGGGCACAGTTGAGCTCTGTGAAAATGTACAATGCCCCTTATAGATGATTAAACATAAGTTTCAACTCTGTATTTACCTAATAAGTCTCTTTCTTGTAATAGGTTTTAAATGAGCAGTATAAGAATCTTGGATAAATATTTTTTGGCTCTGATAGGGCTACTTTTTAGAAGGGAAAAGAAACCAACAGTAAAACTCTAAACTGTGTGAAACAACAGATGATAATATTGCATTTATCTTCATTGAATTTTCTTTCCCAACGTATGTTTATAATTAAAGTCATATTTCATGATAATGATTGTGTCGATACTACCAAGCTTGGTTCGGTGGTTTGACAATACACCCTTGACAGTGTTAGACCTGGGATTGTATTACTGCTCATGGCCAGGGAGTTGGCCCCAACGCAATGCTTGCATACACCATGGGACCGGAACCTTATGATCCATCAGGTTTTATTGGCTGATTTTTCAAAAGTAGAAGACGTATTAAGAAACTAGCCCCGTCTTTGGACCTACCATTGTATATCATTTAATGCTCAAAACTGGTTTTTATGATCCATTAAATGTTTGCCCAGTTTTCCTGGAAAACATCATATACAAAACATTTCGATTTTATTTTTCAGAACTAGGAATTATCATTTCAAAAACTATTGATTTTTATACTACAACGGACTGGTTTAATGTAAAAATTCTCCATACTTGAGGTATAACATATTTACATTCTCTGATGTATTTCAGGAAATACAACGGACTGGTTTAATGTAAAAATTCTCCATACTTGAGGTATAACATATTTACATTCTCTGATGTATTTCAGGAAATATGGCAACCATTTTACTCTTCAAAATGGTAAATAGAAGCTAAGCAAATACTAGAAATGAGAGCTATTGTTCTTCCATCAAGAATATTATAAAACAGACCAGTGTTTTCTTATAAGAAATTAAGTGAAAAAGTGGCTTTTACGCAACATTTTCTTAAAAGCCCTTTAAATTTGTACAAACGTATTTCATCGTATGGAGTAATGCAAAAGTACTTTTTATAACTGATACTGTGATGTTCTCTTAAAAATAAAAGATGCCTTCTTGTTCTTTTTAGTGTTACTTAAAAATAAATTTGAATATTGTTATCTTAATAACAATAAACTTAAAAAGCCAAAACCAAACTCATGGTTGGTGAGCCAGTTCTGACACGTGGCAACCCTCTAGGGCAGCGGTTCTCAACCTGTGGGTCACGACCCCCTGGGGGGCAAACGGTCCTTTCACAGGGTTCGTCCGATTCATAACAGTAGCAAAATGACAGTGATGAAGTAGCAATGAAAATAATGTTATGGTTCGGGGGAGTCACCACCACATGAGGAACTGTATGAAAGGGTCGCGGCATGAGGGAGGTTGAGAACCGCTGCCCTAGGGCAGGGGAGAGCTGCCTGTGTGGATTTCTGAGACTGTGACTCTTTATGGGAGTAGAAAGTCTCATCTTTCTCCCTCAGGGTGGTTGGTGGTTTCAAACTGCTGACGCTGTGTTAGCAGCCCGAGACTCAACTAGTACGCCACCAGGGCTAGAAGCCAAAAAATATATATGTAATAGAACACTAGGAGTAAAGACAAAGTTGATAAAGGAGTCCGACAATATTTCAAGATTTGTTACTTAAGGTCCATTTATTGCTCTGATATATTGAGAGGGGTACTTTGGTGTGAGCATATGCTCCAATTCAAGAAGGGAGATCTTTATTGAGAGTATAAATTACAGTGTCATGGGTTTATTCCACTGAAAAAGACAATTTGTAGTAATCCGTCTATTTATATGTGTGCGTGGCTCTGGGGGTGCTCCTGACTGCAAGGTTGTAATGAGTCCATCCGGAAGTGTCTGGAGAGAAAGAGCTGACCAATCCGGCCCCGCAAACTCAATGAAGCACGTCTGCTCTGACACACGTGGAGTCACCATGCGCTGGAGTCACCATGAGCTGGGACAGATTCAGGAAAACATGTTTTTTAATACATGGTTCTTCGTAACAACATGGTTAGCCAGAGCCCTAGTCACCGATATTCTGAATATTCATGAGAACTGCCCAGGTGGTCAGTGTTGCCATGCTGGACAACTCTTCTGACTGTCCCCCTGACTTGTGTTCCTCATGGACGCCCACCCACCACCCACCCCCCAGCTCGCCTCCCCATAGGGGCATTTTAAGCCACAGAGCGCAGTGGGCGGAAGAGGGCTAACCCCTGGCCTCTCCTTCCTTGTAGATCTCTTTAAGGAAGTGGCCGGGCCGACAGAAATGTGTGACCAGCGGCAGCTGGGCCTGTTACTTCACGACGCCATCCAGATCCCGCGGCAGCTGGGGGAAGTGGCGGCTTTCGGGGGCAGTAATATCGAGCCCAGCGTCCGAAGCTGCTTCCAACAGGTAAGCACAGAGGCGCCCAGGAGCGTGTTGAGCAGCGTTCACGAGGTGGGAGTTCACGTGCTCACCTTACTGTCTACTTTCTTGCCTTCTTCTGGGTCCTTGATCCTTGCCTCGGGACCTTGGACATGTGTCCTCTCCTGAGCACACCTTTACCTTCTGCCTGCAAACCGCTTAGAGGCCAGCTGAAACGGCACTTCCTCGGCACACTGTTACGTGACGCCTTCACGCGAGGTTACGGGCTGTGGGCCCCCTCCTGACTCCCACCTCTCCCTTCAGTGCTCTTTGCAATTTCCTACTGAATCGTGTATCTCCTTGTTTGTTTGGCGTCCCCCTCAATCTGAGCTCCACCAAGGCAAAGGTCTCTGCGTGTGTGCTGCGTGTCTGGATGCAAAGAAGCTTCAAAAAGTGCATGGAAAGGACCCGTCATCTTTAAACTTCATTTTCCAGTGAACTTTTTGAAGCCTCCCCGTGCATGCACACCAGCACATGGGGGTTTCTAAAAGTTTGTGAAAACTTCCATTGTCTCACGATTGCATTTGTCCACAAACTTTTTGAAGGCCTTTGTTTCTTAGCGCTGCTGTTGCAGAAACACCATGAAGAGGTGGCTTTCAGGAATGGAACTTATTTTCTCGCGTGTCCAGAACCTAAAGGTCTGAATTTGAGGCATAGCACCAGGGGCGAGGTCCTTTTCTATTTTGGTTTCTGGTAACTGTCAGCAATCCTGGTAAATCTGATTCTGTAGTCTGTCTTCTTCCTGCCTCTGTCTGTCCAGCCTCTGCTTTTAAAACCCAGAGGGTTTTAGACCTAGAGCCCCCCTCGCTGAGAACAGTGGAGCCAGTTAACCCAAGACAGGGCCATATGTACAGATGTGTACAGATGCAAACATCACAACCAAACCCAATGCCACCGAGTCAATCCCAGATCCTAGCGCCCCTGTGTAGGATTTCCGATACTTTAAGACGTTCGTTCTGGAACCAGACAGCCGCATCCTTCTCCGGTGGAGCGCTGGTGGAGCTCTTCCTCTTTCCTTCTTATGTTTATCAACTGGGTGTCTTCGCTGCTTTTTTCAGCCGTGCACTTGTAGAATATTCTTGCCTTGAAGGACCTAAAGACTTTGAAGCTTCATGTACCTGACCCGATCTGTGCAATTTTCCTTTACTTCTGCACGGATTAGCAGATGATTGTGAAGCGCACACACCTGCTGCAGCTAAAGTGCAGACATTTCTTTCATTGCAACCTTATGTATTTCCTCACCAGAACAACAACAAACCGGAGATAAGTGTGAAAGAGTTCATAGACTGGATGCGTCTGGAGCCCCAGTCCATGGTCTGGCTGCCCGTTTTGCATCGAGTGGCAGCCGCCGAGACTGCAAAACATCAGGCTAAATGCAACATCTGTAAAGAATGCCCAATTGTTGGATTCCGGTAAG
This sequence comes from Echinops telfairi, assembly GCF_000313985.2. Taxonomy (NCBI): domain Eukaryota; kingdom Metazoa; phylum Chordata; class Mammalia; order Afrosoricida; family Tenrecidae; genus Echinops; species Echinops telfairi. The sequence goes on along the minus strand of NW_022107431.1, from coordinate 24,462,504 downwards.
ACAACCGATGACTAATAGTTACAGGGAGTTATTTTCGGTCCCATTTTTATGGTTGTCCCACTTATGCCTGCTTAGGGCGTTTTCCTCTAAATAAATAGGATGCTCAGTGTAGTCTATCCATCTGAAAAATGGTAATTGCTTCTAATAGCACTGCATGAAACTTATTATAATTATTATTTGCTACTTTGCTCTAGAGCTAGCCATTGTTGATGAGTTTCTATTCATTCGTATCATGGAAATGCTCATGCACAGTAATTGGATGACTGATTATGAATAATGGCCCGAGTGGAATTAGGTGCTGTCCTGAGACATGAAGGTCAATGTTAGTGAGCACAAAGCAACCTTTAGTTACTAACAGAAGCAACCTGATTAATTTTCTTTACTTCTGCCAAGCGTCTCAAGCCTACTTTTGGCGTTTCATGGGAGGAGCCTGGCCAACCACCACACTTTAATGTGTTCCAACTCAGCCTTTCCCCCGAGTTTTATCGGCAAACAATTCCCATGTCATACAATTCAGTAGTTCAGTCACTTCCAGAAGAGCTGAACAATCAATTTTAGAATATTTTCTTCAATCTTGTACTTATTGTTACTAACTCTTCATCTCTCCCTAAGTTCCCCTGCCATACTCTTAAGGAACCATTAATCCAGTTGCTGTCTCTATAGATATAGCTATCCCGGATTTCATATTAAAAATATTTTTAAAAGACCCAAACCTAACAATACCAAAAGAGATAAAATCCTCAATCGAAAGAAAGCAGAAAATATTAAAAACTAGAACAAACCTAAATGGATCCTAAGGGAGATCAAATGATAGGATATTAAATTTGAACCTAACGGTATCTGCAGCAGGTCACTTTCCAGTGCATTCCGCGTGATAGCCAGGCTATTCGCATCCATGGTTCTGGTCAGAGGGTATTCCCACAGGCTTATGGGTGGAAAAAGGAGCTCAAACGATAAGATATTACGTTTTAACCTAACTACGTCTGTCACAATCAGAACCCCCAACATGGCCTGTTTCAGGGCCTAAGTTTTGTCTCACATTGAGTCCTCTTGCCTGTTGTGGCAAGTTATCTGTGCATCTGACCCCTGAGGGAGACTGTGTTTCTTCTGCAAGAAATCTAATACATACCTCTAGGAGATTTGCTGCAAGCAAGCACTTCTTAGTGGGAGAAATGGTTTAATGTGCTCATTGCTCACCAAAATTTTGGAGGAGCAAGTGAAACATCAGCCATCGAAAACCCCGGGGGGCACAGTCTGCTCTCACCCCCATGGGGTTGCCATGAGTAAGATGGCCTTGATGACAATGGATTATGGTGGGGAGAAGAGGCCAGGGCATTAATTATGGAAGCGCAGAGGCCCCTGGAACAGTTTCATGTGCTCCTTTTCCTTCATGCCGGCACAGCGATTTCCTACCGTGTGAAGAAGAGGCCTCTGATGAAGAGTCAAATCAGAACAGCTGGATGGTCATTGTTGTGTATGGACCCCAGGTCCTGAGTGAAACACAATTGTTTCCGTTTGCCTTGATTTCATGAACATAATCCGTCGGGATGAGCATCTTTGCATTCTCTGTAGATGGCTAACTTCAGAAATAGAGCTCACACTTGCAGCCCTTCTGTAACTTCAGTGTATCTGCAAGATCATCTGCAGCGTGCCTGCAGAGGGTCTTCATGCCAGTCCAGCAACGTGTTGAAGAGGCTAAAAAGGCAGGTACTTATCAGGGTGAAGCAGGGTCATCATAAGCCTAACAGCTGGAGAGCCGATGCCCAGTGGAAGGCACAGGGCAGATGAGGGAAAGAAGGTGAGAATGGCACGAGCTCAACTGCAGCAGGCACCTGGGAACCGCTAAGGTGGAAGGCCTGCTGGAGAGCGAGAAGGAAAATAGTTGGAGAAGGGGCAACCCTAAGATACTGGTGTGAAGATCATCTGAAGAAGAGATAGGATCATCAGAGCTAGTAATAGCTGTCACCGACTGTATGCTTATGAAATGCCAGGCCCTGTGCTGAACATATATTGTCATTGACTCTTAGTGTACACCTTCGAAAACCAGCATTATTATGTCTACTTTAATCACGAAGGAACTAAAAGCTAGAGATTAGGTAGCTTGTTCAAGGCCGGGTGTCCAATAAGCAAATGCAAAGTTGGGGTTCAAAATCCAGATCTTAAAAAAACAAAATCCAGATCTTTATAACTGTGGAATCCTTGCTCTTAAGCCATATGATATTTTAAGAAAAGAATGAGAAGGAAAACGTAATAGATTTTCTTAAAGAGGAGAAGGTTCTTATTAGGAAATAATTGAATTATATTAAACAGAAGAGAACACTTGATTTAGGATATTGATTATTAGAGTAAGTATATTGCTAGGCTGTATAGAAAATGAAATATGAATCCACTGGAATTTCAGATGGATTTGGGACGAGCTTGGTTAATGTAAGCCCATCTTTTATGAATATTGCTTTAACTCAGAGATGCAGTGAACGCGCAGAGGACTGCACACAGAGAGAAGAAAGCAGATCAAACCGTATTTGGTCACAACTTAAAAGGTTCATTTTCTAAAGTAAAACATTCGTTTAAAGCTGTACTAACAAAGCACTAAAATTTAATAAAGCTGTCTTGCTTCTGAGGACCTGAATGTGCATCTCATTATCTTCTGCTTTCCATACATTTGAAATCTGTCATAAGAGAAATATGAAAGAGCAGTTATGATGATGAACAGCATTAAGCGCTCCCTGGTGCTCATGTAGAATTGTGCCTATACCCAGAGACCAACGGGATCCTGGATGGTTTACAGTCAAAAAAGTCTACGTCAGGGTTGTATCTTACTCATCCAGTATGTTGAGCAAAAAAATCCAAGGAACTGGACAGTATGAAGAAGGTGACAGTCAGGATTGGTGGAAGATTCACTGACAACCTGTGATATGCCGAAGACACCATTTTTCTTGCTGTCGGTGAAGAGAATGTGAAACTCCAACAGAAAGGAAACCTGTCTCAGAACGGGACCACAGACAACGTCGATATCAATGAAGACAAACTTGATGTCAAAGATTGCATTCTACTTGGATTCGCCGTGAACATCCGTGGGAGGAGCAGGAAGGCAATCCACAACACATGGCAATCGGCAGGTCTGCTGCAAAAGACCTCTGAAAGTGTTGAAAGGAAAAGGTGTCACTTTGAGGACTAAGGTGCACCTGACTCTCAAGCCATGTTATTTTCACCTGTCTCGTGCCCGCCATAGCTGAGCAACGAATGAGGAGGAATGGAGAACTGAAGCCTTTGAATTTCAGTGTTGGCAAAGCGTGTTGAATCTACCCTGGTCTGCCAGAAGAATGAATCTGTCTGGGTGGTGGCTGCACAGCAGGTGAGGTGTATTGGCTGGGAATCAAAACCAGGTTTTCTTTAAAGTGACGGAAAGTGAGAATTCTACTGGCCATCAGTACCCGCCGCCAGCAGAGTACAACCCCAACTGCTCTCGAGTTCATTCCTTATAGAAAGCTTATAGGACAGGGTAGAACTGCCTCTCTGGGTTTCCCAGACTGTAATTCTTTAGGAGTAGGAATCCTCATCTTTTTTCTGTAGCGCTACCGGTGGTTTCAAACTGCTGACCTTGGGGTTAGTAGTTTAATGTTTAACCGCTATGCCACCAGTAGGCATTCAGTAGTAAATGTAAGCTGATCATATGGTTACTCATAATGTCATTATTAGGATAGTAGCTAAGCTGATCTGTGTCATTGAACTGTCCCATCAAGTAAAAATACCATACAGTTCAAATTTGAACAAAATAGAAATAGGTAGGCCTGATTAGCTTTTAGGTAAATTAGCTCCTGGGTAAAGGGGTAGCTCTCTCTCAATAGCTACAGAAAGGAACCAACGCCAAATAGAGAGTAAAGATAGAGGGAGATGAGCATTAGAAAGAGCGGGACTCTCTGCAGACTGTTTTCTTGCATGCTACTACTTTGATGCTTACTAATTTTCCCTGAACCTTCTAAGCACTCCCAGAGTTTTTCTCTGATTGCTTCTAAGTGAGGTCTTAGATGCACAGAATAGTTTCAGTTAGAATGTCATACACCTGCTTCTGCTAGAGTAAAGAAGCTAGAGGGTTAATTTCCTTTTCTATCAGGGAAGCCACGCGGTCAGCAATCCAGTACTGCTGTGGTATTTCCATGGTCTCCTGAGCCTCAAGCTCTATCTATCTTGCCTTCTTCTCTGCCTTTCTTAGCACGCGGTGGGTTCATCTTTATCACTGCTTGCTAACGAGATAGTGGGGAGGTCAGTTTCCAGGAAGGATGTACAGAAGAGGGTACCTCGCTCAGTTGATTCAGTCCTATAAAACCCCCACTAGAATCTCCACCCTGTGGACCCAACTTGTGTTGCACTGGCCACCCCTACGCTCAAGAAGGGTTGAGAAATGGTATGTCTGCAGGCCCGTGGCCCGCTCAGAGGACAACTCTCTACTGATGGAGGGAAGAAGAGAGGCTGTCTCACACAGGAGTTTTCTACAGTAAACAAAATTCACTTAAAAGATGCCGGTCATGTTTGTCAAGTCTTGCTGATCGGTCAAGGATTATTTCAAACCAGGAAGCTTTCCTGCTGATGTAAGATGCCTGTAGGTTTACATGAATTGATTTTCTTGAAAAACAATTAGTAAGGGAAATAAATGGCAGGTTATTGCAGAAGCTACTCAGCACTTAATAATTTAATATTGACCTCATCCGATCTTAAATTTTATTTATATTTTCACTTTGTTTATCTTATCCTGTACAATATTGGGAAAGTGTTGGTCTGCCAACCACAAGGTCGGTGGTTCAAATCCACCAGCCACTCCAGGGGAAAAAGATGTGCCCTTCCTTCAAAATGTACAGCCTTGGGTCACTGTGAGTGATCCAAGCGTTGACTTGATAGTAGTCGGTTTTTAAGTTTATGTTCTTAGAAGCCAGAATGGTAAGAAGTCACCTCACCTACATTGGACCTGTCAGGAGGAGCCAGTCCTAGAAGGACATCACACTTGGCTAAGTCAAGGGTCAGGAAAACAGAGGAAGATCCTGCCCAGGAGGGACTGAGACAGTGACTGACAACAGTGCACTCAGAGGCCCCCAACGACAAAGGACATGCGTATTCCTAGTTACCACCGGCCATGCAGGCAGAATGGAGAATCGAGAGACGATATTGTACTAGCTAGACCTTTGCCTACCAGAATAAGATTCTAAAGTTGATATCCACTGCTCTTCTTCTGTGAGAGATTAAAAATCAATTTCCATTTCAGGAATGCACCAAGGACAGAGCTTTGTTGAGTTGGTTTCTTTATTTCTGACTATTTAATGACTTTCATTTTTCTCCCCCTGATGGTTCGTTTTAAACCCAATTAAAAATGCCTTCGTAAATGAACAGTGCTTTGAGGGGAATTTGAGATTCACGTGTTGTTCATGGTATAACTGACATGTTAAAATTTGATCTCTCAAGCTCATGGATGCGACTCTTTTCTCTGCCATTTTGCCTTCACATTCAAACATGACAAGATTTTTTTTTTCACATGGGTCTCTGTCCTCTTATCATGCTGAATGCAGGGAAACATGCTGTAGAAACTTGAATTAACTTTTGCCCCTACTGGCTGGAGATTTCATTTATTTCCCCGGTGGAGTTTGAGGTTCTCTTTATTGTAACTTGGAACTGAGACACTAAATAAACCTCATGTCGGTGAGAATTCTGACTTTTATTTCCATGGTGATACTGACTGAAGTTTTGTACCACAAATGGTTGTCTTGAACTAAATACTCGGTCTGCAAGCCAATGCATTCTCCTGTTTTCCTCTCTAGGTATAGAAGCCTAAAGCATTTTAACTATGATGTCTGCCAGAGTTGCTTTTTCTCTGGTCGAACAGCAAAAGGTCACAAATTGCATTACCCAATGGTGGAGTACTGTATACCTGTGAGTATCGAAGTATTGGTTTGTTGGTTGCTTTATTTTGTTTGTTATTTAGCTAGTGTATAACGTTTTATTCAATTTGACGACTTTTTTTAAAGGGGGAAAAAAGGCACATTTGAATTACTAGAACATGTTTGTTGTTCTATTTTAAGTCAGTACATCTATATTGAATTTTCATACCTTCACAGAAAAGTCATAACTTATTAAAAATTAATAAGAAAAGGTAACTTATTAAAATTGTATTTGCATTTGTAGTTTTATTGCAAATGGAACTTTGCTGGTTGGAAACACTTTAAAGTGGCCATTCTGATTTACTTTTAAAATAATGCTATTTAAAGGAACTCATTTCTTTTTGGCATACTTAACATATGTCTTCATAATTAAATATTGTATTCACAGTAGCAAAATGTAAAAATGGAAAAAAGGGATAAAGCGAGAATCAACCCCCCACTCTCTGCCATGGAGTCAGTTCTGACTCATAGTGACCCCACTGGACAAGCTAGAGCTGTCCCTGTGGGATTCTGACCACCTTCCCGGGAATTGAAAGCCTCGTCTTCTGTGGAAATTAAGAATATCATTCATAAAAAGTTGACCTCCTGAATAAGCTACTTTATAACATTTTCCCCTGGCTCTGATATTGTTAAGATTTTAATTTATTTTTACATTTACTTGATTTGGATCCTATTTTTTACTAAACATTTTATTTCAAAAGTGTTCCCCCAAAATTTTTCTTAGAAAGTATTTAATTAAATGCATCATTGCCTTTACTTTAACTTACCATTCCCTAAATGTGGCAAATTTTCCATTTTCTGGGATAAGCAACACTGCTGTAAATATCTTTACTTATAAAGATATTTCCATGTATTATATAAATGCATTTCCATAGGAGAAAGGATTAGAAGTAGATGACTCAGGTCAATGAATACAAGTATTTTCATACCCAAAATACTTGTTGGCAAGTTATATGCCTGAAGAGCTTCATTCCACTTTATGTTACTATAGCCTTACAAGCTTTGGATGCTGGGTTCTTATTGTTCACTTGGTGTAAAGCTTTATTTGTTTATTTTCTTCGTGTTACCCTGATTTCTTGTCAACAGCTGTTTAGTTTTCCTTCCAAATAGTGAACCACAATTTATTCATAGAGCTGTATGTTTTCTTTGGTGTAGGGAATTGAGTTACTTTTTTGGATCATAAATTGCCAGAAAGGCAGCAATAGTTATAAAATATATACATATAAATCTCTCATGCTTAGCTATCTTATCTCAAATAAATAGGTATCCTATATATGAAGTTAAAATCTCTAAGAGATGGTACTGAATAATAAGAGGTAAAATTTCCGTAGTGGATAATAATTTTAACCAGGAAAAAATTACCCCCCTCCAAATTTGTGAAGTGTCACTTATTTCTTAGTATTAACTTATGCCCGCACTCAGTTAGTGAACATTAGCATGGCCAGACGCTGTTTCCAGCTTTGATAAATCACAGTGTTCTACCGAAAGCAATGAAGATTTCTGACTGTCGGGTTGCTTACCTCATAGGCAGGAAGGAGTACATGTGACCACGAGCAAGATTATTACAGATGGTAACCAGTGCCTTTTAAAAAGTAAATGGATAATGGGAAGAGGAGATGCTTTAAGAACTCAGAGGTCACTGGGTCACATCGGAAAGTTAGTATTTAAGTTGAGAATGGAGGATGAGAAAGAGTCAGTGGTGCAAAGAACAAGTGTAAGAGTATTTCAGAGAGAAGAGCCAGCGTGCTCAGTGGCCAAGAGATGGGAAAGAGGTTTGGACAGCTGAGGCACGGGAAGAAATGGGCACTTTGCACGGGAAGCATGCAGTGGGGCACACTGGTTACATAATTTGCAGCGCTGTTCCCGTTCTGAAGTTTATATAGTGATCTGATTAGTAACCTTCCTCTAAATCATTTCTACAGCAGGTTTTTTTTTTACTTTCTGTACCTGATCACATGACTTTCTACAAAATAACGAAGTATATATTTAATAGATTGAATTTTGGAGTAATGAATCACTTGATTTATCTGCTTTCCAACATTTATTTTTCTTTCCATGCATGTCAGTGTTTCCCAAAGTGGGCGATACTGCTCCCTGTGGGGCACTGGAATAGTCCAAGGGGGCTGGGAGACACTTTATCTGGGATTGTGGGCTGTAGTTACCAGGTTTTCATTGCCGGGAGTGGTGGCTCAGTAATTTTTTTTCCCCATAAGAAGGGGGTGGTTTGGGAACCTATGAGCTATGCTCTTTGAGTTTTTGTTTTCCTCTTGAAAAGAAAAGAAAGGCACTCCGGTAGTGAGGTCGGGTAAGCATTGGTCTGCTAGCCACAAGGTGAGCCGTTCAAATACACCAACCCCGTCTGGAAAAAGAAGAAATTATCTGCTCCCGGGAAGATTTACAGCCTCTGAAATCCTAAATAGAGTCACTCTACATCCAAATTGACTGGCTGTCTGTGGGTTTGGTTAGGTTGCTTCTTTTAAATAAGCTATTTATGGTTCATTCATCTCTAACCCAACGTGCTTAAACTCATTTAATGTCTGCCTTAGAAAATGAGCTCCAATGTGAATTTGTTCAGTGTAGTGACAGGTAGTCCCGCTTGAGTGTTAAATGGATCTGACCTTTGATTATAGATCTTGATGTTTGCATTCTTTTGTAGCACATCTACGTTTGTGGTCAGGAAAAGGCGCAAGTTACATTACTTACTTGATCTCTTTTCCCATCAAATGTATTTTCCTGCTGAATCGGAATGCTTCTGTTCATAGAAGCCTTCTGCAGTTCGTAACTCTTATTGTAAACCCGCAATCTCATAGCTTATC
>NW_022107431.1:24444454-24453661 GCF_000313985.2 Echinops telfairi | reverse complement strand
TGTAGTTACCAGGTTTTCATTGCCGGGAGTGGTGGCTCAGTAATTTTTTTTCCCCATAAGAAGGGGGTGGTTTTGGAACCTATGAGCTATGCTCTTTGAGTTTTTGTTTTCCTCTTGAAAAGAAAAGAAAGGCACTCCGATAGTGAGGTTGGGTTAGCATCGGTCTGCTAGCCACAAAGTGAGCCGTTCAAATACACCAACCCCGTCTGGAAAAAGAAGAAATTATCTGCTCCCGGGAAGATTTACAGCCTCTGAAATTCTAAATAGAGTCACTCTACATCCAAATTGACTGGCTGTCTGTGGGTTTGGTTAGGTTGCTTCTTTTAAATAACCTATTTATGGTTCATTCATCTCTAACCCAATGTGCTTAAACTCATTTAATGTCTGCCTTATAAAATGAGCTCCAATGTGAATTTGTTAAATGGATCTGACCTTTGATTATAGATCTTGATGTTTGCATTCTTTTGTAGCACATCTACGTTTGTGGTCAGGAAAAAGGCGCAAGTTACATTACTTACTTGATCTCTTTTCCCATCAAATGTGTTTTCCTGCTGAATCGGAATGCTTCTGTTCATAGAAGCCTTCTGCAGTTCGTAACTCTTATTGTAAACCCGCAATCTCATAGCTTATCTCCCAGATGTTGCACTGAATATATCAGTTGTTAATTTATTATCTGCAACAATCATTTGTTTTATAGATGTAGGAAGGCTAAAGGCATGTGAATTAGGTATTATGACTTATGAAGGGATTTTATGAGATTGATAGGAGAATATTTATATAAGGATATTTAATAGTTTATTTTCTCTCTCTAGAAAGTTACTGTTTAAACGCTGGTCCCCGACTCCACCCCTCCTTTCTAATAATCTAAATTTGGACACAGGAATTTTTCATTAGGCTCAGCAAGAGGTCTTCCTAAGTAAGAGACAACATGACATGGACTTAATGCCCTTCCCTATTCAAAATCCATCTTTCTACCAAGTACAGCTGACAGTTGTCTTGGTGTGTGACATCTTTCTTAACTCCCCTCACTTGCCCTCACCCAGCCACGCCCATTGGGGCTTCTGCCCATAGACTCTGCCTCACCGGTTGACACTGGATTCTCACTGGTTGGTGTTTTTGTCTCCTCTGTACTCAATATTTTAAATCCTTAAGCCCATGGATGAATGTTTACTTTTCTCACTGTGTTTACTGAAATCCAGAACATAAAAGTGTAATGAGCGCATATCTGACAAGATAAATACTGAGATTATCTAACCCATCCTCATTATAGAGAAAAACTAAGTCTTGGAGAAGGTAAGTGATTTGTGCATTTAGCAATTCAGCCCCAATGGCAGGGGATGGGGAGTATGTGTGTGAATACACACACACACACACACACACACGTATGAGGGAGCTTCAAGAAGCTGATAAAAAAATTGAATGACAAGATAATGGAATTCTTCCACTAACTTGTTTAAGCCCCTCAAACACACACACCATTTACATAAATGTATGTGCATGTGTATACGTATGGGGGACTTTAAAAGTTCATGGAAAATGGAATGAAAAGATGAAATACAGGTATACCACACATACATACATACATACATACATATATCCTCGTGTGTATATTTATATATTTATTATATAAAGAGAATTTTTTTCTTTATATTTTTATCTTTTTAAATCTTTCTTAGTAATAAAGCAGTAAACTTACTTACTTATAAAACAATTTCGTGGTTTCCCTGAATTAGATTTTCTCCCAAAAGGAAACAACACATTCAAATATTTTTCAATTTTGCGTACTATTCACACTCTCCCCGAAGCATTTGAAATTGACTTGCATTTCAACCCTTTAATATTGGCACCTTAGCAAACTGTGCACTTTGTATGTTTACTGGAATCTTTTATTTCTTGAGTGCCCTGCTATACACCAAATGATTTTGCTAGGGATTAAAGATAGTGCGTGTGAGGGAGGACTGGACAGAGTTAGGTATTAAAGAGAATGGGAACTGTTAGGAATAGCTACCGGAGTCAATCCTGAGTCACCGGGAGATGAGTAAATGGATTGCTATGTTGCAACAAGGGTGCAGCTGAGGTTAATTGGCCAGGGTTTGTAGTCTGTGACTCCATCATTGCTAAGCATCTTTGGAAGAAAACATCCCTTTAAGATGCTAGGGATGGCTAAGGTCAAGGATGTGAACTTTCAAAGGTGTTGATGATACTGTTGGTGATACAGAGGAGGCTGAGTGGGCTAGGCATCAAGATGAGGGGAGAAGTGAAAACAATCCTGTTGTCCTCAAATTAATGCTGACTCATGGTGTGTTGAAGAGTTGAACTAACTGCTCCATAGGGCCTTCTTGGCTGTAATCTTCTGGAGGCACAGAGCCATGCCTTTGTTCTGCACCACCAGTGAGTGGGTTCAAGCCACCAACCTTCAGGTTAATACCCCAAAACCAAACCCACTACCATAAGGTCAATTCTGACTCATAGCAACCGTATCTATATAGGGTTCCCAAACCTGTAAATCTTTAAGGGAGCAGGCAGCCTCACTTTTCTCCCGAAGAAGTCCTAGTGGCTTTGAACACCGGATCTTGCAGTTAGCATCCCAATGCTTAGCCCAGAGCACCAGCCTGATAGTAAAGTACAAATCCTTTGTGCCACCCAGAGACCTTGGATGGGGAAAAGGGCATTTTTCTCTATGTTAAGAGTAGGCAATTTCATTCAGGGAAGGCTTTCAGATGTTAGAGACTTGAGACTCCAAGACAGTGACGTCATAGTGAAGCCTGAGCTATTCCAGACCTCAGTGGCTGGATGAAGTGGGAGGTGGAAAGCTTTGGAGATTCAACAGAATGTAACCAAGGGTCACTAATCTGTAGAAGTGGCTGGTTCTAGCAACGTACTTTCCAAGGGAGCAGGGACATTGGTTGGTTATAGCAGGTCTTCAGGCTGAGACTAAAAGCAAGATGGTATAAACCTCCTTTTTTCTAGACCTTATTCAAGATCTGACACAGCTCATAATGGAAAGGATTGTAGAATCATGGCACATCAGGATTCATGTAAACAGAAAGGCTGAAAGAGCAATTATAAACAAGATGTAAGGGACCGGGTTCATAAAATCAAAGTAAAAGGAATCTATAAAAAATCTACAAGAAAACGCGGGTAAAGTGAAGCGCTGTGCATTTTATGTGTGACAGTGGCCCCAACTGTGGAGAGAAAGTGGGAAATGGTAGAGAGAGCACTTGACCGAGTTAGCACTTTTACTGGCTGAAGGGTTGTCCAAGATAGGATGACAGGATAGGATCAGGTTACCGGATGACAGGTGAAAGGAAAAGGATGGAAAGTTTGCAAAGTTTTGTTGCGGTCAAGGTCAGCAACATCAGCTACTTTCCAGCACTCGAATTTCTGTGGAAGATTCATTATAAATTCTCCTGCTTACCTGCTGGATTTTTATCATGATTAGTTTGTCCTGATAAGGCTATCAGGATTTTAGTGGAGAGGGAGAAGACAGGAAAGAGTACTTCAGCTGTGTTTAATACTGCTTATTAAGTTAACATTTAACATACACCCACTCTTATCAACCTGATTAGCTTCCAAAGACCATGTTGTTATGTGAAAATTGGCGTTACGTGAAGTTGGAGGATGACGTCATCAGATTACAAAGCAGCATTTTGTCTTAGTTAACTAGTTTTATCGCAGTTCTGCTATTATAACAGAAATGTCACAAATAGGTCGCTTTACCAAACAGGAATTTTATTTTCTCAGTTTAAGGAGCTAGAATCTGACTTCAGGTGTCAGCTGCAGGAGAAAGCTCTCTCTCTCTCTAAGGTCTGGGGGAAGACGCTTGCCTCTTTTGATCTACATGAGGCTGGGCACCTACTTCCCCCATCAGAATGGCAAGTATAGCATGTGGCCCCTAAAAGCTCTTGCTTAGAAACGTCTTTGACCAGAAATCCAAGTTCATCACTGACAAGTCCACTGTGCAGCAAACATGTGAATGTCATTCAGAGAAGTTCTTTGCCACTGCATCGAAAGCATTGCCCTTCCTTCATTGTCCAGTGACTTCTTCACCCTTTTAATATCTCACCAGAAGCACCTTTACCTTGGACATCTTTAATTCTTCTACAGCCCCTTCGAGACAATTTAGGCTTTTATGATGAAGCATCTTTAAAATTTAGCTCTGGTGGCGTATGAAGCTACATGTTGGGCTTCTAACCTGAAGTTCAGCAATTTCAAACCACCAGCCTTTATCCACGGGAGAACTACTAGGGTTTCTATTCCTGTAAATTCTTAGTCTTGGGCTGTTCTATCTGTTCTGTAGGGTATATCGAGTCCGAATTGACTCAGTGGTTGAGAGTGTGGTATGGACTCTTACCTAATCCTAAAATCACTTCCACCTTGTAGGTATTTATTAGAGCAGAACCCCACACCTGCCACCAGATTTTGCGATCATTATGTAATTGCCAACTTTTATCACCACCTCACTGCCACCCACTGCGAAATAGGACACAGCCACATTGGTATGTTCCCGTATCCATCACTGCGAGTACCCCTGTTGTTTGCACTAAGTCAGGTGGTCTGTTTTTAATACTATCATCGTAAACCTACAAAGTCACAGAGCAAGATAGTCAGCAGTGAGGAACAGATAGCGATTTTCTCTTGCGTAGCTTTTCAAGCAAGAGGTTCCAGCACATTTTTATAGATATTGATTATTACTTAGGAAAATGCCCCCAAATGTCATCTTTCTCTGGTGTTAGAAACGTTGGGAAAATTGCAATTATCTACATAAAAGAAGTTTTATTTTTTTAAGTTAAAGGCTAAACCATGTTTTCCTTTTAGGAGCTGTAAGTTGGGTTACGTAAGAGAAGCACAAGCTTGACTTGGAGCTGTTAGGGTGGTAAACTTTGACCCAAGTGATGGTGCCCGATGTTTGAGAGGGGTGCCACTCCAGTGTTGCCTCTGGATGCTCTGTTCATGAATCGTGCCTCCCTGCCCTCTCCTCTCCACCTCTGCTAACCCCAGTGTACTCAAGAACTGAGAGATCAGATATAAGAAAGTGCTGATTCATCTTTGGAAAGCTCTGCCTTGCATTAGTGTAGTCTGCTTCTGGCAGTCTCGTTCCTTCAGAGGTAGTTTGGGATGCGTGCCAGTACCCTCCCAGCGCAGCGTCATTGCTGGTTCCTGACCTCAGCATCCTGAATTGTTTGTCAGCCTTTGCTCAGGTGAGCCCAGTGCATTTAGATTGTGTCATTCGCTTTTAAGGTGAGGTCTGAGCAGATTCACTGTGCTTTGGATGACTTATTGCCCTACTTGTTCTCAACCCCGTGGTGAAGCTGTTCATGTTATTATTTTTTTTTTAGTTTTCTGTTTTTTCCATTAGAACTTGAAAAGTGCTGAGCTGTTCTCACGATTTCATCCCAGGCAGAGAACTCAGACTCGTTGGAATCAATGAAATGTAAATAAGGAACTTAGAGGTTATTTTGCATGGTGGAAAAAAAACACTTTGAGAGTGTCTGAGATAAGATCTAGGGTGTTGAAATGTATGTGCGGCTTTAGGAGTATGCCTATACCAGTTGCTAATGTAGTTGCTGTTTAACAATGGTTTTGGATTTGTGCATGATCCAGATGATAATGTTCAATGATTTTACTCATGTGTCAGATGACTGGTCTACATCTTATATAACCTTGATACTCTTTTTCCTCTGAGTGTAGCACATTAACTGTGGTAATTTACAGGAGCATTTGCTGAGGATTGTCATACCAACTGACAAATGGATGTCTTCCCCCAGATGTTAAGAGATTAAAAACTAATGTGATCCTGTCCCCTTGATGGGTGGGCCATTTTGTTGCAATGGCTCAAGTTCATTAATTAGAAGATGAGTGTTTTGTTTTAGTAATTTAGCACAGTTGTAAATAGCTGCTCTGTAGACACTGCTTTGTGGATTTTTGTTGTCATTATGTAAGTTCGTTGAGCTGAAACTATAAAGCAGCATACTAAACCCTTTCTTGACTGTAAGACAGTGGAGTTTAGCATTTTGCCCAATGCTAGATCTTTCTGCACTCCAACCGGCCTGCTCCTGGTGATTGCTGTCCTGGAGAGAAGGGAAAGGCTTTGCAGCCACATTTCAATGTGTGTGAATTCAGTTGTGCTTAATGCCGCCATCTAAACCCAGAATGTATAGTTTGAAATATAAACAGAGACCTACCGAGTAATGCACATGCACTCATATGCACAAGTATACACAGATGCTCAAAATAAGGGATGGAAGGGCTCTAAACCAGCAGTTCTCAACCTTTGGATTGCAACCCCGTTGGTGGTCAACCGACCTTTTCACAGGAGTCACCCGATTCATAACAGCAAAATTAGAGTGATGAAGCAACAACGAAAATAATTTTATGGTTGGGAGTCACCACAACATGAGGAACTGTATTAAAGAGTCGTGGCATTAGCAAGGTTGAAAACCAGCGCTCTAAACTATGTCCCATAGGAAGTGTCTCTATTGTCCTCAATCAAGGAAAAAAATAAATGGAGGAAAAATGGAAATATTCCTTTCCTGGGGGTGGGGGGGTTGGCAAAAGATACTTTTAATAATGAAAAATCCACTTACATGGGATTTTATTTTGTTTTTACAGTTGTAGGATTTAGTTTTGGGGGTTCCCGTAGAGAGTTACTGTGATAGGTATATTCTAGAGTAATATTCTATTTATTCATTTACATTACTTGATGGGGAAGCAGTTAAGAACTAATTTCAGCTTATTATCTGAACTAGTTGTCATGATTATCTCATTGTTCCTTAATATCAGTCTAGTAGTGGGAGACCTGGTGGCAGAATGGTTATTTATTGACCTGGTAATCACAATTTAGCTGTTCAAACCCTCCAGCTGCTCCTCGGGAGAAAGACGACGCTTTTACTGCCATGCAGAGTTTCTCGGAAACCCACAGGGGCAGTTCTGCGCTGGCCTCTGGGATCACTAGGGGTCGGCATCTGGGGCCTTCTTCTCGAGCATCTCCACACTCACGTGTCTGTGCCAACTCAGTCCTAACACGTTTTACACAGTGACGTCGTGTCATTAGCTTCCCAGAACGACCCTTGAAAGGACAGTCGTCATTGGAATAGATGAATTCTTCGAGGCTTGTTAAAATCTGAATTTGGGACGGATGCGTTAGCAGCGTTTTCACTTTCTTTCCCTTTGTCATTCTTCCCCCTGGGTGAAGTAATTACATAAAAACAGAGAAATTGACACAAACTCTGGGGATGATTCTATCAGTCCATGAGTGCCACATTCTATGATTCCACATTGCTGTCGAATCCGAAAGGATTTGATGGCAGTGGGATTTTATATCCAGAGACACAAACCTTCCAGTATAAAGGAGACACACACACGTATAAGCCGAGTTTTTCAGCACATTTTTTGTGCAGTTTTTGTGGTAACATTAGGTGCCTCGGCTGAGATTTGGGTCAGCTTATACTTGAATATATACGGTGTATGTTTTTGGTGACATAACATGTTTAGGACTCAGCTACTAACCAAAAAGATCAGTAGCTGTTGCCCATCCAGCAGCACCTCGGAAGAAATACCTGACCGGCTTCAACCAGCCACAGCCCTGAGTGCCCCACGGAGCGTGGTTCTCCCTGGAAATACACGGAGTTGCCCAGAGTTGGAATCAAGCATCACACCATCTGGTGACGGAAGTGTAAACAACCAGGAAAATTGTCATCATCATACATGAAATTGGGTGATATGATTCCCATGGCTACTTCCTGAGGAATTTATGAGACAGGATGCTCCAGGCGATCCAAATAACAGGGAAAACACCATCTTAATGTTGGCAACACTCAAAGACAACATCGCACTAGTTCTGAGCACTGAATGTATAGTTTCCTGTGGCACAGTGGTTGTGCATTGGGCTGCTAACTGCAAGGTCAGCAGTTTGAAACCCCAGCCACTCCCCAGGAGAAAGATGGCACTTTCTACTCCTGTAAGGAGTTCACAGTCTCAGAAACTCACAGGGCCCGTTCTACCCAGTCCTAGAGGGTCACTGTGAGTCAGCACCAACTGGATGGCAGTGGGGAGCATGGATCAAATGAGGGCAAAGAGAGAGTATCGTACCCAGTGGCTGTGGGCCCAGAGAAGGCAGAAGCTGTGGAGCTCCTTGGCAAATGGAGAGAGCCTGGCCAAAGCAAAACAGTGCTCTCAGTCATCATAGCGGCGGTCCTATCGGCATTCTGAGACTGTTGTCTCTCAATGCAGGACAATGAAAATAGCAATTATAGAACAGGCTGGTTCTGTTCTAGCATCTCGCACAGCTCGAGAACCAGGGTGCTGGGTATGGAAGAAAAGGGATTGAAACGTGAGCGAGAAGAGGTTAAGTACAAGTTCTGTCGTCTAGAATTTGATTTGGTTAGACGAGGGCAAGATCCTGAGAAATAGTATCCTTAAATACTTATGTTCCAGTTCTGTTCATGGAAAAGGCCTAGAAGCAAGGGAAGGTTGCTTTGGGACATCTTCTAATACTGGACAGTAAAGATGCTGTCAAAGACTACTTGACCTGTGTTAAAAAGAGCCGCCTGGTGGAAGTTCTTCACCAAAGATGAGACAATTTGAGCTTTAATGATTTTAATAATTATGACAGATTAAAGTCCATAAAATATGCTAAAACCCATGCATTCATAATGATATTTTAAAATGATGAAAATGTTGTTCATCTTCTAAATCAATTTGTTATACTGCAAATTGGTTAACTTAGGAGTAGGTGAGGAGGGGATCAAATGTGTCTCCTACTTTTCATAATATACCTTATGGTAAACAAATGTTAGATGAAGGGGGCATGCCTTTATAAAGATATTTTAGGCAGTAAATGAAAAATGAGTGGTGAAATTAGAATCTTACTACTTTGCAACCTTCAGTACATGAATAGAGTTAGCATGCACATCTGCTCTGGTCATGAGAGAGATACCTGGTGGTCATCATGTGCCTCCCATAATCCTGCCAGATATTACAGTAACCTTGCCAAAGACCCATGCTGGAGTCTGATGCAGCCTCTGTTTCTAGTTGCCAATTTGCCTGAAATCCAGAGGACAGAGGAACATGCTGAACTGCCCAAAAAATACCCAGTAAACCCAGACTCTGAAAGCTCTGCCGGGAGTTTTCAATCCATAAACTTGAGAAATGATAGATTTGGAGGACGAACCAGAATACTAAAAACCAATGTATCACTTTTTTCCC
>NW_022107431.1:24432342-24442333 GCF_000313985.2 Echinops telfairi | reverse complement strand
CCAGGATGTGCTCCAGTCTCTCCTCCTCCCCCGTCATCTGCTCCTGTGTGCTCTGGTCAGATATATCCTTCTCCCAAAGCTGCAGATTCAGTGCCATCCTTTGAGATAAATTCTTCTCGGAGGAGACTCTAACTCTTGAAGGGAGTAGAAAGTCTCCTCTTTCTCCTGCAGAGCAGCTGGGGTTTCAAACCGCCAACCTTAGAGTTAGCAGCCGAATGTATAACCATGACACCACTGGGGCACCTCTATGAAAACCGAGATCATGGTTATTATGGGCAGGGTGGGTGGGCGGGGTGGACACAGAGATTGTGTCCAGGAAACATGAAAGGAGCTCCTGCAGTGGCAGGCCCAGCTTTCTTCTGACTAGTGTGGTATGTGCTTGATGATCATTCATGAAGCATATGTCTACTGGTGTGGTTTGCTCTAACTTTTATTTCACTATATGTGTACATATATGATCAGTCCAATCACCAAAGATTTTAAGAGAGGTTATCTCTAGGTAGTTGGATAACTGGCAACAAAACACACAGTTATCTTTGCAATAATTTGTTTAAGATGAAAGGAAAGTTCAGTAGACATTTTGATCAGTGGCTATGGATTATTTCTCCGAGAAAAATGAAAACTTCCATCTTCTAGAAGTGACCATGTTGTGGTAGAAAGACCCAGCTTTGCAACAGGAGGTCAGCCTCATGAGGCTGCCTCAGATACCATTAGTGTCCATTTCCTTCAAGACCAAAAAAAAAAAAGTCATGATAATCATTTCATAAGGTCTTGATGGTTCAATGTGACCGAAGGAAAGTGATTTGTAAAGTTAAGGAATTCTGTGCCAGCATATGACCCACGTTTACTGGGTGATCTCTAAACAGCTGTGTTGTCCTTTTTCCCAGGTGTTTCAGGAAATCTGTGTTGTTGTTGTTGTTGTTGTTGTTAGGTGCCAGCCAGTCCATTCCAGCCCATAGCAACCCTGTGTACCATGGACATATCCAGACAGAAATGTATGGGTGCTTTAAAATAGTGGATCCTTTTTATAGTTTTGATTGACCCTTTCCTTATCACTTCATATATTCATAATAATAGTTACTTCCTCTTGAATAAAAAAGAAGGAAAGCTTATTTCTAGTGTGAAATTCAGCTGAGTCTGATTATATTCATTATGCTAAGTGAGTAGTTCTCTCTCTCTCTCTTTCTTTTTCTTTTTTTTTTCATTTTTACCAAAGCACTGCTCTGGCACCTTAAAATAGAGAAAACTACGTACATTCATTAGATAATCAAATTGACCAGGCATAGATAAAGATCCTGTAACATGTTCGGTGAGAAAATATTCTTAGTTCATTTGTTGGACTCTATCCCACCTAGAAAATTTCAATTGGTTACCCAGAACATAATTCCTAGTTCCTGGGAGATGAATTGCTTTGTACTTTTTCTTTTAATAATGCATAAAGTCTGTGACATCGCTGAATTTGGTACTTTTAGATTAAAACTCTTAGTTGTAGTTCTCTTCTTTCTTAAACAAAAATAATAGAGAAATAAAATTGTGTCATTTCTGTAGGAAAGTATACCAGTATTTTTGTTGTTGTTGTTTTTTAAAATCTTAAATATGGGTGTTTTCAAAACTTCAGATTTTATTTCAGCCTAACTTTTGTAGTGCAAGATAGGTGTTTGGGGACAAAGCAGAGAAAGATTGTTGGCTTTGGTCTTTTTTTCTTAATGGGGAATTGAACTTGCACATTTGAATGAGGTGCCAGTTTTTTGTTTTCCTAAACAAGTGTCTGTTGGACACTCAAATATGACTCAGCTATTAGAGGTGCTATCCTGCCTGAGGCAGGCTGGGTGAGGCATCTTGCCCACCCTGCCTTCCTCTCACCCACCCCACTCGGTTGCTGCACCTGCATCTCCACAAACCTTGACATGCTTTGCAAACTACTGCCATAAAAGACCAAACATGGCGAGATCTACTGCCTGTGCCTGGAGAGCTTAGGCGTGGACAAACCCACTTCCATTGAGTTGATTCTGACTTGGCAACCTTGTGGGCAAGAGGAGCGCTGATTCATAAGGGCTCTGCAGCTGTGACTCTTCCGGAGCGGGCATCGTTAGCTTTACCCCATGGAGTAGCTGGTAGGTTTAAACCACTGACGTCCCAGCAACCCAGCGTACACCCCACTGTGTCCCAGGGTGCCATAGGTATAGAGATAGCTCAAGTACAATTTAGAGCTCATTACTTTATTGACTGACTCGCTATATCCTAACAGTTATGTGTTCACCAAAGACAGAGTCACAAAGGCAGGTTTAGTGATCAACTTCCAAAAATGAGCCAGTGAAAACCTTACAGAGCACAATAGGACATTACTCAATGTGCTGGTTGGAAATGAGCCACGTAAGTGGCAGGGCACTCAAACATCGTGGCCACAACAATGGATGGGTGCGTGTCAATGATCTGGACCCGGCAGCGTGTGGTTCTGTTGCTGTAGGACCATGAGGAGTTGGAGCTGAGTTGACGGCGTCTAGCAAGAATGCGGTTGGACATACGTTAGCGCCTAAAGCATGTTTGTGTTCATGGAGGCCTTCTTGAAAAACATCGTCCTTTTCCCACACATTTTGAAGGCCATCCGGATAGACTTCTCTGAACATGATTATCTGCCTGCGTGACCCCCATTGCCAAAGGTCTGTACAGCCTTTGCCAAGGGCGATGCACCTTTCTGCTTCATTCGCCGTCCCATGGGCAGCATCTATAAAAATGTCTTTCTTCCAACTCTTTCGTGCTGCTTTTTTCCGTGAAAAGGTCTTCAAAACCATCAATGTCTCGTGCCCCAAAGACCCACTGCTGTTGAGTTGATTTGCCTCACGGCGACCAGTTGAACCGAGTACCACTGCTCTCTTGAGTTTTCCAGCAAGACTTGTGATCTTCACAAGAGCAGCCAGCTCATCTTTCTCCTGCAGAGCGGCTGGTGGGTTGGGGCGGCGCCCTTGGGGGTTAGCAGCCCAGCCTCGCCCTCCTGCACCATGTTCGCTAGAGAGTGCTTGCCTGCTTTTCTCCCCCCCAGAACAGCTTCTTCTCGGGGAGAGTCCATGTCCGCACAGCTGCCGGTCATGAGCTTCACTATTCTGCTACTCAAGGAAAGATCTGGCATCGGATGGTGAGACAGGACGATACTATAGATAATTTTTAATGAAGGGAAAATGAAAGAGTTTACGTTTTTAAGAAGTTTGGACTGGTATCTCCTCCTTCAGGCTTAGAGAATTAGGATTTTCCTTAACCGCTATCTCATCTCATCAAAGGTCTTCCTCATTCTCACTGACATTCTGCTTTACCAAGCATGGTGACCTCTGTGGATTGCATGTCCAAACGTAAATGATTACTTGGCTGTATGATTGGGAAAGGTCAAAGAAACAAACCACCTTCTCCACAAACTAGAGTGCCACTGGGGTCCTGCTTTTTCCCCGTTTGTCTGCGGCTTCCTCCTTTCCGGACGAGAATCTTTTCTTCCTTGTGTGTGGAGCCCCCATCGGCTGTGTGGCTCACCTTGCTTTCTTCCCGGTGGCAAAGACATTACAATATCCAGAATACACTGTCCGCACGAGATTTTTAATAGTGCATTACACATGTGTGAGTGATAGGAATCAAGCAATTACAGTTCCAAAACTCATTTTGGTTTTTGGCCCATTGGGTGAATGAGCTAGTTTTGCTATTTTCAACTGAAAATTAAATATGTATATATATCTATATTTATAAATAAAGATATATAGATATATATAATAGCATCATTGCTGAATATATTTCGTGTCTAATCCTGTTGCATTGTGTTTATCGTGTGTGTGCATGTGTGTGTGTATGTGTTGTTAAACAGAAATTATTTCCCAGGTTAGGGGATGGAAGTCTAAATCATGGACTTGGCCCCTCATTGTATTAGTCTGTCTTGGCAGCTGTCTTCCCTCATGTCCACTGCTTCCTTCTCTGTTTGCTTAATTTTGTTCTTAGATCTCAAAAGGAGATTGGCTCAAGACACCAAACCAAAAACCAAGCTCATACCATCGAGTCGATGCCGACTCATAGTGGCCCTATAGGACAGGGTAGAACTGCCCCTGCGAGTTTCTGAAACTGTAACTCTCTCAGGGAGTGGAAAGCCCCATCGTTTCCCCTTGGAGTGACTGGTGGCTTTGAACTGCTGACCCAGTTAGCAGCAGCCCAGTGCTACATGACCAGGGTTCCTTGGCTCAAAACACAGGTTACACTGATATTTCCTGGTGAACATAACAAAGAAAGTCCATTCCAAAATGTGATTATAGCTACTGTCATCCAAACCTATGCCATTGAGTCAGTTCACACTGATATTGGCTCACCCTATAGGACAGAGCCGAACTACTCCTTAGACCAGCGGTTCTCAACCTGTGGGTCGTGACACCTTTGGGGGTGGAATAACCCTCCCACAGGAGTCACCCGATTCATAACAGTAGCAAAATGACAGTGATGAAGTAGCAACAAAAATCATGTTATGGTTGGGTGGGTCACCACCACATGAGGACCTGTCTGAAAGGGTTGCGGCAGGAGGGAGATTCAGAACCGCTGCCTAAGAGTTTCTGAAACTACATCTTCACAGGAGCTTAGAACCCCATCTTTCTCTCGTGGAGCTGCTTGTGGGTGTGGGTTAAGATTGGTAACGCATATTTTTCAAGGACACAATTTAATCGATGACACTTTCTCACCAATAGTGAGAATGCTACTTTTTTTCTACTCTCTGGTTGTAATTTTAAAAAATTTTGCCAGTCTGGTGGTTGTGGATTTACAGCTGGTTTTGTGTGTGTCTGTGTGTGCTGCATTATGTGCATATGGAAACATGTATTAAACCAAATGTGCAGTATTGACGTGGTGAAACGTAGTGTAAGAATCAGCACAGAGCCAGCACACATGTGGTGGAGGCCAAACATATCTCAACTTTTGTGTTGTATTTGACAACCAGCGTGCCCTTCATGGAACTGTCTATCTCTCCTGGGGGAGATGAGCTGATATAGTGGTTAATAGGAAGAAAGTCCTGGCAATCCACTTCCAGGGGAAACAGCCATTAAAACTCTACGGGGCATCGTTCTACTTTGACATAAATATCTAAACATGGGGCCAAACTCAGTGGCAACTAGTTTGGGTTTTCTCATTTAGCATGTCCATTTTTACAGTTTAATCGGTTCTATTATATACCATCTATACGTGTGTATAAGCCGAGTTTTTCAGCACATTTTTAATGCGGTTTTTATGGTAAAATTAGGTGCCTCAGCTGATATTATACTTGAGTATATACGGTGTGTGTATACACACACATATATATGCATATATATTTTTTCATTCAGCATATGCTTTAAAATTCATCCATATTATTAAATCAAACTAATTGGCAGACCAGCAATCAACGTAGGGCCTAGCAATGTATATTGACAAAGTGACAAAGTGGCTGTGACAGTGGACTTAGACCTAACATTTGTGAGGCCGGCGCAGCACCAGGCGGTGTTTGGTTCTGTAGCACAGAGGGTGGTCTCAGGCAGATTGCACTCCGCAGCACCCAACAACAGCAGCGATAGCCTTTGTATCCGAATTGGATTTTAAATATAAAAGGTAAAGGTTAAAGGGAGAGGAAAAAAAACCATGAAAAATCAAGCTTTGGAAATGTAAGACAAAGTAGACTCAGATCAGTGATTATTGGAAGAGATAACAGAATTACATAATGATAACGGGCTCAATTTGTCAAGGGCATACAACTTTCCAAAATACTGATGGAGCCTAGTACTAGAGCCTCAGATTACAAGAGGTACATCTCACAGAGGAGCCCTGATAGTGTGGTGGGGTGCACATTAAGTTGCTAACTACGAGGTCAGTCATTCAGACCAACCAGCTGCTCCACAGGAGAGCATGAGATGATTTGCTCCTGGAAAAATTTGCAGACTCAGAAACCAAAAGAGAGAGTTCTCCTCTGTCCTATAATATCATCACTGTGTCAGGACTGACGTGAGGGTGGTTAGGCTTTGAAATCTAGTAGGATGAAAGACGAGTTGGGCAGAGCTACAAGTATCGCTTGAGACAGGAACCTTACTTTTCTGTAACGAATATATCAAATACAGAGAAATTCAGTTGGCATACAAAGGTCTGAACAACATTTTAAAGCATCTTGGCCCACCAATAGCCAAGTATATGTTCTCTTCCAATATAAAGAGCTCTGGTATAGACCTCATCCATTCTCCCCTGGAGTTAATACCTGGCACTATGATGTTTCTATGTATAATATTACATAATACGAGTATATTACTATGATGCATTTGTCTCATCTAAGAAACCAGTACTGCTACCTTGTCATAAGCTTCACGCTTGACTCAGAGGAGGAAAACCGTCGATCCATACTATTGCTTTAGCTTCTGATTCTTTAATGCGCTATCATGTTTCAGTGGATGAGTAGGCCATAACTTAGTTATCGTTCTCCCCATGACCTTGTCTGCAGTCTTCGTAATGCGTGCTCGTGATTTTCACTGCTTTTCCTTCTCTGCCTTGCCCGTTAAGTGATCT
Organism: Echinops telfairi; assembly: GCF_000313985.2. Taxonomy (NCBI): domain Eukaryota; kingdom Metazoa; phylum Chordata; class Mammalia; order Afrosoricida; family Tenrecidae; genus Echinops; species Echinops telfairi. Next base: position 24,435,793 of record NW_022107431.1, on the reverse strand, counting down.
CATTGAGTTGAGTTTTTCAGGGACCTAATTCTCAGGGTTGATAATGTTTGTTTTGTAAGTCACTCTATGATTTGGCTGGAAGGTAACCTCCAGGAGTAGCTTCATGGCCAAATTCAATGGGTATATTAGGGTGATGGTCTCCGGAGTCTGGTGGTGCAGTGACTATGCACTAGGCTGCTAACTAAGGTGAGCAGTTCGAAACCACCAGCCACTCTGCAGGAGAAAGAATGGGCTTTCTACTCCCGAAACAGTTAAGAGACTCAAAGGTAGCACCCTGCCCTACAGCATCATGGTGATCGGTCTGGACTGGATGACAAGGAGTTTGGAGTTTGGGGAATTGTCTCTCATCCAGCAATGTGTTCATATGATACTTTGTTATCCCCCAAAGAAATAAGATGACCCCAAATGCCTGGCTTTTAATGATACCCATTTATATGTGCTTTACTGTCATTATAAATAATTATCTCATTTCATTTTAATTTTTTAAACATTGTAGACCACATCTGGGGAAGATGTCCGAGATTTCACAAAGGTGCTGAAGAACAAGTTCAGGTCAAAGAAATACTTTGCCAAACACCCCCGGCTTGGCTACCTACCAGTCCAGACAGTTCTTGAAGGTGACAACTTAGAGACGTAAGTTTTCATTTAATTTTAAGTCTACTATATATACAACTACCTAAGTGGTCTTTTTAATGATAGGGACTGAAGGGAAATTGTTTAATATATTTTTTAAAGTATTTTGGTCAAGACTCATTTTAAAAGAGGTCACTTGAAGTTGGAATTGGTGTTTACCACATGAACTTATAAATACTATTTTAACTTTTGACACTATTACAACCAAAAGATCAAGTTTAAGCTTGTATGCATTCCTAAACCTTAAGATATGTCTTTATCTTGGCCATCCAATTCCTTCTTAAAATTATTAAAGCAAATTGAAGAATTGTATGCCCTTTCATTCTATTTCTTTTTCATGCCCTGCTGCACCCCCCCCCCAGGTTTTGTACCTTTCCTTTTGCAACTTTGTGATATAAGGTTATTAATGCTAATAATAATTTTAAAATTCAAAAATCTCATAAAAACTTCACATTACATTTCTAATCTTTGCTTCCCTTGAAGATGAAGACAGCAAATTGAGATAGCTTTAAATATGTTTTTAAACTCTATTATTTGAGTTGGAATGAAAGAAAAATAATTTTAAGGAAAAACCCAGAAGGAAACAATGTTAGATTTTCCAAAAGTTATACACTGGGGTCAGAATGGATATGATTTTAAATCTTTGCTGCACTTTTAGAAATGTCAGCGTAAATGTGCCTAAAAGACCGTTTTCTTGTGTTTTAAGCTTGGGGAGCTGATCCTTTATTGCTGGTTGCCCTCAGAGTGCCTGGTCATGTAGTAAAAAGAAGTTCTAGTTAACAAGGGAAAGATTTTCTCCCAAATTCTACACAAGAGAAGTTCCAAGGTGTGGCGTGTGGTGTTTCCTACTTTAGACTGTGGAGAACATAAGAGAAAAAAGACACTGGAGTGTGTACAACTGCTTTGAAGCCAAGCTCTTTTTAACTTTAGAGCTCGTAGATCACTTTGCTTTGTTTATGACAGGTAAATAATTAGAGAACAGTAATATCCTACTGAATTATGACTGCCAGTGTTTCAAAGATGTCAAAACAGAGGGCTAGTCTATGATTTTATTTTATTCCCCCTGGTTCCCCTGCCCCTATAAAACTCTGTGGACCTGGGGTTTCACAAAATGCAATGTGTAAATCCATCTCTTTCACAAGTAGAGCTGCTAAAAAGCAGATCAAATACAGACAAAACATAGTACCCGTTTTCCCGAAAGTAAGACATCCCCCGAAAATAAGACCAACTTATAGTTTTGCCTCTCGCTGAAATATAAGGCACCCCCCGAAATTATGGTCCCCCACAAAAGCTACCTTAACTCTGGACTCTGGACCTTAGCGGTGGGTGCCGCCACGCAGCTTACTGTTGGCTGCAGTGCAGCCAGAGCAGACAGGAGGTGCGAGATCTCTTTTAATAAAACAATAAATGTGTACCATATTCTTCTTCATGGAAAAATAAGATATACCCTGAAAATAAGACCTAGCGCATCTTTGGGAGCAAAAATTAATATAAGACACTGTCTTATCTTTAGGAAAACAGGGTATATACTGTTATTCCTTGATACATAAGATAATCTATGTGCATATAGAAACATACCAATCTTATATGTAAATAGATGTATATATACGTATGTGTGTATATAGATCATATACACAAAAAGAGGATGAGTGAAATTCCAAACTTTCCATAACTATTTTTTATAAAGCTATATAAAAATAAGGAATATGCCTTCCCCATATTTGTTTCCCCTAGCACACTTCAAAATGGATTTGATTGAATCTGTTCAGCTTGAAGAAAGAGATGTAAATCCTTAAAAACCCGGGGGGGGGGGGGGGGGGGGGGGAAGGTAGATTTGGGGCTCTATCTTTGCTCTGGATATAATTTTGTTCTCTTTTCTTCAAAGGGTTGCCCATTTTTATTTGTTTTATTATTTAGTAAAATAGCTAAACCATGCCACACACCTCCTGATAAGCACCAAATCTTACTTTCCCCGGTATCAGATAGTGTTCAGCTGCGGGGTCACTGGCTGCGCGAACGAAGCCTGGAGATCTCTCACAGACTGCCGTAGTCCATGGGCTGATGGAATAGGTTTCAGCTGTGTGATGTGCGTTTTACTCTTTGGATGGCCCATCGCCATTCTGTGTACCTAGTCTGGGTACTTTAGAGAAACAGATCCACAGAAACTCATGTATAAGAGAGAGCTTTAGATAAAGGTTAAGTGCTCATCAAGAAAACATCCCAGAACTGGCCAAGCCCACAAGTCCAACATTAATCCATTAACCTATATGTCCAACACCAATCCACAAAGTCCTCTTCCATCTCACAAAACACATGCAATGATACCAACTGCAGGAGGAAAGCTGGGTCAGTGAACGTATAAACATCTCAGCACTGGCAGGGGTCTAGACACGGGTACTCCACCACCCAGGGCTGCATCGGGGTAGGTCCATGTGGCTTCTCCTCAGGGATGTCTTGAAGGAAATCAGCCTTGCCAGCTGAAGCAGGGAACTGGCTATGGCAACTGCACCATGGTCTGACCATCAGAAAGCAAGAGACCCGAGAACTAGAAAGGCGAGGCTCACAGAGCCATTTACCTCTCTGCCCTTCATGTTCCTTCTCCTTGGGGATGTCTTGCAGGAAGTCAGTCTTGCCAGCTGAAGCAGGAACTGGCTAAGGCAGCTGTACCCTGGTCCCGCCATCAGAAAGCAAGAGACCTGAGAACTAGAAAGGCAAGGCTCACTGAGCCATTTATCCCTTCGCCCTTCAATTAACCCCACATGTGTTTATCGGCCAGGTTGGCACAATAAACTAACTACCTCAAACTCTGATGGAGCAG
>NW_022107431.1:24425803-24432242 GCF_000313985.2 Echinops telfairi | reverse complement strand
AGAGCCATTTACCTCTCTGCCCTTCAGTTAACCCCACATGTGTTTATCGGCCAGGTTGGCACAATAAACTAACTCAATGGCCCATTGCCATTCTGTGTAGTAGGTGTGCCATCCTGTGCCCGAATCCTTCATATGAATCCTACAGAATGATCTTTTATGCATATTTAGGCATCTTTTAATAAGTGGCCTTTGAATGTCGACATAATCCTTGGCATCACCTACTACTCTATTCTGAGTGACGTGCTTGGAGTAAAGATTGGACAGGGATGATTGTCCAGTGATTCGGGCTGTGATTCGGGGCTGTGATTCAGAAAATGCCTCCCCGCCTCTGACTGGAATTTCCCAGCATTTTCAGTGGAAGGAAAACAAAAGGAAAGGAAGGAAGGAAGAAGAAGAAGAGACCACGAGGACCTTATTGGAAAAGATTTACGAGCTATTGGAAATAGTGGGCACGTGGTCTTCTCCTTTAATACTCGGACGAGCTCGCTGGACTCGGTTTTGTTCATTTGTTCCCCCGAGCTCTGTGTGGTACAGGGCCACTTAATCTTCTGCCGCAACAATTTATGTGAGTGGGTAGTAAAAAATCTGATTTTGTGTTTGTCTCCTATTTGTGGGAGGAGAACATTGGGGAAAATCAGTGGAGTGATACATGTGCTGAAGTTATTTATGACACCGATCAGAGATTTATTTTCTTTCTCTTTCATCCTTGCAAAAGGGGGTCTCTTACCCTCTTATCAAGCAGGCACGGGGAGGCTCAAGGGGGAAAGCGAGTTGCTTACTAAGGAGGAGGTAAGCAAACCCACACTAAGGCTTATTCTATTAATTTTATACCTGTTCGCACACCATTCCCCCACCCCCAAAATAAATGAATAGGACTTGATTCATATGTGCACCCTGGACTAGACAGCCGAGAATCCCGCCAGAAGAACAGGGGCAGTAATTTGAGAGTTGTGATCAATGGTTATGGGCTAATGAGGCAGATCAGTTTCCCTAAAGATATGTCAAGCACCTTGCTCCCTGATATTGGTTTAAGGTAGAAACGATACGTGTGTGTTTCGATTGGTTTGCTCTAAAGCAGGAACCACTCACAGGAAGTGGGAAGGTGGAGGGGAGACTCCCAGCCTGGGACAGAAAGTGAGAGCTGAGTTACACTGGAAAAATTAATAGGTCCAAGTGTTGAGTGCTTGCTGGGGGGGCAGACATTCCAGGCGAGGGCATTTCGCATGCCTGGAGGTCAGATGGTTGTGGGCATGGAGGTGGAAAGCTGAAGACAGTTGCCAGACCTGGAAGGAGAGCAAAGGAAGCCTCGGAAACCAGGCAAAGGCATTTGGAATTTCTCCTGAGAGCCTGAGGAGCCGAAGAAGGTTTATCAACAGCACACGGCAGGGGCCCAACCTCCTGTGTCCTGGGGCAAGTGGATGACCAGACAAAAGAGCAGTCTGCTGAGAACCTCAGGCCCTAAAAGCGTCACAGAATCCTTTAGAGCAAGTCAGGCATAGCACACATCTAATATTAAGTAATTTTAGGAGTGGCTGACTTCTTGTTTTTCTTGGGAGAAAGTTAGAAAGTCTCTAACTTTGCCCTGTAGGGGGCTGTGCATCTAAATCTCGAGTTGGTTTTAGTCGTCATGAGCTTTGCCGGAGGCTTAACTTAATTACTGAAATACAGAACTGATGTTCTTTGTAGGTTATCACTTCTACCCGCACCAGTACCTTGCATGCCTTTTCAGTATGACCCAGTTCTCAGCTTTTGTTCCCCGGAGCCTTTGGGATCGCTGGGCAGTGTGTTAGGTTGGGTAGACAATGGCCAGGCTCCAAGCCCAGTTGTTTCAGTTTAGCAGAGCGGGTTGCTTTGCTTTGCACATCCGTTTCACGCGTGCAGTGGGACTGTATGGGCACCACTTTGCATGAAGAAAATAGGACGATCTAGAGGAATTGGTTCCACTGCCCTGATGCCGGAGAAGTTTGAGGTGGCAGGTAGGGAAAGGGGTCTACCTCACAGCACTTTTTAAATACATCCATAGACGCAGACTACACAGCCCTCTGAGACAGAAATCCTTTGTGCACATCCTTTGGGTTTCTGTAGTGTGTGGTTGTAAGTTTTACGTTTACAATAGGACGGAAAAGTCAGAGTGTTGTTAGTGCAGTGTAGTTCTGCCCTCCGTGTGTGATCTGATCTGCGGTGATCCTCTCTTCCGGCCAGATTTCCTTGCTAAGAAAGCAAAAGTTAGCGCATCCCCCTCAACCTCGATGTATTCTGGAATGTGAAGAATTATTCTACAATTTCAAGCGATTTCCAAACACTCCATTTCTTCTTTTCTCTGCCCGGCTGTTTAAAGATGTGTTTGCATCCTGTGACAGATATCCCGCAGTGTCTGTGTAAAGGCCCCTGCAGACCCTTGACTACACGACTTCTTTGTTTTAATAACTGTGGCTTATTCCTTTTGATTTCTCCGTGATAGACCTCTGGGCACCAAACATAGGAATGGAAGCCAATGGAGGACCACCACCCCCCGCCCCCCTGTCCCCACTCCTGCTCTGTGGTCCATGGCTCTAAAGTGTTTGTTCTGTGACTTTTTGTTTCCCTCTCCCCTCTCTGCAGTCCTATCACTCTCATCAGTATGTGGCCAGAGCACTACGAGTGAGTATGCACACCCCCACGTTCCGGTCTGTGGGATTTGCATGGGGGTGATTACTAAACTCTTGTTCTAAAGTAACAGCGCTGCATCCTGGGTAACAATCCTGGTGGTTTGCTTGCATGGCACATTCAGTATTGGAGAAGCGAACTTCGGATAGTAGCATCTGTCCGCATTTGGGTGGTCAGCGGTTATTTTGTTTTTCCTTTCTAGCCCTTCTCAGTCCCCTCAGCTGTTCCACGATGATACCCACTCGCGGATTGAGCAGTACGCCACCCGGTAAGGAAGCCCGAACACAGCCCTGGTCTGCATGTCCAGCCAGGATGCATTTCTTTCTGAATTCGTCACACAGTGTCAAAATGCCTTGGTATCAGCAATGTCATCCTGCAGGAGTCATGACTCCCTTATATTTGGAATCTGGGTTCTCATCTTCTCGTGTTGTGATTTGCACTCACCCAAACACCTGCTATATATACTCCGAAGAATATAGCTCTATGGGATGTGATCACTGAGCTCGTGAGAAGCCTAACCCTCTGCACGGGTGCTTTCGATCATGTAACCCAGTTCCAATGACTGACAGTCGGGATTGAAAGGATTCTCAGTAGACGGTGTGCATGTGGATTACATTATGTAATTAAATTTATGCTAATACTTCATTATGCTTGCTCCAGAGTCCCCAAACAATAGGAAATATTGGCTGCGTTTGATGAGGGGACACATTGTATACTAGCCATCTGTGGGCTATAGTAAGTAGTAAGCCGCGTCTTATATGAGGAGCTTCAAAAAATTTGTGGGAAAATGGCCTTGAAAGATAATGGAATTTCCCCCAGGGACAAAAATAAACAAAATCAAGCAGCAAACCCCTTGCCATCAAGTAGATTCTGACTCAGAGGGACCCAGTAGGATGGGGTAGCGCTGCTCCTTAGGGTTTCCGAGGATGTAAACCTTTATAGGAACTGACAGCTTTGTCTTTCTCCTTTGGCAAAGCTGGGGAATTTGAGTTGCTGATTTTGTGGTTAGCAGTCTGCTCAGTAGTCATTACCTCACCAGGACCCTAACCTTGTATTTATGTCGTATCTCAGATTGCCATAGGGTTACTTCTGACTCACTGAGAACCAAGGGCGCACAGAGTAGAACTGCCCCCTGGAGTGGCCGGTAGATTCAAACTGCAGTCCTTGTGATTAGCAGCCCCGTGTTTAAACCACATGCCACCAGGGCTCTTGATAGTGGCTAGCTCTCCTTAAAAAGATTAGTACAAGTATCATAATCATAGTAATATTTGAGGGGGTTCTGTACCCAGTAGAATGTCTGGGGAAAAGCAGGCATCGAGTTAGGAAAGAGTGTGGCTTGTTCAGGAACTGTAGGTAGGCAAAGGTATATAGGACTGAAGGAAGGGAGAGAGGCTGGAGCCAGAAAATGAAGAATCCACTAGCTAACAAGTTGGCTTCCGACCTTATGTCAGAGGCACTCATAGATGGTCTTTCAGGATGAGAGGAACATAATCAGACTGGTGTGAAATATGAGGTCTTGTTTCAGTGGGGTATGTAGACCAGGGGTCCTCAGGGTAAAAGAGAGCTTGGAGCTAGTGGCTGGTGGGGTGGTGGGGCGGGGGAGGGCCTCAGATAGGAGGCTGGATCATGAGCTTTGACAACATGGGCAGAAGACAGACGTCTATGATCAGAGTGATAGAAATGTAAGTCAAAATGAGATGTTGTTTAACATTAGAAGTCTTGTTAGAAGATAGGGACCTTCCCAGTGCCAATTTAAGAAGGACGGAGGGCATGTTCCTGACTCAACATGGCCGGGCTGTCTAACCTTTTTTATTTCATTTCTCAGACTGGCCCAGATGGAAAGGACAAATGGGTCCTTCGTCACTGACAGCAGCTCTACCACAGGAAGCGTGTAAGTAAATCCTGAGAGTGGTGCTACTTGGGGAGGGCGGTTACTGGTGGCATGAAGGCTATCGGAAATCGTTTTCGTGGATCATAACTGGATTTTGACCCCAGTCGAAGTGGAGTAGTGGTTACACAAAGGCCTACCGAGATTATGCCCTTCTAAGCCAGGAGGGTATAAACTGGATATGTGTACTTAGTTTCATATAAATCTATGGAAACATTCTATGTTTGCCATCTAATTTGCCTTAGCTTTAAAAAATCTGTTGGTTTTATTGATGATCACAGGTCTATCAATTCATATCTTTTGTCTGATATTTAATCAGTGTAACTCCACAGAATGTGTGCCCTTTCTATTAAATTCTCTCTTCTACTAACTTTTTCTCCAAAAGCCTTGCACTTAGTAATGTAAAACCCACCCCCTTTTGAAGATTGCTAACTCCCCTACCAATGTTTTGTTTTATTACCATCTCAGAAAAGCCTCACTGCTTTTAGAGTACTTTTATAAAAGCTTTCTCCCTACATAGTTATCTCTGACATCCCCATTGTTGTGTGTTAACTTGACCTTGGACATTTGTCATCAAATATTTTATCTCTGTTTATGCTACTATATTTTATGTCACTGGATTTTGAGATTTGAGCATTTGTTTTGCCATAAAATTAGCAGTTTTGATATCTAAGGACTTTCAATAGAATCAACTTTGCTTGACTCAGGCAGGTTCACGGTGGTCTGGAGTCAGTGGGAAGCTGTAAAAGCAATCAGGAAACCTCTGAAAAATAGTACTTAGGTGTTCTGTTCTCAGACTGGGGAGAGATAAACAACATCTAACACAGAATGCCGCTTTCGATGTTCTTTTAAGAATTATTTTATCCTCAAACATATAAAAGTTCTCAGGAGAGTTTCCAATTTTTAAAAAACTTAAGATTAGCATGTCAATACTTTAAAAAAATATGTAGTTCTGTGAATATTATTCATGTATTCTGAAGGTGGATCAGTTCCCAAATTGAGATAATTGAGTATTCATAATACATTTTCATCTTTAACCTACTAGTATTGTGTACTTCATAAGAAGTGATTAAATATCTTGATTATGTCCTAAATCAACATCATTCGCTCCTAGACGGATAATAGCCAAAGTACGTAATGAAATGAAAACCTAAATATTAAGGCCAGAATCTTACTTCTTTCAAATGTGTTTACTCATGACCATGAAAAAGGAAAGTAATTCTGAATTTCGATAATGCTATCTCCAAATAGAATGAACACTGTTTACATTTAAACTTAGTACTAATTCCTAGAAAAGAAAATCAATCATATAATTAATCGGTGAATGATCAGATCTTGAATTCTGTGAAACCTGGGAAAGCCTGCTTGATGGACCTGCTCTCTTTACACGGTTCTTGCAAGGGTTTCTTTGCCTTTTACTTTTCTATCACTTTTTCTTAGTCAAAGATATTTGAGCTTTCCTGCTCTTCACAGCTAGTGAAGTTATTTTCTTGGCCATGATGAGAGAAACGAAACACCAGCCGTCAATAATGACTATAATGCAGGGCTTTCCCCCCTCCTTTTGGAGAGCCTGTGGTTAACACGTAGCAGCCCATCACTGCCCTGGTAGTGTACGTGAGAGACTAGAAGTGTGGTTGTTGACCTCACGAGTCTGCCAGGCGATGGAGGACACTGGTAAGTGCGCCTCTGGAGGAAAAAAGCAGGGACAAGCATCTCTGGTAAAAAGAGTAATGCACACCCCGACCCCTCCCAAAAGATGATGGCCATATTCTAATCCCTGAACCCTGCGCATACATTAAAATGTCTGGCCAAGGGAACTTGGTAGGTGTGATGAAGTTCAGGATATTGAGATGAGATTATCTTGAGTTGACTGGCTTGTCTAGCATCTTCTTTTTTTTTTTTTTT
>NW_022107431.1:24399119-24424832 GCF_000313985.2 Echinops telfairi | reverse complement strand
AGTACCATCTGCTTAGGAAGAAGCACTGGGAACAGAGTCAAGGGGTCAGATATAAGACTTCATTAGAAGTAACATCAACAGCAGTTATTGATTAGATGGAGAGAGGATAAGGGGAAAGGGAGGCTGTAAGAATGATTAAAAGGAGCCTTGATGATGTGCTGAGCTGCAAATGGAAAGGCTGATGGTTCAACGCCACCAGCAGCATCTTGGGAGAACCACCTGCTGATATGCTTGTCCTTGTAAAGGTCACAGGAAACTCTATAGGGCAGTTCTGTCTTGTCACGTGGGGTCACTGGGAATCAGATTGACTCAGTGGCATCAACAACAACAAAAAAGGATTAAAACCATCAAAGGACATAATTTCTGGGGCAAGTAGAGCTGCTGTTATCCCATTTCATAAAATGAAAAATAATGTAGGGCAATGGAGCAAGGAAGAATTGAGCTAGATTCGCTTCAGTCTTACCAGTTTAGACCTATTCCTTTTGATCCTGTTACACATTTAGACACAGAACCCAATTAGACTTTGTGCATGAAAATGAAGCTTGCTAAATTATCCTAATAGCACGAGAATATATAAACCATTAACGAGAAATTGTTTTCCAGTGGTTGATACATTAATATTTTCCTAATATGTTAATCAATCTTGTTGTGCTAAAACCGACCGCGTGGGTCTTTGCTCTTTTGCAGCGTGAGTCCCTGGGTGCTGAAGCTCTTCTCAGTAACATGCCAGCAGTCTGCCTTTCTCGTGGGAAGGCTAACAAGGAGTTTTCCTGACCCTCTCCTCTACCAAGCATGGAGTCCAATTCCAGGCTCATGTCCCTTGGGATAATGTGTTCAAAGTATATGAGCCCAAGTCTCGCTATTCTTCTGTCTGAAGGAGCATATGGCTGTACTTCTTCCAAGATAGATTTGTTTATTCTTCTGGCAGCCTGTGGAATATTCAATATTTTTCACCAACATTGTTCAATTGCTTCAACACTTTTTCAGTCTTCCTTATTCCTTGTCCAATTTCACATCTATATGAAGTAACTGAAAATACCATGACTTCAGGCAAAACTCAGCCCTCAGAGTGGGCTTTGCTTTGTTTAGCACTTCCAAGAGGCCTTGTGCAGTAGCTCTGCCCAGTGCAATCATCATTCCATTTCTGGACTCTGCCACAGCCGTGAGCATGGATTGTGCGTCCAAGTGCGGTGACCTTCCTGACTACTTCAGTCTGCTCTCCATTTATCCTTGACCTTGTCTGGTGGTCAGTTGGGAGGATTTTTGTTTCCATCATCTCTTTCCACAGATAGAATCGATTTGATTCCTGTGTCTTCCATTCAGCAAAGTTGATGTGTTGTTGCTGCTTATCTTTTTCAAAAAAGAAATTGAAAATAAGTTATTAGGCTGGCAGAATGTGATCATGTGAGCTCTTAATTTATTTTTACCATCGTCATACTTTCCAATTACTTATCTTACCTATTTGTTTCCAATTTTCACATGTTGGTCCCCAGTAATTACCGGTGCGTCTTGATTGCATGTTGATGATGTTAAGACAAGTAAAATCTTCATTTTCTCTCTCTTTGCCTTTAGTGGTAGGTGGGTAATCTGAAATACTATTCTTACTAACTGGTCTTTTTATAGTATATAGATATTCTCCTATCACTGACATCATTGTACCCCAGGATAGATCTGGAAGTGTTCTTTTTGATGCCGAATGCGGTTTTTCTTCAAATGGTCATTCGCCACATAGCAGACCACATGATGATCCAACACCTGCCCATTTTAGCGCCTTAAAGCCTAGGGTGTCTTATCCCCAAGCATTCCAGTTCATTTTGGACAACTTCCAATGTTCCCATATTCATTCTTTATACAGTTCAATTGGTATTATACAGTACCAATTACTCATGGGTATTTGCAGCTATTTCTTCTGATATAGATGGTGCTCATCACCAAATGAAGGTTTGGAAATATTCCTCGACCTACCTGAGGAAGGTCAGCGCTGCTTTTGAGGAAAAGGCTCTTCCTCGGTCGGATGTTGAGTGCTGCCACACTCTCCATGTTCCACTGTTGTGCGTAAGGTTCCCACTGGCCCATTCTTTCAATCAGAATTTGATTGCCCGGTCCTTCCTTTCCATATGTGTTCATCTGGAAACTCTTTTTGAAGCCTGGCTACCGCGGGCTAGCCTGAGGGCATTTGAAATACTGGGATGGCATGCGTCACCTCCTTAAAGATCACAGCAGCACGCGCACACACACACACACACACACACACACACACACACACACAGTACAACCAAGTGACAGTCATTTGAACACATGTAATCAGTAACAGATCAGCCCTTAGAGACGGGCATCGTGTTTGGTAGAGGGGTAGCAACAAAACCCAGGAAAGCCCTCCAGGGCACGGATGGACACCATGGCTTCAACAATGGGCTCAGGCATCGGAACAATCGTGTGGACAGCTCAGGGCTGAGTTTCCTTCTATTGTGCACAAGGCAGCTGTGGGTCAGAACGAGCTCTATGACACCCAACAACAACCACAACCACAACCACAGCAACCACAATAGCAGCAACAGGCAGTAAAGCTGGTAGAGTGGTATGTCAGCATCTATCAGGGTGACTTGAAAGTTAAGTTTGGAATATGCAGTTTTAAGAATAAAACACACAAATATTCAACCTGTCACTCCTGAGTCCTGCCTCTTGGAGACAGGTTTCTTTCTACTTTGAGAATGTCCACTTTTCACTTAAACCACAAAACCAAAGTTGGTGCCACTGAGTCAATGCCGACTCATAGCGACCCTCTAGGACAGGGGCAGAATGGCCCAGAATTCCTATCTAGGAGTGACCCGAGTCATTCAATGCTGCAGGCTCTCGCAGGACAGTCAGTAGACTCCTTTAGTCTCCCAGACCTGCAAAGACGTCCATCGCGTGTGCAAAACTGCCAAGGCTGAGGGCCTTCAGAGTCTTCATAGGAGGAGGAGATTCCATTCATAATTTTTAGGTCTGCCAAAGCAGTTACAGCTGGAAATTGCATGCACGCACAAACACACGTGTACATGCACACACCCACACACACACGGATGCACACACCTCATCGATTCCCAGAGATGGTGCGTTGATCCTACAGGAAGTAGGGGCACCTTTTCTAAGCTGTTCCTTGCATGAGAGAGGGTGCAGAGTTGTCTTCATGCTTTTTCCCCCTTCCCTTTCCCCCCAAGTTTCCTGGGGAACAACATTTGATAGAGCCCAGATGTGGGACTCTGGTAATAGTCCAAGACCCTGCTGAGATTGTTTAGGTTAATATTTGTAAGGACCCATGTAATGTCTTAGAGGCCATCCTTCGCCCTCCACACACATCAAAACTTCCGTCTCTCTTTCTCTCAACCCCTCTCTCTGTTGTTTTCTCTCTTTCTTCCCCTCCCTCCCTGTACTCTTTAAATGTGGCTGGTTGGTTTGTTTTTTCAGTTATATTCTTATTAAAACCTTCAGTTAGGGGAGGGGTAAAAATAAATAAATAAATTAAATAAAACCTTCAGTTAGGTAGAGGTAACCTTGTATTCTGTAGCTTTTTCCCCCACAAGGGACTGAACTGCACATCAGCGTACCTCCTCACCACCATAGCTGGAGAACACACATACCCCGCAAAGGGAAGGGTGTTGACTCGTTCGGGCCACAGGTCTGTGCACGTTCCGTGAAATGCCGAGTGCCCGGCAGCAAGGCTCGATTCCATGCCTGCCGGACAAAAGGTGGGTTGCTGTGTTTGCTCAGGTTGTCATTTCTGGCTGTCTCTTGTCTACTCAGGCGTTACAGTTAAAAACTGAAAGGAAACGAAGGTTATTCGCCTTTGTAATCCCCAGATTTTCTTCTGCTCTCCACTTACCTGCTACCCTTCCTCCCTTGATACCTACACGAAGGATAATGTTTACAGCCTTGAGGTTTCCATCGTGGAACCCTGCAGGGCTTGTGTGGAAGGGTGTGGAGGTGAGCGCTCCTATTTCCCTGACTCCCTTTCTGATTCTCGTCCAATCGTGTATCTTCTTGGGTCCTGGGCTCTGCAACGAAACATTGGTTGTTGTGCCCAACACTCAGCAGTTCCTCTTTTGCTTTCAGCATGGGTCAGAGTTACCTGCTGTGTACAAGCCCTCATTGTAGCGGCAGCAGGCTGGGGCACACTCCCCCACCTTCCCCAAAGCACCCATGTTGGTGGAGTCATTGTACCCTCTCCCACACACTACACCAGGAGAGACACAGTACTGTTGAGTGGATTCCAACCTGTACTGATCCTGTGGGTGTCAGTACCAGTGTGAGCCATTGGACTTCCTTGGCTTGTATCTTTACAGAAGCAGAAGGTTAGTCCTGTGTCCAGAGTGCCACTGGGTCCGACCACCAACCTTGAGGTCAGCAGTTGAGAGTTAGCCATGTATACTACCCAGGAGCCTCTCAGTAGACTAGTAGACAATGTTCAGTACTGCCCCCCCCCCAGTACTGGACACTTTGAACAAGGGGTAGGTGGCTTCTCATGGTAGCATTGGCTCTTCTGCTTTAGTCTCATGTCTGTATCTTAAGGGAGCCCACATCCTGGTGTCAGCAAATTATGTTGTGCGTGTAGGAAAAGATTGAAAAACAGCTCTGAGTGCCATAAGCCAAATATGGTATCAGCAAGTGTCGGTAACACTTTTTGGAATTTGTTCTTTCTTGAATTACCAACTTTATCCCTAGCCCCTCTTGAATTGAGCTTTTGGTAATTCTTTGCTGAGCTATGTAGGAAATATTCTGTTGAATAATAATGCTGGCGAATACAACCACAGCCACTGTGGGCCAGACACTGTTTGAAGCACATTCTGCATCTTAGTGTCTTTAATCCTCACAGAAGCCCTTTGAGATGATATTCTTGTGGCCACATCTTACTGAGAGGTGACTGAAGAGTGTGGGTCTTAGAGCTAGTAAGTGGTGAGCTGGGATTCGGACCCCAAATAGCCTGGTTCCTAACTCCCCATGGAACACCTCTGCTGCCATAGGAAGGGGGAACTTTGTCTGATGAGAATGTGCATCTAGCCCTGTAGATCCATCTAGTCTTGCTCGACACCATCGCTCCATCGCCAGTCGCATGCACATCCTCTTGCAATGGATCTGCTGCTCATGGCAGATGCCAATATGGCGGTGATTACATTGTACTAGTTCACAGCATGAGAGATGTCTGTGTCTTCCCTGCCAAGCTGGTACAGACCTTAAGTATCACAGGTCCCTTAGGGAGGGTGTTGCCAGGGTGGCACACCAGTCCATCCACTCTGTGCCCTTGTGTGGTACAGTTCTACACGGAAGGATCAGATTGGAAGGCTGATGTGGTTTCCACTGGGATTACTGTCCATCCTTAAAGCCGAGGATAGGACAAAAAAAGGGGAGGAAATTATTATTATTTTATTTATGTCTTCTTACCTACTTCCAAAGATCATTAAGTGAATCACAGTTCTTTTGTCACCTGAATACACACTAATTTTGTAATACAGATAATAGTGGATGCATGCTTCATAGATGTAAAATAAAAAAGATAAGTAGGCTTCTATATTTTTTGCGGCAAGTTTCTGTTTTAGTTTTAGACACACCATTGGCATTTAATGATCCCAATCTGGAACCTAATGTGCTCTCTGTATTTTAAAAGTGTGCTCTTGATTGTGGCTATCTATAATTAAGAACTTGAATGTATATGTTTTTATATTTAACACATAGACCTAATAATGTGTGAAAAACACTTTGTGCTTACGATTGTGTGTTACCCATAAATGATTTCTAAAGTTATTACTTTTGTTTAAATGGACTTAAGTTCCTTCCAGATACCTTATTGGAAGAAGGTAAGGATAATGGCAATGGTGATAATTACAATCTTTAAAACCTCATCAACTACTACCTTCCAAAATCAGTTTGTATAAAAGTTGACGATAAAATGCATCTTTATTCTCTTCCTAACTGGTTGATAGGTATCTTTGTTACACTGTAAATACTCAGCCCCCAGATCTGTGAAACAGAAGTTTGTTGTTGCTGTTGTTGTTAGGTGCCTTTGAGCCAATTCCGACTCTTAACGACCCTTTGTCTAACAGAGCAAAACACCGCCTGTCCCCGCACCGCCCTCACAGTGTGTTCTTATGTTTGGGTCCATTGGGATCGATCCATCTTGTCAATCCATTTGTCAAAGGCCGTCCGCTTTTGGGCTTCCCCTCTACTGAGTGTGATATCTTTCTCCAGGGTCTAGTCTCTACTGACCATATGTCCAAAGTCCATGAGATGAAGTCTTGCCATCCTTGCTTCCAAGGATCCTTCTGACTGTACTTCTCCCAAGACAGATTTATTTGTTCTTTTGACAGTCCACGGTCCTTTCAATATCAGTGGGTGTTAATATTGAGAACTCAGTATATCATCCCCAGGTCATAGATGTTGTAAGGGCTTGGTTGATATAGGAGGCCCGATACCAGCCAGGCAACTAAACACCTCTTGTCCCTGAGCTGGCTGTTTCATGGTGATCCTGGGGGTCAGAGTAGAAGGGTGCTCCCTAGGGCTTTTGGTGGTTGCTTGGCCTCTCTGGGTGGACCTAGACTACCCACCTTTACATTCGCAGCTGAGCGCATGAGCTGTTCGGGCCACTCAGGGATCCACGTTATTCAAAGCGAGTATATAATTAATGATTTTTAACCAAGAGGAGAATCCATTGACTCCATACTTACTGTAGCCGCTGAGATTGCCATCTCCTTTCATTCTGCCGGCGTTACATTATCTGGCTGCCTTTTGTGTCCTTTGCTGCATGGATGAGGTGCGTTCTCTGCCTGGACAAATGAGTGACAGGGGGACTTAGTTAGGATGCTCAACATGGCTCCATTGTCTTTTGACATGTACTATGATAGCGTGGTAGGAGGCTCTGTCTCCCTTTGTGGATACATTAATGTTTTGTTCTGATTTCTGGCTGGCTGCTTGTGATGCTTTTTCTAGCCTTAAAATGTAAAAAAAAAAAATTCACTGGAAAACCATCTAATGTTTTGTTGTTGTTATGATTGGTGGAGCAAAGAGGGAAACGGGGAGGGCTAAGGGAGAGACACTCAAATCTTGTCAGGTTCTGGACTCAGATCTTCTTCAGCATGAGAAATATTTTCATAATGTTCCACTGTCTGCTTTCTTCATTTTGTGTCCACTGTGTCATTGTATTGTGTCCATTTGTCCTGTTCACATCGACATCGGCACCTTGTATTCTCTCCTTACTGTCTCTCTCTCTCTCTCTCTCTCTCTCTCTCTGTGGGTGCAGCGTCTCCAGGCATCACTGGCTTAGAACCTGGAGACCCAGAGTAGCTAAGAGGGGTCCCGGCAGGATTGCCCCATTAGCGTCATCATTTTCTTCTTCCCCTCATGAAAGATTGAAGTTTAGGGTCTTGGCCAGTGAGCCCTTTCAAGCAAACAACTCTCTTCTCCTACATCCCTGCCAGAGGCCCGGCTTGATCCCGCTACACGGGAAGCCAGGAGCTTTTAGATCTGCTCCTAAAGGCAGCTGCTCTGCAGGGTGTGGCCCCCAGTCCCTCTTCTCATTGTCATGCTTCTAGTCCCAGGAGTGGGCACCGGTCCTCGAGACTCTTCACTTCCTTCCCAGCGATGCTGCATTTTTAGAAAAGGTATCAACAGGATGTCTTTGCTTACTGCAGGCTTTACCCCATCCGTGTTCCCAATTCTCATTTCTAATGGGGCTCTAAGGGTCCCTCCATGAATGTTAAGGTCATTGGATGGGAGCAGGAAAGGGTAGTTGGGTGTCTAGGTGGTGATCCCATCCAGGTCTCTACCAAAAGCCCAAACCAAGCTCATTGTGTCAAGGCGATTTTGACTTAGAGCAGCCACTTGCATTCTAGGCTGAAACTACTCCAGGCTGTACCTGCTCCCTAGGGTTTTCCGGGCTGTACATTTTATGGAAGCATAACGCCAGGCCTTTCTTCTATATCACTAGAGGATAGGCTAGAATCTTAACTCTTTTGGTGAGTACCTAAGTGCAAACCATTTGTACCAGCCAGGGACCTCATCCAATAAGTTTACAAGGCTTATTAAAAACTTTGATTGGAAGAAGCAAAATTAATCTAGTAGCCCACTTGGACCCTGTCTTTGGCTGTTTGACAAGCATAACACTCATTTTTCTCCTCATTTGCCTCATAGTATCTGTCTGATCTCAAAGCTCAGGATATACAGTTTCTAAGAAATCACTAATGCAGACGCAAATTCCAGCCCCTTCTTCACCCAGGGGAACCAGGGGAACACAAAGGCCAAGCGCTCAAAGCTGTGCCGCGGATCAGAGGCCTCACCAGTGGCAAGCAGAGCTAGCAGGTTCAGGAGTACAGTCATGGCGAGGCAGGAGCGGAGGGGGAGAGGCCCGGGACAGCCATGCCTTTGTCACCTCCTTTCTTGCTGCGTTAGATGGTGTTCCACACCCAGTGTCACCGGCAAGACCTCTGAGGGTTACATGCAGCCAGGGGCTTAGGCAGAAAGGGGCTGATGCTTCATGGAGGGTTTCCAGGTGATGCCGCCTGCTGCCAGCCTTCGCAGTGCTTCCTTGGAGCCCCATCCTCTATGCACATCCATCGGCTGCAAACCCACCTATCCATCCACACCGGCCAGGGACGATCTGCTGGAAGCATTCCATAGCATGGCTCTCTCCATAGCCAAGAACTTGTCATTTGCATGTTGCCACACCATAAACCTCTGATGATAGTGATTTCATGAAAGGACCATGTGAATGATAGACCCCCATCCTGCAGGTTCTTCCCGGTGAAGGAAAAGATAGGACTCCAGGCCTGTTGATAAGCATTTCCTTCCCGTATAGGTACCAACAGTGCTTCCGTGGGCTTGTTTCTGTTGATGTCAAGCCTTAGGTTCCACCACACGATTGATAAGTCACTTCGTTAGAGACGCAGCCAAGTGAATTTAAATGCAGTCTTTTCTTTTGCTAATGGCCCTGGATTGATTCTAGAAACAGCATGTTGATCATATCATGTAAAATATCTGACTGTATGTCTCTGACTTTAATTGGGGCTGAATTATTCACATGCAGGAGTCTATGGAGGAAAGAGCTGGCCTCTGGGTGTCAAGGCATTATTACAAAGATGCTTTCAGCCACATGTTCAAGAACGTGAACTCAGGATCTACTTTTCTGACATTAAATTATTGATTTGACCTCTGATAGTCATTATATTAACTTTTTATTCTGTTCCATACACATACTCTATTAGATGACTCTAACAGCAGTAGGGAGCCCTAGTGGTGGAATAGTGTTTCCAGGTTGGCTGCTAACTGCAAGGTCAGCAGTTTGAAACCACCTGCCTTACCACAGGAGAAAGATGAGGCTTTCTATTGCTGTAAAGAGTTAGTGTCAGAAACCCAGAAGGGCAGTTGTACCCTGTCCTGTAGAGTTGCTATGAGTCAGAATCAAATCGATGGTGGTGAGTTTGTTGTCGCCATTTTCCTTTTCCTCCCTGGTGGTTCAGTCGTAGAATTTTTGCCTTCCACGTGGAGGATGTGGGTTTGATTCCCAGTCAATCCACCTCCTGGGCTGCCACCACCCATCTGCCAGGGAAGGCTTGTATGTTGCCAGCCCTGCCAACAGACTTCAGTACAACTTTCAGACTACGGTGGACCAGGGAGAAAAGTCTGGTGCTATATCTCTAAATATCAGCCAGTGAAAACCCAGTGGTCCAGTCTGAAACTGGTCATGGGGTTAGAACACAACTGGGCAGCATTTTGCTCCATGGGAATGAGGTCACCGTGAGTCAGGACTCACTGGAAGGCAGCTCACAACAATCGGTGAATCTCTTTCAGAGTTTTGGGACAGGTTGTGGAGATGCTAAACCCTAAGGCTGACCTGGCCAAAAAGTCATGTGATCATCACCGTTTCCCCCTCCCGCTGTCCCGAGACAGCCTTGGGTCCAGACCTGAGCCTCTGTGTGTTTCCTGTGTCCGCAGGGAGGATGAGCATGCCCTCATCCAGCAGTACTGCCAGACCCTCGGAGGGGAGTCCCCGGTGAGCCAGCCGCAGAGCCCTGTGCAGATCCTCAAGTCGGTGGAGAGGGAAGAGCGGGGAGAACTGGAGCGCATCATTGCTGACCTGGAAGAGGAACAGAGGTAAATAGCGCAACTCGCGACTGCCAAGTCAATTCCGAGTCCCTGCAAGACATCTTTACTACTGACTTGAACACGCCCCCTGCCCCTTTCTTTGGGATGATTGAGGGGTGGTGGGGACATCAAGTCTTAGGAGCACTGACCTGGGACACAGGCTGCAGATTACAGTAGACTTTGGGGTTCCCTGACGATGCCTATTAGAACACTTGCTTAAAGCTATGATTTTGGTCCTGCTTGCTATCTTACAGTTGCTCAGACTTAGGGGAAACTAGTAGTGTGAGCTAAATTCCGATTCCTTAGGCAGACAGTGGTACCTGGGAGAGCTGTGACTCCACAGGACTGCCTTGTTTTTCTGCATATTGCAAGGTTTCCACGTGTTTTTTAATGTCCATGGTTCCCACCTTTGATGATGCAGTCTTGTCACTTTTCCATTGCTTGTTTCAGTGGAAAATGTTGGCGCTTTGGTTTCTGCCTTACAGAAGGTCCAGCTGTGCACATCTTACTGTATTTGGTGAACTGCCGGCTGGCTCAAACCACTAAGGTCTCCACTGCGAGCCAAAAGGCTGGCGGTTTTCTCCTCCCCAGTGATGTGGGAGACCGGCCTGGAGGCTCGCTTCCACCTGTGGAACACAGCCTCACCCTGCACCCCTGGGGGCCTCATGAGTCAACATTGCCTTGACAACAACTAACAACCACAGAGCTATTGGGAGAGAGGGTCACAGATACAGTGTTAATTAGTTGTTTTCTTTTTCTTTCACACAATAGGAATCTACAGGTGGAATATGAGCAACTGAAGGAGCAGCACCTTCAAAGGGGGCTCCCTGTGGGTTCCCCGCCAGACTCCATTGTCTCTCCCCATCACACCTCTGAGGATTCAGAACTCATTGCGGAAGCCAAGCTGCTCCGGCAGCACAAAGGGCGGTTGGAGGCCAGGATGCAGATCCTGGAGGACCACAACAAGCAGCTGGAGTCGCAGCTCCACCGGCTTCGGCAACTGCTGGAGCAGGTGGGTGCTGCCGCAGCCAGCCCACGCCCCACATTTCCTCTGCCTGTCCCCACGTTCCCTGTCCCCTCTCCCAGATTTGTCAGGGGGACGAGAGAGGTCCACCCTACATTCCACAGCCCTTAAATGTGTGTGCCTTAAATCCTGGCCCGCACGAAAACCTGTGTGCCTAGCTCAGTACTGATGAGGGACCTTGGCGGCACTGCCGGGGTAAGGGTTGGTGGTTCAAGCCCAACAGCTGCTCTGAGGGAGGAAGACAAGGCTGTCTGCTCCTGCCAAGTCGCACAACCTTGGAACCCTGGGAAGGAAGGCTGTGAGTTGGAATCGCCTCGGTAGCAGTAGGCCTGGGACATTAATGATCTGGACACATGAAGCTGCATCTTCAAAGCGCCCCTTCCTCTTTAACACTCAGCTCTATCTCAGCTCTGAATTGATTGAGGAAATAGATCCGGTACAGTACTCCGGAATGAATTACATGTAGGAAACATCTGTGGGAATTTAAAGGGAAGAAAATGACCCAAGGCTTCGCTCTAAATCCTTTCTTCCTGTGAACGACACACACCGAATCCTGCAATCCTGTGTTCTGTTTTCAAGAAATTACATGACAGATGTTTATCCATTTGCTGCCATGAATTCCTACTGCTGGGCTATGCTTTGGAGCATGTATTTTCAAGCTGTCATGATGATAACTAATACAGCTTACAATATGTTGAATCCATGCATGTGTGATAGATACAAAACAATATTTGCACTGGTGAGGAATGTGTTAGTCCAGATTGACTAGAGAAACAAATTCATAAACACTCGTGTATAAGAAAGAGCTTTATATAAAAGAGCAGCTGTATATTGAGAAAACATCCCAGCCTAGTCCAGATCAAGTCCATAAGTTTGATATTATTAGCCTATATGTCTGCTACTAGTCCATAAATTCCTCTTTACACTCGCACAGCACATGCAATGATGCTGAATGCAGAAAGATCACAGGCCAGTGGATAGAAAGTCTTGTGGATCCAGTGCCAGCTCTCTGTGTGTCTCAACAGCAGGAAAGGGAAGGCAGAGAGAGTGGGTCTGGCCTCCAGTGAGCTATTGATCTCTGTAGCGCCTCCAGATGAGGTCATCAAGCTGCGACCTGATGGACAAGCTAGACTCCACCCCTTTGCTCCAGTTGACAGGATTATGTGACTGCCGCAGAGAAGGCCTTAGTTTCTATCGTTTTTTTATTGTAAATTAGGTGGGGGGTTATGTTCGTAGTCAACAGTTTACAGTATTAACCGCCACCCCCACCCCCAAAGGCTCTCGCCCCACCCTTTGCCATTTGTTTTCTGTTCTTGCTTCCCATTTTCGTTCTCCTCCCCTGCTTTCTGGGTAACTGATCAGGACCCAGCACATTGTTTTTATCACTCACGGATGACTAATAGCCTATAGTTTACAAAACTTGTTCTCTGGAATTACAAAACAGAAAGGCATCAGGAATAGTCCCTGTCTCTCTGGTACCTGCAATATTCCTAGGGACCAAAGACAGATATCCCTGAATCAGATCGTATCCCATATGATGGCACAAGGCACCATAGGGAATGCTACATTGGATGGCACGGAGCAGTTAGAGAATGGGAGCCTGACCCAGAACTAGTTGCAGGCTTATGAAGTATCAACCTCACGTTGCAGGTATAATAGCTGCAAGCATTCTCTCCGTGGAAGAGCCCCTGATGTCAGCATCCATGTCTCCTCTGGCTGCTGCCCTGTGGAGCCCCTTGACAGTAGAAAAATACCTTTCTCCAGAAGTGTTGATTAAATCAAAGCCAGAAACAACTTTCCCCTTTAGGGTTTGGCTCATCTTTTAGAAACCATCCTCACACCATTGCAGCCGGTGTCCTTTACCTGGTCAGAAGCATTCAAAACACCGTCCCCTCTGAAGTCCCGATGCAGTGGCCGCTAGACTGACCATATCCTTTTCTGTCTGGCTGTCATCATTTCAGCATGGCCCCTGTTGTGGGGAAGGGCTACTTCAGGGCTCCTCAGTCAGGGCTACCTCATTCGACCACAACAGGATCATTGTTTTCCAAGAGTGGCCCATGGCCTGGATTCTTATAAGTCCCCCAAATGTTTGTTTCTTCTGTCAGTGTCAGCCACATGCTTGGAGAAAATGACATGGTTAGAATTGTGCCTTTGAAGGTCCCGAAGAATGCTTGCTTGGGGGGGGGGGGTCATCTTCTCTTGAAATCTCTTATTTAGCAAATATGAGGTGTTAGTGTTAACAGCCAAGTACAAAGATAGAATCAGTGAGGAAAGCAGCGCCACCCAGAACCTACATTTGGCATCACCCATCGATGCCCTTGGGGAAAGCGAAAGGTCCGTGTGCCCTCGCCATCCCATTAGGCAGCGCTGCCTCGTGGCTCACGCGCCTCCAGAACTGCACAGTAACGTTTGTAAATATCACTGCTATCTGAATGATGCCCGACTGTGCAGTGCATCTCTCCTCTGAGCGGTGTAGCATGAAATCCAGACATACCGTATATACTCGAGAATAAGCCAACCCGAATATCGGCCAAGGCACCTACTCTTACCATAAAAACTGCATTAAAAATTTGCTGAAAAACTTGGCTTCTACATGAGTATATATGGTAGATGGGAAAGCCAACTATGCTTTAAAAGAAAAAAAAACCCTCAGACTTCAATTGATATGGATTAAATGGGGAAACCTGCAGCAGGAACGCTGTAATTCCTGTATTCCCTCACAATGGGTTGCGCTTTCTAGTTTGACCACACAGGGGAGGTCACAATGTATTGCTACTGGGTTCTAGTTCAGTCAAACACAGGCTGACGCCAAACAGAAAGCATTGGAGCATGTCTCTGTGAGCAGTGGCTTGCTTGCTTCCGAGTGGCACCGTAGGCATTTGAATTCAAGCCATCCTGCTCTTGACCTAACATTGCCTTGAATAATGTCATTGCAGTTAGTTGCTCTCAGGTGGGTTCCAACCCATAGGGACCCTGCGCACCACAGAACGAAACGCTACCAGGTCCTGCGCCATTCTCACAATTGTTCCTTGGCTTGAGCCCATTGTTGCAGCCACGGTGTCCATCCATCTCATCAAAAGCCTTCCTCCTTTTCGCTGCCCCTCTGCTTTACCAAGCAGGGGGTCCTTCTCCAGGGCTGTGTGTCTGGAAACACTGGTTGTGATTTTTAAATTGAATTTATGGACTGTGTTAGCCCTTGGTGGTCTGCGTGGTTTGTATTTGTCGACTAATCGAATGGTTGGCAGTTCAAACCTACACCGCAGTGCCGCAGGAGAAAGGGCTGAAGGTCTGCTCCTGTAAAGGTGACCGACTAGAAAACCCTATGGGTCGCTCTCCTCGGTTGCACGGACTTGCTGTGAGTCAACGTCAGCTCAATGGCAAATAATGACAGAGGTTGAAACAGAAAAAACCTCTCCCTGAGTCTTGTATTCTGGTTTCTACAGTCTTGAACTGGAGAGGGGATAACCCCCCCCAGCCCCAAACCTGGTAATCTGTTTCTGCAAAGATCACAGCCCCCACCCAATCACCCCACCCCTCACCCCCCGAATACCGTGGGCATTTCTACTTGCAGCACCTGGGCTTGCAGTGGCTGGGGACTGACTCAGTGGCAAGGAGTGCTGTCTGAGAAGCAGGGCTGATCTTCTCAAGATTGATGGAACATGTTTTGAAATTCACTTGGTTGATATGGAAACAATGGAGGAAGACGTTGAGGGACACAACTGACATTGATAAATACAACCGGCAGCGTGCCCTATGCATTCTTCCAGGGGAGGGCTGTCTAGTCCTAGAGCAGCCATCCAATGGATGGCAAACTGGATTTGAAAATGTCAGCGCCAACGGCTCTGCGTGATTTAATCAGCCGTGGTGGGGCAGGTGGAGATAAAAAGTCAGCGATTCTCTAATAGGCATTTAAACCGTTGCTCCGCTTTTCTTCCTGATTGTGCCTGCAGCCGGAATCTGATCCCCGAGTCAATGGTGTCTCCCCCTGGGCCTCACCGCAGCATTCGGCTCTGAGCTACTCGCTGGATCCAGATCCCGGCCCACAGTTCCAACAGTCAGGTCAGTGTCCCCACGCAGAGCTGCCCTCATCTGAGGTGCCTTCTGCTATTTGCTTGCTTTTCCGCGGAAATCAGCCCAGGGAGTTTTCATACGTTCTCTATGGTCTCCTACCTACAGATCCATCTGAGCCACGCGGAACAGCCAACGGAGGTTAGACTAAGTTAGCTAGAGCACGTGTATCGTGCAGTACCGGCTTGAATTTTAGTGAAAGATGAAGAAAAGATGGTCCTCCTCCTTTTGGCATGAATCACTCGATTTAATTTACCTTAAGACCGAATCTCTCCTTAGTAGTTTATTTTCTGTTTCTAAAATGCTGTGTTTGTACAGATTCAGAATGTAATACAAAAGACTTTTGCCCCACGTACTTATGCATCAGTCCGTTTTCTCATCTACCTCCGTGGAAACATTGCTGCCCTCAGCAGCCCCCCTGAGGCCGAGTGCACACCCAGCCTGTCCTGAGGCACTGGAGGGACCTGCCGTGCCATTTAGAAGTCTCCAAGTATTCAGGAATGACATTTTGTTCTTTATGAAATTCCGTTCTGTGGACCACATACGTTAACCAACTTAACTTGTTGGGGAGATATTTTTCCATGTGTTCGTTCATCCAGAGAAGAATGAAAATGTTCTTTCAAGATTTTTTTGTTTTAAAACAAGAAAATTGTTGACTCTTCCTTTTAGGAACGAACACCTGAGGAGCCCTGGTGGCAGAGTAGGTTACACATAGTGGGCTCTTAGCGGCAAGGTCAGCAGCTGAAATCACCAGCTCCGTGGTGGGAGAAAGCTGAGGCTGTCTGCTCCCTACAGACTGAGCCTCCGAAACCCACAGTCGCTGGGAGTCGGAGCCGACTTGACAGCAGGGAGCTTGATTCTTCCCGTGGTTGACCTCCACGCACATCCCATTGCAAAAGGTTCGTTTATGCAGCTTTGACCTTGAACACAGTTTGAGAGGATGCCTTCCAGGAAGGAGAGGTACAAGTGGATGCAGCTGCTTAGGTGGCACAGGGACAAAGCATGCTGGGATCGCTATGGACCGGGGGACAGGGAGCTAAACTCCCAACTTAACGAGACATCCCGGGTGGTGATGGCACTGGCACCCCCCAAAATATAAGAACCAGAAGGAGCCCCTCCTTGCTAGGCGGGCCCTCCTCTGGGCCCCCTGCTCTCCTCCCTTCCCCCGGAGAGGAGCCTCAGGGAAGGACGCTCTGGGCAGCGGAAGACCAGAGACAGCTGCCCCTGGGATGAGTCTGAGGAAAGAAAGAGGAGGAAGTGATCACGGGGAGAGACAGACAAGGCACATTGCAGAAATGTCTCAGGCCGCTCTGCTGAATTGTCCCGTCCACCAAGGGCTGGATGCTTAGCAGCCTCTGCTGAAGGCTCCCAAGAGAAAGAAGGATTCAGAAAAAAAAGAATTGGTAGAATGTTTTTCCTTCTATGAAAAAAGAATTTGAGCTGTGACATGAACAGATTTCCCATGAAGACATGGAAATGATAGGGTGGCATCCCTCCTTTTTTATTTGTGTAGCCTCTTCTGGTGCGTGGCTTGGGTCTTCCTCCTCAAACACCTAGCCCATTTTAATTCCATACCACTGACACTTTTTCTCCTGAAGTGGGGGGTTTGTCAGAGGCTGGACTCTGATTTCGGGATCTGCCTTGTTCTTTGTCCCTGCTGTTACAGCGGCCGAAGACGTGTTGTCGCCCCCCCATGAAACCAGCACGGACCTCACAGAGGTCATGGAGCAGATCAACAGCACGTTTCCCTCTCGCTGCCGTAAGTACAGAGGCGTGAGCGTCAGCCCCCACGGTGCCTTCTCTTTCCCGGCTCCTTTTCCTGCCCGCTGCCCTTCATCTTCTCTGGTAAGATAACAACTCCTGTTAGAAACAGGACTGCATTGTTATTTGAAAAAGCAGCCAAACATTATATATGTCGGCCAAGAAGATGAAGCTTAACTTCGATAGCATCACATTCCGGGACATGGGGCCAGTGTGGTCCTGCTCCGTGAGCTTTTCCAATATGTCTTATGAGAGATAACATGACGGCAAATAAAATAAGAAGTCTGTTTTTAGAAAGAAATTATCCTCTTTGATGCAAGCTACCCGGGGGTGGATGGGGGGTGCACATTATTTCAAAGGAGAGCTGTTAGCGGCATGTCAAAGACCGAAGACACGAAATAGCCTCCGCTAATATAATTTCTTCTCTAATTCTCTCCTGTCGTTAGATTCGAGCACAGAAAGGGATTATTTTCTGATTTTCTCTCCCCAACATGGTTTCTTTTCTTGTGGAATAAAATAACCATTGTAGGAAGGCCAAAGAATTTAAGGCATCACAGATTATGACCATGTGAGCAAACAAAAGCCAAGAAATACCCAAATAAAAACAGTCCAAATCCAAGGGGAAATTCTATCACGATTCTTCTCTACTGATTTATTGATACAATGTGTCAGCATTTGGTCTCCGGGGACTGCAGCCTTGTCCTTTCATTCCCGCCGAAAATCCTCTGCCTCTTTCAAACTGACACAGTTTACTGTTGTAGATTGCCTGTTGCTGAATGCCACAATTCCATTTTAAATAACCTCTTAAAAGAAGAAGATATTACTTGTACGTTTAACATGATTTCCTCTCAAAATGATCTTAAAGCTGGGGGCAGGGGGAGGGCACTAACCTAATATTCTAGTATGTGTCAATATCATATACATACATACATACATATAAAAGGTCCTTAGGCAGCACAGTTTGCACTTGACCAGTGACTGAAAGGCTGGCTGTGGGAATCCACCCAGCAGTGCTGCCTGTGTGAAAAAGGCTACTGATCTGTCCCCTTAGAGACTGCAGGTCATCACACCCCAGGGAGCAGTTCTGCTGTGGAGCACCCTGGGGTCTCTATGAGTTGAAGTTGACTTGACAAGAATGAATGTTTGTGGGTCTTCTGTTGTAATTGATCCGTATTCCTCACGGAACCGCTATCTTTTGCATTTGTGACAATAGTAAACAAAAATATGTATCTGATCATTGTGCCCATTCATGGCCGTAATGAATGCTAAGGGGTGAGACAAGAGTGACTTCTGCTCTGATAGATAGGGTTGTGTGTCCACTTGAGTGGGCCATGATTCTCAGTGGTTTGAAATTTATGTAATGATGTAATTTGGCAGTTATGTAATGACGTGGTCATCCTCTTGATCTTTGGAACCTATCCTTGTTTGTAAGTGAGAAGTGGGTATATACATGTTTACACACACACACACACACAAATATTATACAAGCTCCTGCTCCCACATTTTTTCATTCTCTCTTCATAACATACAATCCTAAATGCGTAAAATGGACATATTTTCCTGACTGTAGACAGGTGAAAGCATATTGTCTTCATGAAATATATCCTTTATTTAATATTACTCTAATGTTTATAAAACGCCATCATTAACAGGAAATGAAATAACTATTTTAAATGTAATTATAAAAAATAATAAAATGTAATTGTCTCTGGATTTTTGAGAACATTGCTTATAAATTCTAAGGGAGTTTCCAGAAGCACATAAACATATGTATTTATATTTATGAGTGCATCCGTTTTTATTGTCACTTGTAAATGAAATAGGCTGCTTCTCAAAGTTCTCTGAATCATTGTTTCGCTTTGGCCAGCTCCATCCTCACCCCCCACAAAGGAATGTGCACCTGTATACATACATACTTCATGCACCTGTACACATACTTACTTCATTCACCTGTATACATTCTTACATGCACTTGTATACATTCTTGCTTCATGCACCTGTACACACACTTACTTCGTGCACCTGTATACGTACTTACTTCATGCACCTGTATACATGCTTACTTCGTGCACCTGTATACATACTTACTTCGTGCACCTGTATACACACTTACTTCAAAGCACAATTTCTGGGTCCTGACGAGCCTCAGAAAAGCTGTAAAAACTCAGTAAAAGGCCACAGGCAGTCAGAGTACTTTCTAGGCTTTGTAATCTTTGTCATAGCAGATGAACAGATTGACTCTCATACTGACTATATTTCAAGGTTGATTTTTTTTAAAGAGATTGTCATTCTGAGTTGTATGTTTAAGGGCCAATTTTCATATCCTTTATAAGCCAGATCTTCAAAATGAAATTACTTTTTAGTTCAGTTTACATCAAAATGCATGAATAATTTGTTACGAACAAAATCTGTTAGTCGAGGTTTGTTTGAAAGTCTTTAATTAAATATCAGAGTGGATACATCTTGAACTTGAAAATCAGCAATATGTGCTACCATGGAAATAGGTTGAAATGGATACCTTGTAGTGGATATCAAATGTAGAATTTCAATTGAAAAATTTCTAAACCAGAAATTCATGATGAATTGTTTTTCAAGGTCAGTTTTCTAAAGCAATTACTTTTAAATCTTTATGAAGGCATATCCTGGTAGCTAGATAGTGTAAAAGACCAATCTATACCATATTTTAAAATAATATAGTTTAAAACTTAAATAATTACAGTCATAGGACAAAAGGAATATAAAAAGACCGATGTTCATCTCAGCTATAGACTCTGAAGGGAAGGAGAAAATTTCTGTTGGTAGGAAATCTTCTTATCTATTAATATAGAAAAGAACATATATTTTATATGGGACTCACTTTGCAGAGTTTCCCTCCCCCTTGCATTGGTACCCCGTCTTCTGTGGTGGTCCCAGTGGTGAGGGTGGGGTATGGAACCTGGAGACATCTCCAGGAGAACCTGGCCGAGTTCTCATACTCTGACATACTCAGCTTCACAGATATGTGTGTAGTATTTGTAGGTTTCTTTCTGGGAATGATCTTTATTAGCCATGTGTTTTAGAGAGCTCAAGTACGTTCTCTGTAAGGAATGACGAATAATATTTTAAAATCCTTTGGGATTTAGAGGTTATTTTTGTTTTCTAAAGCTCTGTTTATTAGTTTGGGATTCAGTTGCCCAACGTAGTATTTATATCCCAAATTTTGATTTGTTATATCCCAAATTGTGCTTCCATGAAAATACAGTGCTTAATTTACAAAATTGGCACCTTATCAAGTGCTCCCTAAACAGATGAAATCGTTTTAAATTGGTGCAGAATAGAATTAAGCACCTGACATACAGCTGGTGAGTCAGACATAGCCCCACATGGAATGAATGAATGAATGTGTTTTCTCATTGGGCTGGCTTCGTTATTGAAATGTTCCTCGATTATACCCAGAGCATTCTTTGGGACTCATTTGTTTTGCTGCCCTTTTTAAGTCGCCCAGCTTGCAGATCGTTTAATAAGCCTCTTGTATTCACGAAGCTTGCTGACCACCTTTGGAGGGTTTATCTGAGCAAATAGGATTGGCACCCTCCCAATACCTGGCCAATCCCTGGAGCCCCTGTAACTAATGAGAACTTTACAGTTGCTTGTCACCAGCCTACAGTGAATGGATCTGCATGTTCATCTTGACTTTTGATCCATTGTGGATTAAAAATTAGCAGGGCCACAAGTGAATTGCCACTCCTGGCAATCTTGAAATTAAAATGAAACTGGATTCACAAATCCTAATGGCATGAATTGCCTACGTAAACATGACTCTTTAAATTTTTTTAACAGCATCTCTTTTTGTTACCCGTCACATTTCAGAATGCCTCCATCTTGAATTAATATCCCTGTTGGACCAGGCTGCGTCCTTGAATTTGGGGCTTTAAAAGATCTCTCAACGTTTCAGGGCAGCAGTGTTGCTGTGTCCTCCTGACGAGGTGTCAGTGCAGAGAATTTCATTGTGCTCTGCCACCCAGCATGCTTTCCACCATGCCCACTGAGGGTGGGAGACTTGTGTTTTGTCTTCCTCAAAGACTAAATGATTTTGGACACACAAGCTTTTTTCACTGTGAATCGGCTTTTAATCAGAATTAAAATTAATTTTGAATTTAATTAATTTGAATTCAAACAGTCATCCAACATCCCAAACCAACTACACAACAATAATTTCCCCCTTTCCCTCTTTCTGGCCTTTTGACCGTTGCTCTGAATGCTGGGACAAGGTGACGTTCATTGTTGTCTTAGTAATTTTCAGCTCTTAAATGGCTGATCACCACCAGCATTTCGTTCGGGTTGGTTCCCCGGCAGAAGAAGGTCTTCTTTGCTAAGGTGCTTCTTTATGGTCCTGCCCATTTTGCTCATTGGTTTATTTGTCTGCTTGCTGTTGAGGTGTCACGGTTTTCGCACATGTTAGAGATTAGCCCAGTGTGTCATTCCCCAAACCCAAAGCACATTGGGAAGGAGCGTGATAGGAGAGAGACCCTCTCCGATGCCAAAAGTGGGCTCCTATTTCACGCTTTTGATGGAAGCTTTTGAGACACATCAGTGCCTGGATGTTTGTCTCCTACAACTTGTCTGTCTTGAATTACGTTGGACCGTGTGCTTATGCCCCGTACAGGCCCCCCTCTACGTCTGTCCCTATTTTCCTTTGACGGTCTTCCTACTTTTAGGTTTCGCACTTAGATCTTTGACCCTTCTTGAATTTGTTTTTGTGTATGGTGTGAGATAGCTGGTTCCTATTTCACTTTTCTGCACATTTATATCCAGTTTTGCCTGTCTCTTTCCCAGTCATGTATTTTGGCCCTTTGACAAAGATCAGCTCTTCCTTGGTGGATAGACTTATTTCTGGATTCTCAGTTCGGCCCCACTGGTTTCGGTGTCAGCATTACCAGGCTCTGGAGATTACAGTGGCTTTGGGTATAGTAAGCATTGAGATCATGAAGTTTAAGGCTCTCTACTTCCTCAGTTCCTTTAAAAAATGTATTTATATGAGTTGTTCACCAGAGTACCCATTGCTTTCCACTTGATAAAAAAAAAAAACGTTTGCTTGAGAGCAAAAGGGATTAAGCTTCTGTCTAAGATTTCGCTGTTTTCTATATTTGTTACAAAACCAACCCGACCCATTCTGTTAAGTCAGTTCTGACTCATCATGACCATACAAGACAGACTAGAACTGCCTCCCATAGGGTTCCCATGGCTACACACATTTAGGGAAGCTGACTACCACACCACATCGTTTTTCCCACAGAGCAGTTCCTTAAGCCCATGGTATAAAAAAGCAAGCTCCCTGCCATTGAATCCATTCTGACTCCCAGCGACCCTCTAGGACAGAGTGGAATTGCCCCCGTGGGTTTCCTAGATGGTAACTGTTTACTGGATGAGAAAGGTGATTCAACACAGTCACCTTGCACACCTGGTAGAACTATACCTGTTTTGGCCTAGTTTGGGGGCACACTTTCCCTCTAGAAGGTCACATGTCACATTTCACCTTTCTCACAAAGCCTCAGGCAACCACAGAGTGATCACTGGCGTCTTTATCTCCCTCCGAGTAGAAAAATGGGACACAGAAGGGTTGCAACACCCTGCATGGTCAGGGACTCGTCATCTTTGACTTAGACGTTGCCATGATTGAAGGCAGAATGCTTTATTTTCCTCTACATTGAGCAGTGAAAGGGGAAGTGGAATGATGGCGTCTTACAGGAGGGATATGGTGGCAGCTGCTTAGAGAGGTTCATCAGGAACCTCTGTGTCGCTGGGCACTGGGACCAGCGTGGAATTGGCCACACGGGTGCCAAGTCAAATTAGGTACCGTATTCTGATTTATTTAACCTCTTTGCTTGGCCCTTTCCAGACACTGTTATTAGCTGTGTGTCCAAAAGGCAGCTAAGATTAGACTAGCCCCTTCCTGGACGGAAGGTGACCCCCTCGATGCTATGAAAGTGAACCGACTCCTCTGCTATTCAAAAGATGGGTGGTTTTAGTCTAGCCAGAGGCTACTTGGAAGACAAGCCTGGCCATTTCCTTGCCCCAAAGGCCTGTGAGGACAGTTCTGTTCGATGCACAGCAGGGTCTCTGTACGTCAGAGGGACTCAACAGCCACGAGTTTCCTTGATGTCAATGCCGTCTTCCCAGCCGGTGGGACAAGGAAGACAGAAACCGAAGACTTCATACCCCTTCATTTTTCTGTTGGCACCGTGGTGGTGAGAATGTGCACTATTTAGCAAAATCTACATAACATCGGCAAATTATACATGGGAAAATTCAAATGTGACATTTTAATGTAGTTTGCAAAACTAAGTGCTCACTGAATGCATTAGTGTGCACTTATTTGAAAGAGCCAACATATGTTTTACATATTTTGGTAGAAATTCTGCATCATAAACCAGATGGGATATAAGAAACTCACTACAAAAATGTAGCCTGTGTTAAAGAATTAGTCTCCATGCCCTGAGCTCTCTTCTATTCCCCCTCCCCCTCCACTCCGACCCCCCCCAAAAAAAGAACAGTTTCATATTAAGCTTCCATTGAGCAACTGGAAAGACTGTGATCCTGCTCTGAGTGGAAGGGTCCATTCCCCACACGGGTGCCCCTGGGAGCATAGATCCAGCAAGGCAAAGAGCACCCCTTCAATTCATTTCTTTTGTTTTCTCTTACAGCTAATCTCCCCAGCAGGCCACAGGTAAGAGTTAATGAGTTGATTGACTCAAATGTTGCTCTTCATAACCCAGACCAAGCGGATTAGCTACCATTGATTTTTGTGCTGCTTTATCCACCATGTAAATAAGAAACCTTCCTGGACGTGTAAATGCTAATTGATTCAATACAAGTTTGTCAGGCGAGGGCACGTCCCAGATGCCAAAAGTACTCGGGCCTCTGTGTCCTCCTGTCTTTTGAATGTCATCCCGTGTGCCATGTATGGGCCCAAGCAGCTTAAGGATCACAAAGAACACTGGCCCAGCCACCATTCCATTTGCTCACCCGTAGGCCTCCTCCAGTCAGCACCCCCTGAGCACCACCGAACAGAGCCCATGCGCTGCCCAGGACCAGGGTGGACACAGCCAGCCCCTGTTCCTCCAAATATCCACCTAAAGTCACTAGCTCAGAAATTTGACTTTACAGAAAAATTCACTGGCACCACAGCGATGGTTCTGTTACTTTCAGGGGGCCAGAAAAGCTTTCCTTTTTTCATTTAAAATTTTCTGAGAACCACTGGCCGAGGTAGCCTTCCTTCTCAGGCACTCTTACTGAGAAGGTATCACAAGGCTACAGTAGATTCTTGGAGAACATTTTCTTTGATGAACTTGTTGATGAGCCTTCTTTGAGACAGAGAACCTTATGAGTTAGTTATTGGCAAAGGGGCTAGGATCAAACCTAGAAACGCCCAGTCAGTCCATCTCTAGTAACAGAAGGGAAGGCAAGGGTGTGTGAGGTAAACTATGGATGTAGTAGCAAGAGTTTGTGGATGGCCTCTTCTGGCTGCTGCTTATTAGATCTCTGGAGCTGAGGATCTAGAGGAGGTTCCACGTTTTGAGGAGAGCCTGGAGGATTGCTGGTTGATGTTTGTGGGTCAAGAGAGCAGTTGGACTAGGGAAATTGAATGGAACACGCAGGAAGCATTGAAGGCCCACTAGGTTGCCTGCACATGAACATGAGACCAGAGCCTAGAGCTGTGTCTTTCTCTCTGACCACGTTCAACGACAAGAGCACAGACATCATTGTCTGTCGAGTATTGGATTTAACTGAGTTGAGATTTTGGCATAACAGTATTGCAACCAGGGGAGCTGGGTAGGAGAGTGATTTGAATGATCGACTCGGGCATTGAAATTGGGTGGGGAGAGAAGCAAAACATGTCTGTTATGAGAGTTAGGGGAAAAGGATGGCAGGATCCCTAGATTGTGTGTCAAATAGTCCCTGGATGTACTGAGGCTGGAAAGTAGAGAAGTGGTTCTCCGAAGGTGGGGTGGTTGGAAGTCAAAGGATGGGAGTTTACGTGCACTAGCCACGGTCCATCTCTGGACCAGCGACTGAGTGCCTCAGGTGGGTGCGGGATATGGAGGAGAGGATTTGGGGGAACCAAGAGACTGGAGGGCTGCGAGAATCATCCACATTGAAATTGCTCAGATTTTTTAAAAATCGCATTCATGTAGGTGACAGTTCATGAAGGCGAGGCATTTCTTCTTTACGAAATGAGGGCCATATCAAGGATGACCTGCG
Organism: Echinops telfairi; assembly: GCF_000313985.2. Taxonomy (NCBI): domain Eukaryota; kingdom Metazoa; phylum Chordata; class Mammalia; order Afrosoricida; family Tenrecidae; genus Echinops; species Echinops telfairi. The sequence goes on along the minus strand of NW_022107431.1, from coordinate 24,399,628 downwards.
GTGACATGTGAGAGAGAGAGAGAGAGAATACTTTGGAAGTTGCAATGAGGGATGAGCAAGAGAATTGCCCCAGGCCTGAGGAGTGGGGAAGAAAGCAGCCCTGTGTGAGAGGTTATGGGGTGAATGGGAAGATCCTCACGTGGCAGCAAGGCAAGGGAGGGCTTGGTGGCAGGGCCCATGAGGATGTGAAGTTTACCACGGGGGCCAGATGAGCCAGAAGGCACAGGGAAGGCTTTCAGGAACTAGGGGACCTGGAACATGGGCACAGCATCAGGGGTCTGCAGGTCTCTGGAGGAGTGGGATGCGGTGGGTGAAAGGTCACTGGGCCTCTGGAGCAGTCTGTAGACCAGGCACTCCTGTGCGTGCTGGGGTGGGAGATTCTCAAATTCTTCCTGGTACAAATGTTTAGCATTTAAGACCTAGAGTAAGCTGAGAGACCTTCCCCCTCAGAGACCTTCCCTTCTTTGCTTTTTATATGTCCAGGAAGATAGTTGTTGGTTTCTTCTTGC
>NW_022107431.1:24376347-24398380 GCF_000313985.2 Echinops telfairi | reverse complement strand
ACTGGGGCTTAAACCTATTTCCAGTGCAAACAATTTTAAAAACTCAACAAGTCATCTGACTTTTGAACACTTGTGCCACTGCCCTTAGGGTGGTCCAGATTTAGATGCTCTCTTGCCTGTGGACATTGTCCCCCAACCCTTTAACTGTCACCAGGGCGTAGACCTTTGGATTATAACCCCTGTCTTGGGCTCTTCTTCTCTTGAGTCCCTGTTGGGGTTGGCACAGGGTCAGGGCATCCCCTCTTCAGGAAGCTGCCTGAGGCCACTGGGGAGATACTGGTTTCTCACACCAGTGGAGCTCACTCACCGTTGGTACCTCCAGCTGGAAACAGCTGCATCCTCTCCACTTCCAGTTGGGCTCCATCCTTGGCAAGAGCGATGGTTTCCAGACCTCCCTCTGTCTCCGCTGCAAGGCTGAAAAGCAGATGAGGTGACTTCCAGAAGGAAGGGCCTCAACCTTGGGGCCACAGCCATATGGGAATCCCAAGGGAGCCCTTTTGGACGCAATGCAAAGGGTTTGACATCAGCACTTTCCTTTTCTGGAGGAGTTGACAGGCCGCTGCTCTGGAGTGCATCACATCCACACTGTCTGACAGTGCTGTTTTCCATTCCCACAGGCAATGTGAAGTAGTCATCCAGCCAATCGACATTTCCTGACGTTACAGTATTGCCCTTTTCAGCAAATGCCAATTCCAAGTTCCATTTAATCAGAAGCTGCATGGCTCTGTGACACGTGCCGTTGAGTGGGGACTGTGTGTTCTTCTGAAGGAGTAAAACACTGACTATCCAAAGAGAAAAGGATATTTTTGTTTTTATAATAACCATATATTATTTTCTTCGTCCCTTTCTATGCAACTGTAAATTAATGAACAGAGTGGTATTTGGAAATGGTAATACATTTGTCACTGATTTGTATAATGTATACAGCATTGGGAACGTGGGTGGGGCTTTCTAATACTATACATTTTCATTAATCATGTCAAACATTGCATAAGAGTTAGAAGAAAGTTTTTCATTTTTACATTCCTTCTGCTGTTCATATTAACCTTGTACAATAATTTCATGTATCTTTTTGACCCTTTCACCATTACATTTTGGTTATTTATGATTCATCAGCCATATGACCAAATAGATTTTTCTGTATTTTTTTCTTTGTAATTTGGCCAAATCAGTAGGTTCATATATTTCCGTCAGCTATTCAGTCGCTATGGGGAGTAGACTACATACAGCTCTGTGGGTACAGGTGACCTTTGTTTGGTATCATCTACTTCCTTCCTTCATGTGACCACTTTGATACCTGCCTTGAGAAATCCCCTGGAGCTCCCCCTGCCTTTGTTTTTTCTGCCTTAGAGAAGTAAGTCACAGTTTCTTTATTTCATGTCCGAGTCTATATGAGGGGAGACGTACAACAGAATTATGAGTTCAAAGATCGTTCTACCAAAGGTTGTCCCATGAAGCAATTGTTCATTTTGACACGGACACAGACTTTATAGACAACCTTTCTTCTGTCACACCTGTTGACTTTCACTCATGAATTCACACTAGACTTTCATCTAATTCTACAAGAGCATATTATTTTCAGTTCCCTTTGAAGACACTTTTGCTATGACTTATGCCTTTCAAGCTCGTTATAATACTTGAAACTCACAGTAATTTTCATTCTAAGAGGTCAACAGATCCAATTTAGTGCCTATGTCATCTCCCCTTGGTGGGTGAATGAGCAGGTGTTTGAATATCCTTAATTTGATCAATACATTTGAGAAGATGTTTGTCAAAAGCCTCTATCATGGAGTCTAAAGGAGAAAGTTACTGCTTACGTGGTGGTTCCCTGCTCGTAGCTTTGAGTGCGTTCAGTGAGGTATTTGGGTCAGTTTCTGGTATCACATGTAATTGACCCCATTTAAACATGCCATTTAATTACCAAATGTAGACAAACCCAAACACAAACGAGTCACAATGACGTGCTTTGATTTGATTCCAGTGTCGTAGGCGCTTTTCGAACATCTTTTTAAAGGACATCTTAACTTTGGGGTCTCTTTAGCTGGGATCTGGCCAGAAAGGAGTCTTAAAGTTCGAAATTGCTATTCTTTTAGACTAGGTTGGGTGGGTAGAGGGGCGGGGGGGACGAGGGTGTCTATTTGCAGCATAGCTATTTTGAGAAGAAGAAACTTGTTTTATAGAAGAGGAAGCCGTGACCACCTTTCTACCTCAGACTCATCTTCATCCATCGCGCCGGAAACAGCTTGATGCAGCTGTTGTTGGCAAAGCCTAGCGCTTTCACCAGGCCACACCTACCCAGACAGGCACCGACATAGAGGAAAAAACCCCGAACTCTGCACGCCACGTTGTAGATTGGGTGTCTTCTGTGTTCTTACTTTGCAAAGTTATGTACTAATTGGTTTTTTTTTTCTGCCTGTGTTTGTATGCAAAGTGCCCTCCACTATTAAGGGGCAGCTACTTAAAAACACTACATTGTAACCTTCTTCTGAGTAAGAATAAATAAAAAGAAGCCTATTGCAGTAACACCAAGGGGAAAAGTAAATATGTAATTCTTTTAAAATATGTGCTGAAGAGCTAATCACAGACCATCATCTAATCTGGTCACATGCTGTATTTTTCATCCTGAATAAAAGTAATTTTAACACACGATGACGTTGCTGTTTTTCAGCCGCGCTCCCTGACAGAATCCAAGTGTCAAATGTACCTTTATGACAGTGAAATGGAGAAGGAACCTATATCTCGATACATTGACACAGTTCCTGCAGCCTCTGCTCCATCCCAAAATGGTTTCTAATTTCCCAAGCCTGTGTCCCTGCGCCACTCTGCCTTTTGTCACATGTGCACGCAGTTACATAACTCTCGGTTTCCTTTATAGGTTGATGGCTTGTTGGTGGAAAACAGTGCTGGCTGTTAAAGAAATGTATGTGAGGCTTCCTGGGCCTTTTGTTTGTTTCTACTACCGAGATGCTGCCGGCATTTGGTTCATGACAATTCCCCTTTTAAATCCGCGCTTAGCCTCAGCTTTTAAATAATGTGCTTTTTTGACGTGCATTGGATTTTAGTTACTAGTAGTAGATTTAATAAATGTCTGAATCCATCTACTGGGGAACTGTCGAAAATAATGTTACTTGATTCTAAAGTTAATAGCTAGCTATGAAATAGGAAGCCATCCTTCCCCCCAAATATAATTTGTCAAAATAAAGGAAACGGAAACATTCAGATGAATGCCCATTCAAAACATCTGTCAATCTCCAAGTAATATTCACATTAATCATTCTTAAGAAAATCCTCTTGGGTTTTCTGCAACCTGTTGAGAGTTGAAAATGGTAGTGAGGACAAATGGAAACATGTTTATACTACGCCTTCACCTTGTTACTTCTCTGTATCATTCACATATATCACATGCATATAGTGTATCTGATTATGCAATCTATAGATAGATATTTATACGTTTTTTAAATGTAGCTTTCTCTTGACTATCTGCCCCCCTTCCCCCCAGTTGCAGAAGGGAAATGTTTTCAGAGGCCTTTCTAAATTCCTTAGTTGAGAGTTCAATGGAAACATAGGGAAACACCACTGGCGACACACCGTCTTCTATGAACCAAAACAAGATTAAAATCAAACGACGGCCATAGAGTCATTTCCAACTCAGTGACCCTGTATAGGGTTTCCCAGTCTCAATCTTTTTACCGGAGCAGCTTATGGTTTTGAACCTCTGACCTTGCAGTTAGCAGCCCAGCGCTCATCCTGCAGTTCCAAAGCCAGTCTGAAAGCTTCATTGGCAAGCATTGCTGCTTTGTGCCTTTTGTGACATTAAGTGATTATTTTGAGCCCGTACAGAGGCCAAGCAGCAGGCTCAGTCACATGATATCCTATTGCCCATGGTACCAGTTATCTACTTTCATAAGGCTTCATTACAGTAATAAATTCAACAATGAGCATTGATTTAGCTTACAGGTCCGGCTCATCTGGGCAGGGCACTGTTCATCTCTGCTGGATTCACCTTTGTGACTCACCTTGGATCAGATGATCTTGACTGCTTGGCTCACACGTTTAGTATTGCCTGGCTACACATGCTTAGTATTGGTTGATATGGGAAGGGACGGTTCAGTGGGTTCTTTCTGTCACTAAGCGCCTAACAGGGATAACATAGCCTGAGATACGGAAGGGCAGGTGGATGGCTTTCCTAGGAATTGGCCCATCACCACCTCCATTGCCTTCTGATGGGAAAAGCAAGTTCCCAGTCAGGTGTGGGGGTAGATTCACTCTCTCTCTCGTGGGAGACACTCCAAAGCGCCAAGATAGAAGGTGTCGCTCCAGTGATGAACGGGGCCCTCACTGCTGTTGGTGTTTTACACTTATGGTAGGTTGAGGGCTAGGAGCTTTTCCGCGGAGCTTGACCATACCGAGGAATCCCTGCGTGATGGAAACAAGATGCTTGGCCTGTAACAAAGTTGGGAAGTTTCAGGTGGCCCCGAGGTGCAAAGACCAGAGTGACAGAGATCCCCACAGTGCCCGCTTCTGCTCTGACACACAGCTCTGGTTTTTTTCTTTGTGTTTCTTTTCTTCGACCATGTCCACTTCAAGGTGGGGCAAGCGCAGGACTGGGGGCTCAAACGCTAGCGTGCTCATTTCCCTGGGCCTCATGCCCACAGCTTTTTCTCAGTACAATAGGAGGGAAACTGCTTTCAACAAAGGGCAAGGAGATCATTCTCATCCAATTTAAGAAAGAAAAGCAGCACGTGTGTGCCCAGACGCCCAAGAAAAGGAGAAGACGTCAGGCTGATGGTAAGGAAAAAGGGAAAACAAGGGGGGATATAAATGAATAAAAGTATTATAACTGAACAGGAGAATGGCCAGCTTGAATTGTCACTCAGTTTTAGCAATAAGAATGTGAAATAGATACAGGAGGTGGTTTACTTTGACCAAATGAGTAGGATATTCATGTGATAGCCTCATCCCCAGCTTTTGTAGAAACAGGATTTATTTGTACTTTCCGTAAGCTGGCCAATGGGGTGCTAAGCTCTCATTTGTCAGGCCTTCCAAGGCATTGTATTTGTGTATTAGGGGGTTTGCCGATAACCCACATGCCTGGGTTCAGATACTCTCCCAGCGGCGTTGGTGAATGTTATGTGGGAGCAGGTAGGAAAAAGGAGCTGACAAATGGTCCCCAGAATAGCTCTGTCCCCAGTTCAGAAGTCACAAGAGCCACATCTGTAATTAAACCCAAAGGCCCCCCAAGCTGCTATGAGATGCAATGATCATGGGTTCTTTGAGAATGCTTTTCGAAAAAATGTTTGTTTTTATTTTGAGACATCTAAAGTATTGATTTCAGAGGTTTGTTTCACATCCATTATTTTCACCCCTTTGAGAAAATAAACGAAAACGGTTGGGGAGAACTAAACGAGAGGCCTAGAAATTCACCTGCGTCGCCCTTCAACGTCAAGAGCAGTCTTCTTCATTCTACTCTGAACTCGCATGAACCATTCTCACCCCACATGAAACCGGACACCCACACATGCCTTTCAGAATTACTTTCTCAGAAACACCGCTTGGTTCTAGAGCAGTGGCTCTCAACCTTCCTAATGCCGTGACCCTTTAATACAGTTTCTCATGGTGGTGACCCCCCCAACCATAAAATTAATTTTGTTGCTACTTCATAACTGTCAGTTTGCTACTGTTATGAACCGGGTGACCCCTGTGACAGGGTAATTTGACCCCCAAAGGGGTCATGACCCATAGGTCGTGGGTTCTGTTCTAGCGGACCTGGATGTGCCCCTTTCTTGCTGCCTGACTCTCACCAAGCAGGCTTATATAATCACTGCCATCTGATAGAAAACACTGCTTGGCACAAAAAAAGAACAAAACATATGCCAGACTCAATATCCCAATGATGCCGGTGGTTGTCAATGTTAGGTGCCCTCGAGCCAGTTCTGGCTCATTGCAACCCAGTGGGCCAGGGAACGAAGCAGCCCGGTCCCACACCATCCTCGCAGTCGTTACATTTGAGCCCATTGCTGCAGCAAATGTGTCAACCTATGTTGTCAAAGGTCTTTCTCTCCCCCCACCCCCCCATGCCCGTCAACCAAGCATGATGTCCTTCACAAGGGAGTGATTTCTGATAACGTATCCACGGGACATGAGATGAAGTCTCACCATCCTCTCTTCTAAGGAGTATTTTAGCTGTATCTCTTCCAAGACAGATAGATGCTTGTTCTTTTTGATAGTCCACAGCGTACTGTCAATTCTTTGGTCTTCCTTATTCAAGGTCCAACTTTCACATGCATATGAGGTCATTGAAAATAGCATAACTTGGGTCTGTGATGTCAAGATTACTCTTTGGGCTGTGATCCACATGGTCAGCAGTTCGAAACTACCAGCAGCTCCAAGGGGAAAAAAGACTGAGCTTTCTACTCCCATAACCAGTTACAGTCCCAGAAACCCACAGGGGCTTATAAGTCACTTATAAGTCACAGCACTGACTCAATAGCAGTGAGAGATGATCAGGTGCACCTTCGTCCTCAAAGGGACATCCCTCGTCATCAACACTTCAGGAGGTCTTGGGCAGCAGATTTCCCCAATGCGATCTGTCATTTGATCTCGTGACTACTGCTTCCATGAGCACTGATTGTACAGCTAAGCAAGAAAAATCCCTGGCAACGTCTATCTTTCCCCCAGTTATCATGATGTTACCTACTGGTCCACTAGAGGGGAATTTGATTTTCTGTACATTGTGTTATGATCCATACAGAAGACTGCAATCCTTGATCGTCAACAGCAAGTGCTCCAATTATATCAATGATGAATTCATTAAAGTAAAAAAAAGGAAAATTAATGTTATGCTTAACTGGAGGATGTCAGACATAAATTTAAATTCTCAATTGATCTGAAAATTATTGGCTACTACTTTATTAAAAATATATGCCCAAGTTCCTGAAGTGGATGAGATACCTTCTAGGTTGACAGAACAGAAGTTAAAAGTCTTCCTATCATGGAGTCCATAATCAAATGGATAGGCACAGTAAGAAGTATCTGATTATCATCCATAGTGAGGGGAACTTGGGGGTAAGGGGATGGTGGTTGTGCACGCCACAACTCCACGGGTTGGGTTTCCAAATATACAGATAAGGGTCAAGGAAAAGAAGTATGAAATGAAACACCTGTTGAACCACATCCGAATAGCGTAGCCTCCACTGGAACGTGCTTATTAATGATGTCGGGTACCAGCATCCCTCCCAACAGTGGTGTATGAGTGCAATGGGCACTGTGTCCCCACCCCCAGCCAGTCCTGGGGCTTTGAGGCTTGGCTCCAGGGGAGCCCCTCTGGGACATGGGGGTACAGTGAATGGTGTGACCCTTTGCCTGGCATGCCTACACAGTAAGGTATGTTGGGCTGAGCCCCTCTAGGGTTTCCTGTATGGGCTTCAATACATTTATTCCCTTTTACTTAAAAAAAGAAAAGGAATGCAATGGACATAGCACCATTTTCCCAACAAAGAAACCTTATGGTAAAATAACTTAGGAAATCCACAGTGCCCAGGAGCTCTGGGGAAGCCTGCAGTAAGGATTCCTGAATAGCACTGCATTTCTAAAGCAGTTGCCCATAAACCCTTTTTGACGCCATACCTATTAACATCCTGCCATGTGCGTTTTGGATATCAAAGTCGTGTTTTAATATTGTAGCTATGGAGAGAGGCTGACACCATGCAGTCTAGGGAAATGACGAGTGAATAGTAAAACAATTTTGAGCATTAATTCAGGACATTGAACAGAAATGTTACTCTGCATGCCAATCAAAAATACATTCCCGTCATTACAAAGGCATGCTCCAAGCAGGGCAAGGATCACGGAAAGCAGTGCTGTAAAATTGCCCTTGACCTAGCTCAGTCCTCCATTCAGAAAACATGTATACTCATAGAAAGGATTGTTTGACACTGTGGGGCAAGAGTTGGGCTGCTAACCTAACCGTAAGGTTAAACGTTCCAAACAAGTAGCTGCCATGCCAAAGAAAGATGAGGCTTTCTCTGATCATCAACAGTGAGCCTTGGAAACCCACCGGGCAGTTTTAGTCTGTCCTGTAGTGTTGCTGTCGATGGAATTGACTCAGTGGCGATGAGGAGGTCAACCTGCATGGGCCAAGTGTAGCAGGCACTACAAAGCAGGTGCGAATTGCAAACATAGCAGGCAGGCATCCCCACAATTGTTTCTCGAGGTCCAGTTTTAACTATTTGCTTCATTAGTCGTGGCAGTCCTGATTTCAGCAAAAACTGACTGAAGCCTATCCGAATTATTTTGATTGCTGTGTAAAACACGGAACTATAAATCCATTTATTGTTCTTTGGAAAGCCTGGTTCTTGCGCTTGCAGGTAAAAACTCTAACCTTCCTCTCAGGTGTATTCATAAGGGTAAAACTCTATATGACTCCAACTTATATGAAATATGTCATGGATGTATTCTTGTGTATTCAGCAAGCACAAGCTGCTTGTGAAACTGATTTCTCACATTCTATTGATGAGAAAAAGAGGAGACCCAGACAGCATCTCTTGGAAAGAGGCACCATGAATGTCAACTAATTCTCTTGCAATGAGTCATCAAGTGTTTATTCTCTTGGGTTTCATCCTCCTTAAATAGCTTAAATGGAGTTTCTGAGTCAGACGTGTTTAAGATCCAACCCAGGACCCCTGGGGACCAGGATATGTGTTCTTGAAATTGGCCTAGCTTCAAAAACTAATAATTTACTTAATTATTTTAACCTTAACTCTTCTTATTTAGGTTTCTGTTTTGGAGTGTTTAAACAGCCAGGTATTAGAACAGTGCCCCCGGACCACTGCCGCATGCGGTGATTGTGACTCATTGTGATCCTCCATGGGTTTCCAAGGCTGAGCTTCTTGATGAGCTGACATAGCCTGCTCTTGCTTCTGAAGAGCAGCTGATGGGTTTAAACCACTGCCCTTGCTGTTAGCGCCCAACACGTACCTGACATCCACACCTGGGCTCCTTTTAGAACCCACTGCTATTGCCCCTTCTGACTCATAGTGACACTCTCTAGGGTCTCCGAGGCTGTAAATCTTTACAGGAGCAGACAGACCTATCTTCTCCCTCGGTGCTCACCTGACAGCCTCTCCACCATTGTTCCAGGTCAGGAGGCCAAGGGCATAAAGAAGAAAGGAAGAACTATATGGACGTGTACACACAGGTATACATTCAACTTTAATTAAAAAGGGCAAAGTTTAAAAAGGAGAGACTTAAAAACCACCTTCACATTACTGTAGGTTTTTAATAAGTCTAGTCATGACACAAAACAGTGTTTTGTTATTGAAGTTATTGAAGGAATGCCAAATCGATAACACTTTCTACTTATCAGTTAGCAATGCATTTAAATAGTCTTGAACCCTTCTAATAATCCTGAGACATTTGGCCTCCGAAGACTCAAACTTAAGAAGATAATCCAATTCAGGAAAAAGTCCACATAAATATTAGTCTTTACATTATTTGTACTCATGTAAAATAGGGAAAAAATAAATGGGAAATTGAACAGGTCTATCCTACAGTAGATACAAGTGAATGTGTTTTCAAGCTGTAGGTAGAGAAACAGGTAGGTAGGTAGGTAGAGAGATAAAGATGGATGATGATGGAGAGATGACAGGAAGGAGAGTATGTAAAAAATACCGCTTCAAAACCGTGTTGTTAGGTGAGCTCCTGTGGCCCAGTCCTGAGCCCTCTTCACACTTAGTCCGATGCTTGAGGCCATTCTTGCAGTCACTGGGCCAATCCAGCCCATAGAAGGCCTTCCTCTTTTTCGCCGCCCTCCACTTTACCAAGCATCATGCCCCTCTCCGGGAACTGGTCTCTACTAACAACACGTCCAAAGCATGTAGGATGAGCTCTCACCATCCTTCTGGCCAAACCACTCATCCTTCTTCCAAGACAGATCGGTTTGTCGTTGGAGCACTCCATGGTCCTTTCAATATTCCTCTCCAGCACTACAATCCCAACACCCCCTCCTCCTTCAGTCTCCTTTCTTCTATTCCTAGGCCCGTCCCAGACCGACTGCATGTGAAGTTAATGCAAATCATGCCCAGGAATCTGTGCTATGTATGCCTCCTTGTATGCGTTTGGCCTTGAGTTTGGTTATTTAGGTTTGGAGGATGGGACGAAGGAAACTTAGTGATTAAGCATTTGGCTGCTGACTTCAGAAGAAAGATGTAGAGCCTGCTCCTTAAACTACTGCAGCCTTGGAACCCTATGGGGCAGTTCTACCCTGCTCTATCTCATCACTTTGAGAATCAACAGCCATAAGCATGGGGCTTTATTTGGTCTAGGGAGGTGAAAATGAAGAGAAAGGCCTTCATTAAGATTACCTACTCATGGCCACTGAGTCCATTCTGACCCAGTAGGGCTGAGGAGAACTGCCCCTGTGGCTTTCCAGGGACTCTTCATGGGGGTAGAAAGGCTTGTCTTCCTCCCACGGAGTGGCTAGTGGCTTTAAACTGCTGACCCCGAGAGTAGCAGGCCAGCATGTAACCAGGATAATAATATACTCTTTCAGGATTGGTAGGCATTGCAAGTCAACATTGCTGAGGTCAGAGTTTGAATGCAAGGGTTTTGAAGAATTTTATGGAGATTAGTTGTTTGACGTCATCTGTCAAAAACTGAACCAGATCACTGAAGACAAATGGGTGCATAAGCCAATGTGGTGAAGAAAGTGGATGGTGCCCGGGTATCAAAAGATATTGCATCTGGGGTCTTAAAGGCTTGAAGTTAAACAAGCAGCCATCTAGCAGGGAAGCAAATAAGCCCACGTGAAAGAAGCACACCAGACTGTGTGATCATGAGGTGCTGACGGGATTAAGTATCTGGTAGCAAAAGATCCAAAACAAATAATTATATCGATGTGAGTGAGGGGGGTTGGAGTGGAGACCCAAAGCCCATCTGTAGACAACTTGACATCCCCCAGCAGAAGAGTTATAATCAAGGGACAATTGAAACATGGGGCAGTTTAGCAGCCACTAAACACACATCATTCCTCTAGTTCCTGAATGCTTCCCCCCACCCCCACCCCAACTTCCATGATCCAGTTCCACCTTACAAATCCGGCTAGAACAGAGTACACACATTGGTGCAGATAAGAACTTTGGGCACATGGAATTCAGGACAGATAAAACCCTCAGGAACAGAATTGGGAGTAGCGATATCATGAGTGTGAAGGGATAGTAGGGGTGGGGGGAGGGGGAGAAAGGGGGAAACCCATCACAGGGCTAGATACATAGCACCCCCTCAGGGAGATGAATAAAAGAAAAAGAAATGTGGGTGAAGGGAGACAACTGACAATGTAAGACATGAAATAACAATAATATGCAATTGATCAAGGATTCAAAAGGGTGGGAGGGTGGGGGAGGGAGGGGAAAAAAGAGGAGCTGATACCAAGGGCTCAAGTAGAAAGAAAATGTTTTGGAAATGTTGGTAGCAACATATGTACAAGTGTGCTTGATACAATTGAATGATGGATTGTCATAAGATTTGTAAAAGCCCCCCTAATGAAATGGTTAATAAAACATCTTAAAAACCTGAACAATTTTATATTCAAAGAAATGGATTTTTTAGGAAGTTTCTGAAATAAGCTATAAAATTACAATAAAGTTATGATGAGGAAGACAGGAATCCTAAAGCTCTATTAGGAAGACAGCATCTCTGTAAAGTCACTCAAGGTCGACAACGTTGTGGGGGTTGGTGATTTGGGTTCTCAGTGCCCTCAATGGTCTTCACACACACACGTTTATTTTCTAGTGTAAGCTTGAGACTACATCCTTAGTATCTGGAGGGCAGGATCGAGCCTCATTTTCACTACTATTTGAGATGTCATGATAAGAGTATCACGATCCTGGAGTGGTCATTTCAATTGTGAAAAAGGGGTCACATTTAAATTATAGAAATTTAATTTTCTAATAAGTTTTCAATTGCTCTAAGTCATCACATTCAATTGCTTAAAGCTTTTCTGTTCCTTTTGTTACATTGTAATTTATTGGACCATGAGATGAGACATTGGTTACACATCATGGTAAGTAAAAAATATTGCTACAAAATTAAAAAACTTCTATGAAACCAAAATATCAAAGCACAAAGCCATCATTCCTTGGCATAATCTCCATGTAGGTCTATCTACTTCTGACAAATTCTACACTCTTCTGTTTCCACCACATCAAAATGGTAGGTTTGGGCATCCTCAAGGATCTCAAATCATGTTCCTTTGAAATACTCAGTTTGGGTGCAAAAAACAAGGCCGAAGGGGCATCATCAGGGCTGTTGGAGAGTTGGTCCCTGGAAAAATAAGCAGGTGTATTGTCTGTCATGTTGGGAGACATGCAATGCCACAGTGGAACTTCCCTTGCCTTTTTGCTCACTCGTGGTTTTTTTATTATAATAATAATAAAAACTCACTTGTTCACAATAAGCCTCCATGATCATTGTGTGTCCTTTGAAAAAATCTATAAAGATAATGTTTTGGAAACACCTTCCCTCCACCCCACTCCCACCCAAAATTGCCATAACCTTTTGAGCTGATTTCTCTTCCTTGAGTTTATTTGGTCCAGCGTCTCTTCTTGGAAGCCACTGTTTTGATGGAAACTTATTCTCTGGATCATCTTGGTATATCCAAGACTCATTCCTATGTGTGGTTGTTTGATAAACTCGCGTTCATTAGCTTCAACCTTGCTTACAGACTGATGGAAAGATCAGCTCTTTAGGCCAGCTGATCTTTGAGCAATGTTTTTGGCATCCATTAAACTAAAAGCTTTCTGAGGCCAAGCAATTTACTTACAGTGGGAAATACCCAGTCCTGTGAGGTCCCAACGTGAGTAGCTATAATGGCCACGATCTGTGTACAGTCTTCTAACACCAGTTACCAACCACAGCCATGTTTTCTTCATTTGCCAAGGGTCCTAGACTTTCCTCCCTTGGTTAATCTTTGAGATCTTCCTGCCTTTCCTTAAAATGCTTGATCCATCTAAAAACGGTTGTCTCTTGTGGGGCAGCATTCCCATAAACTTGTTGAAATTTTTTCATGATTTGGGAGGATGTCCACTTGAATTGTATTATTTAATCCTATTTGTCCCTGATGGCACACACAAAAGTATTTGTTTATGTTTTCCCCCCAAAGGTATCCTAGTGAAACTCACACAGTATATTACTGAAATAACTTGTCTACCCAAAAATGGCGAAACAAACTTTTTGCCACCGAGTCAATTAAGACTCATGGCAGTTCTTGAGACTCCTGTCATCCAGCAATTACTGAGACATGTTTAAATATGTTTTGTTTAGAATAGACCCAAGAATGTATGAACTGGAATGCTGGTTGAAATACATTTTTACTTACTCTCACAGCGTTCTACATATCACAGATCTTAGTGTTACAGCAAGACAAATACTAAGAAATGAATTATAATTTGAGTTTGTAGTGTTAAACAGCAAAGACGTGTAAGGTGCTCCTGCCCAAACCAGGGTATGTTCAATCACTTCATATGCATGTGAGAGCTGGCCAGTGACCACGAAGACTGCAGAAGGGCGGATTTATTTGAATTACGGTGCTGTATGGTGCAAGTTCCATGGACTGCCAGAAGGACAAACAAATCTGTCTGGAAAGAATCACAACCAGAATGCTCTTTAGAGCAAAAATGGCAAGATTTCATCTTAACTACTTAGGCCATGCTAACAGGAAGGACGAGTTCCTGTAAATTGGAGCATCATCAAAAAGAAGCCCCTCCGTGAGATGGATCGACACAGGGGCTGCTGTCTCCTCAAGCATCTCTGCGAGTCTGAGCAGGACACAAGACTGCGGAGTCTTCTGTTCCGTTGGACAGCAGGTCACCGTGAATCAGGACTGACTTGGCAGCACTTAACATTTCTGGTCTCAGCTACAAACAAGAATGCCACAACTAACCCAAGAGTGCATTTTATTTCTCATCTGAAGAGCTGGCTGAGCCATATTTGGGTTTATTAACCCTAACGTCACTGGATTTTGGGGTGGTCTAGTGATAGTCAGGTACTAGAGAGATTCACAGAGATCTAATCACAAGCTTCTTCCCCTAAAACAGAACTGGTTTCCATTGAGACCCAATATCATATTTAACATTGCTTTATTCTCACTCATGCTTTGCCCAGATATGGAGTTCTATAGCTTTAATGGTATTGTCATACTTTTTTGGCTAGTATATAGAATATAGTATGTATAGACCGCATTTCTTCTCAGGCCCTTCATAAAATATGAAGTTAAGAAGCGTATGGCGAAAAGAAAGCAGTCTAGAACTCCTCTGAACTAGTTAGGGATTCAATCCTTAAGCCAAGACCCAATTATTACCCTTCTTGAAATGTTACTTAGCCTTCTCTTTGTCCAAGAAATACAATTGATGGGTCACAATATCGTCTGCATCACGGCAGGGATTATTTTGAAAGTGGCATCAGGTTACCAATGCAATAAGTCCCTGTCAAAATAGTAGCCACAAATCCAATACCAGTCATTTTATATTTTATTTATATGGGACTATTCAATCATACTGGTTTTTGCCAAAATCTTATATTTTATTTATATGGGACTATTCAATCATACTGGTTTTTGCCAAAATCTTCCCATAAATTATCAAATGAGGTCGTACCATGTTGGCAGCACTTATCAAAAGTGACATGGCATGAGAGAGTACAATGTATGCTACTGATTATACATATATATTTATATTTTATTGGGAGCTCCCACAGATAACCTAACATGCCACCGTTCAATCACATCAAGCAGTATTGTACAATTGCTACCACAGTCCATTTTTACTACTGATATTGTTAGGTAGATTTGCCTCTGAAAAATAAGGAGAATATTGTACTGACAAGATCTGTGAAAGGAAAGTGTCTTCAAATAAAACCCTGCCATAGTTCTCATCTGATTTCTATTTCTGTGAAAGGTCATTTACAAAGACTAGCTTCCAGGAAAAGCCACGGGGTATCATTTCATTGGAGACAGGAATCACCTTTTCTTGACGCAAGGTGCTGGAGATTTTAGATGGTGAACTGTCTATTAATATTATGGTAGCTGGCATCCAAACTGTCACCTCGTTATTGAGTCCAAGTGCCTGGGAAACCACCTGACTCATGACAAAGAAACAGTCCCAGGGAAACAGAGCAGGTGCACAAAACAACAGCCTATTTGATAGTACGCCTTTGCCATTTCTCAAGTGATTCCGCCTTAGGTTTAAATCTAGAAGTGACTGATGATGTAAAGAGACTAATAGTAAGGACCGTATAAAGAGCATAGCCAAGATATCGAGGAGAATAAAGCACAAAGGAATTAAAAGATTAAAGCATAATAATCGGTCTTGTTCCATGGATGCTAAGTGGATGCAGAAGTCTTGGGTGAAAGCCATCTACTTATTCAGGGTTCCCAAGAATATTCCATTTGAGGTCTCCACAGGGGGGCATTTCCCAGTGATCTCAAGATAATTTATGCCTCTCAGAGAGGAGACTCCAAGAATAAGCCCCAGGGAGTTTCACTGCTGGTCTAATTGTTAACAGTACCTGGTAGAATCATTTGCGTTGGGGCTTCCAGGCTGTTTCTCTGATGTCTTCCCGAAGAATGGATCTCCAGTTCTCCGGAGATGGAAGCATAGTTTACTAAGATGTTGAAGAAAGGTGGCTCCCACCCAGTGAGGAAAGATCCCCATGTATTACACACTTCCTCTGCAGCCTTTGGCCATGGCTGCTTGAAATAGTGTGACTATATTCCTAAACCATCAGATTGCCTTTCCTGAAGATTGAGGGCGATATGAGCACATATATTTCTGAATAAATGGCAGAGCTTTATGAAGCCCTTTAATAGTTTCAGGAAAAAATGAGCACCCAGTCACTTGAGAGATAAGCCAGTAACTCCCAAGTTTGGGAAAATAAAAAGTTAAGTACTTTTTTTATGTCTATGGTTCGAAACTTCGTAGCACTGTGGGTTAGGCAGTAGGCTGCTCTTGTAAAGACTTCCAGTCTCAGAAACCGTGTATTGATTGGGTCACTTATGATTTGGAACTGACTCAATGACAGCGGGTTTGAGTTTGTGGTTAGGGTTTTAACTGTGACCAATATTGATGAAAATATACTCAAAACTTAAGCAAGACATAGCTGTATGAAATCTATTTGGCGGTGTACAGAAGGATCTTGAGCATCGACACCTTGTCCATATCACACCCAGGAATATGCTGCTGAGAGAGAACACAAGCATCAGCGACGTCTTATATCTAATGCTAATTTTCACCATTCTGTAACAGCATCTCGGAATATCTCCAAAGATATATGAATCTAGAAAGACTGAAGCTGTCACAAATTAAGTTGGATGTATGAATATCTTAGGCATTTTGAAATGCATTGATATTTGTGTTAGTCTGGGTTGACTAAAACAAATTCCTAAACACGCATATGTGTATAAGAAAGAGCTTTATATAAAGAGTAATTGTATAGTAAAAAAACATCCCAGCCCAGTCCAGATCAAGTCCATAAGTCCAATATTAGCCCATATGTCCGATACCAGTCTGTAAATTCCTCTTCAGACACATTGCAAGACATGCAATGACGCAGAATGCAGCAAGACCATAGGCCAGTGGGTGGAAAGTCTTGTGGATCCAGTAGGGGAGGAAGCATCTCAGCACCAGCTGGGGTCTCCCCATGGCTCCTCCAGCTCCAGGGCTCAAGCTGCATCAGCATGGCTCCATGTGACTTGTCAACAAGAATGTCAAGCAGGGAGAGTATGCGTCCCACCTCCAGAGAGTAAGAGTGGAGTTCCAAGAATAATCAAGAGAAAACCAGGGCCACACAGAGGCCTCATTGTCTGTGACCTGATTGATAGGCTAGACTCCACCCCTTTACAAGTTGACAGATTATGTAGCTGCCGCAGTATTGACCATTTTGAATTGAATAATCAGATGGTCTATTTAGGAGCTTTTGTGGTATAGTGGTTGCACGTGGACTGCCATCCACATGGTTGGCAGTTGGAAACCACCAGCAGCTCCTCGGGAGAAAGACTGGGCTTTCTACTTCCGTAAACAGTGAGTCTCAGAAACCCATAAGATGTCTCTATGAGTCAGCATTGACTCTATGGGAGTGAGTGTGCTTGTTTTCAATGGTCCGTTTGTGCTGGATGAATTAGTATTCTCTATTTTACTTCTCTGGGTTCTAATATCTATTGCAACGGCTCTATTGCTCATCACTGTTGATTGGGATTTTGGATGAGGCCATGATCTCGTCTTCATTGACAAAGCCTTCCAAAGATATGAACTATCCAAAGAGCATGTCTACTGCTGACAGTGATTTATGGTGCACTCCCCACCTGCATATGTGTTGTCAATTCTAATCTCTATGCTGTGGTCATAATCCTATTTGGGAATGTGTTAACCTTGTTACATTAAGAGACAGGATTAGTATAGGATGTTTCTTTAATCAATCGCTTACAATATAAAAGCAGCCGGGTAAGCAACAGAGATGAAGGAGGATAGATGTAAAGACACATGGAGATCGCCAAGGAACCAGGAAACAGAAGCTGAAGACAAAGCTGCTTTCCCAGAGCTGAGGGACAGCACCCTGAATTGAGCTTGTACCCTGTTACACACTGAAAATTTTTTTTTTATAAGGCAACCCATTTCTATTATGGCTGCACTTGATAAGCAAGACAGAATTTGATGCAGGAAGAGTGGGGTTCTTCTTTAACAGATACCTGAAATGTGGAAGCAGTTTTTGAATTGGATAAAGGGCAGAAGCTGAAAGAATTTTAAGGTGCCTAATAGTAATGCCTAGATTGCCTTTGAGATACTGGTAGAATTTTGGCAATTTTGACATTAAAGGCAATTCTGGTGAGAGCTCAGAAATGAGGACAGCTATAAAGACAGTATATGGCATCAGCAACAGAAATGGGGTGTTTACTGTGCTTCAGGGGGGGCCTTAAAAGGAGCATGTGATTGGCCAACGAAAGAAGGGCGGTGCTTCTAATGCAGTGGCAAAGAAATTGATTGCATTTTGTTCAGACATTTAGTGGGAGGTAGAACTTGTAAGTGTTGAGCTTGGGTACTTGACTGAGGAGATTTCTAACTAAGCAAGATCTTAAAGGGGCCACCTGGTTTCTTCTTGTTGCTTATGGTAAAATGCAGGAGATGAACTTAAAATTTTGTTGTACAAACTAAGAGCACATGCCCTGATGGCTCCACCAATCAATTAGTGATTCAATAAATTATGAAGGAGATTGAGCACGTGATTGATGGCAATGCCTTCTGCCATCTGGAGAGATTTCTTCCATTATGTCACCTGACATATTCTTGTTTCGGTCATAAAATGTGTCCATTTAAAAACAAACTAGCTCCTAATTTTCTAAAGTAGATTTTTTCCCATATATATAATTTCAGGGCCTGGATATTGTGTAAACAATTGGTAGGTAGTCATGTTTTCCCCTCTTGAAGATAAGAGAGCAGGACTCAAAGCATTACAAGGATGCATGGAGACAGGTGGGGCAGCACAGGGAGGAGCAGGATGTTCTAGGACCAATTTACAGTGCATAATAAAGAAAGTGCAACACGAGGGACCATCATGTTTAAGGGAAAATCTGAGAACAAAGTCAGAGAACTTCTACCAAGGTCATTGCCCATAAACAAGGTGAATAGGGCTTGGTCACTGGATCAAAAGAAAGACTGTAGTAAGGTATTGGTCTCTGATGATTCAAAAGAAGTTGAATCAGAATACTAAGAGTTTATTTGGATATGTTTTGATACGAGGGGATACCCCCACCCCACCCCCGCAAATTGAGCTGGGTGGAGCAGAGCTTTCATAATACGCATCCCCCCCCCACACACACACACACACAAGGGGACCATCAAGCAACTCTCTCTAAGGTAGTGCACCAAGTGGCATCACCTGGGAAGGTTCTCTCTGGTCACAGTGTATTTCTTTGTAAAAGCAGTTTCACTTGAACCTTGTTTATGTGATTTAAAAGAACAGCGTGTAGCTATGACATTTTGTTTCCTACTTGGGGAAAATGCCCCAGAAACTGTTGTGATGTTGAACACAGCTTACAAGGACAGCCCTATGGGAAGATCTCAAGTGTACAAGTGGTTTTCTCATTCAAAAAAAAGTGAAATGTCGATTGATGACAAACCTCATTCTATATGTCCATCATCTTCCCCTGACTGGATAAAAATATCAGCTTTTAGTGCATTTGGAGTTGGTTTCATCAAGTCAGACTGTGAATCAAGCTTTCTATCTTGAGGTTCTGAAAAGATTACATAACAGTGTGCAACAAAAAAGTTCTGATTTGTGGAAGAGAAGGGACTGGTTTTGGCACCAAAAAAAAATGCACCTGCTCATGCATCCATCTCAGTGTGCCAGTTTTTGGCAAAAAACAGCATGCCTCTTTTGCTCCATGAACCTTACTCACCTGACCTCACTCCATGCAACTTCTTTTTATATCCACAAATGCAGAGGAACATGAAAGAACAGGGATTTGATGAAGAAAAAAAACAAGGCTGTCAGCCATCAAAACAGATGAGTTTGAAAAAAGTGTTTCTAAGACTGGAATCACAGATTAGAAAAATCTATTAATATAATGCAGAGTACTTTGAAGGTGGTAAGGTTGTTGTTGTTTTTTAAGTAAGCACATAGTTTGAAAAAAATTGGTTTTGGGGGGGTACCCCCTTGTGTATATATGGTTTGTTATTACAGAAGAGGAGGGATGTCTATTCGGATGTCTTGGGTAAATGTGTATCTCTTTCCCCTGGGTTTTTAACCAGGATGGTGATAATCTTTTATATATACACACAGTCGCATAATTATTAGGTAGGTCAGAGTAGGAGGTTGTTAAAGACCTAATTTTAACTAATAAAAGAACTGTCCGTGATGTCATTTTCAGGTGCTGTTGAGTAGGCTCCAACTCACAGGGACTCTATTTACAACAGAAGGAAACATTGCCCGGTCTTGAACCATCTGCACAATCATTATGTTCGGCGGTATTGTTGCAGCCGCTGCGGCAAACCATCTCCTTAAGGCTCTTCCTATTTTTTGTTGACCACCCCCCACCCCACCCCCCAGCTTCTGCACAAGCAGCATGTTGTCCCTTTCCAGGGACTGGTCTTTCTTTCTTGATAACATTGTCCAAAAAGTGAGATGAAGTCTAGGTTCCAAGTAAATAGATTTGTTACTAAGGACTCAGTTAAGTCGCACAGCGATGTGGAACATTCAGAAAAGTGGGAACTGCAGGAGTCAGTGATGTCCAGGAATCTTCTTAATTGTGTCTTAGTGACTGGCCTACAAGTTTTCTTTCTTTTTTAGTTAATCATTTTATTGGAAGCTCTTATAGATATTGTAACAATCCATATTTTAATTAGATAAAGCATAACATTACAAATGTTACCACCATCAGTTTCAATACATTTTCTTCTTCTTGAACTCCTTGATATCAACTCCCCTTATTTCGTCCCTCCCCCAATCTATCCCCCAGGAACCCTTAATGTTATCTTATATATTATTACTATTATTTGCCATGTCTTACATCATCCCAGGTATCCATTCATCTGCAATTCTGTTATTCATTCCCCTCAAGGGGAGTTATACAGTGTGGTAGTTGTATAATTGTCAGTTTGAGAGGATTATGAGTAGAGGGGTGGAGTCTAGTCTGACAATCAGATAATAGCCAATGAAGCTTCTATGTGGGCATGGCCTTCTCCCGACAATTCTGAGAAATCTGGTATTTCCTCCTTGGAGGTGGGAGACTCTCTGCTCACACACCCTGGGAGACATAGCAGCTGACCAGACACATGGACCCGCCCTGAAGCAGCCTTGCATATTGGAGAAGCCATGCAGAGACTTGGAGAAGCCATGCAGAGAATTTACGTCCTTGGGATAAGGTGTATTCTAGGTAATGAACTTTACATCGACAACACTATAATTTCTCTTCCAGAAAAGTCATAGCTTTTCAAGCTAAAGCAGTGAACAGACGCATGAAGTCAATTTGAAAGCTCACCTCATCATTAGAACACCACAAAAGGTCATCCACACTCAGGATAAGAATAGAAACACATAAAAATCTAACATCTTCACAGTTATGGCTGAAGACTTGTGCAAAGTAGGAGGGTATTGTAATAATCCCTTTGGCGAAGATAGTCCAGGTATCTTGTTTATTTTTCCAGGAGAAAGCAAACAAGTATTGATTATTTTCTCTAAAGGGACACTAAAACAAGCAGAGCACAGACTTACTGTAAAACTGTATCCTCAGAAGCCACTAAGAAAGAAAATATCACCCGGGGTTGTTACTGTAGAGAAACAGGGATGTCTATTCTGATGTCCTGAGCAAACAGATTCCTTTTCCCTTGGGTCTTTTACCAGGATCATGGCAACTTTTAAAATTTTATGTTCTGTCTTAATTAAAATTCTCTATTTTACCTCCCTAAGATCTAATACCCCTTGTAATGGGTATTAGACAAAATTCATGATTGAAGGGTTTACTACCAAAGTCAAGAGGTTGTAATGTCAGTGACAATGGCTTAGGACATGTTACACCGTTCTTTCAGGTCTGCTAGTAAACACATAAACACCCAAAGGGGCACACCACTATTCCTGACACCTCAACCAGAAGGCATTCAGCTCCACTCCTTGAGTCAGAGAGCCCAGCTTCCCCAGTTAGGTGCCCAGAGGCATCTCACTCCACAAGCCAGCCTCCTGCACAAAAGCACTCAGCTTTACTTGCTCCTTGGGTTGGGAAGTCCCCCATCCTGTTTCATGCTGTGGCCCCTGGTCCTGCTGCTCCTCTGATGTCACAACTGTCTTCTAGACCCAGGAGGTGCACTGCGCAGGCATCTTGAGTCCAGCGGATGTGCTCCACTCCTGGCTATTGCTGATAGTGAGATCCCTCCTCCCGTGTTTACGGGAATCCTGTTCACAGTTACTCACAGGTGAATCCTGTCAGTATCTTCCTCCACCTTCTCCTCAGACCCAGGAAGGAAAAGGTGGTTTGACGGGCGATAGAGACTTTGGC
>NW_022107431.1:24374627-24375842 GCF_000313985.2 Echinops telfairi | reverse complement strand
CCATCATGAATCTAGGGTCTGCCCATCTTGTCACATGTATACCTCTAGTCCCTCCCATTCCTATGTGCACACCCCTCGCTCATCCCCTGCCAGTCATGCTTATGCCTATCGTACATCCCCTTCCTATGATGTGCATGCCTATTGTACTGCCCCTTCCTGTGACATGTGGTTACCTGTAATCACACTCCCCCTAAGTAGTTATAAGCCTTGGTTAGCAATAGAGTTGAGCTCTCCTGCTCTCGCTCTCGGGGCTCTCCCCACGAGGACCAACACCAAGTGGGGCTGAGGTGCTACCATGAATTGTGTCTGACTCCATGACTTCAATCTCTCTTCTATCCCTCATGCTCTCTCTGACTTCACTACAATCTTTGCTTATTATTGCTGTACGATTGCGCCTACCGGACCAGTGGTGATTTGTTGGGGGCCCTCCTTTCCCCCACACTACAGTATGATTAACCCTTTACTAAGCTTGTGAGTACTGGCTTGAGTCTTTTACAATCTGGTTTACAAAGTGTTGTATAAGTCTCCGTTGGGTTTTAGATGACATGCTCTTACTCTTTGTGGGTTTACCGCAATAATTCAATGATTTCAGTAGAATGTTTAGCCACCAGATGTCTGATGCCTCCTTGAGATCTCCAGTGTGACCTGATTTAGACAGAGGTAGATTAGTGTCCAAATTAGCTATGGATTTACTATGAATAAGGGGCCTCCCAAGGATTAAACAAGACAAAAAACTGTCGGGAGAATATTAATCTAGCAAGTCAATTTCTGCAGCAAACCACACTCTGAACTTCACAGATGTGCCTGGTGATTAAGGAGGAAAATGTCTTCCTTGGTTAAAGATCCTACAGTGGAGTTATGGGCTGAGACGTGGAGAACATCGAAGATAGCAACCGCCTGGGCAGGTGCCACTCTGAAAGTGAGTGTAACCGTGGTGGGTTGACATTTTGCAAGGTGTCTTTGGGTTATTTAGGAAATGTCCTCCTTGTGAGTTTAGGCATCAAACAGGAGATTGGGCGCTGGAGCATTCTCGTTATTGATCATTCCCTTCAGCGCTTTCTTCTAGTTTCTTGGCTGACATGTGACAACTCTTTTCCCAATGCTTTTCGTTGAGTAAGTACAGTTATCGCCATCCAAAGTTTCCCTTCTTCCACATGGAATGATTGAGATGGCGGCATCTTGCTGTTCGACTAAAACCATCCATTCCTAGTGAGT
>NW_022107431.1:24370047-24373583 GCF_000313985.2 Echinops telfairi | reverse complement strand
GTGTGTGTGTGTGTGTGTATCTCCTATTTTATATTTTTAAACATTTAACATTTTTAGCTTTTCTAAACAACTCTAGATTTTTATGCAATCCAGGATCCTTTTGATCACCTTTCTTCCATTCTGCCTTTCCTCCTAATAGTTTGTATCTGAGATTCCACAAATGGTCCAGATCTGAGATTTCTGATTTTTATGATATGTTTCTAAAACGATTCTACATTGTTCTGCAAATTCCTCTCTAATTGTATAAGGTTTGGAAACTATCTGACAATGGCTTAGGCTCAGAGTGAGACCAAGGCTACAAAATCAGCCCTAATGTATTTCCCCTAGTCCAAGCATTGCTTAATTTAAGATTTAATTGAACTTTAGGGAGATCTGGCCTGCCAGCAGGGCAGGAGTGTGTGCCAGAGGGAGGGAGGCGGACAGGGAAATGAAAGTGTCTAGGATAGTGGGAAAGGAATGTTAGGACAGAGGCTAGTAAGTCCATCTGGTTCTTTGAGAGTGTCAAAAAGGGGGATCATTTTAAGTTCTTTACTTTTTCTTGTGCTTGGGCCCAGCTTGCTACTTAAAAAAAACAACTCAATTTTGGAATCAGAATTTCCTTTAGGGAGTTTTTTTTGTACACCTCAAATATGCAGCCTGTTGGATACTAGAAATTTTACTTATTTGGGATTCTAAGGTGCCTCTCATATGAATTATCTTGCATCTATCCAATCCAAACACCAAAATCGCTGCTACCAGGTTGATTCTGACTCATAGGCCACATACAGGGCAGGGTAGAGCTGCCCTTGTGAGTTTCTGACTCAGTTTAACGACTGGGTCAAACTGCGACCTTGTGGTTAGCCACCCAATACATAACCATCATGCCACCAAGGATTATATGCCAAGTTCCCCCTCATTCTAAATTCTTCTTGATGAGCTAGGCTGCTCTGATTGAAGTCATCATGCACATAAAGATGAGGCCTAGAGATACAATTCAGTAGGAATGCAGGCATATACGTAGACTGAGATAAATCCATGGCGGTTGATCAGAAACAGTTGCTTGTATTCCGCATGGTTCAAGCTCCCCAACTTCATGGCCACATCATCTCAGACTACACACCTGACTTAACCCAGAGGATGCAATGGTTTGGGGAGGAAATCTTTTACAGACTTTTACCCTTAGGGGAAAAACAAGATGCCGTTGGGGAAAGCATCAAGTTTGGACAGTGATCGGGTACCAAGTGTGTTAAGTGTTTTAAGACTTCAGTCAGGGACAAAGCCTCTAAAGCTTCAATTTCCAGGGCCAGTTTGGTGAAGGGGCTTCTGCTCATGTTATTAAAAGTCATGTGATTTGTACTAAGCATATGTTTTTCCCCCATATCTGATCAAATAATAATTCCTAAAATAACCTCATTCCTTAGTGTTAAATTCAGTTTTAGTGGGGAGCTCACCATCAGTTTTTGATGGAGTAGGTTTAGAGAAGGAGTCCCACTCACTACTTTCCAGTGGGACTCCCAGTGATCCCACGGGACAGAGTAGAACTGCCCCTGTGAGTTTCAGGCACTGTAAATCTTTATGAGAGCAGAAAGCCTCATCTTTCTCCCAAGGAATGCCTGGTGCTTTTGAACTATTGCCCCTGTGGTTAGCAGCCAAGTTATTTGCCTTTTTAACAGTGGGAGATCCAAATAACCATTTCCAAGTCAAAGTTCTTAGGCTTCTGTTGTGAGGAAATCTTGAGAGATCTTGATGGGAACTCCAAGATTGACAACAGATTCCCTGGAAATAAACAAATAAATAAACTCCAAAATAATAGTGCAAGGCTGAGTGATTTTTTTCAGACGGCATGCTGTTGCTGCTGCTGTTGTTCCTGTTGTTAGGCGCCATGAGTTAGTTTTGACTAATAGGGACCATATGTAACATAGAATGAAGACATCGCTCAATCCTGTGCCATCTTCAGCATTGTTCTTATGTGTGAGCCCATTGTTGCAGCAACTACATCAGTCCATCTCATTGAAGGTCTTCCTCTTTCTGCGCATGACATCCTCTAGGGATGGATTTCTCCTGATAACATGTCCAACATATATATGAGATGAAGTCTTGCTACCCTTGCCTCTAAGGAGCATTCTGGCTGTACTTTGAAGACAGATTTGTTTGTTCCTTTGGCAGTCCATGGGACTTTCAGGCTTCTTCTCCAGCACCATAATTCAAAGGCATCCATTCTTTTTCAGGCTTTATTATTCCATGTCAAACATCCACGTGCATATAAGACAATTAGAAATGCAACGGCTTGGGTCAGAAACTCCCTTAGTTCCCCGAGTAACATCTTCGCTTTCCAATATGCAAAAGAGATTTTGTGCAGCAGATTTGCCTTATGCAATATGATTTTTTAATCTCTTGGCTGTTGCTGCCATAAGTATTGACTGTGGATCCAAGCAAGACAAAATCCTTGACAACTTTAACCTTTTCTTCCTTTATCATGATTTTAACTATTGGTCTAGTTGTGAGGATATTGGTCTTCTTTACCTTGAATCATTATCCACACTGAAGGCTGCAATCCCTGATCTTCATCAGCAAGTCCTCCTCACTTTCAGCAAGCAAGATTGTGTCATCTGCGTATCACAGGTTGTTAATAAGTTGTCCTCCAATCCTGATGCCACATATTTCTTCATATAATTCAGCTTTACTGATTATTTGCTGTTTATAGACCAAATAAATATGGTGAGAGGATACAAAACTGATGCCCACCTTACTTGATTTTAAACCATGTATTCTTCCCTTGCTGTGTTTGCAGCAGTGCCTCTTGATCCATGTACAATTTCTGCATGAGCACAATGAAGTGTTCTGGAATTCTCATTCTTCTCAAGGATATCCATAGGGTTTTTTTTTTGTGTGTGTTGTCCATACAGTGAAATTCCTTTGTGTAGTGAATGCAACAGAAGTAAACATCATTCTTGTATTCTGTTTTCAGCCAAGACTCATCTGACATCAGCAATACTATCTCTTGTTCCCTGTCCTCTTCTGAATCCAGCTTGGACCTCTGGCAGCTCCCTGTGACTGTACTGCTGCAACTGTTATCTTCAGCAAAATTTTATTTGCATGTGATATCAGTGATATTGTTTTATAGTTTGTTCAGTTCATTTGGTCACCTTGTTTGGGATCGGTACAAATATGGAGCTCTTCCAGTCATTTGGCCAAGTAGCTGTCTTCCATATGTCTTGCCATAGACTAGTGTGTGCTTCAGTGCTCCAATGGCTTGTGGAAACATTTAGATTGGCATGGCATTAATTCCTAGAGCCTTGTTTGGGGCTAGTACTTTCGGTGTAGCTTTGACTTCCTCCTTCAATACCATTGGTTCTTGCTCATATGCTACCTCCTGAAATGGCGTAATGTTGACTAGTTTTGGGGAGTTTTTTTTGTTTTGTTTTGTTTTTTGGTACAGTGACTGTAGGATAAAGATTAGGACATAATGGTTCAGGATTTGAGGATACAGCAAGGCAGACAAGGGCTAGGGCTTCTAAGAGCTTTGGTGAGTAAACAGATGTCAGATGCTGTCCTGA
>NW_022107431.1:24365819-24369947 GCF_000313985.2 Echinops telfairi | reverse complement strand
CCCACTTTATCCATAGAAGCTCTTTCTTGCATGCAAGTTGACAATTGTTCTCTCTCTACTTAAACGGCACTTTAATCTTTCCTGTGCAAGAGATTCCTGGTACAGTAATATTCTTTGGCGAAGACAGTAGAAAGCTAAAGTTATATTAGTGAGGACAGTTTAATAGGAACAATCATGTGAGCACAGACAGTAGCTACATGTGTGCCGATTTTCTATCTATATTTGCAACTTGATCTCAGGAGAGCATTGCGTTTACGCAGAATGTAGCTACCCCGTAGACTGCACTTGCAGTTGCCATCTAATTGATAAAAATGGGCTGCAGTTTTAAAGATGTCAATATTCAATGGACCAGTGAACATGCAGCTAATAGGGCTTAAAAACACTCATCATATCTCCACCTCCCACAATGTGAAACATCTTTCTCGATAATTTCATTGTAATTGCTATCTTTTAAACTAAGGAAGCACCTTCCCAAGGATCAAATAACAAGAGTCACCTCAGTGGAGGGGCCTGTGTTGTTTGACCAACTCCTACTAGAAACACCAAGTACAAATGTGTTTGACTAACTTTTGAGATTAAAGAATTTAGGTACCAGGGTGGGAGTTTAACACATTTAAGAGAAATCATAGTACCACTGAAGTAAAGAAAGAACAATTGTCGACTTTCATGCAAGAAAGAGATTTACAAAAAAAATCATTTTATTGGGGGCTCGTACAACTCTTATCACAATCCATATATCCATGCATTGTGTCAAGCACATTTGTACATTTGTTGCCCTCATCATTCTCAAAACATTTGAAGAACTATTATAGATAAAGTGGGATCTTCAGATCATGGTTAGATGACCTTTATAAACAAACTGGTCAATCAACTTAAACTTGCTGTAAGATCATGGTTCTCAGGGCGTGGTTTCTAGATCATCTTCAGCAACATCCCCTGGAACTTGTTAGAACGTACATTTTTTGGCTGCACCTCGGCCCTGCAGACTCAACAACCCTGCAACCTTGCGTGAACAAACCTGGCAGATAATCCTGATGCTGGCTTAAGTCTGAGATGCTGTTAGAGTAAAATGTCACAGGTTCTTCTGAGCGTTTTGTGCTCACAAGGTGGTAGGAAAGGAAGAAAGCAATCAGGAAGGCAACCGAGACTAAATTTATGTTATTAAAAATATGCGCATAGATCCAAATGTTTTTTAGAGAATTTTGAAGGTCCACAGAAGGATCAAATTACCGCTAAACGATAGTTTTTTTAAAGGTGAGATTGTGATTCGCATAAACATATAAAATGAATCCCTTTCAAAAATGTCATTTAGCTTACTAACTTTTAAAAGGAACCAGTGAAATATTAAAACCATGCCAATGGATTTATCCAACGGGCAAAACCAGGTTAAGATTAGAGATATGCAATTAAGAAACAAGTATGTATTTGACTTTCCTGAAGGAAAAGGTGTAGACAGTAAAGAACAAACATTCAATGACCTCAAGGAACTTGTAGACCAAGGGAAGATATGGCAATTCACTAGAAGATCCCTAGAGATTTTCAAGAGTGAGCACTAGAGGCGTATAAAGCCCAGAACACCACTTAATAAGTTGGTTGAGAGAAATGATCTGTAAAAACTCATTTAACAAATGTAACTGTAAAGAGTTGTATGAGCCCCCAATAAACTGATTTTTTTTAAATGTAACTGTAAAAGGGTAAGAATATGCAGTTCAAACCATAGTGTAGCAGGGAGGAGACATCATATTTTCATCTCAAGAGCTGTATAGGAGAAAAAAGTTAATAGAAGGGTGAGACTGCATTCAGAATCTTAGTTTTTCATTCTCGCCCTCTAGAAAATACTCAAGAAAGGGAAGGTTTGACAGAAAGTTTTGTATCTGCTTACATTGCAATTGACAAAGGGAGTCACATCTCTTAAACTTAGCTTTGGGGACCCATATTTTTTCTTTTGATACAGTGAAAAGGTGACCTATCAAGTCACTGGAAATAGTCTGTCTGTCTATCTATCTATCTATCTATCTATCTATCTATCTATCTATCTATCTATCTATCTATCATCTATTGATTTTTATCTATATTTCACACACAAACCCTCAAAAGTAAAAGGAAGTTGAAGCTACTCTTTTAATGAACAAACAAACAAAACGCTGAATAGAAATATCAAGGCTCATTTGCCTGAAACTATTGTAACTTGGCTCCCATTTACTAGTAAGCCTCATGGGACAAAAATAGGAAAAGGAATGATCTTTAATTCTGAATATAGGAAAGTTTTCCTCTAACCAGAATCCTTTGAGTAGCAAATAATCATATTTGACCATTTTTTTAAAACAGCTAGTAAAAGAGTACTAAGCAATGCAGAACTTTTATACGCCCATTCCTCACTTATTGACGTAGTTAACAAAAGACCAGATCATTAAAAGGAAGTATGAAGAATGAATCTAGGAAAATTGGAAGTTGTCACTAATGAAATAGAACCTGCAAAGATCAACATTCTAGGCATCAGTGAGTTGAAGTGGATGAGTATTGACTATTTTAAGTCAGATAATCATATGGTTTACTATTCCAGGATTGATAGATTCAAGAGTAATGGTGTTGCATTCATCATCAAAAAGGACATTTCAAGATATTGAAGTACAATGCCCTTGGTGATAGGATAATATCTATGTGTCCAAGGAAGACCAGTAAATATGAATATTATTCAATTTTATACACCAACCACTAAAGCAAATGATGAATAAGTTGGGGAATTCTACCAACTTCTTTACTCTGAAGTTGACTGAAATGCAGCCTGGGCAGGTTGTTAACTGCTGGTGATTGGAATATGAAAGTTGGAATCAAAGAAGATTGTTAGTTGGGAAAATGTGGTCTTAGTCATAGGAACAAACCTGGGAGCACTGAATAACATGTTGCATGACCAATGACTTCTTCACTGCAAACACCTTTTGAGAAATGGTGAGGAGACAGCGTCTGATCTCCTCTGGCTACTCAAGGGAGGAGGAGAGTCCATTTACATTTCCGCCACAGGCTCCACCCTCCATCCTTCTTTACCCTGTTCTGACACCAACCATTTCTCCATGACACTATACTTTTCTTTGAGGCTCAAGACTTCATTGCAATGGATACACAGAACACATAGACAACCCAATTGTAAGGGTTTACTGGGAAAGTCAACAGGCTATCACAAGTCAGGTTCAGTAAACATTAGGGATGTAGGCATTGATTCAAAGCAATGCTCACCTCAGCCAGTAGCCCAGTATATCTCATTATTCCTTAGTTTCTCCGCCATATAGTCCTTTGGGCTCTGCTTCTGTGGACCAGAAAGCTGCCCAGGGCTATACCTTGCCGTCTTATAGTCTCAGGGATGCTTCTCTGTCCTCTCTCATGGTCTCCTTTCCTCGGCCTCTGGTCTCAGTGTGGTGTGCCCTCTACTGTCTCGACCACTGCAGGCATGGATTTCAAATGTGACCCACTAGTGCCTCTTCTCCCTTGGCGGTCCTGGGAATTCTCTCTTTTGGGTTCTGAGATGGTTCAGTATTACAGTCAGAGGAATGCCCAAGCTGACGGGTCTCTGAGGAAGAGCCCTCTACAATTTATATGCATGGCCTCACCCAGTTATTTAGTGGGCATTATTGAGAAATGGATAGAGAGCCATATTATAAATTTTATTTCACCATACATTTTTGAAATAACATAAGCCCTGAACTTCCTTACACATTCATGTGGACTTCACTAAATGAAATACGCAGAAATTAAATTGACAAATTTTTTTGAGAAGGGATGATGGAAAAGCCCAATATCACCAGTCAAAATAAAGCCAAGGCCAAATGTGCAACAGTCAATTGCTCATAATCAAGCTCAGGTTAAATATGATGAAAATTAAAACAAATCCACAAGAGTCTAAATACAACCTGGAGAATATTTCATCTGAATTTAGAGACCATGTCAAGAACAGAGTTGATGCATCTGTCATTCATGGACCAGGTAAGTTGTGGGATGACATCAACAGTATCATATATGAAGAAAGTAAAAAGGTCATTAAACAGACAGGAAAGAAGGAGAAGACAAAGGAGAGGTCGGACGGGCAAGATATGACAAAATACCAATTTATAAACTATCAAGGGCTCATGAGGG
>NW_022107431.1:24363858-24365379 GCF_000313985.2 Echinops telfairi | reverse complement strand
GAAGGAAGGCAGTGTCCGAGCACCAACTAATTGGTCAATGTGCCATCCCTTCTAGAGGTACCACATGAACAGCAACCAGTGGTATTGACAGAAGTCCAAGCTGCACCGACAGCATTAATGACAAACCAGGATCCAGGAATTAACAGAATACCAATTGAAACACTTCAAGAAGCTGGGCAGTCTTGGCAACACTCACTGGCCTATGCATAGAAATCGGAATAACCAACTGACTGGACAGATGTGTATTTGTTCCCGTTCCAAAGAAAGGGGACCCAACAGACTGCAGAAAGTATTGAACAATATCATTAATTTTGCATGCCAGTAAAATTTTGCTGAAGATAATTCAAAAAGAGATACAGCAATACATCGTCAGGAAGCTGCCAGAAATTCAAGCTGGATTCATAAAGGGACGAGGGTGTGGATGAAGAATACTATTGGTGATGTCAGATGGATCTTGACTGATAGCACAGATTATCAGGAAAAAGCATTTTATTGACTATGAAAAGGCATTCAATCACATAGATCATAACAGACCATGGATAGCACTGTGAAGAATAAGAATTCCAAGTGCCAGTGTGGTCCTGTAGAATTCTAACCTTTCCTCTGTACTTACTACAAGATGGTAGCTTACAAAATCCAGGTCAAGTGGTTTTAGTGTTGCCCCATCCTTCTGCCATCAGAGATCCTCCGGAATATCTAAGACTTCGTTTCTTTGCCTAACTGGTACAGAGGGTTTAGTTAATGATGCTCACTGGGTCACATCACAATATCATCTGGTTTAGTCTCAGACCCTTCTCCTGTTTTTATCTGATTATTCCCTCGCATCCCCAGTCTCTTTCTCTCCACCATTTGATCGTGTCTAATGTTTCCCTAGTTTATTTGAGGTGTCACAGAATCCTTAAAATGTTTCTATGCAAGTGTGTGAATGATGAAGTCTCACCTGATGGCTCAAACCCTGCATGGGAAACAGTCTAGATTCCAGAGTCTAGAATGATCTCAGAATGTGCACTTCCATTCCAGTCCTGCCCTTGACCAGCCAGGGGCATTTAGAATACCACCTCTCTCCTTTTTTTAAAAAAATAAATCATTTTACTGGGGGCTCTTACAACTCTTATAACAACCCATTATCAATTATATCAAGCACATTTGTACATGCGTTGCATCATCATTTTCAAAACATTTTCTTTCGACTTGAGCCCTTGGTATTAGTTCCTCTTCCACCCTCTCCCTCCCTTGTGACCCTTGATCAATGATAAATCGTTGTTGTTTGTATATCTTACACCATCTGCTGTCTCCCTTTGCCCATGTTTCTGTTCTTCATCTCCCTCAGGGGTGGGGGGTCAGGGATGGGGTGTTAGATGTTGATCCTTGTGATTGGTTCCCCCTTTATCCCTCCACCTTCTCTGTAACCTCATGGTATTGCTACTCACATTACTGTTTCTGGGGGATTTATCTGTTCTGGATTTCATGTGTCAAGAGTTCTTATCTGTACGGTGTATATGCTCCAGTCTAGCTGGGTTT
>NW_022107431.1:24361817-24363141 GCF_000313985.2 Echinops telfairi | reverse complement strand
TTCGGTTGTACACAGGGTCAGTATGAATAGCAATACCCACAGCAATGACAATAGCCATCTGTGCCAGGTCGCCTTTCCGAAACGGAGTGACAAGGTAAGTGCTGTCAGCTCTATTCCATGTGAGAGCAGACTGGCTAAGCTGCCAGGAGGGAAGATCTCTCAAAAGATCCCTGGGCTCGGCTGCAGTTTCTCCAAGGATGTGCCCTACAGGAATAACACAATTCTGGGCAACCCATCTGGCGTGCTCTCTCTCATACTTAGAAGAGGCAAACATAAAATTGAAGAAAAGTCTCTCACTGAATGGCGGGTAGTGAATTGACTAGCTTTATTGCTTTTCTTTATTGATGCCTCATAGTCCCATCCCTTCTTTAGCATGAGTCGTTGTGAATAGCATTTCTGAGATTGCCAATAAAATGGATGAAGACCTATGCGTTTTATTAGGGAAATGTCTGGATCAGAATTACGCCTGAGGGGAGAACTGGTTATGTGTTTGGGAAACGACCTTGACAGAGGTTGGGGGTACCAGTGAGAGACCCTGGGTCTCTGGAACCCTTCTGTAGGAGACATGGGACACTGTCATGATTGTGTGATGGGAGTAGGGGGAGATGGATGGAAGATCAAGTGATAATCAAGTGAGAAAGGAGTTTACGGAAGACCACGTGTTGGTTTCTGCGATATGATCCCTCTCGGAGATTTGTCATACCTTTGGTAACATTAATGTAGCCTATCCATCCATGATGCCATGGTGCCAAGGCCCTGCCCTGTAAGTGACCACTGATTGAGGCAGCTGATCTAGACATGGGGTGAGACAGAAAGCACCCAAGCCAGCAAACCATAAAAAAATCAGAAGTTATCAGGTTCTGGGTTCCAGGTTCTTGCACTTGAAGTATGGTGTTGGCAATGACATTGGAAGTCCCGTGGCTGCCGCAAGAGCAAACAAATCAGTCTCGGAAGAAGTACAGCCAGAATGTGCCTTAGAAAGGAGGATGGCAAGACTTCATCTCATGAACTTTGGGGCGTATTATCCTGAGAGAACAATTCCTGAAAAAGGACACCATACTTAGTACAGAGTGAAGGATCAAAGGTGGAAAATCCTCAGTGAGATGGACTGACACAGTGACCGCAACAATGGGCTCACCCGCAGCCACCCTTGTGGACAGGGTGCAGGCCAGGCAGTGTGACATTGTGTTGTGCCGAGGGCTGCTATGAGTCGGAACCTATTTGAGGGTCCCTCCCAACCACAA
Source organism: Echinops telfairi (assembly GCF_000313985.2). Taxonomy (NCBI): domain Eukaryota; kingdom Metazoa; phylum Chordata; class Mammalia; order Afrosoricida; family Tenrecidae; genus Echinops; species Echinops telfairi. The sequence goes on along the minus strand of NW_022107431.1, from coordinate 24,361,897 downwards.
CCCCAGGTTCCAATAAGCCTTACGACAGAGTGTCTGGGTCCAACTGACCTACAAGGGCACTAAGGGACATTTAAATCATA
>NW_022107431.1:24356556-24360142 GCF_000313985.2 Echinops telfairi | reverse complement strand
TCCATGGTCCATCCTTTCTTTTATAGCTTCACCAGATGCACATTTAGTGTCCATATTTCTAGCAACATTCTGTTGCCGGTGCCATGTTCTCTGTGAAGATAGAGACTTTTGATGGCACTTATCGTTTCCTTTTGAGTCCTGTATTAGGGTACAAAAGAAACCCCAAATCCAAAATCTAATTTAAGGAGCCTGTGTAGTAGGACTTAAACAGGACAAAGACAGACAAAGTAAAAGACACAGCATCCAGATGAGGGAGATCATTAGCAAGAAGTCATAATGGCATCCAAGGGTTTACAGAGAATTGCAAGACTTAAGCAGGACATCGGAAAACAAGGAAATTGTCACACAAACACGACAGATGAATACATCGTGATCGGGCACATACATTATACTAGGCAGAAAAGCTGACAAGATTGGTCCAGGGCCTTCTGACGAAAGCAGCCAAGACTATGCCAGGCAGCACACCAATCTCCATCCATGCCACACCCAGACAAACCCCTTCCAGAGATTGCCCCTCCCTGGGTTGGCTAAGAGGGTGGTGGTAATCTACTTTCAAATGCACTCTGCCTGAGGGCAAGACGTTCACTTTCTGGTTAATGGTTAGAAGAAATTCAATGAAGGCTTAATCCAAATGGATATGGGGCATTCAGTGTCATCTGTGGCCTTTTGCAAGCCTATTGTTCAGAATTTAAACTCTAATACAGCCTTCCACAGAGTTGCCTTTGACAATCATAACTCTATCAACAGTCTCACCAAGACAATTTAGCCTTGTACAGTTCACTCAAAAACTCACTGCCATAGAGTTTATGCCAACTCGGTTAGCCTGTGGGACAGGGTAGAGCAGCCACTGTGGGTTTCTGAGACTGTGACTCTGTACGAGAATAGAAAGCCTCATCTTTCTCCCTCAGAGGGGCTGGTGGTTTGATCTGCTGAACTTGCAATTAGCAAGTCAATTTGTAACCACCAGGCTCTCCTAGGCTTTTACTATCTGCACATTAAAACTCTTCTGGCCTCCACCCGTTACCCAATCCCCAAATGTGTACATTTTAGTTATCTGTCAAACAGAACTCCTTCTTCCTGTTAAAATTCTGTCTTAGGAAACCAGTGCTCTGTAACAGACATACCACAAATGAGTGGCTTTAGCAAACAAATTCATTTTCTCACAATTTAGGAGGCTAGAAGTCCAAGTGCAAGGCGCTAGCTCTATGCGAGAGCGTTCTCTCTGTTAGCTCTGGAGGAAAGGCTTGGTATCTCCTGACCTTCTGCTCCTGGGAAATCTTCATGCAGTTTGATCTTCTGCTTACCTGCTTAATCCTGTTCATATTTCAAAAGATACCCTTACACTATGTTTCAACTGTATAACAAAGTGTCTGAGTCTGGGTAGACTAGAGAAACAAATCCATGGACACACATATGTGTATAAGAAAGAGATTTATATACAAGAGCAATTGAACATTGAGAAAACATCCCAGCCCAGTCCAGATCAAGTCCATAAGTCCGATATTAGCCCATATGTCCGATACCAATCTATAAAGTCCTCTTCAGACTCACGAAACACAAGCAATGACGCTGAATGTAGATCACAGGCCAGTGGGTAGAAAGTCTGTGGATCCAGTGTCATTGGAAACATCTCAGCGCTGATAGGGTCTCTGCATCAGGGTGGGTCCATGTGTCTTGTCAGCTGCAATGTCTCCCAGGGTGTGAGCAGAGTCTTCCACCTCCAAGGAGGAAAATCCCAGATTCCCCAGAATTCTCAGGTGAAGGCCATGCCCACAAAGCCTCATTGTCTATGATCTGATTGACAGACTAGACTCTACCCCTTTACTCATAATCCTCTCAAATTGACAATTATATAACTACCACGCAAAGACAATCCATACCCAAATGGTATCACACGTATAGAGGTTAGGATTTAGAACACATAGTTTTGGAGGACATATTTCTATCTATAACTAAGTGTTATGGTTTGGTTTTACTTGACTAGAGGTACCCAGGGAGTTTTTCACGTTCTGCTGCTACATTCTCATTTACTTAATTGGAAATTAGAATTTATATTATGGGGATAAGGATGTTCTTTGTTCCCCTCTAGCCATCATGTGACATACCCTTATCACAGCATCCTCTCTTGGAAGGAGAGACGCTGGGGAGACAGAACGCTTCCCTGGAGGCAAATCGGTGCGTTCTGGCTTCATCTTCCCTACAGGGATGTGTGCTGGGAATACTTTAGGACCCTCTAGGGGTATGAGTGTGGAACCAGTCAGAAGGAAACTTTCTGAGAATGGATTCACTCTGGAAGCCAGTTTCCTAGGAAAATTTGTCACTACTTTCTCAAACGTCTCATGATAGCAATCAAACCACATTAGAAAATTAGAACAACAAAATAACCAGGTAGATGGCATGCGTGAGTGTGCGTGTGTACGTGTGAGAGAGAGTGTGTGACAATATCAGACAGGAGTTCCTACAAAAAGAAGTGGATTCAGAGGAGAGAAAGCCAAAGACTGGAGAAAGCCCGTGCATGGACAGATGGTCCAGGATCCTCACTCACTGCTACTGCTTGAGGGGGTCCCCTCTTCCTTATCACCCGGGACTGATAAACACCCAAGACATTTCTTGGGATAGATTTGTGATCATGCTGGCATGTGAGCACTTTCTTGGAAACATGGAGAAAATGCAGCAGCATATAAAATACGAATGACACACTATTGCACATCACCAGTTGTCTTCAAGTACGTCCTGACTCACGATAGCCGCCGTTGTTGCAGAGTAGAACTGAGCTTGTGGGATTTTCAGGGTTGTGACCTTTCAGAAGGAAATGACTGGGCCTTCTTTTTCTGGTGCCTCTGGATGGGTTTGAACTGCCATCTTTCAAGCCAGTAACCACACTCTTCCTTAACTGTTGCACCGTTTGTGTTCCTTGAAACTATATTAAGGGTTCAAAAATAAGAATTCTTAGCAACACAACCCTCATTCTCTGTTGTTTTCATCTATCCCCAATATCTAGTCTTTGCTGATACAGGTGGTCTGCGACGGCACCCGGACTCTCTGTGAGACAGATACATGGTGACAGTTGCTGGGACTATTGACTCCGGTTTGCCAAGATAGATATCATGCTGCATTCCTGCAAGCGATGGAGTGCAAGGTAAGCGTGTGTGACAGGAATCCCTGGCAGAGTCTCTGCGTGTTAGGGGACACAAAAGGCATTCCATTATTTGAATAAGAAAGGAACATGTTGCTCTACATTGGTCATCTGCTATGATGAATAGTCAGAAAAAAAACCAACAACCAATATGCAACAACAACAACATGGCTCAGTGTGAAGACTTTGACAATGTGTGCCCTCAAAGTCGGACCTTTTTAAGAGGAACTCAATATGATGACCCACCATGTATGGAAACCTTTGTTGGTTATTGTAAACTAGGTGGACGTGAAGAAGACTACCGTAGGACATGGGACTGCCATGTGTCAAAATTGACTCAATGGCAACTAACGACAGCAAAAAGAACAGCCACCAAGACCTAACAACCCCACTCCTAAACCTAGGCATATACCCAGACGATTTGAAGACAGAAATACAAAGAGCAACCTG
>NW_022107431.1:24323084-24355667 GCF_000313985.2 Echinops telfairi | reverse complement strand
TCTGATGCAGAACTTTATTCAAATTGTGGTTTTGATGTCACTTTCATGATTAAGGTGCCGCCTACCCAAGCCTGGACGGATTCGATTGCTTCTCATGCGCGTGCATTTAAGCTGGTGATGCAAAGGGAAGATGAAGGAACAGATGGATTTCAATGGTCGTATTGGGGAAGACGATTTCATATAAGTATAAAATACTTGTCACTTTAGCTTCCTGGTTCCTTGGAGATCCCCATTTTTCGTGGCATCGCTCTTATCCCATCTCTGCTCAGTGAGTTTGTTTAAACTCTCATATCTCAAAAGAAAATTACTCATCCACAACAATAGCCTACTTCAAAAAAACAGCCAGTGCTGGAGGGGATGAGGAGAGATTGAAACTCTCACACATTGCTGGTGGGCTGGTAAATATGTACAACCACTATGGAAAGCCACATGGTGTTACCTGAAACAACTGAGAATGGAAATCCCTTGTAACCCAGCAATACCTCGGCTGGGTATATAGCATCCACTCTCAAAGACAGAACAGGAGCAGATGTATGCTCTCCTGTGTTCAATGCAGCACTATTGACAATAGCAAGAAACCGGAAGTAGCCCAAATGCCCATCAGTAGAAGAATGGATACAGAAACTCTGGTACACTCCCACGATGGAATGCTACATGTCCATTAACAACAGTGATGAGACCATGAAGCATAGCGTGATGTAAATAGACCTAGAAACCATTCTGGTGAGTGAAGTGAGTCATTCACAAAAGGACAACTATTTTAAATGTCTGTGGTGGAAAGTCTCATCAATGTTACCTGGCTCCACTAATCTAAGAACAAGTAGCTCTTTTTTGTTTGCTTGCTTGTTTTTGTCACAAGCCATCTTGGTTATACAAAGGTCACACTTCAATAGCCAACAATTTTACTAGAAAGTTAGGTGGAACTCCAGACTTTGGGAACCACTGCTTTGTTATTGGTAGGTGATATGAAGTTGGTTCTGACTCACAGTGGCTCCACATACAGCAGGATGAAACACTGGCTGGTCCTGCACCCTCCTCATCATTGTTCTAATGTTTGAATGCATTGTTGCAGACCCTGTGTTAATCCATCTCCTAGCATGGCTTCCACTTATTCATTAACCTTCTACCAAGAATGTTGTCCTTCTCTAGGGACTGGTCTCTCTTGACAACATGTCTGAAATGCACGAGATGAAACGTGGCAATTCTTGCCTCTAAGAAGCACTCTAGCCTTATTTCCTTCAAGACAGATCGGTTTGTGCTTTGGACAGTCCACTGTACTTTCTTCTTCTTTTTTTTGGGCTGATAATTTAATATATTTATAAATATAATTAGATATATAATACAAGAAATGAACAGTTTAGTCTGCTTCCAGGTCTTTCTCTATATATAGAGAGAGCTAGGCTATCTCAGCACAGCAGCCAATCACAAGGCAGGTAACAAATATTCTTCACTGGCACCATCATTCATATGCATCAATTCTTCTTCGGTCTTCCTTACTCAATGTCCAACTTTCACATGCATTTGAGGCAATGGAAAATACCAAGAGTTGGGTCAGGCACCTCTTAGTCCTCAAAGTAATAACCTTGCTTTTCAATATTTGAAAGAGGTCTTGTGCAGCAGATTTACCCAATGCCATGTGTCTTTTGATTTGACTGCTGCTTCTGTGAGCATTCGCTATGGGTTCAAACAAGATGAAATCTTTGAGAACTTCAATCTTTTCTCTGTTTATCATGTTGTTAACTTGATCCAGTTGTGAGGATTTTTTTACATTGATTTGTAATTTATACTGAAGACCTGCATTCCTTGATGTTCATCAACAAATGCTTTAAGTCGTCTTCATTTTCAGCAAGCAAGCTTTCTTTCTGCTATTATTTTAGTATATAGTCTCAAATTGAAGGTAGAACATTTTTTATGAAGGAAAATTATTTTGAGCAAGACAAATATTACAAGTTTTTTTAAGGACAAATATTGTATGAGAATATTTCTATTGGGATAAACAGCAAGCCAAAGACAGGCTTCTGTTCTAAGGTCATGTAATCTTCTAATCCTGTCTCCTAAGCAATCAGGTAGTGTATTTGCCTAAAGCTCATGAACCGTATATCACCCCCTTATTTGTACATCTCCAAAACCACTTTACACGGAGACCTCACCACAGGTGGGTCAGTTTTTCATGATGTGAGGAGAGGAAGAAGGCAGTTCCCGCTATATCATATTGTTGTTCTACGATCATCTCAAATCAACAGACACTCCTAAAAAAGTGATTAATAAATTTAATGGATAGTCAAGTCAAGAGTTTTGGGGTAGGTGCACATTCTTCTCAGGGAAGGTGAGCAAGTACACTTCTGTTGATGGATAAACTGGGTGAGAGCAACCTGCATTTGGAAACATTCTATATAACATTACTTATATAGACCTCCACAGGGAGAATACATATAATATTATATTTCTAATTAGACACTTTTGATCTAGTTTCTATTCAGCATCTGGTGACCCAGACTGTGTGTTATAGACAACTGGGACTTGAGAGTGTCCTTTTGGGGTGCACAACATCCTTCATAGGCCACGTCAGAAGGATACGATTGGGAAATTCCACTAAGATAACTGGACTTTACTTTAAACTCACCTGGAGGAGATTTAAGGAACTGAAAACGCCTTTGGACTTAAGCCGGAATTGCCCAAGTGTAAGAAGATGCACATGACCGCTCTCCTGAGTTTATGGATTTGAAGGTCACTGGACTTTGGTTCCAATCTTTTGTTTTGAGGGTGCCCAGTGACTGGAAGCTCTGGACAACCATAGACTTGGTATTTTCATGCTCTTTTTGCTTTCTTACGACTTGGCTTAGTCTAGAATGCCTGAATCTGCTTTTGTGAATAAGCATTTTTTGAGTTTTGCCCTATCTCCAGCTTTCATTGTTTGTGCAAATAGTCACCCGTCATTTAATTTTCAAATCTGTCCACCAATCCATTTATTTCGGTCTAAAAAGCTGTTTCTTGGTGTGTGTTTTTTAACATGTTTTCTGTTTTTTCCTCAACAGTGTTTTCAATTTTATTTCACTGATGTGATATGAAATGAATGATAGTATCCATAGAATTATCATAGGGATGATTTATAATGCTCTTCAATAAAATGATAATGATGTCTAAAGTGAACCAGGGGAATATATAAACCATACACATGTGAACAGATTTTGAGTTCTCACTTAATTGTAGCGCTAAATTAAGAAAATTTAGTTCTTATAACATGGCCCTACTCGGTACTTGCCCTCATGAGGAAATCACTGAAGATAGAGATGCTGTCATAAACTGTGGTGAAGAAATCACCTGGTGCCCAGCTATTAGATAAAAACAGCATTGGGGTATTAAAGGTTTGTCTTAAAACAGCCATCTAAAGGTGGTGTCCATTAAGTCCACATGGAAGAAACACACCAGCCTGTTTGTATGTCAAGGATTGTAAATAATAAAATCCAAAGATGGACGATGGAATGGTGTCAGAGCTTGTATGCTGAACACCTGATTTTGCAGAAGGCTATGAATTTTAGGAAAGAAATAAACAGCATTCTGAATATTTCTCCCTGTGGTGGTTCAAAGTCTGCTTCTTCGATATACGTCGTTCAGTTCAGATCCTCTTTAGACTTTGAACCACCACAGGGAGAAATATTCAGAATGCTGCTTATTTGAGGGTGATGAGCAGGATATGAGGGAATCAATACAGAAGTAAGATGAAAAATAGACGATAGAGTCCACATACCAAAAGAAGAAACAAGGGTTAACAAATGATGCAGCAGAAGCAAAGAAAATGGTAACAGACATGACCAACAGACTGGAAGAGGCAGAGAATCACATTAGTTACCTCAAAGAAAGTCAAGCAGAATTTAACAAATGTGAAAGACAATCAAACAAGATAGTCAGAGAAGCTGAAGAAAAGCCAAGAACAATGAAGGATGCTATGAAGAGGAACAAAATCTGAATAATTGGGATACCAGAACCAGACATAACAAAGAAATCAACAGCCAAAACAGTGAGGGAATTCCTGGCAGAAAACTTCCCCAAAATTAATGAAGATAGACACTCATTCAGGAAGCAGAGAGGATACCAATTAGACCCGTGGTTCTCACCCTTGGCTTGTGACCCTTCTGGAGGTCAACTGACCCTTTCAGAGGGGTCACCCAATTCACAACAGTAGCAAAATTACAGTTATGAAGCAGCAACCACAACATGAGGAACTCTCATTCACCGCTGTTAGGAACTCTCATTCATCGCTGGTGGTCTTGTAGATACGTACAGATACTGTGGAAAGCGATTTGGTGATACCTAAAACAAATGGAAATCGAGTAACCTTATGACTCAGCAATTCCACTATTGGGCATATACCCAGAAGAAATAAGAAACAGACCACGACCAGAAATCTGCTCCCCAATGTTCATTGCTGCACAATTCACAATCACAAAAAATTGGAAACAGTCTAAATTCCCTCATAGCCGCGTGGATTAAAAACTCTGGTACTTACACACAATGAAGTACTACACATCCCTAAAATAGTGGTAAACGATGAAACGCCTCATCTCGTGGAAAGAGGTGGAGGCTATTATGCTGAGTGAAGTTAGCCAAGCACCAAAGGTCAAGTACAATGTGAGTCCACTGAGGTAAGCTCACACAGCGGATCGGGCATAAGGGAAAATGCACACAACACACAATTCCCAGACTGAGGGCCAGACACTCTGGCCTGAGCCAGACTAAACCCAATGAATCATGTCGTTAAGTAAAAAGACACTGATAGCACCTGTGCTGACAGGTACTTCCCACTGCCCCCACCCCCAATCTCATTTTACCTTAAGACCCACAGAGAGGTGGGGGAAGAAAATGATGGCAATGGGGGATCAGGTGACTAATCCACCCAAGGGGAGGGTATCCTTTATGTCTCCACAGGAAAGGGAGAGTGAGAGTAGACCTCATTCTGCTGTGCTAATTCTTGAGAGCGACGTTCCTGCTCGGAGCAGCTCATTCCCAGAGATGACAGCACAGTCGGCTCCAGCTTGAGATATGACATCTTCTCCCTCGATGACAGTGCTGCGGAGGATGACCGTGAAAGATACAGTTCAGGGAGAGTGGCTGGTATGACCTGCCCACATAGGGGCACACCAAGAGGGGAGTGCAACAGATGGGGGCTGCACTTGGTACCTCATAGGAATTGGTTGGGGGTTACTCACAAGGGGGCGACACTGAAAGTGTAAAGGTGTAGCCAGGGGGTGGGGGACACTAGACTGCTCCATCCCTGACTGCAAGGATAGCAATGGGGACTTTTAGGACGCGTACCTCTCAGACATGAATGCTGAAGACTAAAAGGGTGTATGTGTTGTTAGAAAAGTGTCTCTCAGGATATGGAACCTGAAAGAAAAGGGGACTGGACTGATGGGTTATAACATGTCCTTCTCATTATTTAACAGAGATATTCATCTACTCTGGGTCCGGATCCCTGATACATGTGGGTCTATTTGTTGATTGGGCTTTTTTTTTTTTGGAGTTGATCTATATAAGATAGGCACTATAAGCAATCCTAAAGAGATAGCGATGGGACCAATGATTTCTGGGGGGCATGGGAGGGTAGGAGGCAGGGGGAGGTGAGCAGTAAGCCAATAATGATGGGGACAGGGGAATAGTAAGGGTTCTAAAATTGATGGTGAGGAGGGTGAAGTTTTTCTGGTTGTGTTTGATCAATCGAATTGTATCTGAAAAGAATTACTGAAAGGTGAATGATGGGTAGACATGATAGTGAGCAGGAGGAAAGAAAAAAGAAAGAGAGGAAAGAAAAATTATATAGGTGTACATATAGATATATATGTAAATATACAAATATAGGTGTATTTGTTTACATCTTTATATGTGCGGGGGCACCTCCAAACCCAAATTGTGCTGGATGGAGGGAAGCTTTCGTAGTCTGCACTTTTCCTGCTGGCCAGCACCAAGCAACTCACTCTGAGTTAGTGCACCCAGTGGCGTTGCCTGGGAAGAGTCTCTCTGGTCACAGTGAATTTTTTGTGAAAGCAGTTTTGCTTGAACGTTGTCTTTTGTGATGATCAATTTAAGAGAACAGCATGCAACTGTGAAATTGTGTTTCCTGCTTGGGAAAATGAAGCAGAAACTGTTGTTATGTTGAACACGGCTTACAAGGACAGCGCTACGGGAAAAACTGAAGTGTACAAGTGGTTTTCTTGTTTCATGAAAGATGAAATGTTGATTGATGACAAACTTCATTCTGGATGTCTGTTAACTTCTGGAACAGATGAAAATGCCAACTCACAGTGCATTTGGAATTGGTTCCACTAGGTCAGACTGAGAATCAACCTTTATATTTAGAGGTTCTGAAAAGATTGCATAATAATGTGTGACAACAAAGGCCTGATTTGTGGCCAATGGGGGACTGGTTTTGCCACTAGATGATGCATCTGCTCAGAGCTCACACAGGTTTTGGCAAAAAATAGCATGCCTCTCTTGCCCCATACACCTTACTCCCCTGACCTCACTGTTTGACTTCTTTTTGTTTTTGTGAATGAAGAGGGATATGAAAGCACAGTGATTTGATGACATAAAGAAGGTGAAGGAAAAATGAGGGAGGTGCTGTCAGTCATGTAGATGCGTTTGAAAAATGTTTCCAAGAATGGAATTATAGATTTGACAAATGTGTTAAGTGTAATGGAAAGTACATTGACGGTGAAGAGGTTTTTGTAAAAAAATTTTAATTACATATCTTTGAAAAAAAATCTATTCTTTTTGGTGGGGGTGGGTGCCCCTCATATATATAAATACAACTAGGAGCAGATGGACTTTAGGCCTCTACTTACATCTTCCCTAAGTACAAGAATGGTTTGTTCTAATAATATGGCAATGTATGATACTCACCTTCCCGACATGATTGCTGAAGACGAAATGAGTGGCATAAGTAAATGTGGTGAAGAAAGCTGATGGTGCCCAGCTATCAAAAGACAGTGTCTTGGGTCTTAAAGGCTTGTAGTTAAACAAGCAGCCAGCTAGCAGGGAAACAGCAAAGCCCACATGGAAGAAGCACAAGAACCTGTGTGATCATTATGTGCTGACAGTACTAGGTATCAGAAGTTTTTGTTTTACCTCATTAATCTTGTTAGACTTGTATATGTTCATTTTTATATTTAAGATCATCAGTACATGAAAGCCAGGATAGATAAGCCTTCAGAAACTGTAATAGGAGTAATGGTTCCCTTAGGCTATGGGAAGAGGGGGATAGAGGGGCAGAAGTGGGAGTTGATAGGATTGGTGACTTTATAACTCCACTTGAGGGGAGCAAATAACAGAATTGTAGGAGAATGGACACATTGGGGGTGTAACATGCGGTGAAAAATAAAATAAAATATTATTATAAGGGTTCCTGAGAGGTAGGGTGGGGGAGGGAAGGGATAAAGGGGAGCTGCTATCAAGAAGTTCAAGAATAAAGAAAATATTTTGAAACTGATTGTGGTAGCAATTGTACACTAATGGTGTACTTGAACTATGGAATGTTGTGATTTCTGTAAGAGCTCTCAATAAAATGATTAATTTGAAAAAGGTTAAAATAATAATATTTTAAAATAATAACAAGTTTAAAAAATCCTAGTAATGGTAAGTCCAGGCAAAGTGCTGACTTCCAGTTAACTTAGTGGTTCAATATGTCAAGGCACCAGGCTGTTCTGCCTCTCTCCTTTGCCACCCTCAGTGTCAGCTTCATCTGGAGACATGCTAGCCTTCCACAGAAAAAGAGAGTGTCTCTTCCTATAGCTTCTTCTTAGAAACAAGAGAACATCTCAGGCATCAGTGGGAGGAGTTTTCTCCATAGCTCAGGCCTGAGCAAGGAAAGAAGGCTGTAGGCGGGAATAGGCGTCAGTTGGTGATTTACAATATTCACTCCATTGCACTCTTCTAAATTATAGTGGTATCTTAAAGTCAAGGACAGCAAGGAGTAGAAATAGCAAATGGTGTATTGGGTTGGGCTGGGATGGTCAGGAATTATAGCTACCTCTAACAGTGGGATTGAAGAAAGTCTGAAGGGGGTGCTTATAGCACTGTGGCTTAGGCTCTGGGCTGTTAATCAGGAGACAGATGAGATAGTCTATTCCCTTAAAGATTTCCAGTCTCAGCAATCCTATACAGGCTTGCTATGAGGGAAATCAGCCTGATGGCAGTGTGAGTGACACCGAGGGAGACTGGACTGTCGGAGAAACACCAAGTAGCCATGCTTGAAGCCCTAAGGCAGCATCATGATTCAGTGAACTTATTTTTACCTCTGTGACTATGCCCCTGTCTTGGCCACTACTTGTCTTGGTTTATTTTATTTTTATACATCTTAAAATCCACTCACTGGTTGCTTTCTTCTTAGTTCCTCATCTGAATGGCATGGCGTAACTGAACAGCTCTACCCTTTGCTCTGGCCCTCTCTCCTGGACTTACCTAGACGGCAGTCAGCTTGTCCTTGGTCACTCGCTGTCTCCAGTGCACTCAAAACGGACCTCTCCCTGTTTGTCCAGAGCCAGGGCAAAGCAGACATATTGGCACAGTCAGTGTAGTTCTTATGTCTCTGTCATGTACGAACAAAGAACAAGGTTCTATTTCACTTTTCTTAAATTTGGTAACACCAACAAAGACAGGGGCATTATGGTTTAAATCAAAAGTAATTAAAAGTCCATCTTCTTTAGAACTATGGTGTGTTGCCTTTGGGGTGTTGCCTTTGGGGTGCAGGAAAGGAAAAAAACACGAAAGGGCAATGACTATAATTATATGTTTATATTTCACTTGGAGTACCTGGGTGGCACAAACAAGAATGTGTTCATCTCTCCGAATGGTTACCTACTTCCAAAGAAATCAGCCCTAACTTGTGGAGTAGAATTCTACTCTCAACCACAGGGGGCAGTATGCTGTTTACAACCGATTTGTATATTTCACTTGATTGATTTTCCTCTAGAGTTTCAGATACCTGCGATACTAACCATCTTGCAGTATTTGAGTATATTAACTGAGCCCCCAAGATCTTTATGCTTATTATCACATAGGTGCTATATATATATATATATTTATAGTACAAACCATATATTATAGTAACAAAATATATATATATTTAATATATACATAGATAGTATATATTTATATATATTAGGTATATAAATATATAGATAGTAGCACATTTTAAATTCCTGATTCATATATTGTTTCCATAGATTACGCATGCGCTGCCCAGATGAATTTGGCAGTTCTCTCCAGGATCAGTACAGTGAGCTGAGGGCTCTTCCTTCCTTTCTGTACTCCTTTAAAATCCAGACACAGGAAACAGGCAACTAGGATGCCATCATCCTGCACATACCCGCTCATTCTCAAGCTGTTTCCTGAGAATCTATCCCTGTGCTGAGCTACCAAAGGACCCATTTTGACAAGATCTCAAATCTTACCTCACTGGACAGATAAACCCAGACTGTCACTGCCATCCATTTGATTCCAGCTCATAGTGACCCTCTGGGACGGGAGAATTGCCCCTGTGGGTTTCTGAGCCTGTAGCTGCTTCTGGGAGTAGAAAAAGCCTCATCTTTCTCCCAGAAAGCATTGCCTTTCTCCTGAATAAACATAAGAAGAGGGCACTGCCTTAGGGAAACCTGTACATATAAGAATAGAGCAAGAGGAGAAAATAATCTGTAGGAGTTCAGGAACCGGTGTGAGTGGAGGTGGCAGTAGGAGAATTTAAAAGGGGATAAGTATATTAATCTCAATCCATTTTATTGGTTTATGATTTTCTCTGATTTTCTCATACCTTCTCTCTCTTAGCTGGATTATAAGCAGAGAGAGGTTTTGTACTTGCTTTCTCACTACAACGAAGAGCTATATTCTGGACATGTAACAAGCCAGGAAGGAGTTTTTGTTAATTAGCCAACTGAGGAATAGGTGTGAGCTGCCATGAGCCCAGCTGAAACCACTGTGGCTGTGGTCGTAAAGTCAAGGGTGATTACTTACAGCGGTGATGTAGCACTATGGGAAATCTTCTGCTGACAGTAAGGTCGGTCAAGAAAGACTTGTGATGAAGACCAGCGAGAATGCGAACCTGAGTGCATGAAAGAGCGTTAAAGTAAGTGTCCATGTGAGTGTCTGTGTTTATGCATGTACCTATTGACATGTACATGTCAGAACTCAAGTGGTCCAAGTTAATAGAAGTTTAAGATAAAGAAAGCTCGTGGGAGAATGGCACTCACTCCATGATGTCCCTGGTGCTTCAACAGAAATGAAATAGGACCAGCACACTCTACTGAGACCTGTGGTGTCCTGGAGAGATGACACTGTGATAATACATGAAAGGCTCTTCTAATTGTTCCTTGTTAGAGTAGGAATAATGGAATAAATGCTAGCTGCTATCACTTTTTATCTTTAGTGCATAAAATAGCATTTCAATGATTACTAGATTTTCAGACTTTAAAGTTTTGACATCCATTTACTTCTGTTTAGATAGCTCTTTTTTTCTGCTGGTTCCTTCACTGATCCAAAGTTGGATCGCTGATCAATGTTGGAATGAACAGAAGTGCGACTCTTCTATGTCTGCAAACATGCCTGTTGTGCACGCATTGGAAGTCCATGGAAGTCTGGATGAGTAACAAGCTTTTCTTTCTCTGTACTAATGCAGCAAAAAGGCTTATATATAAGTTCGTTTTTATAGCAGGTAGAGAAAAGCCATGTCTGATTGAAATATTCAGGCATGCTGCTGCTATTCATTAATGCCCACTTTTTATGTTGCCTGTCAAATGTTTCCCCTCCCTCCTTGATCACCAGTAGCAGTCTGGGTTCATTGTCTACGTGATGTCTTTTTTTTAAAGTTAAGTTTCATGTTCACCTGCGAATGTATTATATATGCAGGGAAATGTGGACAATGTTCTTGAAACTTGGTATTAAAAAAAAAGTCAAGAAAATGAAATTCCCTTGGGGCAACACGTCAAAATGAACCACAGCTTCGATCTACTTCCTTTTGATTATAGCGGGTCATTCTGAATAAGTTAGAGCGCCTTTTGTGTGTGTGTGTGTGTGTGAAAAAAATACGTCTTTGAAAATGTCTTAACACAATGGATGGATGTATGGATTGTGATAAGAGCTGTAAGGGCCCCTAATAAAATGATTTTACAAAGATGTCTTAAAGTAATACTATTTATAGCACAGACTTGAGCGAGAAAGGCTAAGAAATAAAATGACTAGATATAGAATTTCAGATTCTAAAGAAATTGTATTTAGAACTTGGATTTCTGTATCGAGTCATGATTTTGTTCCTCAGCCTTGTCTTTCAAGTCTCTTCTATAAATAGTAGTATGTTAAGACATTGTCAAAGACATTTGTTGAAGGATTATTTCTTTTAAAAAAGAATAGGAGAATAACACCTTTACAATTAGATGTTCACATCTTATCTAAGTAACCATTATCCTGACATTCACTTTAAAGATGGGCAAGGGAGTAGGATAATGCTTCTCTGGAAAGACAATTAAAATAATAGGAATTGTTATTTTGTTTTCTTTTTAACTTTGATTGTGATTTGGGTGAAAGTTTAGTTAGTTTTCCATTCAACCGTTCCAACACATTTTGTTTCCTGACAATGTAACAGCCCTCTCCCACCACCTATGTTTCCTCTTTCAATTGCCCCTCTTTCCTGTCCCTTCCTGCTTTCCGAGTTTTGTCAATTTTTACTTTAGTCTAATAAGTTGTTGTAAGGAGTGCATTCCTGCCTAGTGTTATTGCTGCCTGGCACAGGTCTACACTGTCTTATTAGGGTCTTTGAGTACAGAGTGATTTGATGGCAGTGGGTTTGGGTTTGGGTATTGTTTGGCTGAAGATTGTTCCACGGGGTGAATTCAGTTCTGACTTAAAGCGTGTCTAAGGGCGTAAAACCAAAAAACAAACTCGCTGCCATTCAGTCAGTGCTTGCTGCGACCCCGGTGGGTTTCCAAGACCTTAACTGTTTACAGAAGTCGACAGCCCAGGCTGACTCCCTCAGGCTGCTGGCTTCAAACTGCTCATCATGCGCGTTGCAGCCCAGCCTGCAGCCACTACGGCCCCAGGGTCCCATAGTCTCAGGGATTCCACCGTGAGGGAGGGGATAGCAATGGATTATAAATAATATTTATATAGAGAAACAAAATTTAGAAATGCAGGTAAATACTAACAATGAAATGTTGGAACAACTGCAGCGTGAATGAAGAAGGGAGAAGAAAACTGTAAAGTCCTCAAAGGAAGAGGCTTCAGCCGAGAAAAGGCTAATGATTTCCTTCACCTGATCCAAACCAACCAAACACTGGAAGCGCCCGTGCCCATTCCCGCCGACTCCAAGCACAGAACACTGGAACACAGTGGCAGGCTCTGGAGAACAGATCGTAAAGTGACCTCCAGTGGCCTCCACTTTCTCCAGTTCATACCCTGGAAGAACACACTGCCTTTGAGTTTGGGTAGGACATTTGTCCCTAACTTCTTGCCTAGGGCAACGGATAAAGGAAGTCTGGTCTATCATTAGGTTACGTTGCATAAGACTCCATTTTACATGGAGACTAGTTCTAGAGATTCTCTTGGGCTTGATGAGGTAAGTGTCCTTGTTGGGAAAGCCACGTGACAAGGAAGTTTGGGTCATCTCTGGAATGGGAAGGTAACGGCTGAATGCCTTTGGCCAACAAAGTGTGTAAGTTGGGAAGTGGATTCTTTCAGTTGAGCCTCTGAATGAAAATGCAGGTTGACTCATTTGATCGCAGCATTAAATCATCCTGAATCCAGTATTTAACTAGGCTGTAACCAGAATATGGATCCAGAGAAACTGGGAGATAATAAATGTATGCTTTAGTGGACTACTATCCTCAAGGTTAGCAGTTCAAAACCACCTGCTACTCTTCAGGAAAAAGATGAGGCTTTCTACTCCCATAAACAGTTACAGTCTCAGAAAATCACAAGGGCAGTTCTACCTTGTCTGATGGGGTTGTCATGAGTCAGCCTGGACACGATAGCAGTCAGAATTTTCTTCTTGTTTGTGGTCAGCCACTAACTTTGTGATCGTTTGTTATGCAGCAATAGATAACGAATCATAATCAAACTTTCCTCTAATTCCTAAATGCTTCCTCCCCCTCCCCTTCCCCTGCCAACTATCATGATCCCAATTCTACCTTACAAATCTGGCTAGACCAGAGGATGTGCACTGGTCCAGACAGGAACTGGAACTGGAAACACAGGGAATCCAGAACAGATGATCCCTTCAGGACCAGTGGTTAGAGTGGGGATACTGGGAGGGTCGAGGGAGAATGGGGTAGAGAGGGGAAACCGATTACAAGGATCTACATGTGACCTCCTCCACAGAAAAGTGGGTCAAGGGAGTGTGATATGACAAAATAATAATCTATAAATTATCAAGGCTTTATGGGGGGGCAGGGAGGGACGGGGAAAAATGAGGAGCTGATGCCAGGGGCTTCGGAAGAGAGCAAATGTTTTGAGAATGATAAGGGCAATAAATGTACAAATGTGCTTTACACAATTGATGTATTTTTGGATTGTGATAAGAGTTGTATGAGCCCCTCAAACAAACAAACAAACAAAAGAACAAATCATAATCAATCCTGCCCCAAAAGAAAGGTTTTTAGAGATTGAGTGAATGATTGATAAAGGTTTTGGTGTCAAATGTGAATCTTCCTCTTTCAGGTGTTTCAGGACTTTCTGAGGTAAATGTTAGGAACCCTTGTGGCATAATGAATAACAGCTTGGCTTGCTACTTGCAAGGTCAGCAGTTTAAAACCATAGCCACACCTCGGGAGGAAGCTGAGGCTTTCTACACCTGTAAAGAGTTACAGTCTCAGAAACCCACAGGGGTAATTCCATCTTGTTTTACCCAATAGGGTCACTCTGAGTCGGCATTGACTGGATGGCAGTGAGCTGTTGATATAAATGTTGACTTTTCATCACTTCAAAACAAACCAAGCAAGTCAACAAACAACAATGCACACATATATGGTGCTCTTAGCCCCCTCTTTTTTGAATAAAAAAAAAGAAAAGCTAACAAGACCGAAGTCACTTTAGGTATTTCTGATTCTGGACCTGATGGAGAAAGAAAAACTGGATTTACTGCACCCCACCCCGGTCTCAAACAACTAAAACTTAGGTAAAGTGCATGAAACACTTTCAAGACCAAGAGATCCTAGAGAGGAGAAGCAAGTAAGAGCCCCATAGCTGTCTTCCTGGAGAGTTTCTGGATTGTTAACTAAGAGTGGGAGTAAGAGGGGGTGGAGCCTGGTGATGTCACCAAGTGAAGGAGATGAACTGGGTGTCTGGGGAAGCCAAGGAGCCTGGAATTTGTAGGGCAGAACACTAGCAAGGAGAGAGCCCTTCAAAAAGCTCCCTAGAGAGCTGCGGGGCACCCTCCTCAGACCCAGGCTTTGACTGAATTAGCGCGTGCATCTGAGGAAACTACCAGAGCCGAGAAAGAACCATTCAAAGAGAGGAGAGTGAAAAAGCTCTGGAGTTTCAGAAATAGCTTCTGCTTCTGCCAGTCAGAGTCGAAAAACCTCCTGTTTCTGGGGCATGGGGCAATGGAAATGTCTCTCCTCCTCAAAGCCAATAACAAAACCCCAATTCACTGCCATCAAATAAATTCTAATTCGTAGGCAACTTACACAGGGTTTCCCAGGCTGTCCATCTTTATGGGAACAAACAATTTCATCTTTCTCTGGCACAGTGGCTGGTGGATTTGAGTCTCCATTGCACCAAACCCATACAGCCTAACTCACAGCAGCAAAATGAGCCTGAGCCTGAAGTTTCTCGATTCATACCTAACAAAGCATAAAAACAACCTTTTAAGGGACCCAACTGTTTTCAAGTAATTGAACTGAAATCCAGAAGAAAGCTGTTGTGTTCATTGCCTTTGAGTAGATTCAGCACACCCCAAACCAAGCGTACTACCATTGAGTCGATTACAACTCAGTGAGGCCCTATGAGCCAAGGTAGAACTGCACCTGTGGGTTTCAGACTGCCACTCTATGGGAGTAGAAAGCTTCATTTTTCCTCCCACAGAACAGCTGGTGGTTCCAAGCTGCTGACCTTGGGGTTAGCAGCCTACTGTGTAGCCACTGTGCCCCCAGGCTCCTATAATGACCCTAGGTATATCAAATAGAACTGTGTTCCACAGGAGAGGCAGGGTGCCAGACCTGCTTTCCAAGGCCCTTCTGGGTGGGTTTAAATCACCAAACTCTGCTTAACTGTTTGTGGCACCCAGGGACTTCTAAACAGGAGTTAAGTAATATTTATTAGAATACAAAAATATCTATCACCCTGCCAGGTAAAAGTCACAATGCCTGGCATTGAATAAAAATTACCAAGCACCAAAGAAACCAGAAAATAGGAGACGTAAGAAAGAAAAATAAATCGATAGAAAGAAATTCAGGGATACAGATTACAGATGATACAATTTATTTAAAATTTAAAGAAATTGCCAACACATTCATGGTGTCATAAATTGATCATTGGTTTCCTGGGGAGCGGGATAGGATGGAAGAGAAGTGGGGGTGTTAAGTGGGAATGCATTAACTTCCTAGGCTGCCTTAACAAGGTACACACACTGGGTGGCTTAAGACAAGAGGAATTTATTGTCTGACCGTTCTGGAGGCTAGCAGTCTGAAATCAAGGTGTCAGCTGGGCCATGTTCTTCATGATGAATCTAAGGAAAAGTGTATTTCACGCCTTCCTCTTCACTCCTGGTGCTGCTGACACTCTGGGGTTCAGCTGCATACAGATGGCCCATTCGAATGTTTGCCTCTGTCACCACATGACATTCTCCGTGCGCATCTCTGCCTAGATCTCCTTTTTCCTTATGACGTCACTAGCCAAATTGAATTAAGACCAACCGATCTGACTTGATTCCATCAACCAAGACACTCTTTCTAAATAAGCTCACATTCCTAGGTACCCGTGGTTAGAACTTCCACATCATCTTTTTGAAGGATGTAACTCAGCACACAGCAGGAAGTAACAGAAGAATGTCAAGAATCTTTTTGGAGGAGGGAAGGGTATGTCTGTTCATTATGTTGATGGTGGTGATGGTGTAGCTAAGCCTCTGGTGGCTTCCTGTGGTTAACTGTCCCCTTCCTTACTCTATATGAGTTGGATGGGGCTGACAGTTAATGGAGTACCCGACTCCTCTGTCATTTAGAGATATTTTGGAGGTTGGTTGCTAAAAGAAAGATGGTTCCTCAAGTGTTGGTTATGAGAGCTCAAACAACCAAGGCTTCAAGGGTCAGTTAGCCCAGGTGGTACAGTGGGTTGTGTATTGGGCTGGTAACCGCAAGGTCAGCAGTTTGAGATCACCAGCTGCTCCTCAGGAGGAAGGTGAGGCTTTCTGCTCCAGTCAAGATGTTCAGCCTCAAAAAGGTGCTCTGTCCTAGAGCGGGGCTGGCTCTGAGTTGGAATTGACTCCGTGGCAATGAGTTTGGTTTCTTTTGATGGAGAGCATCTTGGTTAAATACAATCCACCGAGGAAAGCAGAGAAAGATGGAGGGAGAAAGGAAGAACAAATCCTGATGACACCATTGGAATTCTGGAGTCAGCCAGTCCTGATGCAACTTTAGTGTGGGCTGCCTTAAGTGGTTTGCGACTCCAGGTGACCGCGTAGAACTGTCCCTTATGACTTCCATGGATGTGAGCTCAACAGATGCAGAAATAGTCAGGCGGTTCTTCTCTGGAGTCACGTGTGTACTCCAGCCTGCTGATCTTTTGTTCCGGCCCACGTGCCTAACTGTCCCATCGCCAGGGAGCCCTTTTTCTTGTCTTTGTTCCCTCAGGTATTTGAGAAATCCAAGGTTATTGAAGCCAGAAATGTCCAGTGGCTTCCCAAATATATGGGGGGGAAAATCTGAATGTAGGCTTGAGACTGTGTGAGTTGGGTGTATATCACTTGTACCTTAAAAGAAGATCAACTCAGAAACTTGGTGAAAATGAAAAATTTAAATGTGTCATTCCTGAGCTGAAGCTCGTAGCTATACTGCTCCAGTAATGGATTAATACTCAAAAATTAGGCTAGTGCAGATGTCACCTTACAAAGTACTGAACAATAATTACCCTAAGTACCATCTACAGACATGGGAAACACCACTTGTATTATTATTTTTTATAATGTAGGACAATATAGACATCAAGTCATTTTCGAATAATACAGAAGTCTGCCTAGAAAATGAAGTTGCATTGTTCTCTAAAGATAACATGAGAACATGTGGTGGAATTATCAGGAATGTGTCTTGCCAGACTAACCTGTTTTTTTTTCCTGCGTAAAATCCCTTCCAGATAGATTAATGGTAAGGTCTTACTGGAATAGGATATCAGGGCCGAAACTGTGCCATCTCACACCTGACCTTGGGGCAGTTGTATCTTCCTTTGGACTCTCAGCTCCCTCGTCTACAAACGAAGTCATTGCAACATTTCTTTCTGTTCTACCAGACCACGGTGTGTTGAAGGGTTGCACTAAAGAATAGTGCATTCTGGTAGGGTCACTATGAGTCACTGTGGTTTTTAGTTTGGGGGGACCTTGTCAGAGCCCTAAAGGCTGAACCTTGCTCTCACACAGAGCCCTTCAACTTTAGTACCATTGACACTTGGGTACAATTAACATTCTTAGTTGTGGAGGACTGTGCTGTGCGTGCCAGGTCTATTAGCAGCATCTGGGCTCTGCCCATTGGATGCTAGTAGCACACCCTTCTACAAGCCTCTTCTCCAGTGGTGACACCAAAAAGTGTTTTCAGCCATTGTCAAATGTCCCCAGTTGGGAGAGGACTATCACCTTGTCAGGACCCCCTGGAGGCTTTGGGATGGAATACGGTGATCAGTGTGGGGTGGCAAGACAATGGGCAGGTCATGCCAGCACCTTGGAAATCAGGATCAGGAAGGATCTTGAGGATTTGAGGCTAGTGGGTGAAAATAAAGAGGCTGATGTAGGTGAAGGGAAAAAATGGGCAGTGTAAGATACGTAAAAATAGTAATAACAATACATAGTAGATAAAGGGTTTGTGGGGATGGTACAGTGGGGGAGGAAGGGAATAAAGAGGAGCTGATATCAAAGGGCTCAAGAAGAAAGATAATGCTTTGTTTTGAAATTATTGATGTCAACATCTGTACCTGTCCGCTTGACATAATCGATTTATGGATTGTTATATGTAAGAGACCCCAGTAAAATGATTTATTAATTTTAAAAAAGCTCTATTGAGGATATGGCACCTAGTAAGTCAAAATGTGCTTTTCTGTTGGTGTTCTTAGCGGATGTCTTTGGGTTCTTCCCCATAGTGACCCTGTGTGCATCAGAACAAAACACCGCCTGGCCTGCCCCATCTTCACAATTGTCCCTGTGCTTGAGCCCACTGTTGCTGCCACTTGGTCAATCCATCTTATCCAGGGTCTCCCTTTCTTTTCCCACCCCTCTACTTTACCAAGTACGATGCGCTCCGATAGACTGGGGAAACCTGGGATGCACTTAAAACTGCGTGGCCAGAGCATGTGGGTGCCAGAGAGAACCGAGCCCATGAGGACAGTTGTAATTCGGTGTGTAAGAGAAATAGTGTAGTGGGTCACACATTGGACTTCTGATGGCAAGGTCAATAGTTCAAAACCACCTCTCGGTGGGTGCAACATAAGACTTTCTACTCCCATAAAGATATACAGTCTCAGAAACCCACAGACACAGTATTTGGTTTCAAACACTCTGGAAGGTGGGCATTTGCCTTGGGTCCAGATTGGATGCACTAAGCCTACTGGCCTGTGTTGCACAGGGCTCTGCTCCACCAGCCCTTGAGTGAGCAGAGTGGGGAAGAGGATGAAAGGGTCCTAACAGGAATTTGAGGAGGGCTATCAGCCTACTGGTGTAGTGGTTATGTGCAGGGCCTAGCTCCTCACGGCCAGCAGTTTGAAGCCACCAGCAGCTCCACTGAAATAAGACTGGACTTTCTACTCCTGTAAGCAGTTACAGTCTTGGAAACCCACAGGGGCGCTATGAGTCAGCACTGACTCCATGGCAGTGAGGTTGAGTCTGCCCTGGGCAGAGGTGGCTGGGATGGTCTGATTTAAATACTGCTGGGGAGTTCACGCCAGAGAACAGCTGTTGTGAGAGTTTCTGGAATCCACGACCCCAAATTGGGGGGTTTCCCAGTTATCCATTTCCCTCCCAATTACTATCATTGTTATTAATACAGTGTTATTCCTATTAATAGTCATTTGTACTTGCAAGAACTCACTTTAGCCACTTCCTCCTGATCCTAATAGCTCACTTTAGGCATTAACTAACTCCGGTCCTAGAGTCTATGTATAATGCTAAATTGGGCCCTTTTTGTTTAATTTGCTCAGTCTCCTTGTTTGGAGTTCTGCCTTTTGTTTGTTGAATGTCATGGGCAATTTAGTTAAAGGTTACTAGGGACGTGAGAAGGAACTATGTCTTTGACTGAATACATACCTTAATTGCAAAAGAGACAAAGGAAACCAATTGTTGAATCTACTCTCTCTCTCTTCTTAAAAACAGTATGACTCTTTATCTCAATAGGGAGAAGCAGTAAAGGGTGGGAAAGATCAATATAGACCAGACAGGAAGGCATGTCAGGCCTTGGGGAAATGAAGAATCATTAGAGAGGGTGTTTCCAGGGGAGAAAGTGATGAGTCAGAACAAAGAGACAAAACAAGATCTAGGTTTTCTGCCATAAACTTAGATGTTGGAATGCAAAGGCAGTTAACATATTTAGTTTCTATAAACTGGGATTGCAGAGAAAAGCCGTTGATCCTTCTTATTAGCTGGTCAATTCTGACTCATACCGCCTTATAGGAAAGAAGAGAACTTCTCCTTTGCGTTACCCAAACTGTACGTTTTCATGGGCATGGACAGTCTTATCTTTCTCCTGCAGTGGGTTTGAACAGCTGATCCTTAGATGAGTAGTTAATACCTAACTATCTATGCCCCAGTAATCTTAATATGAAGAATAAACCATGTAAGATCATTGTAGATCATCTAAACAACATACAAATGTAAAGAACAAGGAAAAATCACATGAAATTCTGTCATTCCTGGGAAGCCACCATTAACATGTGGATGATAATTTTAAGAAGTCCCTGTGACCACAGGAAAGGGAGAAAGGGATCAGATCTCAACTGGGGTGCCGAGCCTCAAGGGCAACATTGAAGCAGGAAACTAACAGAAAGGTCTGTGGGGCTGGCCCCAGTCCCAGCTACCCTGTCCCCCAGAAGAATGCACTACAGAGAACAGCACTGAAGATATAGCCCACGGAGAGTGGTGGGTCTGCCAAGGCCACAAGGGAGTAAACTGAGAGAGCGGGAGGGAGGGAAGGAGAGAGAGAAAGAGAAGAGTGTGGACTGCAACCTGGCCCACCAAACCTCCAGGATGACATCCTTGCTTAGAGCAGCCAATGCCCAGAGAGGACCGTGGGGCTGGCCCCACTACGAGACATGATACTCCCTCACTGACTCACAAAGCTACAGGGGAGAGCACTGGAGAAACAGTGGGAATTGTGCCCAATCTTGTGGGAAACAGAAGGATTTCTCCCAAGTTGTCTCCCCCAAATATATGCTAGACTTAGCTGCTTACTACATGTGGCGAATGAGTATACACTTGGAGGTCAACAGAAGTAGGTCAGGGGTTATTCTCCCTAAGGGTTACCAGCCATCTAGAGAAGCAGTCACCACTGTTTATCCCACAACAAGTAGGACCCACTCCCTTCTGATAAGGATAGTAGTTGACTGTTTCCTTGTAGGAGACCCCAGAAAGGTCAAGCCCACCCAAGGGTGACCAAGGTTAGGCCACCAGCATGAATGTAGGGTCCGCCCATCTTGTCACATGTATACCTCTAGTCTCTCCCATTCCTATGTGCATGCCCCTAGCTCATCCCCTTCCTGTCATGCTCATGCCTATTGTATATCCCCTTCCTATGATGTGCATGCCTATTGTACTGCCCCTTCCTGTGATGTGTGGTTACCTATAATCACATATCCCACTAAGTAGTTATAAGCCTTGTCTAGCAAGAAACTGGGTCTCCAGCCTCCTGCCGGGTCTCCGCCCCACCTCTTGTCGGTCCACAGCGCGGACCGGCTAGTAAGTTCATGGCCATCCAGGAGGTGAGCATACTACCACAAAATGTGTCTGACTCCATTATTTCAATCTCTCTTCTATCTCTCACGCTCTCTATGACTTTACTGTAATCTTTACTTATTAGCCTTGCACAATTGCGCCTACCGGACCAGTGATGATTTGTTGGGGGTCCTCTTTCCCCCACACAATCTGACAATCCCATCCCCTACTGGAGTGAAACATGAAGGACACGCAGCAGAACAGCAAGGGGAGCAAAACAGCAAAGTACCCGAGGAATCCTGAAAATAGACCTCAGAATGAGTGGGCAGGGGGTGGCACTTCCTCAGATCAGATTGGAAAACATTCAGATAGGTCAGCAGACAAACCTGGAGCTACTTATAGGTTTGTTTTTCCTTATTCATTTTCCCTTTTTTATCCTTTTTTCTGTCTCTCCATATAGGATAGGCAGAATAATCAATTCCAAGGAGAAAACAACAGGGCTGATGGCTCTGGGGGGAGGGACATGGAAAAGGAGGAGGTGGGAGAAAAGGAGGAGAGACAAGGGAACAATACGATAACTAAAATCAATAGCAAGGAGGGCGTAGAATGCCTGATGGGGTTAGATCAAGTGCAATGTAGCCAAGAGAAAGTATTGAAAGTTGAATGAAGGTTGAACCTAATAGTGGGACAGGAGGAAAGTAAAAAGAAATAGAGGAAAGATCTAGGTGGCAAAGACATTTATAAAGGTACTAACATAGGCATGCATACATGTAAATACATCAATATATAACAATAGGGATATAAGCCTATGCACATATATCTAAATGTTAAGTATTAAGGTGGTAGAAGGGCATTGGGTCTCTACTCAAGTAATCCCTCAATGCAAAGACACTTTGTTCTATTAACCCAGCATTCTGTGGTGCTCACCTTCCTGAAAGGATTGCTGAAGTCAAAATGGGTGCATAAGCAAATGTGGTGAAGAAAGCTGATGGTGCTTGGCTATTAAAAGATATAGTGTCTGGGGTCATAAAGGCTTGAAGTTAAACAAGTGGCTATCTAGGAACAAAGCAACAAAGCCCACATAGAAGACACACACCAGCCTGTGTGATTATGAGGTGTCAATGGGATAAGGTATCAGGTATCAGAAAACCCCAAACAAACAAATATATCAATGCAAATGTTGGGGGTCAGAGTGGAGACCCAAACCCTATCTGTAGATTTATTAAAAAAAAAAAAAGATCCCTGTAAGTTGCAGGCTTGAGACCTGGGGATGCTGTGGGGTAGACATTGGGGGTGGCTAACTTCTAGGTTGGTGGTTAAACTCACCAGCCACTTTATGAGAGAAAGATAAGTCTGTCTGCTCCCCCAAAAGATTTACAATCTTGGAAAACCCAGGTAGGTCACTATGATTTGGAATTGAGTTGATGGCAATGGATTTATTTTCCATCTTGAGAATAAAAAGGACTCTGATCTGCAGTTGAACTTGGAGGCTGATACATGGTTACAGCTTCCTTGGCTTGGTCAGGGTCTTTATTTTAATTGGTATCCTCTCAGCTTCTTAAGGACTATAGAGCCCTCTTAGTTTTTGTGACATGTCCTCATTTGGCTGTTTGACCTCAACCAAGGCAGGCCTATGACCAGCTTATTAGTGTCTAAATGAGTTGTTTTCTCTAGAGGGGATGAACTGTATTACCTATAACTGGTCCATGTCAGAACACAGCTGGGCTCCAGAGGGTTTTCAAGGGGTTATAATCACTAGGCTTTTCTTCCAAGGTAGACTTGAACTTCTGACCTATCAGTTAGCAGTCCAACATAATCCAGGACTTCCAGATTACCCCTATCTGAAATGTGGTAGTTACATCATTTTATGTCAACTTGAGGCTATATGAAACTGTAGGGGTGGGATACAACCTGTCAGGTCAGTCTGATGGTGCCTCCTTGTGGACATGGACATCTCATAAGGAGAGGACCCTGGAAACCTCCCTCTCTCTCTGCTTTTTCCTTCCACTTGCTGACCTTGTGAGCTGCCAGAACCCTGGCATATTTCCACTGATCTTAGATCCACTCGACTTTGCACCCACCGGCCTGTGATCTTCCTGCATTCTGCATCATTTCATGTGGCTGTGTGAGTCTGAAGAGGGACTTCTAGACATGAGTTGGACTGTGTTGGGATATCTTCTTGATATAAAGCTCTTTTCTTATACATACATGAGTGTCTCTGGATTTGTTTCTTTAGTCAACCAGCCTTAACACACTGAACCACACCAGACCTCCCACTCCTAATCCAACTCATGGCCATCGAATCGATTCAGTCTCAAAAGAACCCTGCAGGGCAGAGCGGAACTTCCCCCTTTGGGTTCCCCAGACTGCATATCTTCACAAAAGCAAAAAGCCTCATCTTTCTCCTGTGGAGCAATGAGTGGAGTTGAACCACTGATCTTGTGGTTAGCTGCTCAACGTATAACCCACCAGGGCTCCTGTAATGCCTGTCATATGGTCTAAAGGACAGACTGTTTGTGAATCTGGGAACTTCTCTACTAAGACAGGCTGAAAGGAGTTGGATTATTCCCCACAGGATCAGGCTTCTAGGCTAGTGTGGTGAAGGGAGATGACTCATAACACTTCTACCTATGTATTTCCAGTTCCTACCAAATTATTGGGTGGGACCCTGCAAATGTGATGTGTGTGTCACTCAAATAGAAGGGATTAGTGGGTTTTAGAATGAGACATTTCAGAAGCAGAGAGAGAATTCCTGGGACCATCAAGGAAGAAGAGCTGCTGGTGGAGCATGCTTCATATCCCTGCCTGAAAGTGGTGGAGGCAGTAGAGGCCATGCCACACTGAGACCAGAACCTGAAACAAGGAGACCATGAGACAGAACAGAGAATTGGTGCCAAGTCTATGAGACTGTGAGGCAGGGCAGCAGGCAGGCTTTCTGGCCCTCAGAGGCATAAGGTTAGGGACCACATGGCTGAGAGGCTGGGGACCAGAGAAGGAGACTTGGCTCCTGAGTGAGGAGAGGTCCTGCTGTGGGCCAATGATGATATCCTGACTGTGTGCTGACTCTGGCTTGTGCCAACCTGTTAACTTCCTAGTAAACCTCTTTAACTGTAGTTTTGTCTGTGAGTCCTTTGTGGTCCTGGCAATGGATTATTGAACCCAGCAGAGGGGTAGAAGGTCATGGGAGGAAGCGTTGGTATCAGAATAGGGCAAGGAAAGTTCGAGGGTGGAGGCCTGTGTGATCTCTGCTTTGTGGCAATCGGCTTGGGCCAGATGTGAAAGTGGCTTCTCCTCCTTTATATACCAAAGGAGGTCAGATATGAGCTCTATGCATTTTTCACAGCTAATCTTGAAAATGATCAGAGTTCTCCCTCTCTGAATGCTTTCAAATTGGATGAAGATTGCTCCAGTAAAGCTGACCCACCCTTCTCCCAGCCTCAGCTGGGTCTACTTTATCCTAAAGGCAGCAGGTATGAGGGTTACTACTTGAGGTGTGTTGGAGGGGGAACTGGAAGTACGCATGCAGGCAGGCATTCTTTAAACCTGGCCCAGCATCTAGCACACCATTGGCAGTCTACAACTCGGATGCAGGGAAGAGTGGAGAAAATCAAGGAGCGATCGTGCTGTTCCACATAGCTAACATTTACTTCTGTTGGAAGATTGGGAAGCAAAGGCACCGCCCCTCCAAGGTCGCAAATGCTTCTGGGAGTCTGTGTACTTGCTCCCAGGGCCAGACAGCGAGATATTAAAATCTGTCCATGCTGTCCACCTAGCTGGCTGCTGGGCTCGGCGCTGACATCTGTAAACAGGTCATTTGTATTCTTCTGTCACCTACATTCCTATGAAGGAACAGCCCTCAGGTTCACAGAAATGAGTTATCCCGCAGGCTGGACAGATGATAGATAGGTGGCTTGTTCTGTGGCCCCAGCTTGGCTTGGAAAACGCCAGATGCCTGCACTTTTCCACAGGGGCTGTTGATGTGCATGATTAGAGAGCCGGGGGCACATGCAGCCAAGAAGCAGACGTTTGTCTCCTAGGGGAGCTTTCTCAAACGACCCAGGACTGCCGCCCCACTGGGACAGTGTGTGACATCCTTACCACCCGCCATCCCCCACCAGAAACCTGACAGAGTTGCAACCTTGGAGCAAGGAGGCTGCCAGCTGCTAATCCTCGCTTTTCTCAGTGGGGTTTTTCTCTGCCTAATTGTCCCATTTATTCTTCCTGTTTTCTTTTTAAAGGCCTGGCATCTTAAGCAGACACGATTCTGTTCTAGGGTGTTGCCGGGGATCAACATAAAGTCTTCTCCTCGCTTGAATTCCACCACCCACTCTATTTCTGTCTCTAAATAAAAGTGGGACATCTGTCCGTCTGTGGTCTTTTGTTAGCTCGTTCTTTCTTTTTGATTCTTGTGTGCTTGCTCCTTGATTGGACAGGGTGGCAAGGGTACTCACAGAGCTGAAATACTGGGCATCCCTGGACACAGCTCTGAATTTGGGAGCACAATCAGACACAGAGGCCTGGGTCAAGGATATACTCTCATCACCTCAAATCCTTTTAGAGAGTCCTGGGACATGAGCATGTTATAAAAAACTAAATAAATAAATCTGGAATCCATTCCCTATTCTAACCTTTGGTGCCTTAGACCACTCTGGTAGAAAACTGAAGTGTCTTTCTTAGAAATACTATAAACAATGTGGCATTTCCAATGTCATTTACTATCTTATCAGCTTACATGTTGGACTGTTAACTGCAAGATCAGCAGTTCAAAACCACCAGTTGCTCCAATGGAGAAGGATGGAACCATGTGCTCCTGGAAAGATTTGGAATCTCAAACTCCCCAGGGCAGTGCTACTCTGTCCATCAGGGCTGCCGTGCCGCAGAATCTACTTGAAGGCAATGAGTTTGGAGGTCCCTGGTAGTGGGACAGTGTGGTCATTCTTTCTTTTAGAAGAATTAATCTAAGAAAACTCCCAAGGAGGTAGAGATGAAAGATGTCCCAAGCCTCTAATTCTTCCAAGATGTTATTCTATTCCATTTTCCCTAATATTAACAACCACTCCTCCCCTTAGTCTATTCCCTCATGTCTCTGGGTTCTGAGGCTCTGCTGCAACGGCTCCCAGAACTTACAACCCTGAGCATGGTTCACGTGGTGGTGAGTGCTATGAAGTCCCAAATCCAAAGTTTGGATGTCTGTCTGGAGAATCTTCCTCCCCCTTGCAGAAGGAGAGGGACCCAGATCCGATTTCAAGAACCCAGATCCATGCACCACACCAGGAAGAGGTTCAAGTTGAATGCAGAGTCCAAAGTCAGACGCCCCAAATGTGTGAGAGTCAAAACAGGTCTTGCTTCTACCAAAGGTCAATCAGGAGGTAGAGGTGAGAGAAAAGGAAAGCTTTGATGCAGTTGTGCTTCTTGTCTTTCAACAGACCTTATTCCCCAGGAAAACAAAGGGTGACTTACACCCCACCCTTTCATAAGATGGAGACTCAACATGCACCCCACCTTCAGCCTATCACAGAAACAACCCAACCAACCATACAGAAAGAAGCAAAACAAACTCACTGCTCTCTACTTGATGATGACTCATCGTGACCCTATAGGACAGGGTAGAACTGCCCCTGGGCACTTCCAAGACTGTAACTGTTCAACAGGAGGAGAAAGCCCTCTCTTCCAGTGGAGCAGCTGGTGGTTTCAAACTGCCGACCTTGCAGATTGCAGCCCAACGTGTAACCACTACACCTCCAGAAAACTCCCTGCAAAATGGATTTATAACAACAGGCATCGTGTCTAGAATTTAGAATACATCATGAAAGGGATGATGGCTAGAAGAGTCGTATTCAGCAGTGGACCACATCTACAATGGTTAACGCACTAGGTTGCTAGCTGGAAGGTTGGTGGTTAAAGTTTACTCTGGGGTGTAAATCCTGGCCATCTACTGCTGAAAAATCCATCATTGAAAATGTTGTAGAGGACACAGCTGCACAGACACACGTGGAAGCCCCAGGAGTTGGGACCAACA
Source organism: Echinops telfairi (assembly GCF_000313985.2). NCBI lineage: Eukaryota > Metazoa > Chordata > Mammalia > Afrosoricida > Tenrecidae > Echinops > Echinops telfairi. Next base: position 24,328,554 of record NW_022107431.1, on the reverse strand, counting down.
TGATGGGAGATTTTTCCCTAAGGGTATTATTTATTGATAGGGGCGGGACGGTTAACCCACTTGCCTGCTAACTAAATAGATGAAGGTTCGAGTCTATCCCCCAAGTGCCTCAGAAGAAAGGTTGGCAATGTACTGGTAACAAATCTGCCAATGACCCTCCTCTGGAGCTCAGTTCTCCTCTGACATATACGGGACTCCCATGCGTTGGAATTGATTGGATAATGATAGATTATTATAGAGCATTATTGTTAGGAATATCAGGACATGTTATAGAATCTATGGTGCCCTTGAGAAAGTTTTATTTTGATGTTGCACACTCCTTACTAATGTAATTCTCCCTGTTGCTTAAATATATCACTCATCTTTTAGAAGGTGTTCAGATAGGATACTTGTCTTCTAAATGCTCTTCCATGCCAGGCATTGGAATAGGCACTTATTCTCATGTTTAATCCTCACCAGATCTTGAAGCATAGGTCTTATTAGTTTACCAGGTGAGATCTTTTAGGTAGCCCAGCCCATTCACAGGCCACTCACGGGGGTGTCTGTGGGAAGTCCCTGCTATTATCCCTCATTTTGGAGCTACACTTCTCACTTGACTCCTCTAGTCCTGTGTTCCTCTATTCACCCATGACCTCAGGTTCCACTCGTGCCCTCAGCACACCCTCCTGTTTTGGCGTTCTGTAGGGCTCCAGTTCTTCTAATTTAGAGGAAGCATACTTGTTTTGAAGATGATAAAAATTAAACAAAAGACTTAAAGTGCCTTTTCCCAAAGCATACACTCAACAAGTGACAGTCATAGTGTGATCCCATTCAAGCCCAGACTTTCCCCCTCTATCTCATATAGCCCTCAATCAATGATGGAATCAATCAGTATGAATGAAATGCCTGCTTAGAATCCTTGAGGCTCACACCGGCATCTTCAAAATATTATTCTAAATAAGCCGCCTTATTTGTCATTAGGAGATGGGATAATTTCTTCTGTTTCTGGTGAGGAAGATCCTTACCTCTTTCTGAAAGAAGCATAATCTCCCATGAAGATGACAGCCGAGAAAATAGCATGGGGCAGACAGTTACACTCTGCTCCAAATGGTTGCTCTGAGCTGGAATCCACTCTTTACTGCCTGATGGTTCCAATAGTACTTGGCATGGCTGTACCAGCATTTGTTTAATCATTCATATGTTGATAAACAGTTTGCTTCCAGTTTTACACAATTATGAAATAATTGGTTATGTGCACATTTCTGTGTTCTTGTCTTTGGGTTTGACATTACTGGATTATCTGGTAAGAATGGTAAGAAGAATGTATACCTGTGAATTGTGGAGTCACCAAAGAATCTTCAATATACCATGTACCGTCCAAAGAATGGATACATTGGTGTTGGAAGATGGACTGCCAGAATGTGCCTTATCAAGAAGGATGGTGAGAGTTTGTCTCAAGTCCTTTGGACATGCCATTAGGCAGGGCTAGTGTATAGAGAAGGACCTCATGTGTGATGAAGTAGAAGATTTGCAAAAATAAATAAATAAAAGGAAGACCCTTAATGCGATTGATTGACACTACAATAATGATGCAACTATAGCAACAGTTGTGAGAAAGGCACAGGACTGGGCTGCATTCTGCTGTACCTAAGGGGATTATGACAACAGCATGTTAAGTATAGGAGCCTTGGTAGGGCCATGGCTGAGCACACAGCTGCTAACGGAGAGTTCAACAGTTCCGAACCCACCAGGGCCGTCAGCAGGAAGACCTGGCATTCTGCGCCTGTAAAGGCTGCAGCCTCGGCAGCTGAATGGCGCACTTCCACTTTGTCTTATGGGGTCACGAGGAGTCGCATTGACTCAAGCGCACACCACCTGTGATTTAGTAAATTACTTGATAGGTCTCCTCGCCATAGTCTTTGTAACTCCCACCAAACAAGGGGGTAGGGCCATGCAAATTAAGTGTATTTTCTCTTCTCTTGATCTGTTTGGGTAAGAGAATGTGGAGGAAATGCTGATAGGGTTGTCGAATTCACTCATGAGTGGTGGTTAACAAGGTTAATTGTGATTGTGAAAACACAGGAACGCTAACCTGGATCCATTTTTCCACCCTACTGGGCATAAAATGAATAAACCATCTCAGAAGCAGGAAGGTGAGTGGGGGAGCATACTCCTTCATAGAAAGAGTCAGAAGGGGAGCACATTCTTTGGACTTTGACATCCTTGCTCACCGAACAGCCTTGATCCAGGGTCAGAAAACTGATTTCAGACAAGTGGCCCCAGGATGGCGGCAGCCGATCAAGAGTAGACCATGAAACAAAGCCACAGGCTCCCCGGCGTAGGGAGCAAGTAAAGCCGAGTGCCTTTGGATAGGAGGCTGGTTTGCAGCATGGGGTGGGTACAGGCACTTAATTGTAAAGCTAGGTTTACTGACTTGTGGCAGAGGATCATGCCTTTTGGGCATTTATTAGTAGCCTTAAAAGAGTTTTGTGACATTGAAGGAGTTGGGCAGAGTCCAGGACAAAGGGCTAAGGGCCAGAAAGAGGCCTGTATGTGGCCATAGAAGAGAACAGACTCTTCTGAGAAAGAACTGCTTTCTGATACTTTTTGATGTTGTATGTAACCTCTTAATGAAGAAATCTTACAAGGTGAGTATTGTCTGTGAATTCTGTGTGGTCATTGCAATGAGTTATTAAGCCCAGTGGAGAAGTAGAGCGACATGGGAGGGATGCTTGCTGTCAGAATTGGCAAAGGAGTACAGAGTGGAGGCGTGTCTGACCTTTGCCTTATACCATAAATACACGAGTAGTAGCCGACCTAAATATAAGCCAAGGCACCCAATTTTACCACAAAAAAACTGGGGAAACTTATTGACTCGAGTATAAGCCAAGGGTGGGAAATGTAGCAGCTACTGGTAAATTTCAAAATAAAAATAGATACCAATAAAATTACATTAATTGAGGCATCAATAGGTTAACTGTTTTTGAATATTTATTTCAAAGTAAAACAATAAAGTAGCTCTGCAAGTGGAAAAGAGGGTCAGCAAAAACAATATGGTATCAACCAGAACTATACAAACCGTGTTACTTCATGCACTGCATTACCACATCCACTGCCTTACTGCATGTACACAACGCAGCTTTTATCATTTGAGGTCTAACACACGCAGGCTGATAATATTCCAGAATGTGATGACATGACTGTTTGCATAGAGCAGCCTGTGTTAAGGCTCATAATATACACGCTGCAGTGTGTGTGCGCTGTGTTACTGCATGTGCTGCGTTACTGCATACGCAGCGTTACCGCATATGTATGGGAAGTGCTAACGCAACACATGCAGTAACACAGTGCGTACACAACGCAGGGTGTATATTATGAGCCCTAACACAGGCTGCTCTATGCAAGCCTAGTCAACACTGGGTCCAGATAGGGGTTAATAAGAAAAATAAAATAAAATAAAATATAGCAGACTAAGTACTGTAAATAAACATACTGTATATCCAAGACCAGAGATATACCGGTACTCGTAATTCAGCAATGCTTGGGCGGAGCAAGGGGCGTGACCAAGCACGTATAAGACTGTAAGGGCCACGGCTTTGTTCACAGCCCTAGAGAAGAGCAGGAGAAGAAAAGCAGCCGCATCCTACATTCATCTGACAAGGATGCGGTGCGCCCCAGGTACCAGCGCGCAGAAGCAGGCAGGTTCTTGCCCAGCACAGCACGGACAACACAGAGTAAAGAAGAGCGGTGATATCAGCAGTCATCGGACCACCCACAGAGGCAGCAGGCACCCGGAGAGGAGCGGGACAGACCGGAGAACACCCGCACTGCACCGGAGAACAGGTAAGTGGGACCCTTACTCAAGTGTAAGCCGAGGGGGTCTTTTTCAGCATAAAAATGTGCTGAAAAACTGGCTTATACACGAGTATCTACGGTAGCTTTGGACTGGTACTGATGGTGATTCTCCTCCGCCCGCTTTGATGCTAGCGGAGGACCAACTTTGCTCGCATACCTTTGTTACATGACCAAACCAATTTCCAACATGATTGTATGATTTTATATTCCCATCAGCAATGCATGGGCGTAAGCAATGCACGAGTTCCTCTTGTTTTCCTACAACCTTACCAGCACTTGGTATTACCAGTCTGTTAAATGTCAACCACTGTAGTGGCATTTCACTCTGGTTTTCATTTTGATTTTCCTGATAACTGAGGCTTTTCCAGATACTCCTGATATACCTGCTGTTGGGTGAATTTGTAAATGACAATTTGAGGAAGTCAATTGAGAATGTTGTGAAAATAGTCTATAGTATTTCTGATTCTCTGCCTATTTCCATAAATTACGAAAAGAAGAGTGTTTAGATCTCCAACTATAATTGTGGATTTTTCTATTTTTCTTTGTTCATTCTTATTAGCAATGCCACCCATTGTCAATAATTTGATATGAAACGTCTTTCACTATTCCTGTTAATGAGATGGATTGACACAGTGGCTGTATCAGTTGTGGTCAGGCACAGAGAGGAACAATTGTGAGGATGGTGCAGGACCGTGCAGTGTTTTGTTCTGTTGTGAACAGTGTCTCTATGGGTTAGGGCAGACTCGATGACAGTTCACACCAGAAACAACAAGCCTGATAATGTTGTGGATAAATATTTACAGTTTTAGAAAGGTTATATAGGATTGCTATAAGGGAATGCACAGTGGGTAATGTATATTTTACTGAAACAAGCTTTGATATTCAGATCTCCCAAATTGCTCTGAAATAGTGTTGGCATAGTATGCCCATTTCTATTCTTTCACTGTGTGTGTGTGTGTGTGTGTGTGTGTGTTCGTGTTCTAGAGTCTGACTTTATAAACCACTTTCCTTCCATTCCAATCCCCCACCAGCCCCTGGTGATCATTAATTTTGGTCTTGGTGGATTTCCATATTCTCAGTATTTCACATAAACAGACAGGATCTTATAGATGGAGCTTCGATGAAAACTGAGAATACCAGAATGATGTTTGCCTGTTTTGTTCTTGACTGAAAAAAGACATTTGACTGCATAGAGTATAACAAATTATGGACAATATAGTGAAGAATGGAAATTCAAGAACATTTAACTGTCCTCATGTACAATCTGCACATAGACTATCATTGGAACAGAACAAGGAGGAACTACATGGTTTAAAATCAGGAAAGGTGTATTTCAGGGTTAAGCCCCTTCACCATATTCCTATTTCTCCATTCTGGATGCTGAGCAAATAATCTAAACTTGAAGAAGGGCATAGCCTCAGCATCGGAGGCAGATTCATGGGCATCTTCTATATGCAGGTAACACAACCTTGGGCATTCTTCTATATGCAGGCAATACAATCTTGCTTGCTGACATGGAGGAAGACTTGAAGCACTTACAAGACTCTAGCCTTCAGTGCAAATTGTGCCTCAACACAAGGAAAATTAAAACACTCACGACAGAACAAACACTCGACATCCTGAGCAACAGAGAAAA
>NW_022107431.1:24318685-24322287 GCF_000313985.2 Echinops telfairi | reverse complement strand
TTTCTCTAAAGTACCCAGACTAATACACTGTATTTTGGACTAAAGATCAGAAGAAGGGCATCATGCTGGATTAGTAGAAGGTCCACGAAAAGAGGAAGACCCTAAACAAGATGGGTTGACATGATGGCTACAACAATGGGGTAAAAGATGACAACAACCACAAGGATGGCACAGCAGTGGGCACACACTGTTTTGTTCTGTAGACAGGGGGGTTGGGAGTTGGCACTGACTCAACACAACCCAATAGCAACACTATTTATCCTTATACATCAGACTTATTTTATTCAGTACAATGTTTTCAAAGCTCGTTCATGTTGTAGCATGGGTCAGATTTTCATATTTGAATGCGTGTTCCATTGTAAAGAAATACCGTATTTTGTTATTTGTCTCTTGGTGGCCACTTGGGTTGTTACTCTTTTGGCTGTTGTGAATAGAGCCAATATTAGTGTACAAATATCTCTTTGAATTACCGTTTTTAATCCTTTTGAGTATGTACCTAGGAGCAAAATTGCTGTATCATATGGTAATGCTATGACCATATTATTTTGAAAAAGCACTAAAGTATTTTTTTCAGGCTATAAAGTGAGGTTCAACAGTCTTTTTCTTTAAAATTAAAATGATAATATTACATGTTCTAGCTTGCAGTTTTCTTTTTTTCTCACAACATATCTGTAGTTTTTGGTTTTTTTTACTCACATGTTCGAAATGAACTTGTACGTCATAAAAGACACAAAGTTCCAACATCAGACAGTGCAACTTATGACAAAACTATAATAAGTGGTGAATTATGGAGGATTCATGAGGGAGGGGTAGGGGAGGGAGGGGGAAATGAGCAACTGATATTAAGGGCTGAGGTGGAGGGCACATGTTTTGAGAATGATGAGGGCAGCGAATGTACATATGTGCTTGACACAATGGATGTATGTATGGATTGTGATAAGAATTGTATGAGCCCCCATAAAATAATTTAAAAAAATAGTGAAGGAAAAAAAAAGCCACATTAACAAGGAGGCATCATTAGGCTGTGATCTGACTGATAGTTTGAACTTCACCCCTACCGCCACACAGGTTCCAGTTGATATAAAATCTAAGCACTACAGGATCACAGCAGAATGTTCCCTGGCTAGCTCCCCTGCTTTGGCCCTGTCAGTAGGAAGGATCCATCTGTGGAGGAGTATGTAGTTAGTGCTCAAAAATGGTTTTACATTTTACTATGGTTGCTGCTATTATTACACACTTGCAGAGATTCTGGCTCATAACCATGTGGTTTACTAGGGAGCTTATATGTAAAAGATGGTCTATTTACATTTGCATCCTCAGGAGATATCAATCACCAGAGGAGGGCATCACGCTTGGTAAAGCACAGGGCTAGTGAGGAGGAAGGAGAGCCTTGGTCAGGTGGACTAGAACAGCAGCCACGAGGATGAACTTGAGCTTGCTGTGAGGATGGTGCAGAACCAGGCACCTTTGTGTTCTATTGTTAGGAAGTTGCCTTGAATGGGAGTCAGCTCCACACTAACTAACAACAGCATCTGTGCTGTAAGAATTCCTATGGACGGTGAGTTCGGGCAGTTCTTCCAGCCATAGGCTCTGCACGCTCACCAAATGAGTTTTCCCTGATGAGTCTGGGTACTGGGGGCAGGGGTGGGGTGGGGACAGGATACTGATTGTATTATACACTTCAGCTGCCATTCTGCTGGGTGTGAAGTGAGCCATCTCAGAAGTAGCAGGGGAGAATCTCACTCTGAGCAAGAGCCAGGCGTGAACCTCCTTGATCCAGGAGACAGCTTTGAACACCAGAGGAGTGACAGAGGAGCAGCAGCAGAGCCAGGAGCCAGAGCATAAGAGGGAGGGGGGGTGGGTAGACTTCTCAGCCCACAGAGCAAGTAGCTGAATGCTTTGGGGCAGGAGGCTGGCATGTTGAGTGAGGTGCCTCTGGGCACTTCATTCGGGGAGATGGTTTCACTGACCCATGGAGCTGAAACTGAGTGCCTTCCCATTGAGGCTGGGGCTATGGGGAAGTGGCGTACCCACTGGACACCGATTAGCAGTCCTCAAAGAACTTTGTATCACCTCCTAATCAAACAACTATCCTGAGCTTTTCTCACCGGAATTGTAACCCATTAGCTTCCATCACAAACCTTTAACTGTGAGTAAGTTCTGTGTGGCCACTCTAATCAGGCATAGAACCAAGCTGGAAAATAGAGTGCTGTAGAGACAAACAGGTGCTGTCCACAGGAGGACTGGATGCATAATGGTCATAACTGATATGAGGGGTTATAGGGAAAAGAGGGGTGGGGTGGGGGCTAGGGAAGGAAAGGGGATCTCAGGAATAAATAATGAAGGCGGGAGGTGGGAGGGAGCACTAGAACCGATTGTGATTGCACAGCTCATTTTAAAGGCAATTTAACCATGGTGGGCGTGGGTGGTGGTGGTGAGGAATGCTCTAAAATTGATGTGGTAATAATTGTATAATTCTCCTTGATATGACTGAACGATTGAACTTGAATTGTATGACATGTAAATTAAGTGCCAATAAAATTGTTGGGGGGGAAAACATAGATATGGAGTTAAAATAGAATATTAAAAAACAAGGACACAAAATTCTTGTAGGTTTCACTTTTCCTCCTCTTTTTAGTCACTCAGACCAATACTTAGACCCGAGGGGTAAGGAATCTGGAGGTTTATTTCATTTTTAGGCTCTGAGTCTTCTTTTTAAAAGAATTTATTTTGGTTTGTAATGAAGCATACTCTGTATTACACAGCCCATCTCAACAAATGAAATCAGTAATAATATCCTGTGAAACGCCCCATAAATGTGCTTGTTTTTCCTTTCCTTCATCCCCCCCCTAAGATTTCCTATCTGACCCCTCTCCATGTTCCCACCCCATCTCTGGCCTCTTTGTAGTCTTCAAAGTCTTCTCATTTGGTGTAAAAATCACATTTATTTTTCCTTATAATCATGGTGTCATTAAATATTTATCTTTTTAAGATTGACTAAGTTTGCTAACATAAAATTCTCAAGAAACATTTTTAATGAAAATATATCATGCGTTTTTTATGCCTCCTTTCCTTAGCAAAATTTTTTCCCAACAGTTTTATTGGTATGTGATTTGCATATCATAAAACTGAACTGTTCACTCATTCAGTCGTATCAGGGGGAATTGTACAATCACCACCAAATCTATCGTAGAGCACGCAGTCTTTTTTCACTTTTCTCTCTCGGCTGGATTTTACAGTTTTCTCTCTCACTTGATTCTGATATGTTTTGAAGTGGTTCTTTTCATCTTTCTTCTGCTTGAAGTTTGTTACTGTTGAGGGGTGTTCTCTGGATTTATAAAGGAGCCCTGGTGGCACAATCATTTAGCACGTGGCTGCTAACATAAAGGTCAGCCCAGCAGTGAGCCTCCAACAGCTGCTCCACACAAGAAAACTGTGCCTGTCTGCTTTCCTAAAGGTGCCAGCCTTGGAAACTCCATGGGGGCAGTTCTGCTCTGTTTGATTGGGTTGCTCTCAGTGGAGATCCACTCTACGTTCCTGGGTATAAGTGGATTTATGATTTCCATCACACTTGAAAATTTTTATTCATGATTTATTCATAT
>NW_022107431.1:24311227-24312447 GCF_000313985.2 Echinops telfairi | reverse complement strand
CACTAATATCAGCTAATTCCAGAGAAGGAGCAAAGCCATGGGCTCTTGGTAATGTCCTATTTTATGCTCTGTGGAGGACTGACCATCACTCTTCTCTCATCAATAATTCTGCATTGGGCAGCTACCACTGTATATACTTGCATGTATTTTTAAAAGTTCTGCTCAGATTCTCGTATCAAGTCTTATCTCAGTTATTTGTATGCCTCCAAGTTTCACTCTGTTTGGATACTAATACCTCTCTAAAGTCTCTATTCTCTCGCCATCTCACCTAAGTAATGACAACATGACTCAAAATAATATAATAGTTATTCCTTTTAGAAAATCTGTAGCAATTCTAGCCTCAGCATGAATTGCATACGTATTATGCATCTGCCTAATGTTCCTATACTTAAATTTTAAAATGTGAAGGGAACATTCACATTCAATAAAATGCATTTAATTTCAAAATTAACCACTGTTTGTTAAAATATAAATTAAATAAATTCCTCTATAAACCTATGAGTAAATAGTTACTCAAGGGTTATTAAAATTGTATTATTTCCTTTTGTATATTACTTGAAATATGATATGAAAATAAAAATAGACCATTTGAGAACATTTTCAATAGCCTGGGATTGAAAGAAAACATTCAGGGTACAGAGAACAAATTGAGCCGCCTTGAAAATCACTTGCAATATGAGATTGTGAGCCGCTCTCTGAACAATGCATTTTACTTCCAATTTTTCCTATTGACAGTCATATTAGCTACTTGCTTTTGTTAATAGTCCAGCTCCAGTTATCTTGGAAATATACTTGCATGCAAAGAGATATGATTTTCTTCTTACAAAAAAAGCACAATGAATTATTATCAGCAGACATTTCATGGGAAATCTGTATCATTTTCATAATTTGCTAGTGATTTGGAGAACTGGTAAGTTATATTTTGACCAGAGATAGTGAAGCAAATTTTAAAATCATATGCATTGATATTTTCCATCCTATTTAAAGATGGAAAATGAATACAAAGAAAGAATGCTTCTTTTTCAAGCTTTTGGGGCTTATTTTTGCTTCTCATCTCTTTTCATTGTCAGGCATTCAAAAGTGCGGTTGTAAAATTATAGCTCTCTGTGTGCTCCTCTTAGCCCTCTACCTCATTGCAAGCCGATTGTGTCTGAGCTAGGTCGTGGCGATCTCACCCAGGGTCTGGCGGCATGTCTGATGAAAACTGCACATTTGTGAGT
>NW_022107431.1:24308193-24309586 GCF_000313985.2 Echinops telfairi | reverse complement strand
CTGTTACGCAAAAACCGCGATAGAGTGAAGCCACGGAAGTCGAAGCGCGAAGTGGCGAGGGTTCACTGTATTTCATTCTATGACTCAGACACCAAACAATGACATGTATGTAAATATAAGTTCTGGTGGTGCAAAGGAAAGTGCTCAGCTGCCGATGAAAATGTTAGCCATTCAAATCTAGCCAGCGGCTGTGTGGAGAAATGCTCGGTGATCTGGTCTTGCAAAGACTGCAGACTAGAAAATGTGAAGGGCAATTTTATTACATGGGGTAACTCTAAGCTGAGTTGACTTAATGGCACCTAACAACACAGCATATATGTGTGTCTGGGAGCATCTTCTTCTTTTTTTAGAAATCAAAAATTTCAGAACAACAATAATAGAAATGACAATATAACTTACTAGTATGCATGATATGCATATGAGTATACAAAAATACTGATGTTCTTATTACCAAGTATGAAAAGAGATTAAAACTTTGATTAAATTTATTCCGCACCATCCCCTTCCTTTCTTTTTTTAAAAAAACCAAACAACAACAACAACAACAAAAAAAAGCGTAATAGCATTCTGGTGTCTTTTAAAATGGATCCATTCAATTACCCCCCTTCCTTCTCTTCCCTCACCACAAAGCCAATAGTTACTATGAGTTTACAGTGGGCCATTCTAATCTATTTCTAGAATTTTATCTTAATAAATATATCATTCAAAAATCAAATATATTTGTGCACATTTGTTTTAATTTGTGTAAGTGGCATCAGGATCTATGGACTGACTTTAGTTAACATTTTTGACAGAATAATATGTTTCTGTGATTTGTCTATGTGATATCCACTGTACTCTTTTTAACTTCTCTATCATATACTACTGTATAAATTAGCACCATCTACAAACATTATTTTAGTGCTCATTTAGGATATTTTCAAATTTGGGTGGTACAGCAAATTTACATGAAACACCTTCTATCTCTCACTGTCTATATTTGTAAGAGATGCCCCAAACTGTACACCAGAACTAGAATTGTTAAGTCAAGAGGTGTGTGTTTGTGTGTGCTTGCTTTTTTTACTAAAAAAAAAAAATGCTTACCAGTAAATTGCACTCCAAAGATTTCCTATATTTCCACATATTTACTGCACATCTTTCAACACTAGACTACTACAATTTTGCCTTCTAGAGGGTGAAATGGATATTTATTGTTATTTTAATTTATATTTCTCTACTAAGGTAATTTAATAGGGTTTCTTTTGTTTAAAATCCATCAGGATTTTTCCTAGTATAAATTGCCCCATCACAATCTTTGCTCATTTTTCTATAATATGGCCTGATTTTACTTAATTCTTTTAGGTGTTTTTAATATTTGTATGTATTAATTACTTGGTACACATGTTTCAGAAAC
>NW_022107431.1:24304632-24306607 GCF_000313985.2 Echinops telfairi | reverse complement strand
GGCAGATGGGGGACTGGTTTTGCCACCACTACAATGCACCTGCTCACACAGCAATCTCAGTGTGCCAGTTTTTGGCAAAACACAGTATGCCTTTCTTGCCCCATGTACCTTACTCACCTGACCTCGCTCTGTGTGACTTCTTTTTGTTTCTGTGAATTCAGAGAGACATGAAAGGACAGTGATTTGATTAGAATAAGTGAATAAAGAAATGAGGGAGGTGCGGTCAGCATCCAAACAAATGAGTTTGAAAATTGGTTCCAAGAATGGAATCGCAGACTTGACAAATGTGTAATGGAGAGTACTTAGAAAGTGATAAGGTTGTTTTGTAAAAAATTTAAATACATAGCCTTGAAAGGGGTGGGGAGCAACTCTGATTTTTGCAGGGGTACCCCCTCATATTTACAAGTTTTTGTTTTTTCTTTAATCCATATGCAATGCACTATATTTCACTGGATCTAAGCTATCATTTATTACAATAGGTATCTGACAATTATAAGAATGATCATTATTTATATATTGCTAGGAAAAATATTCTGAGAAACTGAGATATATAAAGTAGAACACGGTGTCTGGATCGGAGGAAGGCTAATGAACAACTTGGGATATGCAGACTCTACAACCTTACTTGCTGAGAACAAAGGGTACTTGAAGCACTTGCTGATGAAAATCAGATTATAGCCTTCACTCTCTCACTCACTCACTGCCTCACTCACTCACTCTCTCACTCACTGACTCACTCTCTCACTTTCTGACCCACTGTCTCACTCACGCACTGTCTGACTCACTGACTCACTCTCGCACTTTCTAAAAAAAAAAGAAAAAAAAAGATTATAGCCTTTGATGAAAAGGAAACCAAAATTTTCACAACTGGACCAATATACAAAACATCACAATAAGCAGGAAAATGGAAGTTGTCATGGATTTAATTTTGCTTAGATTCACAGTCAATGAAATGACTATGGAATCAGTAGTCAAGAAATCAAACTATGTATTATTGCATTGGACAAATATACTGCAGAAGAACTCTTAAAGTTTTGAAGGGCAAAGGTGTCACTTTGTGGACTAAGGTGGCCCTGACCCAACCCATGGTATTTTCAGTCACCTCACATGTACATGGAAGTTGGACATTGGATATGGAAGACCACATAAAAATTGATGAATGTGAATTATGGTGTTGGTAAAACAATATTGATGATTCTGTGGCCTGCCAGGAGAACAATTTGACTTAGAGGAAATACAGCCAGAATATTAGCAGTCAGGATTTCCTTTCACGTACTTTGGGCATGTTGTCAGAAAAGACTAGTCTCTGGAAAAGGACATCATGCTTGGTAAAGAAGAACAATGAAAAAGAGAAGACCCGGCGCAAGATGGATGGACATGGTGATTGTAATAAGGGGCACAAACATAGCACATTTGTTGAAAAGATGCAGCCTTGGCACTGTTTTGTTTGGTTGTACATAGGGTTGCTACGAGTTGGAATCAACTTGGTGGCATCTAACAACAGCAAGGGGAAAACTAACTGAAAGACTATGTACGGCATTCTAGCCTTTGTAAGAGGTGTGGTTTTAAAGATGTTAAAAGTCTTGAATTATGTCTTGATATTTTAAATACAGAAGGAATCACTGTTTTTTCTATCTTACCTGGGCCAATTGTGCCATTACCATTTGGAATGATTTCCTTCTTCATTCATTAGTTTTTATGCCAATTCTGATGTTTGCTGTGTGGTAAGATAATATTCAATTTCATTAAAATATTTGGTTTCTGTAGTGCATCTTTTTTATCTCTCTATTCTTCACTTACAAAAATTATGATCACTATTCAAGTGATTTTTCCTCCCCAAATGAATTTTCAAAATAGTTTTATTTTCAATTTCTAAAAATATTCTCTTAGATAGCATTTTAATTATATTGAACTATCTACTAATTTGGTGAGCATGTCCCATATCAGCTGTAAATATCAACTCTATTTTTAGGGC